>NC_090984.1:16707613-17332613 GCF_041146395.1 Eulemur rufifrons | reverse complement strand
GGACCCTCCAAGAATCTGCACTCTATGCAGTTGCAGCCAAAGGGGCAGGGGCAGGTTGGCCTGGCACCCTTGTGCCCTCAGTTTCCCCAGCACCCCCAGAGGATGATGTCCAGGCAGAATTTGCAGCTGGCCCGATAAACTCTTGCAACCTCTTCCCGAGTGTCAGTAATTCCTACCCGGCCCGCCATGTGCCCATTTCACAGATGCGGAAAGGGACGTAGGGTTGAGTGTGGCTTAGAGCCAGCCTATCTGGCCGTGGAGCCTAAATTCTTAAAGTTCTGTTGTTCTCCCTATAGAATAACAGGGCGCAGACCTGGCCTCCCCTGAGTCTGAGGATCCCCCTCCCCCAATGGGGAGCATCCGATGATGGAGCCCCAACCCTCCCCAGTTGGCTCCCTGAATGCTCCCAGCCTCGCCCAGAGGCTGCCGCATCTCCTGTTCCCACCTCAGGAGTCCTTCCCTATACAGTGGCCCGAACGGTGCCTACCCCATGGCGTCAGTCAGCATAAGGAAAATGACCCTTACCAGAGTGAATGTCCACTAAGACATTCTTAGAAAGCTTGGTCATTTTGAGTCATCCCCAAGAGTGTCCTGAGGCTGATACCCTCCCGACCAACCCCAGGCAGCTGCCCCATGCCCAGGGGACATGCAAGATGCCTGTAGCCCCGTTATCCTGTGTTACGGCAGAGGAAACTGAGGCGCAGAGAACAGACACCACTGCCCCGGGCAGGACAGTTGAGCTACAAGCAACAGGATTCACGCAGGGCATGTTCCCTGGGCCCCCCCGCTGGCTCCCCACCGCATAGGGTGACGTTATTCAAACAGTGCTTAGCACACGGTGAGCACGCCATAAATATTTGTTTAAAACCCACTGCGTAGCTGTGGGGGGCATTTAAACCCCCAGGAGGAATGGGGAGGAGGGTGTCTGGGTATCCGAATGCTGACATAACATAAAACAGTATTTTATTAAAACATGCTACAGATACGTCTAGGGGAGAATCTGAAATTTGCAGACATTGAAGACATTTAAAAGTTGAACTTGACTTGAGACTCTTCTCCCAGCCTGCAGAGACCGGGCAGTTCCATGCCCCGCCCCCACCGCCTGCAACCTTCAATGGGCCACTTAGCTTAGGTTCCTTTCACACCGGGGTCCCTTTTGAAGGTGAAATTTACAGAGCACAGCTTGCCCCTCTAGGAACCTCAATATCCTCATCTGTAACATGGCAATGACTCCAGGACGCACCTGGGCAGACTGGGGAGGTTGGAGTGGTTTAGACAGCATGTGTGGAGGGTGTGTTAATATCACTGGTGGCGGTGGGTAGCTAGTAGACGCTTCTGCGAGTGCGTGAACAGCAGCAAATGCCCCAGTTTGGGCAGGAGGGACCCCTGCAGCACGCATAGCAGGTGCAATAAATGCAGAGCAGGCCAGTTGTGATGCAGGGCTGCTGCCTGGTCTGTGTGTCCTCGGCCAGCAGCTGAACCTCCCTGCGCCAGTTCTGTCCCTCCATGAAATGGGATGATGACAGCTGGGAACCCTCTGGGCTGTGGGTAAACCAGCAGATTGATTACCTGCACGATGGTAACAGCAGTGCCCCGTGCATAGCAGTTTCTTTAAGAAGCAATTGGTGGATTTGGACCTGCGTGTGTGTTCGTGTGTGTGTGTGTGTGTGTGTGCGCGCGTGTGTAGGGCCCAGAAGGTGGGTGCAAGATTCATCTCCTGGCACTCTGGAGTACAATCTGGCTCATCTGTTGAAAAATAAAAAATGTCCTCCCCCTACAATTAAGTCACTCGTAGGCTTCTCTGTAACTGTCCCAGGTACAGGTGAGCAAAGGGGCTGACTACCACCCGATGACACTAATGCCAACAATTTGGAAGCAGCCACTATGTCCATCTGCGATGGGCCAGTTCAGTAATCCCGGCATGGGCACAGGCTTGGCACTGTTGACATTTGGGGCCAGACCCTTCTCTGGGGTGGGGCTGTCCTGGGCACTGCAGGGTGCCTGGCCCCACCCACTCCATGCAGGGAGCACATCCGCCCAGTCGTGATAACTGCAAATGTCTTTAGATACTGCCAAGTGTTCCCTGGGGACAGAAATCACTCCTGGTTGAGACCCACTGCTGTCCATTCAGCAAGGAAACTCAAGATCTCATTTAGGATTTTTAAAAGAATACACATGTATTTAGGAAAATATGCATGTATCCTTTGCAAGAATATGCATGTATCCTTTATGAAAACACACAGATGCTGTATCCTATATGAGTATGTACATATAACCTCTAAAAGGATGTACATCTGTTACTTGTGTCAATGCTCTGAGAAAGCTCTGGATGGTAATGACCTTGGAGGGGGGTTCCATTTGTATTCGGGATACTTTTGTATCCTCTTCATATGTTTAGCAATGGCTTCTGTAATTGAAATGAAACTTCCAAAAAGTGAGTGCCATTCACACAGCAGCTCAGGCAGGGTGGATAGGCGCCCTCGCCCCACGGTGACACCACAGCTACTACACCCAGAGAAAAAAGGACACAACCATGTGCAGGGTGCACAGGGCCAGCCTGTGTGCTAAAATGCTACTGCATGCCCGGTGGTGACAATGCCGCCTCCCTGCAGCCCTTGCGAGGGGTCCTGTGTGGTTCCCATTTTACAGATGAGAAACTGGGTTTTGAGAAGGGGATGTTAGGGGCAAGAGAGGTAACAGAGGGCTGTTACAGTGGGGCTGGTGCAGACATACACACACCACAGAGACACACAACACACAGACATACACACATCACTCAGACTTAATCAGATACAGACACACACATTTGGAGACACAGGTATAAAGACACAAACACAGAGACTCACATAAAAACGGACACACACACACACACACACACACAGAGACTTCCCCACACCTGGCCTCAAATATCCCCTCAGAGAGGAGTGGGCAAAGACACACAGACTCACAGACACACACAGCCACAAACACAACACCCTCACCATTCCCCACAAGACACCTCTTCACCACCACACTGGACACAACTGCCCTCACACAAGTGCACACACAACCAGGAACGCACAGACGTGTCCACCATCACACACCCCCCCACACACACAACCACACACTTTAACAGGCATACACACTCCCACAAGCAGAACCCACAGCACACCACACCCTGCTCCTCCCGCATGGCTGTCCCTACCAACTCCCCCCAGAGGCCTTGCAAGGGACACGGTGGGGACATGGAAGGGGAAGTGCAGGTGCCTGTGTCTGTCTCTGCAGGGGTCTGTGTCCGTGTGTCTGTGTGTGGCTGTGTGTGCAGAGCTATGCAGACACATGCACCACGAGGGTGTCTCCCAGGTGTGTGCTCTGAAGTGTGCCACATGCATGTGTCCTGCTGTGCACAACGCAGGGACTGGGGACAGAGGGGAATGATGCGTCTTGCCGGCCAGGGTGTCCAACTGCCCAGGAGTGCGGTGGGAGAGTGTTGTGTGTCTGAGGCTGGGAAGGGGTGCAGGGGGTGTGACCCCGGGTGTTGTGTGTGTGTCCGTGTGTCATTGTGGGACTGGTCCTTCGCCCCTTCCCAAACAGCCCCAGGAAATGGGATGGGGGTTTCAAGAAAAAAGCAGAGACTGCAGCTTGGCCTTGGGGTTTTTATATTTAGAAAATTGTATCAAACGCGGGGGGGGGGGGCACGCGAGGTGCGGCGGGGATTCCCCTGGAGGCAAGAAAACAACTCCTTGTGCCCGCCCCGGGCAAGTGCAGGGGGCAGGGCTGGGGGCGGGTCCGGGCGCCCCTGGGTCTCCCCAGCGTGGCGGCGTGAGAGGGGTCTCTTTGGCCACCCCAGGCCCTACATGCGCTTCTGCAGCCACCCACCCCCGCGGGACTTCCACGGCGTGGAGGGAGGGAGGGGGGACCCCCCCGCCGCCCCGCCCCCCTCGGGGCAGGTCCCGGCGCGCAAGCGCAGCCCCTGGCGAGCGACGTGGGCGCGCTGAGTGATCGCGTCCCGGCGCCACCTCGCGCCCGAACCTCAAGCCTGGACCACCTGGGGCCGCGCGGATGGGGGACCCCCAAAGATGGGGGAAGTGGAGGGGCCGGGGAGAGGGGGATGAGACCAAGGGGCAGCGCCTGGCAAAGGTAAAGGAAGCGCACACCCCCCCCGCCCCCAGCCAGCCGCCGGCGTTACAGGGAAAAAAGGAACTGGTGGGGGGAGGTGGGGGAGGGAGGGGGGATATAGACCCGCCATCCCCAGGGACAGTCAGCGCTAGAGTCACACACACACAGCGACACCCAACTGTCCCCCGGGACGCAGCCACACGACACAGTTCCCCACTCGTTGGCAACCCCCCAACGGCCACACACACGGTGACATCCCACGGTCACCCAGGGACACGCGGCCCTGGGGACCCACAACACGGCCACACAGTTTCACAACACCGCCCCGCAGGGACGCAAGGCACAGTCGCCCAATCACCCAGAGACACACAACACTGTCGCACGGCCACACAATGCTCTAAGGCACACACAACACAACACGCACAAGCACGTGGATGCGCAGACACACACGGACACTGAAAGGAGAGGACCGACGCGTCGGGACCCAAGCGCAGGTACGGGACCCCCCGGCCGTCCGAGCGCGGGCGCTCCCGCAGATGCCGGGGCTGCCCGGTTGGGGAGCACAGGGGAGGCTCCACGCGCACCCCTCGAGGTACGGAAGACACCGGAACCCCGGCCAGCAGTCCGGACACCGGAACCCTAAGTGCGGCCGCTGCCGAGCCTGGGGCGCGCCCGGCCGAGACTCGGCGATTGCTCCGGCCGGGGACCCCGAGCGCGCGCGGCGGGGCTGGGGTTGCCCGGGGGCGGGGCCGGGGCGGCGCGAGGACTGGCCGGGCGGCTGCCCCTGCGCGGCGCCGAGCGCGGCCGCCCTCCCGGCTCCAAGTTCAAGGCGCCCGGCGGCCGCGGCGCGCTCTCCGCCCCTCTCCGCAGCGGCCATTTTCCGCTAGCTGGCGCGCCGCGCTCGCCCAGCCGGGCACCCCGCGGGGGCGGCTGCGACCCCCGCCCCGCGCCGCCCAGCTGCGCGCCCCCTCCTCCGCCCCGGCGCCCCCGCGGGCTGCGCGCTCGGGGGTCGTGCGCCCCGGGCCGCGCCCTCCCGCCTCGGGTCCGGTCCGGGGAGGGGGCGGGGGCCTGGCCTTGGCAAGGGGGGGCCTTATCCCGGGAGCCCCGCCCTCCCCGCCAACTCCGCGGTGCCCGCGAGGGGCCCCCCACTTGGGGTCTCCCGCTGAGCCCCGCGCGCCAGCTCCGCCCCCAGCCGGAGGGGGGGGATCGCGGGTGGGGGTCCCGCGGCGACGGGCGAGGAGGGGGGTTCCCCGCATCGAACCCCTCCTCTGGGCGGCCCCCGCCCCTTGCCCCCCCAGACCTCGCAACTTTCGCCCAGAGCCCACGCACCACCCCAAAAAGTCCCCGGGCGAAAACGAAAGTGGGGGCGGCGACGTACCATGGCGCTGCTGCGAGGAGGCGAGGCCGGCGCCGGAGCGAGCGCGCTCGGTCCCCGGCGAGGGGGGGCCGGAGGCGGCGGGAGGAGGCGGCGAGGGAGGGCGCGCGGGGGAGGGAGCGAGCGCGCTAGGGAGGGGGCGCGCCGCGCCCGCCCCCCCGGCCCGCAGGACCCTCCCCTCGGCCCGCCCTCCCCCCGGTCCCGCGCGCCGCCCGCGCCTCAGGCTGCTCCGCGCCGTGGGCCCGGCTGCGGTGGCTCCGGCTGCGGCTCCATCCCCGGCCCGGCCCGCGCGAGGGGAGGCCCGGCCGGCGGCTCCGGCGGCGGGTCGTGGGGCGCCGGCCGGGCTGGCTGCGGAGCGAGCGGATCCACCTTCGCCGCGGCGCGCGCGCGCTCGCTCACACACACACACACACACACACACGCGCGCAGGCGACTCGGGGACACAGGCCGGCCGGGCCTCCTCCACGCCGACGCGGACACACAGCCTGCGGGTGCCACCCGGACACATGAGGACCCGCGCGCTCGGCTGGCGGGGTGTCTTGGCCACGCACCTACTGCGGGATGCCAGCACAGACAGGCACTCGCAGTCTGCGAGGTGTCACCCAGAGACCCACACGGACCGACAGTCACAGAAAGACGCCCGGGACCTCAGACTGACCCACACGCGGACCCCCAGGACCCCTCCCCTGGCCGCCCCGGCCGGTGACTGCAGGTGTCCTGGTACACACAGTTACACACACACATACACACACACACACACACACACGCACAGCGGGGAGACGGGACAGACGGCGACACAGAGACTTGGACACCGAGAGCGACAGACCTGGGGGCGGGGGTCCCCTGGGGGTCCCACCGGGGCTCCAGGCGGGGACGGGGGGCGGGGAGCGCGCGCGGCGACCCGGTAGGTGAGGGGGCGGGAGCAGGCGTCCCCTCCCCCGTCAGGATTAATGACCCGGCCCCTGCAGCGGGGGAGGGGCCGGGCCGAGGTGGGTCAGCGCCCCCGCCCCTGCCGCGCGAGCCGCTGCGGGTTGGGACTGGCTGCCGCAGCGCCCCCCCAGCGCTCTCCCGCAGTCCCCCCCTCCTCTGACAGCCGCAGAGTAGGCGCCGCCCCCTCCTCCTCCCCCCCAGCTCTGCGTCTGGCGCAGCTGGGGGAGGTGGAGGGGTTGCCTAGGCCTAGCGGGGGAAGGGGATTGGGTTATCCTCCTCCTGTCTACCACGACCCCAATCCCTCCAGGATTTCAGGGGCCCCTTTGGGGAAGTGGTTTCCTGCGCCCCACCCCCCGCAAGGGAGGACACCAGGGTTAGGGTGATGACAATAGCCCTACCTGCATAGTAGGTGCTCAGTAAGTTTTGGCTGCATGCTGCTCTCAGCCACCCCGTGAGCATTCACGCTGTGCCTGGCTCTAGACAGTGAGGTTCTGTCATCTCCTTTATACATTCCTCTTCCCACGTTTCAGAAGATACAGGTGCGGCTCAGAGAGGGGAACTCACCTTCCCGAAGTCAACCAGCAAGTCCACGGACCCCTAAACCTTTCTTCCAGGGTTCTATGGAGGAGGCGGGCAGGGAGGTTCCCAGAGGCCCCTCCCCTCCCGTTAACTTGAAGCAGGTGCTGGCGAGGGAAGGGTTAACAGGTTAGAGACGCCCCTCCTCCTCCCTGACCCATCTCTAATCTACCACTGCTAATCCCCAACTCCAGCCGTCATTCCCTCCCCTGCCTCAGGAATCAGGTACCTAGAGGAGGGAAGAGGAGAGGAGGGATGGTTTGGTCGTGGCCAGGTGGGAGTTGGGCTCCACAGGACAGTCAGGGAGGCAGCTGAGCCCAGGGCTCAGTTTAGTATTCCCCACCCATTGTTTTCCCCAAGAAGCCATCCCTGGACCTGTCTGGCATAAGGCTGAGTCCTTTACGGGAGCCGTCTTCTGCGGTGGGTGCTACTATCTTCATACCCATTTCCTGGATGGGCAAACTAAGTCTCAGAGAGGTTCAGACACTTGCCCGAGGTCACAGAGCTGGTAAGTGGTGATGGTTGCAAGCACCCAGTTTTAGCATCTTCTGTGATCCGAATAGGCGTAGAATTTCCCACAGCATCAAATCCTGGTTCCTTTTTGCTTAACATTTCTTCCCCTCAATCTGTCTATTTCCTCTCACATTTTATTATAAGCAGCGAGAAGGAAACCAGGCTGCACTTTCAACACTTTGCTGGAAATTCCTCTCACCTAAATATCCAAGTCCATCGCTTACCCAGTTCTGCTTTGCACCTAACGATAGGACAAAACTCGGCTAAGTTTCTGTCCCTGCATAACAGGGTTCCGCTTTCTTCCGTATGTGTTGACGTGCCATTCTCCCGCTCTAGAACATTCCCAAGAGACAGACTGATGAGCACACATATTTAAAAAGGTGTAGCCTTCCTGAGACCAAAGAAAGGTGAAGAAACAATAAGAACAGACCATGTTTTGGCACTCATCAAAAGACAGTAAAGATTTTTTGAACTGATAAAACCCAGTGCTGGTGAGGATGTGGTGAAACAGGCATTTTCATAATTGCTTGGAGGTGAAGGTGTGCATGACTTGGGAAAGCAGTTTGGCACAGATGACACAGGCCTAAGACAAGTTCAGACCTTATGGTCTAACTTCTGGGAGTTCATCCAAAACTTGAGAAAAAGCATATATGCCCCTGAAAATGTTCATCGCCACATACTCATGAAAATTGCTATCAAAGGCCTTTTTTTTCATTATTACCCTCAGAGCTGTTTCAGACTTTTTTTTTCCTAACCACCCTGCATGAAAATGTAATACCACAGATACACTGTATGTTTGTTTATATACTATATTTACATTGGTGTTTTCTACATTAAGAGTAAGATTTTTTTTTACCCCCCAAGGACCACTTTTTGCCCCTCTTGAGAGTGCATTCTAGAAATAATGGTATAGCCTTCTGATGGAATGTGATACAGTCTTTTAAAAAGAATGAGTTTCCAACGTGAAAAAGACAACCATTCAGAAGTAAAATGTGCCACAGGCATAAGAAGTCACATTATTACTAAAGCCACATGGATGGCTGGCAAGTACATGAAGAGATGTCCAACTTCATTAAAGGACCAAGGACATGCATGGCAAAGCCACAGTGGGACCTCATTTTACCCCACATTTCATTGCCCCCAAATAAAAAATGCCCACCAATCCCAAACGCCAGGAGCTGTGGATACACAAGGTTCTCCTACACCGTGCAACCTCTTTGGAAGACAGACTGACATTAACCACAACACAATACCACATTCATGTGCCACATCGCGTAGCCTTTGCTCTCCCATATATTAAAAAAAAAAACCCACAAGAAACTTTTGCTCATTGTTATGGGAAACATGTCCCAGAATGTTTCATCACTGCACTGTGCAAAAGGCAAAACCCCAGAAACGACCCAAATGCCCATCCCTGAGAGCATGGAGAAGTGCACTGTGGGAAATTCACCCCATGGCCTATGAGTCAGCAATCACAGTGGGGTTCTCCAAGCCCAGGTAGACCTAGCAACATCATAGCAAGTAAAGAAGAAGCCTCCAAGTATTACAGATAGCCTAACACCCTCTTCTTGAAGTTCTAGTAACTAAACCAAAATGACATTCTTTTAGGGAATACATATCAATATTTGAGGTACAATTATTTTTAAGCAAGAAAAAGGCTAAAATACCAGATTCGAGAGTGTGGTTAACTTTGGGGGGGAGGGGCCCAGATAGCAGGATGGGGGAGATGCATTTTGGGGTGTGGGTTACTGTCAAAGTTCTGTTTATGCTGGTGGTGTTGAGTTGGTCGGTATTTATGTTCATAGCAAATTTATGCATTTATTAATAAATGGAAAAAAAATGAGTCAGACTGAGATTAAACTTGTTTCGTCATCCAAAGCCCAAGTAAATAGGTAAATAACTAACTCGTAATAAGAATGTGCCAGAAGTAGACAGTAGCCCCATATGGGGAGGGAGTTTGTCTGTTTTAATCACAGCTGCAATCCCTGTCCCTGAGGGCAGCACTTGGTACATAAGCAGGTACTCAAATATTTGTTGAGTAAATGAAAGTCTCAGAGGGGCCAAAAGCCTTATAAAATCTCATTTTAAAAAAGAATCATATATGTGTATTATATATGCATTACGTATGCATTATGTATTGTATTACATACACACACTATACATGATATATGTTTATGTAAAATGTGTATATTTATTACATATTTTAAAAGAATCATACACACACACACACACACACATCAGAGTTTCTCAACCTCAACACTGATGGACCAATCTCCAAAATGTTTTGTTATGGAGTAAAACATTTTTTAAAATGCTGGGCACGGTGGCTGACACCTGTAATCCCAGCACTCTTGGAGGCTGAGGTGGTAGGATCACTTGAGGCCAGGGAGTTGGAGACCAGCCTGGGCAACACAGCAAGACTCCTGTCTCTACAAAAAATTTAAAAAATTAACCAGGTATGGTAGTGCGCACCCATAGTCCCAGCTACTGGGGAAGGCTGAGGCAGGAGGATCACTGGAGCCCAGGAGCTGGAGGCCACAGAGAGCCATGATGACGCCACTGCACTCCAGCCTGGGTGACAGAGCGAAACCTTGCCTCTAACAAAGAAATTTTTTTAAAAAAAGAAAACCCATTTTAAAAAGGGAGAAAACCCAAGTTGCTAAATGATAAAGACATGCTTCTAACATTTATATAAGAAAAATATAAACAAAGCCACACGGTTTAGCTATAGCTACAGTTATCTCCCTCTGTGAGGTAGGAGGTCTGTTTAGCCCCATTCTGAAGATGTAGGAACTGAGACCCGAAGAGTTACTTCCTAACTATCCAAAGTGACTTCCGACTCCACTCTGCCCCCATGGCACAAAAGAAACCATAGACAATAAGTAAACAAATGGGCATGGCTGTGCGCCAGTGGCATTCTTTTGTGTCTGGCTACCTTCTCTCCGCATAATTATTCTGAGGTTCGTTCATGTGGTGGCGTACCCACAGTTCATTCCTGTATTGCTGACAACTGTTCCATTGTGCAGAGACGTCACGATCCGTCTGCCGATCTACCTGATGATGGATATTCAAGGTGTTTCCAGCTCTGGACTAACTATCACAGGCAAAGCCGCTAGGAACCCTTGGGTTTGAGTCTTTGTAAGAACAATTGCTTTTGTGCCTGTTGGGCACATGTCTCGCAATGGGAGGGGTCGTGTGGCAAACGCATTTCTGTGAAAGTCTTTGTCTGGCCACATGCTGCTTTCATTTTTCTTGGGTAAACACCTACAAGTAAAATGCTGGATCCCACGGTAGTAAGTGTGTGTTTAACTTTGTAAGAAACAGGCAGACTGTTTTCCAAAGTGGTTGCTCCATTTTGCATGCGTGCCCACGAGCAGGGCACTGAGTGTTCCAATTGCTTTACATCTGGTGGCGGAGATTGAACACACAGACAAGCAGATGCATAACATCAGACCCCCTGAGAATGACGGGGACATAGCCGATCGGATGGCGGCGGGTTGAGGGTTAAATGCAGCAGCAGTTTGAATTTTATTGCAATGAGACCTGGAGAGCCACAGGGCACCTTGGACAAGACCTCTTTGGTGTGACACTGAGACCAAAGAGGGACAAGGCCTTGCCTGGAATTACCCAGGGAGCCTCCCAGGGTTCTCAAAGGTGTGGTTGTAGAAGGAAGAGCACCCAGACCTCCTCTCCCCTCCCCAGGACACTGGGATTGTCACTTCCCTGACTTAGCAGGGATGGCCAATTCTCCTGGTGACACCCAGAGTCCAGGGCCTGCCCTCAGGAGGCTGTAATTTTTTTTTTTTTTTTGAGACAGGGTCTTGCTCTATTGCCCAGTCTGGAGTGCAGTGGTGTCATCACAACTCACTGCAGCCTCCAACTCCTGGGCTTAAGTGATCCTCCTGCCTCAGCCTCCCGGGTATCTGGGATGAAAGGCATGCCAGGCATGCCACCAAGTCTAGCTTTTTTTTTTTTTTTTTTTTTTAATTTTGTAGAGATCTCATAGGGGTCTCACTATGTTGCCCAGCCTGGTCTCAAACTCTTGGCCTCAGCTGATCCATGTTCCCCTTTGACACAAGGATTCAGCTTCCGCATCTCTATCTTAAGGAATGAGGGATTTGAATTGGGGCAAGTTGACTCCCCAAACCCATCTTCTAATGCCCACGTGGCTCCACCTTCTAGCTCTTAGTTACAAGAAAGGACAGGAATGGAAACAGTGCTGGTAGCAGGGGATGGACCAGGGGAAGGAGGTCTAAATGGTAACGGTGGCTTGTGTTGGCCTTTTTTTTTTTTTCTATACATGTTTTTCTCCTTCTCCATGCTTCCACAGGGGGTGTGATCATTGGAGGTGGTGGAGGAACGAGACGTCACCATTGAAGCCACTGTCCCCACTTGTGCAGTTTGCTCAGCCTTTGCAAAGTATCCTCATGGCCTCTTGGCACTGAGGAGGTCCCGGAGGTGAGCAGCAGCAGGTATCATTAAGCCCATTTTATAGATTCGGAAATTGAGGCCCACAGGTGGCCCTGGAGCCCTAATAACAGCTTACATGGCACGGGCAGCGGTTTCCAGCCATTATCCCATTTGATGTGAAAACAGCCCTGGGGCAGGCAGAGGAGGCTTTATTAGGTCGTGTGATAAAAGAGGCCCCAGTGAAGGAAATGACTTGTCCGGAGTCACAGAGCGGGTAAGCCAAGCTGGTGTGGCCAGACGAGCTGGGGTCATGCCCCCGAGGGTGGGCTCCAGGGCTAGGAAGGAACCCAGGCTCCCCTGGCCTTGCCTGAAAACTCAGCGCAAAAGTTTCCGGAGCCAAGAGTTCCTGATCTGCATATTCCTTGCCTTGTTGTTTGCCGCCCCTGGGTCTTCTTTTGTTTTTATAGAGACAGGATCTCACTCTGTCACCCAGGCTGGGGTGCAGTGGCGTCATCATAGCTCACTGCAGCCTCCAACTGCTGGGCTCAAGCGATCCTCCTGCCTCAGCCTCTCGAGTGGCACATGTAGGTGCCACCATGCCCAGCTGCTTTTTCTATTTTTAGTAGAGATGGGGTCTGGCTCCTGCTCAGACTGGTCTCGAATTCCTGAGCTCAAGCGATCCTCCTGCCTCGGCCTCCCAGAGTGCTGGGATTACAGGTGTGAGCCACCACACCCGGCTGGATCTTTTTGTTTGTTATTTTTGGTGCCAACGTGGCCCTCCTTGGGGCCCCGTAGGTACAGGAGAGCCTGAGACCCGGTCCGAAGTGGCCCCAGGAGATGCTGAGTTGGATGGAAGGGTGTTCCAGGAGGAGGGAACAGCCTAAGCGGAGGTGCGGAGGCAGGAAGCCCCCAGGACAGGTGGCCGCAGCCGCCAACGGGGCCTCCCCCCGTTGTGTGGGCCTGTGTGGTGCCCTTTGAAGAGGCCGCCCCCTTGGCTCTTCTGCAATGCAGGGACCGGGGGCGGGGGAGGCAGTGGAAAAACCTCTGTCCTCCTTTCCATCACCCCCAGTTCCCGCTGCCAAGTGCAGCCAGGAGTGTGATTTTCGGGGTGAGCCCAGCCCAGGCCTGGCTCCAACGCCTGCTTCCTGCCGGCAGCTGTCCCCGCTTTTCATTCTGTCAGAGCAGCGGGCGGGTGGGGGGCAAAGCAGCTCTCCCTCTCCCCCCACCGCTACCCGGAGGAGTTGGACATGGCTGCAAGCCCAGCTCCCCGCCCTCCCCCGCGGCCCCCACCAAGTGTGACGTGGCCAAACTGGGGACCTACCAAGAATGGCACCCCCCTATGCCCCAGGCACAGGGGGCACAGAAGGACTCCGTGCCTCGGTTTCCCCTCTGGGAGGGCAGCAGGACTGCTCCAGGGACCCTTGGCCCTCCAAGGCTCAGGTCCCCGCACCCTCCTGCCGCGTGGGACCGTCTGTTCATCGCTGAAAACCTCGGTGGTGCTGGGGTTTCCTCGGCAAAGTGAGGCTCGGGCTAAGGGCAGGACCTCGGGCCAGAAATGGGGAGGAGGGGGCTCGCCTGGGCCTTACGCCCCTCCCTGCCCCAGATGGCCTGAGCTGGGCTTACGGGCTGGGCGGGGCGCTGGGACCCCGGCACATGCCTGCACCCACCCACATAGACCTGTCTCTGCCGTCTTTCAGGAAGGGACCCCTGACCCCGGCCAGAACTGAGGCGCAGGCACCCACCCGCTTGGCAAGGACCCCAAAACTTTCCCACAAACACAAGCACAGCCACTGCCCTGTTTAACCCCCCTTCTCTGATTGGAGAAGAAGATCATAGGGACATGTAATGGCTGCCAGTGTGACAAGGGGGTCGACGGTCACTGCAGGTGACACACCTCACCAGCTTCTCTCTCTCCCAGCCCAGCGAACCCCTGGGGTTCACCCGCCCCCGGGCTTGAGGGGGGCTGGCAGTTAAGAAATCAGGATAGGGACTGAGCTGGAACGAGGCAGAGAGATAAAGACAAGGATAACCACCTGTCATGAATTCAGGCAGCAACATTTATTGAGCACCTCTGTGTGCCAGGCTCTGTTCTGGGCTCTGGAGGCTGCTGCCGATGCTACAGGGCACAAAACAAAGTTCCTGCCCTCGTGGAGCTGAAAATTGGTCAGGGAGAGAGACGGTGGGCAAGAGATGGAAATAAAAAATTTGGGTTTTCACCCTGAGGAAGGTGGGAGCCATGGAGGGTTGTGGGCAGAGGTAGGACAGGGCCTGATTCAGGTGCTCATGGGCGCCCTCTGTCTGCGACGGGAAGGACAGACTGTGGGGAGCAAGGGCTGGAGCTTGGGGACCAAGGGAGACATGACTGCGCTGGTCCTGGCAGGCGATGGCAGGGCCATACCTTGGTGGGAGCTGTGACCCTACTAAGTGCCAGCCACCATGCTGGGCCATCTTTTCACCTTCGTGTCAGCTCCCGGGTGGCCATTCCTACACCCCCACTTGATGGATGAAGACATGGAGGCTGAGACAAGGAAAGGACCTTGCCTCAAATCCCACAGTCTTTCGCTGGCACATCACATCTCCCCACTGTCTAAAGCCCCTATGGCTCCCTGTCACCCTCAATGTGCCCAAGTCCTCCCCAAGGCCCACCAGGCCCTGCACGACCTGCCTGTCCCTTCGCCACCCTCCCTGCCTCCCTCTCTCCTGCTCCTCACTCTGCTGCAGCCACACGGGCCTCCTCACTGTGCCTCCAACACACCAGGTGCATCCTGCCCCAGGGCCTTTGCACATGCTGTGCCCCTGCATGGGCTGCCCTGCCTCCCATGTGGCTTTCCCTCTACATCTGCCTTGTTCATCTTCACACCCCCAGTGCCTGGCACATGGTAGGCGTTTAATAAATGTTTAGCAAGTGACTTGTTGAACTTTTAAGGCTAATTCTGGCTCTGATAAGGTGAGAACGGTGCAGGGGCACGTACCTCTCCACATCAGGAGGCACCAAGCAGACACACATCTGCAACCCACAAAGAGCGCTCACCATTTGGGACCAAACCGCTTTCGCTGGGGCCAATGGGCTCCACTGGTGGGGCGGGGCCTCCCACATCGGGACATTCTGATTGGCCAGGACATATCCAGCCGCCTTCTGATAGGCCGCACTTGCAAGGCATGGTCTCTGATTGGGTCCTTCCTTCCAGCTGCCATCCCCTGCCTGGGATTCTATCATTTGTCTTGGTGCCCAGTTCTGAGTTGGTTTTTCTTTCCTGGCGGTGCCCGTGGGGCACCGGCGGTGGCAACTGCCCAGGCATGCCAGCATGCCTCCCTCTGATTTTGCAACTGTGGCATGCCCTGGGCCCCTGCAGCCAGTTCCTGGAACCCTGGCATAGCTGGGGGTGTGCAGTACCCGCCCCTCCCCAGGTGTGCCCAGCGCGGGCTCCTGAGGCAGCAGCAACTGGCTCTGCCTCCGCGTGCTGTGTGACCCTAGGCAAGCCCCTGTCCCTCTCTGAGCCTTCATTCTCTCTCCTGCTAAATGGAACCTCCACAGGGAAGGAGGCTCAATGGAATGATTCTGTGCCACCCCCACCCCTGCCCCAGGGGACACTTGGCCAGGTCTGGGAATGCGTTTTTGTTGTCACGACCGGGGTATGGGGAGTGGGGGAGTTGCTGCTGGCACGGAGTGGATGGGGACCAGAGAGGTGGCTCCACATCCCCCAGCACAAAGGATGCCCAGCGCAGATGTCCACGGCACGTGGCTGAGAAACTGTGCCGTACAAGTCTAGCAGTTTTGCAAAGTGGGAGACGTGGTTCCAGGGCAGGAGCTGCTTTGTTGTTACTTATTCCGACGTTTAGTGACCTGCTACCGTGGGCCAGGCTCTTAGAGAGTGAGCTTCTGTTACCCTCACTTTGGGAGGTGGGGACAATGACAGGTTTGTGGGACACCTGCTGCATGCCGGGCACCACCTGCACTTCCACATGCAAGTCCAATCTCACAACTTCCCACGCAGCTGCTTCTCCTTACCCATTTTACAGATGCGTAAACTGAGGCACCTGCTCACACACGGAGCTCCAGGCTGACTCAGGACTCCTCCACTTCAACGCCCCCGTCCTGCCCCTGGGCTCTCTGTCCTCTGCCCGGCGACCCTGGTAGGGGCTCGATCCATGTGCCGCGTTGGGTGGGCTGGAGGACGACCTGCGGCCCAGCCCTCTGCACAACCTGAGGCCCCTTCCCAGCGCCCACGTGTGGTGCCACTCTCCTTAGTCAGCCTCAGCTCTAGAGGTTGTTCAGTGCTTCGGACTACACCCCTGCATGCGGTGTAGACGGACTCACTCACTCACTTGCGTATCAGTAGCCAATACTGAGCACCTGCTGGGTGCAGACCTTGGGCGCTTGGATGCACAGATCCCCACAGTGGCTCTGTGGGAGGGTAGCATTATTGTCCCGTTTTACAGATGGGGAAACCAAGGCCCAGAGAGGAGCAGGTCTGTTCCAGGCCTCTGTGGCCACATGCAACACGCGGGTTCCCAGGCCCCCTGAGACTTACACCCCTGCCTTGCAGGGCACCACGGTGCAACCCAAATCCCACGCGTAGAGGTTACTACCTGTGTCTCTGCTGGGTCAGGCCCCCCAACCCCTCACCCCAACCTTCCCAGGAGGAGAGACCTGCTCAGGGTGTGGCTCAGGGCCTCTGCCTCTCTCAATCTTCCAAGCAGCTGGGGCGGGGGAGCAAAGCAGCAAGACGGACTAGGGATAGACACCTGGTAGCACTTCCCGAGTTCAGAGCTCTGTGGAGCAGGAAATCTACCCAATTCTTCTCCTTCTCTGGGCACATTGCATGTTCTCAAGAGTGCAGCGAGCAAAGAGCAGGCGGGTGGTGGCCCGTATGGAGGATGCAGGGAAACTGAGGCTCAGGAAGATGCAGCCCCTTGCCCGTGGGCAGCGGGACCCTTGGCTGCTGGGCTGGGGCCCTGAATTCCTTGCAACCCGCAGAGGTTGTGGGAAGAGCCTGGGTTGCCATCCTGTTCTTGCCACTGGCTTGCTGCGTGACTTTGGGCAAAGGTCTGGAAGTGGGACCAAGGCTGGCCCGCCTGGGAGAGAAAGAAGACAGTGGCGGGTGACGGCGGAGTCAATCCCAGACCTCCGCCCCGGCCCCTCTGCCCGCGGGCCTGGCGCAGGTGCCCTGGGTGTGGGCGCGGGCACTGCCGGGCTCCCCGGGGACCTGTCCGCACACGCTGGCTCCCCTGCCCAGCCCGGCGGGGCCCCGGGGAGCCAGGCTCTGAGGTTCCACTCACATCTCTCTGGCGCCTGTCCCTCCGCATGGGGAAACTGAGGCCCACGGATGCCAGGATTCCTCGGGGTGGGCGACAGGGGACGTGGAGACACCAACTACGTGTCCACCTAACTTAGGATATGTCCCAGGCCGAGCATCCCCGTCCAGGAGGAACTTGCTAACGCGCTGGGAGGGTCGCCGCACAGAAGGGAAAGGTGTCCACCTCTACGCAGGGACACCGATTCCCAGCCCTGCAGAGCCCACCAGGGCCTCCTTCCCCGAGCGCCCCAGCACCCCGGCAGCCAGGCCCTCAGCGGTTCAAATCCTGGCTCTGCCACTTACAGACCGTGTGGCTGTCAGGTCATAGCCGTGCTTGGTGCCTCAGTTTCCCCAGCTGTGGTATGGGAACAGTCATATGACGATTGTGGCCATTGTTAGCTGCTGGTTGCCCCAGAGACCTGCCCCCAGCACCTCCCCATACCCCCCTGCAGGGCAGGGCTGGGGTGTCCTCTTCGCACCACGGGGGGGCAGCCTCTGTCCCCTGCCTGCCGCTTCAGAAAACTCTGCCAAATTGGAGATTTCCCTCCCACGAGGTAGGGGGCAACCTCTGCTTCTCTCCGTCTGAAAATGGGGATCCTTGGCCTCTGCCCCTTGCCCTCTGACCTCCAGTCTCCCAGCCAGTGGCAGGAAGACACCAGTCAACAGCCCAGGGACGCATCCGGATGGGGAAACTGAGGCTGGAGCTGGCTGGACACTAGCCCGGGGCCACACAGTAGGGCGCCCTCCCAGGTGGGAGCCCTTCCTTGGGCGGGAAGCCCCGGGCCGAGGGATGGGACCCCTCTGCCCCCGCAGGCCCAGGGTGGGGAGCGGGCGGCTGGTACCCAAGGTGGGAGGGCAACGGCAGGAAGTCGGTTACAGAGGGAGGCAGTTGGTGACGGAGGGAGGGAGTTGTTGGCACTTTGATTTCCTGCCTGGCTGCGGGCTATGTCGAGGGCTGGGAGTGGCCGGGCACCCCGATGTCCCCACCCACCGGTGAGAGTCCTGTAGTCGTACAGAGCAGGGAGTCACAGGCTCAAGGCCACCCTGCAGGGATTTGAACCTGGGCCTGCTGGGACGGGCACCATGACCCCATTTCTCCACCACCCCGACCTCCTCTCCCCTGGGCACCGTGGGGGTGGCGCGGCGGGAGGTGCCCGGCTTGGTGTCTCAACTCCCCGCCCTGCCTCTGACACGCTCCCTGAACAGCAGCCTCGATGGGCCCGTCTGTGCAGTGGGTTTACTGATTTGCCTGCTGTGCTGATGCCGTCGTTTCTCTGCCGTAGCAGACACTGGGATGTCAGCGTGTGCTGGGGCCTGTTCGAAACACTTTCTAAGCATTAACATGATTCACCCTCTTGGGGGGGGCTCTGGAAGAGCGGGGCGCTAAGACGATCCCCACTTTACAGATGGGGAAACTGAGGCACGGGGCCGTGAAGTGTGCAGGGCCGCAAAGCCAGTGGAGGAGGCGTCAGGATTTGAACTCGGGCCTCCCTGGGGGAGGGGATGGCCCTGTGGCTTGGACGGTGGGGAGGTTCAGATGGAACCCCCGCAAGGGGCGCAGGGGCAGCGGCTCCCTGCATGGACGTTTTCCCAACAACCTGGAGGCCGTGTCCACAGGGGACCCACAGAGTGGAGACGCGGCACGCCAGGGGTCAGAGTGTGACCCCAGGGACCTGGGCCTCAGCCTCTTGGCCAAGCGTGTGCAGTGCGGAGGGGGCAGGGGTGCAGGGGCAGGGCCTGCAGACCCCCCTCCCGGAAGGGGTCTGGCCGCGACTGCCCCACCCCCCAGCCCTGCGAACAGGGTGATTAAAGAGTGAGAAACGAAGGGAAAAGTCTGAAAGAATTAAACAAACAAAGGGAGAGGTCGGTTTATATAATCTCTAGTACAACGTGTCCTCTTGAGCCGGGATTAGGCCCTGGCGTTTCCCAGGCAGCAGCCATGGGGGCAGGCAGTGGACACCCTGCTCCCTGCTCACTGTGTCCCAATGCCTGGCCTGGCCACCCCCCACCACTGGGGCCTGGCTCCCCTGGGTCCCCCAGTTGAGGAAGCTCGGAGGGGGCCGCGTCCAGCTGGGACCTTGCCAGCTCCGCCAGGGAGGAGGGAACGGGTCCGGGCATCTTGCCAGCCACCTGGCAGGTCCCCTCCTAGACTCTGCCCGCACAACCGGCTCGCAGCCTTGGACAGACCCAAGAACTCAGTTTCCCCTCTCAGAAGCAAGTTTGCAGAATTGTGTGTTCAGAGCCTGGTACACAGTCGGCGCTACATAATGGCATGCCCCAGATGGCTGAGGAAGCTGGGCCTGTAAATACACTATCTATCGCCAGGGCGGCAACAGCAGCAGTCACAACAATAATAAAATCTAACGATAGTTTCATTTTTTTATGACACTCATCATTCTTTGACGTTCTTATGTTGCTTTTGTTTATGTCCGTCTCCCTCCCCAGAATGCCAGTTCCTCGAGGACAGGGACTTTGTCTGGTTTTTTATTTTTATTTATTTATTTATTTTTTGCCGCTGTGTCTCCAGTGTCTGGGACAGGGCCTGGCCACATGGGCGCCCTGCACGAACTTGGAGAGCGGCAGGCTGAGCCGTGCACGTGTATTGAATACCCCGTTGGGACCACGCTCTGTGCCCGGCACAGCAGAATCGCATCGGAGCCCCACAAAACCAGGAAAGGAGGGTGTTTCCTTGTTCCCATTTTCCAGAGGCGGAAACTGAGGCTCAGAAAGGGGGAGTGACCCCCTCAGGGTCGCCCTGCAGAAAAGCGACAGAGCTGAGATTCGAGTGCAGCCCTCCTTGCTGTCAAAGGCTCCTTCCCAGCTGAGTGGCCGACTCGATCCTCCCGGACACCAGGTTCTCCACCCGCCAGTCAGGCCTTCCTGGGGGCCCGGGGTGGGAGTGGGCACGAAACATGGCATGAGAGGGCTAGAGGGAGGCGGGGAGGAGGCACGTGGCCTGGTCCCATCGGTGGCCATGGAACTGTTGTCACGGGGTGGCCAGCCCTGGCACCCTCATCTCTCGCAGCCAGGCTGGGGACCAAGCCTGAGGCCCCCAGCAGGATGGACAGGGATGTGGCCACCCAGTTGGCTGACTTATTTTTCAAGCAACTATTACTGGGAGAAAGGTCACAGCCTTGGCCAGCAGCAGTAGCTGGACTGGGCGACGGAGTGGCGGGAGTCCCACCCCCTGCTGCCCCCGGGCAGGCGCCTGTAGCTCCTGGAGGTAGGGGAGGTGCAGTGGCGACCTCCTGACCTCAGATATGCCCCAAACTGTCCCTTGAGGTGGCCCCTGTATGGATCCCACCCATGTCCACTCACTGTCATAAGGGCCACCTGTCCCAGCCTTCAGAACCCACACCCTTGCTAGTAACTGAACCCACCGGGCGGCTCCTTCTGGCAACACCCCCCCAACAGCACAGAATCCCCCTCCCCCTCTATTCTGCTTCTGGTTTTTTTTTGTTTTGTTTTGTTTTGTTTTTTGAGACAAAGTCTTGCTCTGTCACCTGGGCTAGAGTGCCATGGCGTCGTCACAGCTCACTGCAGTCTCATAGGCTCTCCTAGGGGAAGCCACTTGCCCAAGGGAGGCTGCTCTAGCCCCACCCCATCCCCTCCCCCTCGATCCACTCCAGCCCCTGTCCCCTCTGCTCTCTGTTCTGCAGCCACAAGGATTCCGTTAAAACAGAATTGTGCATCAGGTTACATCCCTCTATGGCATAAATCCTCCATGGCTCCCCACTGCCCTTTGGATAAAATCCACTCTCCTCCCCTCGGCCCACCAGGCCCTGCACAACCTGCCCTGTCCCCTCCCTGCCTTCCTCTCCTCCCTCTGCTCCAGCCATATGGGCCTCCTCGCTGTGCCTCCAACACGCCAGGCATGGTCCTGCCCCAGGGCCTTTGCACGGGCTGTGCTCCCTGCCTGGAACACCTTCTCCAGGTATATTGGAGGCTGGTTCCTTTTCATCTCTTAGAAACCTTTTTTGTGAGGCCTTCCTTCCTGTTTCCCCTCCGACCCGTCCCCTTCATACCATCCTCTGTCTTGTCTCACGGCCCTCATCATTGTCTGAAGTTGTTGTGTTTCTTCACACGCCTCTGCACATCTGTCTTGGCCACTGCCGCACCCCCGGTGCCTGGAGCAGGGCTCAGCTTCCAGCGGGAGCTTGATAAACGTTTAGACCAGGTGTCAGCAAACGGCCCGCCACCTGCTTTTATAAATAAAGCTTTATTGGCACACACGGCCACACCTATTCATCTACGTGCTATCTGTCCCAGCTTTGTGCTGCAGTGGCCGAGTCAAGACCACAGAGACCGTCTGGTTCTCAAAGGCGAAAATATTTCCTATTAATATCTACCCCTTTATAGAAAAAGTTTGTGAAGGCTCCTTCAGAATAGTGGATAGAAACCAAACCAGTGAAAACATCCAACTCCACCCTGGGTCCCAGTCCTGACTTTAAACTCAACCCCCGCCCCCACAGCATGTCTTTGGGAGCACCGAGCCTCAGTTTCCCCATCTGTCAAATGGAGACTGTAAGAGTCCCAACCTCGCAAGTGGCAGCCCGTGGGGAAATATGTTTCCGGTAATCGACTAGACCAGTGGGAGGGATTTGAGAGCTGGGAGTCATATCCTTGCACCTTGAGAGGCGATACCACAAAGACAGGTGATTGGGTCCTCGGCCTCGGGGACAACTGGCTCACTGTATAAGAAAACTAAAATGGGTTCCCTGCCTGGTGTCGTCCGCAGAGGTGGACGCCTCCTGAATTAAAGACCTAAAGGTGAAAGACACATTGGGAAAGTTAACGGAAGAAAATGTCGAAGGAGGGTTTTATGGCCTGGAGTTGAGAAAAGATGTGTTAAGCAAAACTTCCAAAGCACAAGGTCATAAGACACAAGGTGTGCAAATTCAATTACCTCTAAACTAAGGGTTTCTGTCCAATGAAGGGCCCACGAGCAGAGGGAATAGAGAAACGGCAGGGTGTTATACAGGGAGCTGCTACCCAGGGGTGCTGCATTGCATATTACAGAGGGTGTCATTCTCACTCTAGTCTAATTGAGTTCCAAGAGGTCTCACTGAGAATGTTTGCCCCAGAGGTATGCAATAGGGTGGCCTGCTCCTCAAAACTAATGCAAAAAGATGGCACCCCTGGACCACAGTGGACAAGGTGTATGAACAGGTGATTCTCAGAAGAGAGAGCCCAAAGACCACCAGGCCTGGGGAGCAATGCTCAGGTCCATCAGCAGTGTCGATTAACACAGCAGTGAGGGATCGCTTTAGATCCATCCGAGGGCAAGAGTGAAGTATTGCACAGCAATGAAAACAGTGCCACCTCTATAATACAGTGCTATGAGCTGAACTGTTTCCACCCCACATTCATATGTTGAAGTCCTAAGTCACAGGGCCTCAGAATGTCACCTTATCTGGAGACAGTCTTTACAGAGGTAATCAAATTAAAATGAGGTTATCAGGGAAGATCCTAATCCTATATGACTAGTGTCCCTATAAAAATGGGGGGGGGCAGCCAGGCACGGTGGCTCATGCCTGTAATCCCAGCATTGTGGGAGGCTGAGGTTGGAGGATCACTTGAGGCCAGGAGTTTGAGACCAGCCTGGGCAACATACCAAGACCCCATCTCTACAAAAAATAAGAAAAAAATTAGCCGGGTGTGGTGGTGCCTGTAGTCCCAGATACTCAGGAGGCTGAGGCAGGAGGACAGCTTGAGCCCAGGAGTTGGAGGCTGCAGTGAGCTATGATCTCGACCGACACTGTGCTCCAGCCTGGGCGACAGAGCGAGACCCTGTTTCTGAAAAAATTAAATAAATGTTTTAAATGGAGGGTGGGGTGACTTTGGATACAGGCACGCACACAGGGACAACAGCACACGACACAGAGATGCCACCACAAACCAAGGAGACCTGGAACAGATTCTCTCTTACAGCCTTCCAGAAAGAATCAACCCTGCAAACACCTTGAGTTTGGACTTCCAACCCCCAGGACCGTGAGAAAACAGATCTCCATTGTTTGAGCCACCCAATCTGTGGTACTTTGGCATGGCAGCCCTAGGAAGCTAATACAGAAGCTAACCAGCCATTCTGGTTTTCATTTCCAATACAATCAATCACAGGAGCCCTTCCAGACTTCAGTATAAAACAAGCTTTGTGTTGCATGGTTTTGCCCAGTTGTAGCTAACGTCAGTGTTCTGAGCACTTTGAGGCAGGCGAGGCTACGCTATGATGTTTAGTAGCTTAGATGTATGAAATGCATTTTTGACTTAACGATATTTTCAGCTTACAGTGGGTTTGTCGGGACACAAGCCTATTGTAAGTCGAGGAGCATGTGTACACCAGAGTTGTCAAACTACGGCCCATGGACCAAATCCTGCCTGTGTCGGTTGGTGGGCCGCGCCCAATCAGTTGAAGGCCTGAAAAGCAAAACCTGGGATTTTTCCAGAGAAGAAGGAATTTTGCCTCCAGACTGGAACAGAAAAATCCCGCCCTGGTTTCCAGCCTGCCTGGGCTGCCCTATAGATTTCAGACCCAAGACAGCAGCCTCGACTCTTACCTGAGTATCTAGGCTGCTGGCCTGTCCCACAGATTTGGGACTTGTCAGTCCCCACATAAGGTGAGCCAATTCCTTAAAATCAATCCCTCTCTCTCTCTCTCTCTCTCCCCTTATTGTCTGTGTTTGAAAACCCTAACACATAGCCCATCACCTACTTCTATAAATAAAGATTTATTGGTACGCACAGCCACGCCCACTCATTTACATATCATCTATGGCTGCCTTCACACTCCAGTGACACAGACTGTGTCGCCTGCAAAGACTAAGATATCTACTGTATCTGGCCCCTTACAGAGCAAATTTGCTGACCCCCGACCTACAAAAAACCTCAACCACGTAGATTAATCTCACAAACTTTATGTCGAGCACAAAAAACCCCCAGACACCATGGTTTATGTGGCTGGTGTCACTCTGTAAAAGAAGAAAAATGAAAAAAAAAATTTTTTTTACAAAAGCCAGACACTGTAGGCTTCCATTTCTCTGTAGTTCCCAGCAGGTAATGCTAATTGACGATGAGAGGGATGGGGTCAGTGCCCAACCACGGGAGACCTGGGGACCAGGGGAGGATGAGGTGCCTTTGGAGGAGGCAGGGGAAGCAGAAATGTTATTTCTCTTGACCTGGGAGCGCGGGCTGATTGCACAGAGCACAGGTGTGTTTGGTTTGTGTTAATTCTTTGAGTCGCACATTTATGCTGGACTCATTTTCCTCTATAGATGCTAAATGTCTCTTGAAAGGCAATTCACATGGGAGAAATTTGTTAAGCAGTTACAGGATACAAAATTACACCTAGAGAAAGAAGGAGTAAGTTCTAGAGTTCTATAGCACTGCAAGGGGACTAGAGTTGACAATAATATTCATACATAGTTTCAAATAGCTAGGAGGATATTGAATGTTCCCCATGCAAAGAAATGGTAAATGTTTCAGATGATGAATATGCTAATTACCCTGATATGATCACTGTACATTCTATGTATGGAAAATCACTGTGTGTCTCATGAATATGGACAGTCACGATTGGTCATTTAGGAAAAAGAAAGTTAATACACACATAAAAATCACAGGTATGAGGGGCCAGAGGAAGTGGCTCACACCTGTAATCCCAGCACTTTGGGAGGATCACTTGAGCCCAGGAATTCGAGACCAGTCTGGGCAACATAGTGAGACCCCGTTTCTACAAAAAGTTAAAAAATTAACCAAGAGTGCACCAGCAACCCCAGCTACTTGGGAGGCTGAGGCAGGAGGATTGCTTGAGTCTAAGAGTTCAAGGCTGCAGTGAGCTATGATGATGCCACTGCACTCCAGCCTGGGTGACAGCGTGAGACCCTGTCTCTATTAAAAAAAAGATATGAGTGAAAAAAGAAACGAAAGCACAATATCTTTTGAGACACGTGACGTATATCTACACCTACAATAGCAAAATATGTTTCCCAAGGACAGAGATAGATAAAAAAAAAAAGACACACATTGAACACTTGAGGTGTCTGCTCTGGTGACGAGGAGAAAAGGTGGAAACACATAGGTAAATAATCAAAGAAAAAAGGAGGGGACAGGAGAAAGAAAACCTTCCACAGTGTGAGAACAGCAGACGCAAAGCACCGACAGGGTCTCCCGGTCACGTGCTTCCCTCTAGCGGGTCCCGCAAGCATCGCAGCCCTTTGTCGCTTGCATCTCAGAGACGGTCACATGTCAGAATAGCGAAGATTCAAGCTTGTCAACTGCTGCAGTGACCCACTGCATAGGCGCACCATTAAAAAAACTACTCCTTTCTTATTTTTTTTTATTTCTAATCTTTTGCCACCACAAACTAGGTTGCACTGGATATTCTTACGCACATAAGTTTACGAACACGCAGGGGAGATTCTGAGACGTGAAATTGTTGTGTTAAAGGCATCTGCAATTTAAATTTTGGAAGATGTTATCAAATTACTTCTAAAAGATACTGTGCCAACTTAGGTTGTCGCAAACAGTACATAAACGAGCTTGCTTTCCTATTGACCTGTTTGGTAGGGTCATTCTCGGGGGAGGTGGGGTGGGGACAGTCCTGGGCACTGCGGCGTGCTGAGCAGTGTCCCTGATCCCCACCCACTCCATGATAGGACACCCCCGTCAATAAGTCATGACAATCAGGCATCACCAAGTGTCCCTTGAGAGTCAAAATCACTCCTGGTTGAGAACAATTGCCCTGCACTTATTCAGCACAGTGTAGAAGAAAAGTTTTGCTCTTTAGCAACCTGGATGGTAGACATCTAACTCATTATAGTTTTAATTCGAATTTTTCTTCCTATGAATAAGGTTGAACATCTTTTCACAGATGTCAAATCCATTTTTATTTCTTTTGACTCTTTTCTATGATGCTGTTCATGTCCTCTGTGTAGTTTTTCAGTTGCTCTTTTCTTGTTCATTTGTAGGCACTGTTTACATAAAAAAGATTTGTTGCCCACTAAAAATCTTTTGCAAATACATTGCAACTATTTCTCTAATGTTTGTCATTGGGTTTCTGGCTTTTGGGCCATGCAGAAAATTTTAATTTTTCTGTAATGAAATTTATTAATCTTTCTTTTATGGCCTCTGGGCTCTGTGCTTGCTTAGAAAGGCCTCACCACTCTGATATTAAAAAGTTTTCCTGGCCAGGCACGGTGGCTCACACCTGTAATCCCAGCACTCTGGGAGGCCAAGGTGGGAGGATCACTTGAGGTCAGGAGTTCAAGACTAGCCTGAGCAAGAGCAAGATCCAGTCTCTACTAAAAATAGAAAAATTAGCTGGGCATGGTGGTGGCGCCTGTAGTCCCAGCTACTTGGGAGGCTGAGGCAGGAGGATCGCTTGAGCCCAGGAGTTTGAGGTTGCTGTCAGCTATGATGGTGCCACGGCACTCGAGCCCAGGTGACAGAGTGAGACTCTGTCTCAAAAAATAAAAATTTTCCCCATACTTTCCTCTAGTATTTTTATGTTTGATCTTTACATATGTATGTATAATTTTATTTATCGTTAAATCTTTGTAATGTATATTGGTGAAAATTATGTCATAGGGAAGCAATTTTCAGTTCTTCTCAGATGCCTAAAATTTGTCCCACCCATGAAGCCACCTGAAAGAGCTCCAAAGCTGGAAAAATTAGAGCAAAACATTAATAATACACTATTGGATTATAAACCAAAGCATAACATTAATCTATACAAATCCATACTGATAATAACAAGTTGTTGAATAAATAAATAAATGGAGAGTTGAAAAATTTTCCTTACAGATGAATTTCAAACAATATATGTAGATAACTTGCCCCCGCCCAAAGATGGGGTCTAAATTCTCCCCTCCAGGAGGGGTGGGACTTACTGCGTAGCTTCCAAACAGCAGGGTGGGGAAAGCTGGGGACCCCACCTTCACCAGGTGGCCACGGTCAACATCACAGGTGATGCCCTGGGGGGTCTCAGGTGACCCTGATTGGATGTGAGGAGAAGGGCCCTCAGCTCTGGGGGTTCATCCCCAAACCCACAGCCTCAGTCTGCTCATGAGAAAACAATTACAGGCCGGGCGTGGTGGCTCACGCCTGTAATCCTAGCACTCTGGGAGGCCGAGGCGGGTGGATCGCTGGAGGTCAGGAGTTCGAGACCAGCCTGAGCAAGAGCGAGACCTCGTCTCTACTAAAAATAGAAAGAAATTATATGGACAACTAAAAATATATATAGAAAAAATGAGCCGGGCATGGTGGCACATGCCTGTAGTCCCAGCTACTTGGGAGGCTGAGGCAGAAGGATTGCTTGAGCCCAGGAGTTTGAGGTTGCTGTGAGCTAGGCTGACGCCACGGCACTCACTCTAGCCCGGGCAACAGAGCAAGGCTCTGTCTCAAAAAAAAAAAAAAAAAAAAAACAATTACAGAATCTCAGATGGGGAGAAATCCCACAGGACACTGAGCTAGTCCCCCGCGACACTGTCAAGGTCATGAAAAACAAAGAAAGAGAAACTGTCACAACTCAGAGGAGCCTAAGGTGACAGGACCACCCCGTGCCATGTGGGATACCAGACCAGAGAGAGTATTACTGGAAAAACCAGTGAAATGTGAATAAAGGCTGGAGTTTAGTTAATAGCATGATGCTATTGTGAATTTCTTGGGAAAGAGGTCGCTGTTAGGAGAAGCCGGACGAAGGCTGTATGGGAATTCTCGGAGCTATCTTTGCAGCTTTTCTCTAAATTTAAAATGATCCCAAAGTAAAAGCATTTTTTTTTTCTTAAAGCGATCCCATCAAAATGGAGAAGCTGTCATTTCTCCACGAATTGGAAAAGCATTCAAATGTGGTGTGGTCTATTCCTGTGGTGAACCCATCTTGTCTAGTATGTAACCAATTCTTAAAAGTGGCAAGTTTAAAAAAGAGAGAGTAGAATAATCTATGAGTTACTGTTTTAAAAACACCATTGAGTCAGCCAGTGCAGAGGGAAAACGCAGGCGCTGGCTTTGGCGAGATCGGGGTTCACGCGGCTCCTTCGTCGGGTATTGGTGTGAGGATTCATTCATTCATTCACGTGCTCATTTATTCAGTAGACATTTATTCGGTGCCGCGATGCGCCATGCCCTATGGTGCTGAGAGCTGGACGCCCAGGGACGGCCAGACGTCTCTGCTGTCCTGCAGTCGAGTGGGGACGGGGAAGGCGCCCATGAAATCGCACAGAGTGTAACTGCAACGTGTGCTCATTACATCGGTGACAATAGAGCCAGGGCAGGAGGACCTATGGCAGGAGGTGGTGACGTTGAGGCAGAGACTTAAAAGTTGGGAGAGTGGTGTCGCAGATGGCATTTGAGTTGAAGCCAGACAGATGAGACAAAGCCAGTTTATCCAAGGGAAAATGGAAGAGCATCTCGGGCAGAGGGAATAGTCTGTGCAAAGGCCCTGGGGCACAGCCAGGAGGCCCATGTGGCTGGAGCAGAGTGAGGAGGGGGAGCAGAGGGAGGAAGGGAGGGGAGGGGAGGGAGGGGACAGGGCAGGTCGTGCAGGGCCTGGTGGGCTGCAGGGAGGACTTGGGCTTTGACCCCGAGGGAGGTGGGAGCCATGGGGGGGCTGCAGGCAGAAGAGGTACGGGCCTGACTCAGGTGCTCACAGGTGCCCTCTGGTGGCTGCCGCGGGGAGGACAGACTGTGCGGGGTGGTGAGGGCTGGACCTGGGGCCCCGGGCGGAGCGGAGTGTCTTGGTCCAGGCACACAAGGATGGTATGGGGTCAATTTATCTAACTCTGGGAGCCTCACCCCCAAAATGGGGGTGAACATCTTGCCAGCGTCACAGGCTCATTGCAAGGCTTTGGCGACCAGACTCAGCCCTGCGTCTGGCACATAGTAAACAGTAAATACAAGTTTACCCTCCATAGCTCATCTAATCCTCCCAATGGCCTCATGAGGACGGGATTGTTATTCGCATTTTACAAAGGAGGAAACTGAGTCACAGAGAAGGAAAGTGACTTGTCCAGGGACATATTCCTGCTGAGTGGCACAGCAAGGGTCCGTGCTCCTACGCCCTGTGTGTACTCCTCCGGGCAGACAAGGTTACAGATGGGGGTGGGCAGGTGCCTCTGAGAGGACTTGCCTAGTCCAGGAGGGCTTCCTGGAAGTGGTGACAGTGGAGCTGAGACTTAAAAGATGAGCTGGAGCCATCCAGCCAAACTGGGGGAGAAAGGACACCCCAGCAGGAGGGATCTCGTGAGCAAAGACCTTGAGGGAGGAGCCGGGGCCCAGCGGGTCCATCCCCAGAGCCCACAGCCATCGTGCTCCCTGCGTGACCCCTCCCTACCCCCACCCGGCTTCCTCAGCTGCGTCCCCCCGTGGGAGGCTGGCGCGGACCCCTCCCCCCGCCACCTCCAGCTGGTAACAATCCCCAGAAAGGGGTCATTAACTGGCCCAGCGAGGGCCGGCGATAGTGGCACACAGGCACTATTTTAATTTTCCACGAATTTGTCTGCGGTGGCCCCCGGAGCTGCGCCATGTGTTGGGGGGGGCGGGGAGGAACGTCAAACCCCAAAGCTGTTTATGGGGAAGGAGGGAGAGGGGAGGACCTGGGTGGGCGGCCTCGCTGAGAGGCAGTGATGGGGGCAACTAGCGCGGTTGCTGGCCCCCCCGAATCTCCTCTGCCTGGCCCTGATGTGGGGGCCTCCACACTCAGGGCAGCCCCTCTGTCTTCATGCTCCACCCACCCACCCATCCACCCATTCACCCATCTTCCCATCCAACCAGCCATTCCCCACTCCCTTCATCCCTTTATCCATTTATCCACCCACCCATCCACCCATCCACCTACCCATCCATTCATCCATCCATCCATCCACTCATCTCTCTCTCCACCCACCCAACCACCCACCCATCCACCCATCCACTTACCCATCCATTCATCCATCCATCCATCCACTCATCTCTCTCTCCACCCACCCAACCACCCACCCATCCACCCATCCACTTACCCATCCATTCATCCATCCATCCATCCACTCATCTCTCTCTCCACCCACCCAACCACCCACCCATCCACCCATCCACTTACCCATCCATTCATCCATCCATCCATCCACTCATCTCTCTCTCCACCCACCCAACCACCCACCAATCCACCCATCCACTTACCCATCCATTCATCCATCATCCATCCACTCATCTCTCTCTCCACCCACCCAACCACCCACCAATCCACCCATCCATCTACTCACACATCCATCCATCCACACACTCATCTCTTTCCACCCACCCACTCATCTCTCTTTCCACCCACTCATCCATCCACCCATCTATCCATCCATCCATCCATCCTCTCATCCATCCATCCACCCACCCATCCACTTACTCATCCATCCATCCATCCACTCATCCATCCACCCATCCATCCTCTCATCCATCCATCCACCCACCCATCCACTTACTCATCCATCCATCCATCCACTCATCCATCCACCCATCCATCCTCCCATCCATCCATCCATCCATCCACTCATCCGTCCATCCACCCACCCATCCACTTATCCATCCACTCATCCATCCATCCATCCTCCCATCCATCTATCCATCCATCCATCCCTCCATCCACTCATCTCTCTTTCCATCCACCCACTCATCTCTCTTTCCACCCACCCATCCATCCACCCAACCATCCACCCAACTATCCATCCACCCACTCATCCATCCATCCATCTATCCACCCATCCATCCATCCATCCATCTGTCCATCCATCCATCCATCCATTCATCCACTCATCTCTCTCTCCATCCACCCAACCACCCAACCATCCACCCATCTATCCATCCACCCACTCATCCATCCATCCATCCACCCACCCACCTAACCCTCCCTCCCTCCATCCCACTGACAAGCAGGTACTGATCACAGATGCTCAGTCTCTAGTGCTCTCTCCACCTTACTCAGCACCTCCCCAGAACACCCCCCAGGGTCCCTGGACTAAGCATCTTCTTCCTCAAACTCACTCCTCCTGCCATGTCCCCATCTCAGGGACAATTCCTCCACCACCCCCATCCCTGAGGCAGGGACCCACACATCAGCCTCATGTCCTCCCTCTTCCTGGCTCCTCCTGGCCTGTCTCCCCTTAGATGCTCACTCCCATCATCCCCATGGTCCCACCCTGCTCAAACACCTCCTATGGCTCCCTATTGCCATGGAGAGAACATTCCACTGCCACAACCCAGCATTTGAGGCCCACCACAACCTAGCTTCTTACATCTCTGTCACCTCCGTTCACCCCCCTGTTTTAGCTCCATCACACCTGGCACATTCCCACCACCACCCCTTGTCTGACAACTCCTGCAAGGAGTGCCCTCCCTGCCCCTCTCTGTGCTGAGAGCCTTAGCATCCTTCCAGACCTGGCTCAAAGCCACCAAGCCCCCAGCTGGTGGCTGCTCCGCCCTCCTGGCCAGGTGCCTCCGCCCTGCGAGGGGCTCCTGGAGCCTTGCAGACCAGCAGGCGCAAAGGTGGACATGAGCACTTAGCATGTCACTAGGAGTCGACACACGCCACCTGGGTGATGTGACGACATGGCTTTGCATCACCCCCTTCACAGGTGGTCCCCCTGCTCCGTCTGACCCAGAGGGCGAGCTCTGAACTCTCATATTATCCTGGTCACCCCCTGACAATCTCTTGCACGAACCGCCCCTCTCTGGGCCTCAGTTTCCCTATCTGTGAAATGGTGACAATAACAGTTCCTTCATCACAGGCTTGTGATTGAAGGAGACACAACCCGGAGGCTCAGCTGGCCGCGCCTCCAGTTAGCTATTATCTCGAGATCACGCTCAGGGCTCTGAGTCTGCGGCAGTTGGCTGTGTGACCTTGGGGATGGTGCCACCCCTCTCTGAGCCTCAGCTTTCCCTTCTCTGACAACTTCTGGAACCAGCAGGACTCCACCCTCCTCCTGGAGGGGCAGCCTCAGCAAGCGGCTAGGGGAGGGTGCGAACGCCTTGCTGTTATCTGCCCTGGAGAAGAAAAGAGCAAGGAAAGACCTGGGTCGGATATGAGGAAGGACTTCCGGATGGTAGGAGCACTGCAGAATGGGGGCAGGTGGGCTTCATTGGTGTTTGGCTCGGTCTCAGGACGACGTGGGAGGCCCGGCTGGGCGGTGTTTGCCACCTTCATTCGCTCACTCACATAACCCACCCATTCATTCATTCATTCATTCAAGAAAGAGTCCTGCTAACCCCTCCCCTATGGCGTGGTGGTCAAGCCCCCACGTTCTGTGGCCAGGCGGTCTGCGTTCAAGTCCCAGTTTTGCCTGTCCCCAGCTCCGTGGACGTGGACAAGTCCCTTCACCGCTCCGTGCCTCGGTTTCCTCATCTGTAAAGTGGCGGCATCACGGCACCCGCCCTCTCAGGTCGAGAGTGACGGTGATTTTGTGGCCTTCGCCCGGCCATGCCCGCCGCCCCAGCCCTGCTCTCTGCGTCTCCCCGACTCTCTCGGGCTCCCTGCCCTTCCCCTCCTCACCGCGACATTCCCAGCCCGGGCGCTCCGGGAAACATTCCGTGGTTTGTAGCAGACGGTCCGGCTCCCCGGCGCCTCAGATGTGGGCAGAGTGGGCGGCGGCCGGGCGGGCGCGGGCTGGGGGCTGGGGAGACGGAGCACCCCCGACCCCCCACCCCAGCGCCGGGCACACCACGGGGGAGGCAGCGGGCGGCACTCACAGACGGGCACAGGGAGCCCCTCCCTGCTTAGAGACCTCCATGGCTCCCTGGGGCTTCCAGTCCCAAACATCAAGACCTCCCTGAAGCCCACCAGGCCCTGCACGACCTGCCCCGTCCCCTCCCTGCCCTCCCCTCCTCCCTCTCTCCCCCTCCTCACTCTGCTCCAGCTACACGGGCCTCCTCGCTGCGCCTCCAACACAGCAGGCGCCATCCTGCCCCAGGGCCTTTGCACGGGCTGTGCCCTCTGCCCTCAGACCTTTGATCCCTTGTGATCACTCAGCGACATCATCTTCTTAGAGATGCCCTTCCTGCCCGCCAGCTTCCTCTTCTCATTTCTCCACAGTCCTCCAAATTTGGGATTATCTCACGCATTTATTCATTTTCTCTCTGTTTCTCCCACTGGGCCGTGAGCCCAGGAAGGGCAGGGCTGGGGCTCTGGTTCACCGCGGACGCATAATAGGCACTCACGGGACAGAGGGAGCAACCACAGAAGTCCTTCTGGAGTCTAACCACAATCTCTCCTGCTGTATCTCAGTGAACGTTACGCAGTTCCTGACCTGGGCTGAGTCCCTAACGTTCGCAAGACACCTCCGTGGTCATCAGAACGTCCAATGACCCACAAAGACCCTACTGGGGGCAGGTCTGTTATGCATGCAGAGGGGGAAACTGAGGCACAAAGAGGTGACGTAACTTGTTCTTTGAATGCGTGGACAGATGGATGAATGAGCTTAGCCGCATTATGACTTTCACGGGCCCAGGGCCCTTCTGCCCTCCCGGACCCCTCCCTCCATCAAAAACAGAATTGTTAGAAATGATCGTTTACGGCTGCATGGATACGCGGCTGGACTCCTGGCTGTGCGTTCATGATTATCACGTCATTGTTTCCTTCTGATTTTTGATGTTAACTGTGCCTCGGGCTTTGGGGACTGCGGCTGAGACCTTTCCCCACTGTCCGCTCTCCCTGTCCAACCCCACATTTGGAACCTGCCCGGACCCTTCATCCACCTTGGGACCCTCGATGCTCCGCGTGTAAAGGTATCTTTTGAAAGTTGCGTGGTCTGCTCTATTTAAGAGGACAAATTCTCACCCCCCGAGGCTTGGATGCTTCCTGTGATGGGTGCCTCATTATCTGCTCAGCCGATTAGGAGAAAGTCCTTACTGAGGTTGAACTGACCCCTGTGGAGGTGGGCTCTGCCCTCATCGCTTCCTGGGGGGATTTAAGACCTGTCTTGGGTCCTGCTGTCACAGCTCCTGTGTTCGGGGGCTCCTCAGGTGGGGGGCTAGGGGGGAATCCTGTGTGGAGGACACAGCGAAGGGTCAGAGAGAGCATGGTGAGTTGAACTGAATTCCTCCACGCATCTTCTTTCCTTAGGCAGAAGCCCTGAGTCCCTCCTTCTTCCCCGGTGGCCACTGGGCCCCGTGACATCTTCTTTCCTCCCCTGGACATACTCCAGTTTGACACCGGCCCTTGTCTGATCAGTGGGTCCATAACCTCCCCTGTACTGAAGCTTCTACCTCTATTGATACGACCTCAGGGTTGCACAGTTTTCTCAAACTACCAGTTCTGCTCAACTCTCTCAGTACCCTGGAGATAGGGGTTGCGGAATGGCTACCCTCACCTCTGACCTCTGGCCACGTCTTGCACTCACAGTTGTCTCCTTCATTTGCTGTGTGACTTTGAACAGGTCACTCTCCTCTAGGCTCCTGGTTTAATCGCCAGGTCCTGGCCCTTCTCCGTCTGAGACTCGCTCACTTCCCTCCACCTCCAGGTCACCATGGTCGCTGCCTGGACGCCACCCCGGCCTCCTCCCCCATCTCTGGCTGCCACGTCAGCTCCCAGCTATCCTTTCTTCCCGCAAAAGCCCAAGGAAGCTTTAAAAAATGTAAAATAGGGCCTGTCCCTCCTCTGCCCACAGCCCTCCATGGCTCCCACCTCCCTCGGGGTCAAAGCCCAAGTCCTCCCTGGGGCCCACCAGGCCCTGCACGACCTGCCCCATCCCCTTCCCCCTTCTCACTCTGCTCCTGCCACACAGGCCTCCTCGCTGTGCCTCCACATGCCAGGTGCCGTCCTGCCCCAGGGCCTTTGCACGGGCGGTGCCCTCTGCCTGGAACGCCTTCCCCTTTCTCTTCTCCTAATGAGTCCTGCCGCCCACCAGGTCTCAGCTCAGATGTCACCGCCTCCGCAGAGCCCTCCCAGGTGGCCCAGGCCCCCCGGCGCTGCATCACCCCTTCCTACTGCAACGGTCACGACCTCCTTTGTGCGCTGATATTTTAATTCTCTGCCCCTCCCTGCCCCCAGCACCCCTGGAACATCTGCTCCAAGAGGGCAGGGGCCTTTGTCCGGGGCACTGGCGTGGCCCCGTGGGGAGAGGGGGTCTGGAGCACGGCAGGAGCTCAGTAAAGGTTGTCCGCAGGAAGAAGGAAAAGTGAAAGCACCGCGAGATGCTCCCCGGGGAAGCCGGAAAGGTCTCTGTCTTTGTGAGCCCTGAGACCACGACGCGTGGAGACCGGGGACCCGGTCCCCGCCGCCCCCGGCCCACCCAAGGCAGGTAAATCTGACAGCTGGTGGCCACGCGGGGCCGTGTCCCAGCCCGAGGCCCAGCTCCCCTTGCAGGCCACACAGCGCCAGCCGTGACCCCCCGGGGAAGTCCAGGCCCCAGACCGTTTCCCTGAAGGGGGAAGCTGCGGGCCAGAGAGGGCAAGCCGCTGTCCCAACATCTCACAGCACGCCCGGCTTCCAACCTGGGTCTGTGTGATCTCGAACCGTGTTGGTGGGCTTCAGAGTTCAAGTGCACGTGACGGACCGTCTCGTGGGTGGTTGGAGGGATGGGTGGACAGAGGGTCTCACGCTGGCCTCGGGAGACGCCGGCCTCCAGCCAGACTCCACGCCCGCCCGCCCCATGTTGCACCCAGGGCTGCCCTGGAGTCGTTTCTCACCCCATCTGGGTGCGTCCCAGCTCCAGGGGACGTGGCTTTACCCTCGCCCCGGAAGCTTCCAGAAGGGTACCCGGTCCTAGGTGTGATGCCGTGGCCCTTCCCTGAGTGGAGCCAGGCAGCAGCCCTCAGCCAACATCCCGCAGCGAGGGGGTGGACGTGCACCCGCTTCCTGGGGTCGCAGGGCACAGGGACAGGCAGGGCCGTGGCCGGGGTCGCCCAGCGGCCCAGACTCTGGCCGGCCGGCCGGGGCGCTCTGAGCCCCCCAGGACCTCCCCATCCCAGCCGCTGGGCCGGCGTGAGCGTCTCCAGGCCCGGCTGGCCGTTCCACAACCTTCCATGGCAGCGGCCACCTCGGCGCCCCAGTGGGCCGCGGAAACCCGCACGCTCGGGCCCTCAACCGCGTCTGGGCAGCCCCGGACACGGCCCCAGGTGGGAGATGCAGGAGTCTCTCTTCTCTATGTCACCTGGGCTCCAGTTAACCGCGTCCGATCATTTCTCGCCACTTACAGCCACCCAGGGAGGGGTCACCGCCACCGAAAACCACGCAGGACCCCCCGCGGGGAGAGGCGGGAGAGAAGGCCCCTCCACCAGCCGCCCCTCCCGCCCCTGCCCCGGGCCGCGGCGGGCACCTCGGCACTCACCATCCACCACATCTTGGCCGTCATGTCGTAGCAGAGCTGCCATCTGATGGAGGCCTCTCCCGGCTTGCTGGACACCGGGGGCCCCGGCACCTCCATGCTCGGGCGGGCGGCCAGGGCGGCGCGGGGCGGCCTCACTCGGACCGGAGCTCGGGCTGGGCCGGCCGCCTCCGAGGGAGGTTGGGACGTCCGGCTTCCATGGTGCCACACAAGGGGGTTTGGTCTGGGGCGTCAGACGTGGGTGCCCGGGACACCCAGGGCTGGAGAACATAGACTGGGAGAGAGGGAGGAGGGAGGGAGAGAGGAGGGATGGGGATGTGTTAATCTGAGACACACCAGGCCAGTCTCAACCGAGTGGCCACCCACAGCCCGAGGAGGCTGTCACAGGCGGGGTGTGTGTGTGTGTGTGTGTGCGTGTGCGCACGCGTGTGGCGGCCGTTGGTGCAATCAGCAGACAGAGCTGCGATTTGTGAATGGGGCTCGGCCTCTGGCTGGGAATATCCCCCTCCCCACCCCCCGGAAGGAGTGTGGCTTCTCCTGCCTGGCCCAGCCTGCCCTGCACCCGCCGCCGCCACCTCCACCAGGGGAGGACGCCGGGCCTGGCTGCCTGGGGCAGGAGGGAGGCAGGGGGTACGCAGGGGGCGCCTGGACCCTGCCGCCCACCCACCGCCCATGGACGTGCTCCCACGGCCTCTCCGAGCTCCAGGCAGCGCTCTCACCTCGGATGGGTAAGTTTTCTTTTTTTCTTATTTACTTTTTTGTTGAAACAGAGTCTCACTCTGTCACCCAGGCTGGAGTGCAGTGGCATCACCATAGCTCACTGCAACTTCCAACTTGGAGCACCAAGTGTGTGCCCAAGCTGGGTGAGAAGCGGCTGGGCACGGGTCTACACAGGCTGGATGTCCCGGCTGCACACCGACAGCAGGAGGTACTAAAGATAGACCACAGGAAGAACTTCCCTAGGGAGGGACTGCCCATGAGCTCTGAAATGGCAGTGACGGGGTCTGGCCAGAAATCCTCTGGCTTTTGTTTTCCTGTGTGGCATTGGAGCCTGTCCCCTCGGAGTGGGCAGAGTGAGCACCAGGGGTGGACGTGAATGGGGTCGGAGGCTCATTCTTTTGGAGCTGAGGGTGGAGACAGGGTGGCCTCTGCTCAGCCCCCCGCGCCCTGGACAAACCTTCCTAAAGCGCAGCTCTGACTATTTCCTCCTCTCCTCACGTCCCTTTAGGGTCCCCAGGACGAGGTTCACATGGGGACAGGGCCTGATTCTCTCCCGAATGCACCCCCACTTCCTGATGGTGCCATATTCTCCTGCAACTCCAGGCCTTCGCTTGGGGTGTCCCCGGTGCCTGGGATAACTTCCCTCTTTTCATTGCTTGGGGACTCCTATGCATCCATCAAAACCCAGGCCTGATATTTCCTCCAACACTAAGAGTGAGAGAGTTAGATAACAGAGACAAAGGGAGAGACAGAGACAGTGAGAAGGGGAGAGAGAGACAGAGAGGAAGGCCGGACCCCAGCCACATGCCATCCGTCGTTGGATCACACACTCCTCCCTTCCACCCCGAGAAGCCGGGGTTATCAGCCTTGATGGAAAGGTGGCCACAGCCCTCAGCCCCAGGTCCCAGCCCTGACCACGCGGGACTGAGAGTGACTGTGTCCAGCTTGGCCTGCCCCTGTCCTGGAGGGCAGGACCTAGATCTGAGCCCTTGTCAGGGCCCCAGCGTCACCCGGGACTGTGCTGTACACGCAACAGTCTCCAGTGGTCGTTGAAAAAGGGCAAATGTGTGGACTAGACCCTATCATTTGAATCATTGATAGTAACAGCAACGGTTTATTAAGCCACTACTATGTGCCCAGCACATTAGCACCCAACTCTTCCAAGAGCCATGTGAGATCAATACTTTGACTGTTCCTCTTTCACAGACAGGGGAACTGAGGCCCAGAGAAGTCTCGGTAGGAGGCTGTTGACACGGCAAGTAGAACTCACCCCTATGACGTAGCCGATTTATTTATTGGGGATTTTATTATGTGCTGGAAGTTTGCATTGTGATATAGGTCTGGGCTGTGATTGTCCCTATTTTACAGAGGAGTAAACTGAGGCTCAGAGAGGGGCAGTGACTTGCCCAGGGTCACACAGCTGGTCCGCAGGGCGCTGCACATCCACCCAGCTCCCTCCCTTGCCTCTTTATGTCACCTCCTTGTTTAAAATCTCTCACCCGGGCACCTGGACTGCCCCTCTCCCTGCCTTAGCTTTCTTCAAAGCACTTATCACCACTACCTGTTTCCTGCCGTCTCCCCCAGAGTAGTGTCAGCTTCAGGAGGACAAGGGCTTTTGTTTGTCTCATTCGCTGCTTTGAATGGCCTCAGTGCCCGGAACAGCACCTGGCACAGAGTAGGCGCTCAGTGATAGATCTGTTGGATGAATGAGTAAACGAATGAATGGATGAAGAACGGGCCAGGGTTTTGCAGACCTTGGAGTTCCCCGCTGATTTTTCACAAAAGGCACGTTCATCTTGGCATGAGAGATGCAGGTCTGGCGAGGGGGTGGTGTGTGGGCCGAGGGGAAGGGCCGGCCGGGCATGAGCTTCCACGGTCTGAGCAGGGCCACGCCCCGGCCATCTCGCCCGGCTGAGGCCAGCAGGGCCCAGCCCGGAGGGCGGACGCAGTTCGCCCACATGGAGGCCCCCACCCTGTAACTATAATTTGCCTCAGTACCTTGTGGTCGTGGGAGACAATTACCCCACAGATGTGCGGCTGGAGTAAGGCATTCAGACGGCGGTTGGGGTAAGGCCTCGGCGGAAGGCAGATGTGGGAGGCAGCCTTCAAACGGGAAGGCTGGGAGAGAGAGGGAGGGAGGGAGGGAGAGCAAGGAAAGAGAAAGAGAGACAGCGATGCAGAAAGGGTGAGAGAAAACGTTAGCTAGACAGAGATGGAGAGTAACAGAGATGGAGACACAGAGGTGAAGAGTTAGAGACAGAGATAGTGAGAGAGAGAAGAGAGACAGAATGAGAAAGATTGAGACACCCAGCCGCACCTGGTCACCGGGGCAGGTTGTGGGGCTGCCGTTGTCTGTGTAGCACACTCTACACTCCCACCTGAGAGGCCTGCCTTCTCAGTCACACCTTCCATTCCAGGAAACTGAGGCCCAAGAGGGCCCACAGCAGCCACTGAGCTGAGCCTGGATCTCTGTGAAGGATCAGCCTGCCCCCGCAACCGGTTCCCATCCCCCAATACCAAGGGCAGAGGGCCCAGATCTACAAGTCTTTACCTACTCTGTGCCTCAGTTTCCCCAGCTGCAAAGTAAAGAGGCCAGATTAGGCAGTCTCTCAACTTTCTGTCACTCACAGACCACCCGCACCATTTTGTCTGTGTCCAAGTATTACTAAACATTTTTTCTTATGATCAAACCATTTATATTAAAAGACTTAGATGTATTTAAAGAGAAAAGAATAACCCACCACTAAAGTCTGTGACAAGTCGAGGGCAGCTGTAAGATAAATGCAATCAAAACCTTCTCAACCTTACAGTCCTCTAACCAGACACAAAGCCCAAAGCCTGCTCCCCTTGTAAAAAAGATAAGCATGAATTAGAGAGGTGTTAAAGGCAGGTTAGAGGCATCCACAAGCTCTGGGCCAACATCAAATAATCTAACTTGAAAAAGATGTGTATATTCTGCTGTTGGTGGGTGGAGTGTTCTATAAATGTCATTTCAAGTTGGTTGATAGTGTTATTCCAGTCTTCGATAGCCTGACAGATTTCCTGTCTACTTTTTCTATCAGTTGCTGGGAGAATAGTGTTGAAGTGCAATTGGAATCCTGGAAGGAGAAGGAAGAATAGGGCAGAGGAATATTTTAAGAGATAATGACCAATAATTTTCCAAAATTAAAGACATCAAATCACAGATCCAAGAAGCTCAGAAAATACCAAACAGAATAAATATCCCCCAAGACACATACACAGAAATATATTCAAAAGGCAGAAGATTAAAGATAAAGAGAAAATTCTTGAAGAAGAAGGAGGAGAAGGACGAGGAAAAGGAGGAGGAGGAGGAGGAGGAGGAGGAGGAGGAGGACACATTCATATGGGGTGAGAGGTGGGAGGAGAAAAAAAGAATAACAGCAGACTTCTCATCTGAAACTATGCCAGCAAGTAGACAATGGAATGACATCTTAGAAGGTTGATAGAAAAAGACTGTCAACCCAGAATTCTGTACCTAGTGAAATATCATTCATAAGTGAAGGAGAAATGAAGACTTTTCAGCAAATAAAAACTGAGAAAATTTATAATAAGCAAGAAACCCACTTTAAATATAAATACATTGATATGTTAAAAGTAAAAGAATGGAAAAAAAATAAACCAAGAAAACACCAGTCAAAAAAAATGCTGAAGAGGCTACATTAAAATCAGACAAAGCAAGAAATCAACCCATTGTAAAGGAACCAGCTCACCAACTGTGAATATGCATGCACCTAACAACATAGCTTCAAAACATACAGAGCAAAAATTAATAGAGCTTAGAGAAATTAGTAAATCTATAAATATACATGGGGACTCCACCACTCTTCTCTCAGAAACAGATATAAAAAGTAAACAGAAAATCCTCCAGGACATAAAAGACCTGAATAACACTATCAACCAACTTGAAATGACATTTATAAAACACTCCACCCAACAACAACAGAACATACGTGCTTTCCAAGTTAACATGGAATATTTACCAAGTATACTATATCCTTTAAGTATATTCACCAAGATAAGCTATAACATGAACCTTAAGAAATTTAAGAAATTAAAATTATCCAACTTATGTTCTCTAACCATAACAAAATTCAACTAGATGTCTTTTTTTTTTTTTTTTTAAGACAGAGTCTCACTCTGTTGCCCAGACTAGAGTGCCATGGTGTCAGCCTAGCTCACGGCAACCTCAAACTCCTGGGCTCAAGCAATCCTTCTGCCTCAGCCTCCCAAGTAGCTGGGACTACAGGCATGCACCACCATGCCCAGCTAACTTTTTCTATGTATTTTTAGTTGTCCAGCTAATTTGTTTCTATTTTTAGTAGAGATGGGGTCTCGATCTTGCTCAGGCTGATCTCGAACTTCTGAGCTCAAACGATCCGCCCCCCTTGACCTCCCAGAGGGCTAGGATTACAGACATGAGCAACTGCACCCGGCCTCAGCTAGATGTCAATAACAAAAAATATATGTTAAAAACTTCTAATATTTGGAAATGAAACAAAAAATTCTTAATAACCTAGGTAAAAGAGGAAGTCATAAGAGAAATGAAGAAATACTTTTAATTCAATAACAAATTAAATTCTATACATCAAGGTTTGGGAGATGCAGCTAAAACAGTGTTTAGAAGAAACATTATAGTATTAAAAGCCTATATTACTTTAAGAAGTCCCAAGTCAATGAATTTGAGAGCAGGAACTCAAACAGATGTTTGTACATTTGTGTTCATAGCAGCATTCACAACAGCCAGGAGGTGGAAGCAACCCAAGTGTCCGTGGACAGATGTACACGGATAAACACAACGTGGCCCATCCACACAGTGGATTATTATTCAGCCTTAAAAAGGAAGGACATTCAGACACAGGCTACAGAGTGGATGGACCTTGAGGACATTGTGCTAAGTGAGAGACGCCAGACATAGATAGCTCTCTATATACAGTCATATACAAATGTCAAAGGTGACAACATCTGCTGAGAATTCTAGGGGTGGGGCTGCCTGGCCTCCCTCAAGCCACACCACTGCTCTTCTGGAAGCCACACCAGGCCCCCACATTAACTTATCTCCTCTGTGGCACATTCTCCACGCAGCAGCCACAAGCAGATTTTTAAATTTTAATTTTTTTTTTTTTTTTGAGACAGAGTCTCACTTTGTTGCCCAGGCTAGAGTGAGTGCCGTGGCGTCAGCCTAGCTCACAGCAACCTCAAACTCCTGGGCTTAAGCGATCCTACTGCCTCAGCCTCCCGAGTAGCTGGGACTACAGGCATGTGCCACCATGCCCGGCTAATTTTTTTTTCTATATATATTTTTAGCTGTCCATATAATTTCTTTCTATTTTTAGTAGAGGTGGGGTCTCGCTCTTGCTCAGGCTGGTCTCGAACTCCTGAGCTCAAATGATCCACTGGCCTCGGCCTCCCAGAGTGCTAGGATTACAGGCGTGAGCCACCGCGCCCGGCCCAGAAGCAGATTTTTAAAAATGCAAATGTGATTACCTCACCACTCCCCCAGACCCCATTAAAAACCCTCCCACGGCTCCCTACTGCCTTTAAGATACAGACCAATGTCCTCACCTGGTATCTGTGGCCTCTGACACCTGTGCAACCAGACCTCTGCTAATCTCTCTCTTCTGCTCACTTCAGGCTCCCCCGTGAGTAGAAAGGGGATGATGACAAGTTTGCAGGTTTTGAGGAAGAGGGAGGAGGCAGAAGAGTGAGCCGGGGAAGAGAAGGAGGAGGTGAGGGCAGGGAGGTGATGGGGACAGGGCATGCAGGGCTTTGTGAGCTCCAGGAAGGACTTGGGTTTTTATTTTGAGGGAGGTGAGAGCCATGGAGGATTGTGGGCAGAGGCGGGATGAGCTCAAGTGCTCTCAGGTGCCCTCTGGTGGCTGTTGTTGGGAGGACAGACTGCGGGGGACCAGGGTGGGAGCCAGAGAGAGGGCGGGGAGGACGGGGCTGGTCCAAGTGGGTGTATCAGAACCCCCGGGTTTCTGCACCAAAGATGTCTGCCCTCGGTTCTCGGTGTGTTCTTCGCCGGAGAACGACCAGACACACCAGAGTGTCAAGTCCAGACTGTCATGCAGTCTTCTTACTCCTTTCTTGGAAAAATCACCAGCAAGGCCAACACGACGGCGTCACCGCAGGCAGGGAGCAGTTTCACACGAGCAGCGCTTTGTTGTCGGATGAAACAGGTCTGTCTCGGCGAGTGGAGAGACACCCACTCACTACTCCTGACTTCTCGGATGGTTTCCTTTTATTAGCCCAATCCGGAGGCGGGGTCTTGGGAGGTGTGGGATGTTAGCAAATGACCAACAGGTGTCCTCAAAATGCCTCCTGCATATACGAGCTCCCTCTAAGAAAGCCCACGGGGGGGGGGGGGGCAGGGGTGAACTGCAATGCAGATTCAAGCTAATGGCACGTTAATTCCCCTAAGGTTACTCTAGGTCACTTTCTAAATCTTATTATGGCTGGGCTGGGGAATTCCTAGATGGATAAACATTCCCTCATTTCCCAGGTGCAGCAGTTGCTGGGGATAGGATTAACGGTGGGGCCACACCAAAATGGAGTGCCCGCCCTTATCCTCCTTCCCAGGTGGCGCAATTGCTCCAAACAGCACCCATGCAGGGAACTCTTGTCCAGAGAAGAGCGGAGATCCTAACTATCTACCTGACAGGTGATGGTGGTGTTGGAACAGCTGGAGGCAGCGAGTGCGGAGACATGGACGCACTGAGGATGCGGTGTTGAGGGCACAGGCGACAGGACTTGCTCATAGATTGGGTCTGGAGTTGAGCAAGAAAGAAACGAGTCCAGGCCCCAGAACCTGGAAGGACAGGAGTGACATCAGCTGAGACGTGGGTGACGTGGGGGAGCAGGACTGGGGACCAAGAACAGAGTCCTGAGGAACATCTGCTTGGGAGATGACAGGTGAATTCACACATCAGGGCCGGGTTCATTCGAGGCTTTGTTGGGAGACACACAGGCCGAGAAAGATCATGCCCCTGTCGTTGCAGGCTGGCTGAGAGCCTGGGGTTCCTTCCAAATCCTGTTCCCAATCCTCGCGACACGGAGCCCCTCTGCCCAGGGCCAGGAGCTGTCCACGACCCCTGGTGCTGAAGCTCCCCTTCTCAGCAGGAACTCCGGCGCCCCAGCTGGAGTCAAACGCCTGGCAGGTATTGAGCGCTCAGAACGTGTCCCTGGATTCCACCCAAGACGGCAAAGATATTTCAGCATCATTGTTCTGCGCTGATTTCTACGCCACGCGCACCGCACCCTGCATTTTACGGGTGTGCACACTGAGGCCACGTGAGGTTACTGCACCTTTAAGGATCACTGAAGGCGTCACTGCTGACGTCACAATCAACGATCAAGGAGGCTCTGAAGACAAACGCAGTTCAGGCTGTGGATTGGCTGGTGGCCTCATGAATATGCAAATTTACCCTACCTCCAGCTCCCTCCAGTAGGCTGGGGAAAGCGGGGGTGGAGAGGAGGCGGGGCGGGGGCGGGGCCGAGAACTGTGCCTGGAGGTGGCGTAGGGGGATATTGGGGCGGGGCGAGGCGCTGTGGGCGTGGTCAGAGTTTTTGTACATTTTGTAACAGCTCCCAGTACAGAGTAGGTGCTTAATAAATGCTTATTGCAAAAAAAAAAAAAAAAATGCTTATTGTCTCTTGAATCCAGTAGGAGTGATGCCTGAGCGTTCACTTTCCTGCCCTGGGAGACGGTCCTATTTTGCCTTGTAATATTATGCGTGTCCGTGAATTAATTTGGATCTGCCCAGCCATGCTGGATGGTCGCATGCTATCCCACTATCCTGAGCCCCATCTTACAGATGAGAAAACTGAGGCCTGAAAAGAGAATGCCAGGCTCAAGGGCCTGCAACTCTTGGGCTGAACAGCAAACACTGGGGACCCAAAGGGGAGCGACTACAGCCCAGCCTTGGAGGGGCTCGTATTCTGTTCCAGCCTCAGTTTCCACCACCACGAACCCTGCTTCCGTCCCCTGTGCAGCCCTGAGGCCCAGGCCGAAAGGCCCTCTGTTCTCTACCTAGGACCTAGGTAGTTCCTACCTGTTCGCCTGTGCTCATGCCAGTCGCTGTGCCTTGAGATCCCAGCCCGCAGCTCCGAACTCCAGGCTGGGAGGGGCAGTGCTCCAGGCAGGGAGGGACAGTGGGGGTGGGGAGCGCACAGTGCAAACGCAGGCCTGGCAGTGCAACCACGTCCAGTCCAGTCCTACAAGCTTTGGGTGACGGCCTGGACAGTGTGGACGGGGTGTAGCTTTTGCGTCCTAGGACAGAAGCCGGTGGTCCCCTCACCATCTGCCCCAGCCCCCAGCGCAGCGCGTGGCACACACTTGGAGCGCAATAAACGCTTCCAGCACTTCCAGCGAAACCCCCAGTGCTGAAAAGGCATGAGTCTCTGCTGCCCCCCGCTGGTAGTCTGGGGAAAAGCCTCTGGAAAGTGACTTTTTTTTTTAAATTTTCTTTTTCTTTCTTCTTTTTTTCTTTCCTTCCTTCCTTCCTTCCTTCCTCCCTCCCTTCCTTCCTTCCTTTCCTTCTTTCCTTCCTCTCTCTTTTCTTTTCCCTTTTCTCTTCTTTGTTTTTCTTTTCTCACCTCTATACTAACAAGCAAGGAAAGCGAATTTCCCACAGTTGACCCTCCTGCGGTGCTTCCTCCGGACCAGGGAGGGCTTTACAAATACCAACTCCTCGTGTCCTGGATGAGCCTGACTTTCCAGAGAGGAAAACCCAACCCCAGATGATTCGGCCACTAGTCCAAGGTCACACAGCCGATAAATGTCACAGCCAAGATTCAAACCTGGGGCGGTCTGGCTGTAGACTCAGCCACTGTGCTTTGTTTTTTTTTTTTTTTTTTTTTTTTTTTTGAGACAGAGTCTCACTTTGTTGCCCAGGCTAGAGTGAGTGCCATGGCGTCAGCCTAGCTCACAGCAACCTCAAACTCCTGGGCTCAAGCAATCCTCCTGCCTCAACCTCCGGAGTAGCTGGGAGTACAGGCATGCACCACTATGCCCGGCTAATTTTTCTATATCTATATTTTTAGCTGTCCATATAATTTCTTTCTATTTTTAGTAGAGACGGGGTCTCGCTCTTGCTCAGGCTGGTCTCGAACTCCTGACCTTGAGCGATCCACCCGCCTCGGCCTCCCAGAGTGCTAGGATTACAGGCGTGAGCCACCGCGCCCGGCCAGCCACTGTACTTTGGTACGTTCGGTGAGCAGCCTCGTGGGCCAGGCTCCAGGGGACGGAAAAACAAATAAAACTAGCAGGCATCGGTGACACGCTGTTTTAGTCACTACCGCTTTATAGCGTGCCTTAATGTTTTATAGGGTAGCCTGCCCTAGAGGTGAGGGAAGGAAGGAAGAAAATAATATTAACAAATATATATTTAAATATATAGTAAATAACGTTAAGATTACTAATAAATTACTAATTTCCTAAATTGCAGCTAAGACTCAACTATGCTTTATCCTGACTTCCCTGAGGCCATCCAGACATCATTTTAGTGAATATATTTCTATTCCTTTCTTCTCATTCTTACAGTCACAGACACATATACTATATATGTGTGTATATACCTCTCTGGGTCTCAGTTTATTAACTTGTAAAGTGGGGATATTAATAGAACATACTTCAGGGGCTTGGGACAGGTTAAATGAGTTGAGTCATACAAAATGCTTGGACCAGTGCTGTACGATTGAACTTCCTGCAGTGTCGGACGGGTGGCGTGACTGAGCCCTTGACATGTGGCTTAGTGCGACTGAGGAATGAAATTTATCATTCCATTTAAATGGATTTACATTTAAATAGCCACATAAGCCTAGTGGCTACTGTATTGGACAACACAGACTTGAAACGATGCTTGGCAAATAGTAAGTGCTTAATAAATGCTAGGTAGAAATATTATCCTGCCAAATTATCCTCCGAGAGAGCCAGTTTATACCCCGCCAGCAGCATGGAGGGCACCTCAGATCCTGACACCTGAATCTGATCGAGCCTTCCCCCCTGCTCAAAACTCTCTATAGCTCCCTATTGCCCACACGATAGTGCTTAGATTTGCCTAATCTCATTTAGATTACAACCCTCAGCACGCTCTGGAATTACTTTTCCTTGAGGGGATGTGGTTCTTTCTGGTTTTGGTCCACCTTCCTCCTAGACTGTGGCCTTGGGAAAGCGCAGACCAGATCCAGCACATAGTAGGTGCTTAATAACAAAAGGCTCCGTAATCCAGTCGCTACTCACCTCTGCATCCTCCTCCTCACCCAGCGCTGCCGTCTTCGCCAGTCGTTCCTCAACCACGGCAGGATCTCAAGCCTCTGAGCCCTTGCCTATGCTGTTCCTTCCACCTAGAAAACCCTTCCACGCGGATTCTAATCCATTTTTCCAGCTGTCAGCCCAGCTTGGCCTTGTTTGCTCTGTGGGTGCCGGAACAAGGCTCTTCACGTCTCTGAGCCTCAGTTTACCCAACCGTACAAAAGGAGGAGCTGTCTATATCATGAAGAGACGTGGTTTTCGCTAAGTGCCAGGCAGGGTATCAAGTAACCGGTTCACCATCAATTCTGAAAGGCTGTGCTTGGGTGTGGCCGTCTCCACCCGTTCACCCCCAACCCCAGGCCCTCCCGTGGGTGCAGCATTGCCCCCCTAGGTTTCAGGATTTTATTTTTTGGAGGGACTTTGAGGCCTCCCCTAAGGTGGGCAGGGGGCTGCAGGCATGTTCCCCCCGTCCCCCACTGCCAGCCAAAGCCACACCCACCCTCCCCATTCATTGGTCAAAACCCTGAAACGCCATCTGAGGCCAGACTCCTCTTCCCAGCAGACACCGTCGCCCTATTGTCTCCCACCTGCCCGACCCACCTCGGGTCTGGCCCCAGTAGGGTCCGGCTTCTGACGGCAGCTCTGGCCTCGTTTCCCACCCGGCCACCCCTTCCATGTGAAGCCTCAGCATAAACTGTCCCCTCTGGCTGGCTGGCGTCCCACCTTTCTTTCCCGGTGAGTTTGTCCTTAGCTTTAAAGCCTCACCTCCCCGGGGACACCTTCCCCAATGTCCTTGACAGTCCCAATTGGAGACTGTCTCCCGCAACATTCCAATTAACAATCTCTTAGAGCCGGGCGCGGTGGCTCACGCCTGTCATTCCAGCCACTCTGGAGGCCAAGGTGGGAGGATCGCTTGAGCCCAGGAGTTCGAGACCAGCCTGGGCAACATAGCAAGACCCAACCCCACATCTCTAAAAAATATATATATTGTCTAACAAGTGTTGGCGAGGGTGTAGGCAAATCTGAACCCTCCCGCATGGTGGGCGGGAATGTGGAATAGGTGCAGTCACTGTGGAAGAGTCGGGCAGTTCCTCAAGAAGGTTAAATGTGGAGTCACCATTGGACCCAGAAAGTCCACGCCAAGGTCTATCCCCCAAGGAAATGAAAATATACATCCACGTAAAAACGTGCACACGCATGTTCACAGCAGTATGATTCGTAATTGCCAAGAGGTGGAAACAGCCCAAGTGTCCACCAATGGATGAGTGGAAACACACACAACCTGGACCATTCACAAAATTGAATACCACTCAGCCACGAAAAGGGACGAGGCTCCAACACAGGCTACAGCGTGGAGGGACCTTGAGGACATCGTGCTCAGTGAGAGACGCCAGACACAGAAGGACACACAGTGTGAGTCATTTATATGAAATGTCCAGAACAGGCAGATCCACAGAGACGGGACGTGGATTCGTGGCTGCCAGGGGCTGGGGAGGGGGCGAGGAGTGACTGCTGATGGGGACGGGGCTTCTTCCTGGGGTGAGGAGAGTGTTCTGGCATTAGGTAAAGGCGATAGTTGCACAACATCATTTATGCGCCAAATTCACTTTTAAGTGGCTAAAATGGTAAATTCTATGTGATGTGAACTTTCCTTCCATTTTTCAAAATTGTGCCATTTATCACATAGTACCTCTGTCCGGCACTGGGCTGTCTCCACAAGGGCAGAGACAGAGCCATCTCAGTCACTGCCGTGTCCCTAGTAGCCAGCACAGTAGGTGTTCAATAAACATTTGTTGAATGAATAAATGAATGTGTGAGAAAAAAACACTTCATGTTTTCAACTTCTGGATTAACCACACAGAATCCCAGATATCAGAAGTGTAGAGCTTCCTTCTTGGAATAGCCTCTCCTGCTCCCCTAACCCTAAATCCGAATTCCTCTCCAGCCCGGTGCCTGATACACTTGTTCTTTATCAACTAGTGAAGGAGGGAAGGGAAGAGTCAGCCCTTTAGCAAGTAAAACTTTTATTAAATAAATTTTTAGTTTTTTTTTTTTTTTTTCAGACCAAAGAGAGGCATTTTGGACGTTAAGACGACGCTGCTTCTCACCTGAAAACACGCAACAGTGACAAGGAACCTTTCCAGCCGCAGGAAATCTTCTTGGACACAAAACTCAAACCAAGTCAACTCAAAGTTCCAAGTTCTTTGCTTTTCTTTCTTTTCTCTCTCTGTGTGTGTGTGTGTGTGTGTGTATGTGTGTGTGTGGAGGGGGGTGGGTTTATCCGAAAAGTCAGTTTGCAAGTGGAAACTTCAAGAAATTACTCGTAGCAGAAATAAAGTACATCATACAAATCACGCAGGTCTTCGAGGTGAAGTATAAAAATGGTATTTACAGCCGGTAAACATGGACCGCGGGGACACGCGCAACTGCACACGGCCACGCACTCCCACGCGGGCCCTCGGGGACACGGGGGCGACCCTCGCGAGGGCCCTTGGCACACACTTGCACACGTAGACGCAAGGGACACAGGCACGCGATCGAAGTGTCTTGGAACAATTATCAAACTCTGGAATCTCGAAAACAATTGGTCGGAAGATTTTTTTTTCCTTTTCTTTTTTTTTTTTTTTTTTGTTTTTGATTTTTTGGGGGTTTTTTGCTATGTGTTTTTTTTTTTCTTTTTTTCTTTGTTTTTTTGTTTTTCCGGGTCAGTCAACACATTTTGGTAGAAACAAAAGGGAAGGCTGTTTTTTTTTTTTTCTTTTTAAAAGATTTTTTTTTTTTTTTTGAGCTTATTAAGTTATCCGGGGCCTCCCTGGGCAGGAGCCCCCACCGGACATCTGCACGAATCCGACTCTGTGCTTCGACGTGGGTGCGTCGTGGGTTGGGTCGCTTTACAGAGCCACCCCACAAAAATCCCCCCACCCCACCCGCTCCCGACTAGGAAACAAGAATCCACTGTGGTTTGATTTTTTTTTTCCCCTATTTTTTTTTTTTCTTCTCTTTTCTTCTTTGTACCTGCTCAGAAAGACCAAAAGAAAAAACAATCTCTGCAGAGGTATGAAGGTCGCTATCGAGTTCCTGTCTCCGATAAAGGGGTGCTCGGCCAGTCCAGGTCAGGCTTGTCCAACGGCTTGGCGATCTTGGTCACAAGACCTTCAATCCGAGGCTGGTGATTTGAAGGCAGGGACGATGGCTGCCTGCCCTTGGGAGGGGGCGCAGAGAGGTGGGGGGCTCCCCCGACCCTGTCTGCCCCTGACGGAAAGCTAAGGGCTATTGGTCACATGAGTAAGGCTATGACTGAGGAGGGATGGGGAACAGAGAGGGCTTGGGGAAGCCAGAGGGTCTCTTTTGTGCCTACATCCAGGGAGGCCCTGGGGACAAGGGAGTGGTTTCCTGAAGCTGCAGCTGGGACCAGGGACACTCAAACCGGCTGAGCCCAAAGCCCCTCAGGAATCGGTGGTGGCGGGGAGCCCAGAGTCCTGGAGGTATATCGTGTTGGCGAATTCCTGGTCTGATGTACCAGCGGGAGGTCGGCGGGTACCAGCCTCAGCCCTTCCTACGTCCCTGCCCAGCGACCGGCCCGGGGTCACCCTCTCTCGGATGGGAGGAAGTTGGCAAAGTTTGGTCCCATGATTTCCATACTCAAAAAATATATATACTGTCTCTAGCTCTATATATATATACGCATATATATATAGGAAAAGTTGCCATTCAGTTTGGGGAAGCCACCGCATTGGGGGCGGGCAGGAACGAGGAGATGTCCCAAAAGGGCACATGGGGTGGGGCGTGAGCCCCTCTGCTCCCAACTCAGGAGCCTCCTCCCTCCTCGAGGTGGCCTTCGGGGTGGGTGGCATTTCACATTTTGGAGGGGCGGGTGGCACAAGGGTAGGAGGGAGGGGAGGGCTGGTGTCCAAAGCACGGTTGTAATTTATGGAAAAATCCTGGATCTGTTGGAAGCGGGAGACCCTCCTGGGATGGGAAGGTCCCTCACCTGGGGGAGAAGGGGACGGGCGTTAGGGAACGATGGTGGCAGGGCACACAGCGGAGGACACCACCTCCCCGCCCTCCTCCGTCCCCCTCGCCCCAGCCAGGCTGGGCTCCGGCACCCCAAAGGCCCCCATCTTTTTCCAGAGAGCAAGAATCCCAGGGTTCAGAGGCCAACAACAGAGGCTTTGAAGGGACTTAACGATGTCGCCGCTGAGCCTGTGTCCTCAGCATTTGGGGACAAATATTTAAGCTAAGTTTCTGTCTCTCCCCCTACCCCCACGCCATTTCCATTCAGTCACGGCTGGGTCCCCAAGCGCCGACAACAGTGCCCGGCACATAGTAGGTGCTCAGTAAGGATGCGCAGGCCGAGAGTTAACAGGGAATGAATGGGTCGCAGGCAGCGGCCTCGGGTTCTGCTTCGGGCTGGCGGCTTCCGCAGGCGCCTTCCGTGTCGCTAAACACACGCAGATCTGTGTGCCGCCGACCGGGGGCGGGGTGTGAGAGGGACCCACAGCCTCTAACTGAGCACCTACTTGTGCCAGACCCCGACCTGAGGTGAGGCTCTTGGAGGGCGGCGGCGATGGTGATTTTTAAGAAAAGAAAAAAAAAAAAATCAAAACAAATTATCCAGAGCTCTTTAGGGGGTGGGTTCTGGGCTCAGCTGTGAAAACACCCCCATCCCCGGGTGCAGCCTCTGGGGAGAGGACTTTCACGAGCCCATTTTACAGAAGAGGGTCGTCGAGGTTTGGGGTGGGTTATAAGTTTCCACGAAGGCCCCGTAAGGTGCACCGTTCATCCCCTCAAAGCAGTCGTGGGGGAAGCTGTTTGCCCTGATAGCCAAATATACTCTTGGGGTGGGGGCGGCTCTTGGGTTTGTTTTGTGCGTGGTTTTGTTTGCATGACAGTCAGCAGGGTACACGGTCCACTTCCCATCAACCCAGCGGGGAGCCCAGCTGCCCTATGGGGGGCCCAGTGGGGCAGAGGGGGAGAAGGGACGCCGCCGTCGGGGCTGACTGGACCAGGCCCCGGGTACTGTCCCCACATCCCAACTCCCCAGCCCGAGTTCCAAGCCGAGCTGGACATTTTGGGGTCCAACCTTAGGGCCTGGGGCATTTAACATTGTCCTCTGGTTTGAGGCTTTTCTGCAGGGAGAATAGATTCACGGGACGGAAAAGAAGCCCCTCCCCAACCACACCCCCCTGCCCCAGACCAAACCTGGCCTCTCAGGTGAACTCCTATTCATCCTGCAAAGCCTTCTCCAGGAAGGATTCCCACCCTGGCTCCCCACTCCCCACCCGACTCCCACCCTCCATTCCAGATCCGACCATGGGACATAGGGGTGTCTTCATCCAGCTCTGTCCCCACCAACCCGGCCTGGGGGCATCTCAGAGCCTCCTGCAGAATCGCCCCACCTGGGGAGGGTCCAGAGAATGAAGGGGAGGGGTCACGGGCGAAAGCAGGGCTGGGTGGGGGTGGGGCCGCCTGGCGGCTCACCTGGGCCAAGCCCACAGCTTCGGGGTGGCTGTGGGCACGGTTAGTAGGGGTGTCCCGGATCCTTGGGCCGCTTGAGCTGCACTTTGAGCCTCTTCATGCCGATCTGGAAGCCGTTCATGGCCTGGATGGCTGTCTGGGCGCTGGCCGGGTTGTCAAAGCTCACGAAGCCTGTGGAGACGGGGTTGGACTTCCATGCCGGGCACCGCGGGGGCGTCCTCCGCTCGCCTTACACGGTCCTGGTGGGGGCGTGTGTGTGTGTGTGTGTGTGCACGCGCGTGAACAGGCGGGGGCTTGTCAGAGGACATGCAGCAGCCCTGGCTTTGTTCTGATACCTCTGGACTTGTATACCTCTGGGGACGGGGTGCTCACTCCTTACCTTGGGGTCAGCTCTACTGAGACTTCCCATCCCTTCCTCCTCTAGCATGCCTGCCTCCCTCCAAGCCCTGCACCCCAACATTCTGCCTCCTCTGAGACCTCTGTCCACCAGGAATCTCGTCTCTCCATCTGACACTAGGTGTGTCCTTGTCTCTCTGTTTCTTTTTCCCTCTTTGTGTGTGTCTGCCTATCTTCGAGTCTCTTCTCTCTCTTTCTCTGTGTTCTTTTTCATTTCTGTCTAGTCTCTCTGCACCAGCCCCTGTCCTGAGGCCATCAGAAACACCCCGGCCCTCCTTCCTGAAGATCCTTAAGCTCCCACCCACCCAAATTCCTCCCTTCTGCCCCTCCAGGTGCCCCAGCCCTGCCTCCTCCCCCAACCTTGTGGTCACCACTGGCTTCCTGGGGGACCTGGAGGTGCCAGGAGCTCGAGGGCCCTCAAGGGGGAGGGGGCAGCTGGGGCAAGCTCTGAGAGGCAGGATCGGGACTTTGCGACAGGCTCCGATGGGAGCTGGGGCAGACAGACAGTGGGAAGTTGGTGCTGCTGCCCCCGCCGGGGCCCGAGGGAGCCATGGGCAGATCTGGAGCTGGGAGCAAGGGTTTGATGTTTTCATACTTATTTATTTTTTTCTTTTGAGATGGGGTTTCTCTCTCTGTTGCCCTGGGTAGAGTGCAGTGGCATCATCGTAGCTCACTGCAGCCTCCGACTCCTGGCCTCAAGTGATCCTCCCACCTCGGCCTCCCAAAGTGCTGGGATTACAGGCGTGAGCCACCGCACCCAGCCTTCATCCCCCCAGCCATTACATAGGTGAGGAGCTCAGAGAAAGCATCCGACCCCGTCGAAATCACACTGTTGAAAGGAAGCGGGGGGGGGGGGGTTCTTTCCTCCACAAATCTCCTCCTTCTTCCTGAAACTGGGAACAGAGGACTGGGCCTGGGCTTGGTGGGGGGGGGTCCCTCACTTGCTGTGTGACTTCAAGCATGTCCCCAGACCATTGTTTTCCCCTTTTTCCTCCCTCAGTAAATGGGGACAATTGTCTCCTTTTATGGTGAAATACTGAATACATACAGGAGGCACTTAATAAATACTCAAGGGCTGACCCTTCAAATAGGATAGTGCGCAGTTAAGAGTCCTGTCTGGGGGTCAAACAGACTGGCTCTAATCCAGCTTTTCCCTCTTTCCCGCTGTGTGACTTTGAACAAGTTGCATCCCCTCTGAACCTTAATTTCCTGTGTCTCTGGGGACAAGGAAGCCTTCCTCATGGCTCGCCAGGCCCTGCACAACCTACCCTGCCCCATCCTCCCTCTCTCCCCCTCCTCCTGCCACACAGACCTCCTCACTGTGCCCCCTACACGCCAGGCGTGGTCCTGCCCCAGGGCCTTTGCACAGCTGGGCCCTCTGTTTGGAACATCCTTCCCTCAGATTTCCCATGGCTGGCTTCTCCTCATCCAGGTCTCTATTCAAACATCACCTCCACCTCACCACGATGGGTCACCTCCCCACCTCAACCTCAACAGTGTTTATTTTCCTAGCAGTTTCATTTTTCCCCATATTATTTAAAACTACCTGAGCGACACCCTACGTTTGTTTACTTCCATCCCGTCCGCCCAGATCTTTGCCTTCCAATTCACTAGCCACAGCTGCACGCGGTTTACATTTAGCCCTCACCCTAACGCTAACCCTAACTTCATTCACATGAGATAAAAACGTACAATTCCGTTCTTTGGTCGCACAGACCACGTTTCAAGTGCTCAGGAGAGTCACATGGGGCTGGTGGCTCTCGTACCAGACAGCGCAGAGGTAGAACATTTCCATCATCGGAGAATGTTCGACCAGACAGCAAAAAAGATGGTGAGCTCCTTGAAGGATTTTTGTCAGCTTCCTTCAGTATTGTGCACCCCCTGCAATGCCTGGTACACAGCAGGTGCTTAATAAGTGCTCATTCTGTTTGTGACTGTGATTATTTTGCCCTGTGGCTGACCAAACCCTTTCATCTCCTGTTCCAAGGTACAGGAGGTGGGACAGGGAGGGGTGCCAGGGGACAGGGAGGGTTGTCGGGGCAGGGAGGGGTGCCCAGGGCAGGCAGGGGGTCCGGGACAGGGAGGGTGCCCAGGTGGCTACTCACCGAAACACTTGCTCTGGTTGGTAGCTCGATCCATAAACACCTTGGAGGAGATGATATTGCCGAAGGGCAGGAACATCTGCGTCAGCTCCGTGTCTCCAAACTCCTGGGGGAGGTGGTAGATAAACAGGTTACAGCCTTCGGGACCTGCAGGTGGGGGAGAGAAAGACATAAAGCCCCCAAGGAGAGGAGGCGGACCCCCCCGGGGGAGGGGCGCGGGTCTGGAGCCCACATCAGTCTTCTCCAGCTGTCAGGGGAGAGGGGTGCCCCGAGACACCCAGAAAGAAGGGGCATGGACATGGGCGGGGGAGGGGAGGCAGGTGCACCCATCCCTTGACCGTGTGGTACAGTCCCACGCTCGGGAGCAACAAACCCCTCGTAATCCTCAGACTACAGATCATTGACCAAAATCAGATTATCCCATCTGCCCACCCACAACCCAGCTAAATCCCCAATCCCAGGCCCCAGACAATCCAAGCCCCCCCTGGAAAATCCACCCCTAAACCTCACACTTCAGATCACCGACAAAAGTCGGGGGAGTGGGGAACACAGAAACTTGGTCGTATCTCTGCAATCATTCCGTAAGTTTCAAACTGTTCTAAAATAAAACCGTCATTTTAAAAAAGCCCAATGACCATAGACTAAAATTTAAAAAAATAATAATAATTCTCCTGTCCCAAATTGCAGATAGGGATAATCCCCCAAATCCTGGATCATTCTCAAAACTCAGATGATGCAAAAATAAAATCAGGCAAAATTAAAAGATAATTCTCCAATCCCAAAGCCCAGATATCCTAAAACCACAGATAATTAAACAACGATATAATATCCAACCAGAAATAATTTTTTTTTAAAAAGGGATAGGTAATCTTCTAAACCGTCCCCTCCCCCAAATAATCCCTGGCGCGTGGCTAATACAAAAACTATAAATAGTTATAGAGTTTTAAAACCTTGATTATCCGAAGCCATAAACAGTTCCCCCAAATTTAAACATGACTTTGTCCCATGTCTGCCCCAAATGAGGGTAATCCCCTCTCCTTGGCCATGCATATGCCCCACCCCCAAAAATACAAAAGCCACGATTCCGCACTCGCACCTTCCCCTTACCTTCCTAATTAGGGCTGGGGCTCTCCTATAACGCTTGTTTTTTTAAAGGCAAGTTTATACCAATTTTGAACATATTTTGAGCAGAACCCAAACTCCGCATTTGCTTCTGCACGGTTTCCATCCCCACTCCCGCCCACCAAACACTCAGTGCATGCAGAAAATCACATCCGCTGACTGAACCTCGCCGGAAGACACAAATTGCATGCACACACCCTCCTGGTACATCTACCCCAGTGTGTTACGAGCTGTCCCCTTCCCCCGCTGGGGTCACGACTCCCCATGTGATTTCAGACCATGCACTCCTGCCACCACAGCATAGTGGCTCACACGTGGCAACCCCTTAGCGGCCATTTCCACGTGCAAGTCCATGTCTTTTCCAAGATAAAGCACCGCCTTTACTGTAATATTCACGTACTTCTTAACTATGTCATGTGCATAAAGCTGTGCTACCATTTCCACTAGGTTCCTGTCCTTGACTCTATTTCCCCCATGAGCCTGCAGTTTGGATTTCGAGGTGTTGCACACAACGGTGATTTGTGGGGAACACACGTGTAGTGTTTTAGCAGCTCTGACTGTACTTGAACCAGCTTTTAGCCCCTCAGCCCGGATTGAGGGTGGAGCTGGAGAAGGGGTTACAAGGAGGGGACCTTGGTCCTCTAGGTCATCCAATAAAGCGGTGACTTTAGGCGGCTTGAATCCTCCCTGAAGCCCCTGCTGGTGACACCCTGCAGTAAGGGGGTTCATGGGGTGCAGTGGTGGTCGTGAGAAATGCCTGACACATCTGGAGCAGCTAGAATTTCCCATCTTATCTGAACACATGTGTTGCTGCTAGTGGTGGCTTTAACCACAGAGCCTCCAAGGGACATGCTAGCTAACCACTGATAGGAAAGTGGCTGGTGGCACCTCCGGGGACCCTCAGCCCAGGGCTCGTTTTCAAACTCAGCTCCTGCACCCTGGCAGTGTCCACACACTCCCCCCCCCAATAATCCGCAAGGGAGAAATAGGGCGGAGCGTCACAGAACTCAGTCCACCAGCAAGGCCGCAAACCAAGCGTGCCTTGGTGTGGCATGGTCTGGGGACTTTTCTGGGTGGTCCCTGGCCCCCCCGTCTCCTCCCCCACTAGACAGATCAAAGAGAGGAAGGGACTCCCGGGTGCCGAGCACCTACTACACCTCGGGAACCAGCCATTGCTCACTTGCAGTGACACCTCCTGGCACAAATGGGTGCCTGCGTTGCAGATGAGGAAACTGAGGCAGGGGCAGTTAGGTGCCTTCCTTATGATGTCGTGTGAGAACCGGATGCATTTGGATCCGGTTTCAGACTCCAGAATCTAGCCCCTCCCCCCTCCCTCGACAGCCTTGGTCTTACTGGGGAGGCGTCAGTTTACCTGGAATTCCTCAACCTCAAAACTCCAGAGAGTCACTCGGCTCTGGGGGGCCTGTAGGAGGCCACCGCTATTCCCACAGGGTCGGGCAGGGGACGGCTCCCACTGGATGGAGGAAACTGAGGCCCAGAGAGGAGACTGGGCTGCCCGAGAACACCCGGGAGGGAGGGGCTGCGCCGGGACTCGAACCCAGGCCCACCAGCTCCCCAGCCGCGCGCTCAGCCCTGAAGGTCGAGAGCCCCGGCCAGCCCCGGCCTGCGTGTGCAGGGGAACCCAGGGGAGGTCGCGGCCGCCTCACCTTCTCGCTGCTGCTGCTGGAGGAGGGGCGGCGGCTGGGGGACGCTGTGCGCGATGGGCGTGATGGCCGCAGTGGGGTACATGGCTGCGGAGACCGAGCGAGACAGCGCGGAGGCGACGTGAGGCCAGGTGGGCGCGGGCGCGGGCGCAGCCGGGTGGGGCGGGCCAAGGCCGCAGGGAAGAGGAGGGGGCGGGGCCAAGGCTCGAGGGGCGGGGCCACAGAAGAGGGCGCGGCCAAGGCCGCAGGGAAGAGTGGAGTGGGCGGGGCCACTGTGAAGGGAGGGGCCAGAACTGCGTGAAAGTTAGGAGTGGGGGTTGGCCATGGCTTGAGAGGCGGAGCTGCAGGACGAGACCATGAGCTGAGGGGCGGAGCCACAGCGGAGGGGCAGGGCCACAACCAGGCCCTAGGAAGGAGGGCCGGGGTGGGGGCGGGGCGGTGGCAGAGGCGTGGTCAGGTTAAGGCAGGACGTGAGGGGTAGGGCCAGATGCTGAAGGATGGAGGGAGGAAGGTGAGGCCAAGAGCTGGGGCTGGGCGGGGCCAGAGGTGTGAGGAAAGGGGACCGCCCCCAGCAGAGAGCATGAGAGGGTGGAGTCAGGGTCAAGGGCAGCCTTAGGGACGGTGCTGGTATCAGGGGCGGAGCTAGGAACAGGGCCAGGGGTTGAACACAGCACAAGGGGCGGGGGGCCCTGAGGGGCGGGCCAGAGGTAAGAGGCGTGGCCAGACAAGGAAGGAAGATACAGTGGGCGGGGCTGAGCTCTGGAGGGGCGGGGCCAGCAAGGAAGGAAGGCGCGGTGGGCGGGGCCTGGCGGGTCGGGACGAGTGAGGGACGGCGGAGCCACCTCCCTACCTGTGTACTGCTGGACTCCGGAGAAGGCAGGATGGAGTGTCTCAGCCACGGTGGGGCTCTGAGCTGCGGGGCAGACAGAGGGGCTGAGTGGGGCGGGGGCAGCAGAAGTCCCCCATGCACCCCGATCCGGGAGGGGAGCAAAAACACCCACTCCAGCTTCACCTCTGTGCTAAACCTTTTTTTATAGGTAATGGCCCCCATTTTACAGGCAGGGAAACTGAGGCGAAGAGAGGTGAAGCCACTGGCACAGGGACACTCAGATAGGAAACCTCTCCCTGTCCTGACCCCTTCGCCTCCCAGGGAACCCTCCCTCCTCCCTTCATTCTCTGGGTTCACCAGGTCTTCAGCCTCTGCCGGAATCACCACCCCTACCCCCTGCCCTGTCTCCCTCACCACGTCAGTTTGCTCATCTGACACCCTGTGGATCCCCCATCGAGCTGTGACCTTCCAGCTGCCACTAGAGGAAGAAGTAAGGGGACAGAAGAGGTTGTCCAGGCCACCAAAGCTGATGGAAAAATTCAGCCCCCAAAATTCTGCTCGAACGCAGAGATCTCGGCTGTGGAGGACAGGGATTTGTGGTGGTGGCCATGAGTACAGGGGAGGCAGGAAGGGTTACTTTGTGCAGATGCGGCAGCTCTGTATCTTGGCTGTGGTGGTCACAGGAATCTATATCGGTGACAAAATGGCAGAGAAACACATCTACACACACACGTGCATGTAAAAATGGTGAGATCCAAATAAGGCCTGGACTGAGTTAACTGTACCGCACCGATGTCGCTTTCCTGGTTTGGACACCGTGCCAGGGTCAGGGAAGCTGTTGGCAGCCCGGGGAAGCTGAATTGAGAAGGGTACACGGGACTGTTATGGACTCACTTTGTAATTCCTTGTGAGCTTCCAGTCATTTCAAAGAAAAAGTTAAAAACAAATTCTCCTCCGTGGTGTAACTACACATGACTTATTTTGCATAAATAAGTAATGTGTTGGAAAATGTTTGCCCTAAAATCGTGGGTGTAGGGACCCCCACTTCGTGAGAGCAGTTACAGCCCAAATCAGTGTGTGGGTAATATGTATTGAATGAATGCATACAGGTACTGATAGCTTCCCAAATGGTAATGATTAATGATTAAGATGTATACTTCCGTTCTTTGCACCAGGTGATGAGCTATGCATTGTACATACTGATTTAATGATCAGTTCAACCTCACAAGGTGACTGATATTATTTGCCCATTTCCCAGATGAGCAAACTGAGGCTTGGGGACTTAAAAAACCCATCCAGAGGCACAGAACTGGAATGTGAACATAGAAACATCTGGATACACAGTTTCTGTGTCCAACCACCCTGCTGCAGGCTCCACTCCTGTGCTGACAGGTCCTATCTGCTCAGCCGAGTTTCCCTCTGTCCTGCATGCATGTTCCAGAAACACCATCCCTACCCTCTGCCACTCTCCTAGGACCCAGGGGACCACCCTGAGTTACCTGGGTAGGGCACAAGGCCGTTGGCATATACGGTTTCCAAAGCAGGGTGTCCGCCAGGGAAGGGCACGACCCCTGCAAAGCCATTGGTGATGGGAGCCACGAGGCCAGGCACGGCGGCAGTGCCCAGCAGCGGGGGTGAGTGCAGCCCTGTGGAGTGAGAGAGGGTCACAGGCAGCGTGGCTCTGGCCCGGCCCTGCCCACCCATCCGGGGGCCCCTGGCGGACTCTCACCAGAGGCAGGAGCGATGGGTGTGGCAGGCAGCCCATTTAGGCTGACGGCGCCGATCTGTTGGATGTGGCAGGGTGAGAAGGCCACGCCAGGGCTCAGGTAGCTGCCCGAGGTGGACAGGACTGTTGTCTGCTGTTGCATGAGCTGGGGGTGGAAAGGGAGTCAGTGGGCACAGCTAGGGTGACACTTGTCCTGAGATCATGGCTCATGAAGGGAGGCTTTGTGCCCCAGGAATTAAGGAGGGAAGTCAGGCTGGGATCAGGGGTCAGCCTGGGATCTAGGCTCAGCCTGGGATCAAGGCTCAGCCTGGGATCAAGGCTCAGTCTGGTATGAGGGCTCAGCCAGGGTTGAGCTTGGCCAGGTTGGGTGTGGGTTTGGGGTCAGCCTGGATTTGGAGGTTCAGCCACAATTGGGCCTATTCTAGATTTGGGGCACAGCCAGGCTCTGGGGCTCAGTCCAAGGCTGGGTCTTCATTTAATAAATATTAGGGTTCAGTCCAGGGTCAGGGCTCAGCCTGGACTTAGGGGCTCAGTCTGAGTTTAGGGTTCAGCCAGGCCAGAAGAGGACCCTAGGTCAGGGGGACCAAGGGAGAGACAGGAGTGTGGGCAAAGGGCAGAAGCTCTCAGCAGGAAGTAGATGGGGAGGGAGAGACTGGGCCACCCCAGAAGCCACCCGCGGGGCACTCACAGCCTGGGCGTAGGCACTGTAGGGGCTGAAGGGCAGCGTGAGGGACGGCGTCAGGATGCCCAGCTGGCCCACCATCTGCTGCATGCGCCGGAGCGTCCGCTCCTTGTCCGTGTCGGCAAACTTGACCACCAGGCTGGAGGAAGCTCCCTACAGGGGCAGCCGCGGGTGGGGAGGGAAAGGGGTGGAGGTAGCACGGACTCTGGGGTCTCAGGAATCATGTCAGCTCAGGCCCCCCGGTCTGCCAGCCATGTCCACGAGCTCCCAGCCACAGGAGCTGGGGGCCACAGCAAGAACCGCGCGGGGATTGGCATCCCAGCCCGGCAGCTTCTGCGCAGGTGCGGTGTCACAGGTGTAGCACTGAAGGCCAGGGGGCTGTGTCTGGGGCGCACACAGGGGCAGGCCCCAGCCATGAGCCACACACTCACAAGACAGGTGGAGAATGCAGCCGCTGGAGGGAACAGTGGGGGCATGGATGGAGGACCCTCTAACCGTCACGCCACACCTGGGAACAGGTGAGGCTCCAGGCACCGGAGAGGAACAACTATGCTGTGCCTGTTTGTGCCCCACACAGGTGGACAAACCTGCAACTCACCCACCCCGTGGGGAGCAGAGGCGGCCACCAGCCGGGAATGGACGCCCTGCTTTACTGGTGCACAGACAGAAACCCACGTGACTATCACCCCCACACCTAACGACAGCTGGAAGAAAACAGCTGGAAGACAACTGCGGGACAGGCACCGCATGGCTGAGCTGAAATACAGACATCAGCACCAACAGGCAGCCACGGGCGGCCGTCGGCAACAGGCTATGCTGTTGGCGTCACAGACACCTGGGGTCACCTGCAGCCCCACGAGGCCAGCCCACACCCTGATTTGGGGGCTAGAGAAGGGAGACATCTGCCCCTTCCACCAGCTCCTCCCTAGTGAGCAGCCCCCAGCAGAATGCACCCTGCAGCCTCCCTGTCTTCACTGACATGCCCCCTTTGATGGAGAACTCACTCCCCTCGATGCCTACCAGCCCCGTCCCTGGACATTTCTGAGCAAGAGCAAGCCTGACCTTGTGTGGTGCTAAATCCTTCCCCTCCAGCTAAGAGGACAGCTAAGAGAGGTGGTTCTCCCAGGCCCTGGCTTCTTGTGACATATTTAGACATTTGTGTGCAGTGACGATGGCCCCCGGGGCCTCCTTCCTCAGGGGCAGGGCCATGGTCCTCCCAGCCTCTCACTGCTGCAGATGCCTGAGACCTGTCCCGTACTGTCGCCACCCAGCCAGGGGGTCAAGCAGACCCGTCCACTCTCACCTCATAGCCTCATTTCGGACCGACGCTCCTCCCATCCACGTGGCCCTAGCTCAGGCCTCGACTTCCCCTGCCTGGACCTCCCAGAGTCCCTCGTGTGTACACACATACACACTCAAGCTCAACACCTCTACCCATACAGACCTGCATACACTCACAAACGTGTACACACGTGCTCACCCATGCATGCTGACACACACGTGCCTGCATGCATATTCACACACATGAACACACATGCACACGTGCCCTTGCACGTGGCTACAGATGCACACACACACATCCCGCTGCTGCCCAGGCATACTCACACACACACACACACACACACGTATGAATATGCACGAGCACTCACCTACACACACACTTGCGCTGGTACATATACGCAGGCACACACCCCTCCCATAACACTCACCGACTGGCACACGCACAGCACACGCATTCACACACTGGCAGTACCTCCCCACGCTCACACACTGCCCACACACATCCACACACACTCGCACGCGGATGCCCACGTCAGGGGCTGCGCCTCCTTCTCCACCTGTGCCCTCTGTGAGAAAGAGTGGGGGCTATTGGGCGTGGGCGATGGCAAGGACAGGACCTGTTTCGTCCCTGGCCCCTCCACCGTGACCGAGGGCAGCGCCTACTCACCGGCATGGTCTGGCTGCCGTGCAGCGCATGGATGGCCGCCTGCGCCTCCGTGTGGGATGAGAACTTCACGAAGGCACAGCCTGCTCCAAGAGAAGAGGCGGGGAGTGAAGGGGTCACAGGACTAGGTGGGTAGGCGCCACAGGGGAGGGGACAGGGCGCCCTGGATGCTCAGTCAGTGTCAGACACCTGCAGCCCGAGAGTCAGTCAGACAACAGAAAGACAGCCGGCCGTTTGTTCAGACAGACAGCGGGTTGACACCCAGACAGACCAAGGGTCAGACAGGCGGACAGTCACACAGATAGCCAGCCATGGAGTTAGACAAACAGCTGGTAATTCACACGGCCAGCCCACCAGTCATTCATTCATTCAGCCAGAAAGCCACCCAACCAGCCGGCCAGATGGCCATTCGCAGCCAATCAGAGAGTGTGTTAAGCACACGGCCAGATGCACGGTGTGATGCCGTGTCGTCAGGGAGGAAGTCCTCCCCATCAGAACAAGTGAGGGGGACAGAAACCACCACGTGCCGCAACACCCCACAAGGTCAGATAGTCATAGTGAGATATGCAGAGTTTATACAGAGATCATGGGACACGCCGTCCCGTGGGCAGTCTGGTACAGGCACACCCAGACCCAGACAGACAGACCCACATGACCACCATCAGACAGGTGGACATCGTAACCCGCCAGGCCAGGGCAGCCCCAGCCAGACAACCACACAGCCAGCGACAGGCAGACCGACAACCAGAGCCCACCAAAGACAGGCAGATTCAGACAGTCACGTGGGCAAAGTCCACAGAACAGGCAGAGGCCACCAGACGTGGCTCCAGACAGAGTGCTACAGAAGAGCCTGGCACATAGAGACCACCGGACACATTGAGTTCCACGAGGGTAAGACAGGGCAGAGACAGGTGAACAGGGAGTCAGTCCCACATGATGAATGCAAGTAGGGACTCAGGTAGACAGACACCAGGCACGTGGAGACCCAGACACTGTCACCCAGACATTGTCATGCAGACACTCGGCCCAGAGATAGTCAGAGACTGATAGACTCAGGCAGACCCAGATGGAAGCAGTTCTATGGACAGTCAGGTGGACGAATCAAAGACCAAGGGACTCAGGTAGGCACAACGGAGATAGAGCACACAGGTAGGAGCAGGTGGGACCAGTCTCCGCCCTGCCCCCAGCTAGTCCCGCCTCCTGGGAACTGGCCCCGCCCCATAGCCCCACCCCATGGGCCTGGCCCTGCCCCATAGGTCCAGCCCCACCCACAGGCACCGCCCCTTTGCAGAGCCCCGCTCCCTGCATCCCCAACCGCAGACTCGGCCCCTGGATCAGCCCTGCCCTTCTCCATGGGCCCTGGCCCCAGAGCCAACCCCTCCCCGCCCCAAAGACCCCACCCCTCCCCACAGGCCCCACCCCCAGAGCCAACCCCTCCCCTTTCCAAGACTCCACCCCAGAGTAGCCCCGCCCACAGCCCCTCCCCTCCCCAAGTCCCCGCCCCCCCGCAGTCCCCGCCCCCGGCCATCACCTTTGCTGCTGCCATCAGGTCCCCGGAGCACGGTGCACTCGTCGATGACTCCGAAGGGCTGGAACAGCCGCAGCACGTCCTCCTCCGACTGCTGCTTGTTCAGCATCCCCACGAACAGCTTCCGGTCCCCTGTGGGCGGGGACACCCACCTCAGCCGAGCCCCACGGAGGTGGAGGCAGTTGGACCCGGGAGGACCCAGCCACGCCCTGGCCCTGCCCGGGTCTCTGCACCCTCCCACGTGCCTTGCACGGTCGTCTCCCGCCTGCTCTCCCTTGAGTCCTGCTCTCTGCTCCCACCTCCGGGCACAGGTGACCTCCGGTGCACCCTGAGAGCCCACACATAGCCCCAGGGTTAGGAACTGCCTGGCTGGGCTGGGTCCCTGTCTGTCTGGGTCCCTGGGTCTCTCTGGCTCTGCCAGGCAGGGGTGTGCACCGATGGTCCCTGCATCCCCGCGGCAGAGGCCCCTGTCCCGCCTTGCCGGGGCACAGGGGCGGCCAGGCAGTCAACATCTGTCCAATGGCGTGAGGGCACCTGTGCCCGTAGGACCAAGTGCCTGGGCAGCCTGGAGCCCCCACCTGGTGGGGCTGCGGGGGACTTGCCCAGGTCTGAGGCCGGGGCTGGGCCAGCCTCTCCCGTGTGAGGCACCACAGCTCTGCCCCTCGGGTGACTGCACTGCTCCCTGGTAATGGGGGACGTGGCAGCTTCATCTCCCAGGAATGGGGAGCCGGGTTACCATGGAAACCACTCTCCGGCAGCTGTCACTCATGGGGGTGAGAGAGAGAGATGGATGGGAGAGAGGGACAGGGAGGGACAAAAAGAGAGAGAATAAGAGAGAGAGAGACACAGAGAGACAAGAGAGAAAAAGGAGAGAGAAACAGAGATACCCAGGGAGATGGAGAGAGAGAGACAGAAATAAAGAGACAAAGATGGAGACACACAGACCACACCTCTCTCCTGCCTGTCCCACACAGCCAGGGTGGAGAGTGTGAAAGTGTCTCCCAGCCCAGAGGGGCTTTACTGAGCTCCTACACATACGCAGGGGTCCTAGCAGCCCTGCCCACACCTTCCTTCAGCCAAGACTGGCTGCTCCCCTCCAGCGGAGAGAGGGAGGAGGTGTCCAAGATATCCAAGAATGACCAGCCTTGGATCCCACTGGGAACACCTGAGCATCACCCCCCGATGGGTACACCCCCACACTGAGGTCCAGCCCCACGCAGACACCTGCCACCCCAGCCCACACATCCGCCCACATGCCCAGCCTCCAACGGTCCAGCACACGTGCGCGAACATACACATCCAGGTGCAGGCTGGGCACACAGACGTGCACACAGGCCGGAAGGCGCCCCCACAGCACACTGCACACGTGTGCTCGCGTGCACCAGCCACGGAAACATGAATGCCCGTGTGCACATACTCGCACATATCTGCATGCGGGAATGCCAAGCTGAGCACACTCACATTCACAAACATGCACATAGCAATGCACAAACACATTTGCACACAGAGAGACCCCTGAGAGCGGCCCCCATCCTCTCTGCCTCTGAAGACCCTCCCCATGGCACCCCGAAAGGAATGGGGTGTTTCGAACACTGGGGAAGGCAGCTGGGCTTGTGGACACAGCCCAGCTTGCTGTCCCGCTCCTACCCCCACCAGGGACCCCCGACTCTCCTGCCACCATGAGGTCTGTGAGCAGGCACGTGACTGCTGCACGCTTTGGGCCGGCTGCAGATCACAGGCCTGGGCCACTGTCCTTTTAAGGGGAGAGGCAGAAGGGATCTCCCTCCTTCCCCCGTTCCTCCGCCAACCCCCAGCCTGGCAGCCACGGAGAGATGACAACTACCTCCGCGGCTTTCGCTGTCCGCAGGCTTCACCTGGATTGGCCGCGCCATCTGCGGAGAAAGGGGGGAGGGGAAGTCAAGGCCGGCAGTGGGGGTGTCCCGCCTCAGCACCCACCACCCCACTAACCACCCCAGTCAAACCAAATGGCATCACAATCCCACCTACAGGGCGGGAACTGTCTGGCAAACTCTTAGCCTTCAAAACCCCCCAAATGATATCCTTTCCTCCAGAAGGAGCCTCCTTGCCTCCCCAAATGTGATAAATTGTTTGCAAAGGTGGCCCCATTCCTATATGTGATGCGACACTGCAGTTCCTACCATGGAGAACTGGAGTCTACTTCCCCATCCCTGGCATCTGGACTAGACTATGTGACTTGCTGTGACCAAGAGAATATGGTGGAAGTTAAGTTGTGGGAGTTCTAAGCCTAGGCCTCAAGAGACCTTGTGGTTTCCATTCTTGACCTCTCGGAATCTTGAGATTGTCAGGTGGACAAACTTCTGGAAAGGAGAGGACCTTATAGAGAGAGAGATCCCACTGACAGACAGCACCTGGGAGTGAGGCCGTCCTGGCCCAGCGGGGCCCAGTCAGGTCTCAACTGACTGCAGCTGCACAAATGGCCCCAGGAGAGGCCAGAGGAAGAGCTGCCCAGCTGAACCCAGGCACAGCTCATTGACCCACAGAACCATGAACAAGTAAACTGGTCAGGGTGCTTTATTACTCAGCAATAGCTGACTGATACACCAAGGTAGCTATTTTTAGCCAGTTCCTAAGAGTATTAGGTGCAGGGACTGTCATACCTGAGTGGACCACCCTGCCATCTGGATTAATTTTCTGTCCCCAACCCCAGGCACTGAAAATGATATTCAATGGAAGAAATCCTCACTACCCCCACCCTCACAACATATCCAGTCCTGAATATGGGCTAATTTGGATATTTGAGAACCGGCTTAAGGGATGTGAGAGGTGGGGAGGCATTTGCTTCCTCACTGTCCTAGGACAGAATCCTCCTACCAAACTGATATTGCTGGTGAACTCCTACTCATTCTTCAAAACCCAACTTAAAAGCCCCCATGAAAGCACTCTTCCCACCCCTCAAGGCTCCTTCCTCCCTCTGCCTCAGGGCTGGAAGGGTCTATGTCTTGCTCTGTCTCCCTACAGACTGGGGACTGCAACATCACCCCACACGGGGCAGAGGAACCTGATAAACAGTATGAGCTAGAAGGGAGGAAATGGCCAACTTCCACCGACATACAAAGGCACCTGGAATTGCAACCAGTGCTGGTCTCAGACCCTTTCCCAGCCCAGACAATCTCGAAATGGGTCCCCAGGCCCACCGAGCCCTCTGGGCTGTGAAGTTCCCTTTCTACAGCTCTGACTTTGGAGGCTTGGCACAGAGACAGCGCTTGATAAATGTCAGATTTTCTCATCCCAGCACAGCCGCCCAAGAAGCTTCAGAGAGAGACGCGGTTTTCACCCCATTTTACAGATGTCAAAATCAAGGCCGGGAGAGAAGTTATTTGTGTAAGGCCAGGGCAGGTGAAGCCTTCTGGAACTCCAGGTTCGGTGATCTCCCCCCTCATCCCCCCCAGGAGGGCCCCCTCCCCATCTCTGAACCCCAAAGTCCCCTCCCGTCTGAATTCCTTCCCCTGTGACATGACCCCAGCTCCACGTCCACACTTCTTCCCTGACCCCTCCCTCATTCTGCGCCCCCTTCCTTAGTGCTCATTTCCCTCCGCCTCCCCGAACCCCTCCCCCTACGGAGGCCCTTCCCCCTCCCCGGACCCCCTCCCGGTTTCTGACTGTGCGTCCCAGGCGGGAGAGAGGCCGCTGCCTGCCTGATCCAGTGTTCCCAATTCTCCCAGCCCAACCTTCCTGCCACCCCGCGACACCCTCAGAGGGACCCTGACCACCTGGGAAAAGGCGAACCCACGCCTCCCTTCCCCCACCCAGTCAGCCGGATCGCCCCCTCCCCAACACACACACACACACACACACACACAGCCGGGCCCTTCCACCTGGGTACCACACCCTGCGAGCTGGAGGAGGCACGAGGGGAGACGGTTTCAACCAGATGGGACCGGCTTGTGGGCTGGGGACAGACTGGAGGTGTTAAGGGAGAGGGGGGGACCACCTGAGCTCCAGCGTCCTATTCCCCCCACCCTTCCCACCCCGCCTCCGCTGGCCCTCACCTCCTCCCCCCTCCCAGCACCTTGGGCAGATGAGGATGGGGTTGCCATGGCAACGCTGATTCACCACACGGAAGCTGGCAATTGTTGTTGCCATGGAAACCGCCTCTTAGGGGCGAGCCCAGCTCCTGCCTTGCACAAAAGAGATATTTAAATATAATCTTCTGGCGATGGCTGTACTGAGGGAGGGAGGCAGGGAGGGAGGGGCGGCCGCTGGGAGGGAATCTGCCCCCTATCTCCGAACCCTCCACCCCCCACCCCATCCTGGGGCCTCGGGGTGCCGGCTCCCCACCTCCCCCGCCCGCCGCGGAGCGGAGCCGCCTCCTGCTGCGAGGTCCCCTCCCCCTCCGGGGTCAGCTGGGCGGCGGGAGGAGGGGGCGTCCGGTCTGGTCCGGCGCAGAGAGGCCGGGCGCGCAGCCCCCTCCTCTCCGGGCCCCCGCTCCCGCGCCGAGCTCGGCCCGGCCGTGCCCACCCCGCGGCCCGGCGCCCGCCTTACCCGCCGGCCTGGAGACGCGCGCCAGGCTGGCATCCACGTGCCGCCGCCCGGCCGCCCGGGCGCACAGCGCGCACACGCCGCACGCGCGCTCCCCGCGCCCCGCGCCCGCCGGGCCCTGCCCGCGCTGCCCGCCAGCCGGGAGGAGGCGTGCCAGGCGGGGATCTGGGTCTCCCCGCACCCCACCCCTCCTGTCGCCCCTGCCCGCCCAGCTGGCTCTGCCCACCTCCTTCCGCTCCCTCTCTCCATCTGTCCCACCGAGGTCTCTGCCGAGTGCCCTCCTCCCTCCTCCACCTTCTCTGGCTCCCCATTGCTGCCTCTCCTCCCTGCTCCCTCCCTCCCTCTTTGCAATAATCAACACACTCCCAGTGTGCCCCGTGCTACCCCAGGGAGAACCCCTTCCCCCGCTGGTCTGGAGGGGTAGACAGAACCAGAGGCAGACCCTCTCATGGGACTGGCGTGCAAAGAGCAATCAGGGCTGGAGCAGAGGACAGCAAAGAGCCAAAGGCTGTCCTGGGGCTGCACCAACCAAAGATGGAAAATCTGCAGTGGGTTTTGCAGTAGGTGTAGGAGTTTGGGGAGGGTGGGAACAATTTCTCATCGTGAAGCAATACCTACATCTGCTGACCCATTTAATGTCCAAACAACTTTATGAGATGGAGAAACATTCACTCCTATTTTACAAATGAGCAAACCAAGGCCGGAAAAAAGGGAGAGAAGTCCCCTGAGGACCCAGCCATCCCTCCAGCTGAGGGGTCCTGTGGACTGGGGGGAGTCTTGGGACTTTGGGATGTGGGTGGGCATGCCCTAGGTGGCTGAGATGTCCCTCCCCTGCCCCCAGCTTGCTGGGTGATTCCAGCCAAGCCACACACCATTGGAAAAGCAGAGTCCTTTATGTCTGACCTGTATGTGTTAGAAATGGGAAACTGAGGCTCCAGGGGGAGGCCAGGATTCTCGTGGATTTGCAAAGTTGTGCCTTTGGACAATTCGGGGTCCAGAGGAGGCCCCGAATGGGTTGCTTCTAGGAGGTGTGAAAGGGTAGGAAACAGGTGGAACCCCTTCTGGGCTGCCCCAGCCACCACTCCATCTTCCTCCCTTCCTGTGTCCTGCCCAGCCTCTGTCAAATACCCCGACCAAGCCCCTCCCCTGCTCTAAATGCACCTATAGCTCCCTACTGCGCTTGGGGTAGAGTGCCAGCTCCCCATCCTAGCATTTGAGGCCCCTGTGCTGCTCCGCCCATCATTCCTCCCCCTGCCTCCTGCCATACCACCTCAGACATTGCCTGTGAACTCGCCAGGCTAGAATGCACCCTCTGCACCCCATCCTCACCCCTCGAATGCCACCTCCTCCCTGAAGCCTTCCCATCACCATCCATCTGCTTTGGTTGCTCTGTCCACAGGCATCACCTCCATCTCGAGCCCTCCCCCCCCCGCCCCCCCGCGACACACACGCGGCCACTTATCTGGGTGAGTGAGCTCCCAGGAGCAGAGGCCTAGGGACGCAGGGCTCTGCAACCCCCTTGTCCCCACCAAGAGAGCCCAGCACAAGGCCCGCAAGTGACAACTGAAGTGACACGAGACAAGACCTGCGGTTTCCAGACCAGTGAGACCCAGACCCTTTCCCTACTGGCCAGGAGCATGTTGGGCACAGTGCCTGGCGCCAGAAGTAACCCAAGAGCTGGTGGCAGGCAGTGTCTTACTACCCGATATCGCCACAGGCCCAGAAAGACAGCTCAGCTCGCCCGGGGCCGTGCATTCATTTGTTTAGCGCGGATGTGTCGAGCTCGGGTCCTGTGTTCAGCACCTGGCACGTGTCACCTCACAGAACCCTCAAGACTCCTCTACGGTCCCATTTTATGGGTGAGGAAACTGAGGCCTTGGGGAGGTCAAATCATCAGGCATTTGGCATTGTGAGGCCCCCTGCCCATTCCCAGGGCCGAGTCCTGCAGCGAGGAGGTGGGCGTGTGGGGCAGCTCCTGCCAGGCGGGCACAGAAGGGAGTTGCACGAGGACACCCAGCTCACGGCGTCTGCCACGTCTGAGTGGCGGGGGGACTCACAACCGTACAAATTCATCCCTTTCCGGGGTGATGGGATGAGCAGGGGACAGCTGAGGGGGCCAGTGGGTCCCTAAGACTCACTTAAGAAAGAGACAAGAGCGGGAGCTGGACGCGCTGCCCCCTACCACCCAGGGTGGGATGCCCCCGTCTCCAGGCTCCAGGGCTGGGAGGAGGTGGCATCCCCAGGCGTGACAGCCGGGCAGTCAGCCTGGATCCCAGGGTCCCGCAGTCCCTTCCAGGTTCTATTCTGGGACTCCGTTATTCAATCTAGGATGCTGCTCCAGAATGCTGAGATTTGATTAAACTGCATCCCCCACGGACACTGCTGTCACACCACGCAGGGAGCCGGAAAAGGGGCATTCTGTTGACTGGGGGGGGAGGGAGGGGGAAGCTCAGCTGTGCCGGGAGGAGGGAGGGGACCACAGAGGTGGCAAATGACCTGGGTCACTCCACTCCTGGTATATAGAGATAGACAGACATTTCCCTCCAACACACACACACACACATGGTTGGGTTTTTGTTATTTGCAGAGGGAGGCAGGGTGAAGGAGAGACGGTGGCTGCTGCCTTGGTGTCCTGCACGCCGGGCTGTGCCCCGACACACGGGCTGTGCGTGTGCAGGCGTGTGCGGGCACGTGAGCCGGCTGGGTGGGCTTTTCCGGCACGGGGCGCACCTCGTGCTCCAGCTCCCAGCGGAGAAGCCTTCAGGGGAGGCTCAGGCGAGCGTGCTCAGACGCCCCAGTGTCCCCATCCACCCCTCACGAGCCTCCCGCTCTGGTTCCAAAAGCTGACTACACGTCTGCAGGTGTTCCCGAGGGAGGACGGGTGGCTCACCTCCAAAGTCAATCCCTCCACTAAGATCTGTGATCTGACATGCTGGGCATAGGCTCAAGAAAAATGTGACCCGTATTTGCCAAAAAAAAAAAAAAACCAAAAAAACCCTCAAGGGTTTCTATTTGTCGCACCAAATTTCTCCGTCGACAGGAGCATGCATAAATAAATGACGTCTTCACGCCGTGGAATACTACACAGTAATGAAAAGTAGTCACAGATCTGTGGCGAAAGTCACAGATCCACGCCACCACGTGGGTGGGTCTCCTCCTCATGCTCCACGGGGCAAGAAGGCGCACAGAGAAGATGACCTAGACTGTTACCCCATTCACATTAGGTCCACAGGAACACAGGCAAAAGCCACCTGATATTTTAGGGATATATTTAAAAGCAAGGATTTGTTACCACAAAAGTCAGGAGAGTGGCTCCTTCCACAGAAAGAAAGGGACTCCGACTTAGGAGCAGGGATGGGGTGGTTTGCAGGGCACCGGCTGCATCGTGGTAACGGAGGTGTTTGTTTTGTGATTATTTGTGTTATGTATACTCTTCTGTAAGTGCATAGCATTTTAAATTTTTTTTTTTAAGAGACAGGATCTTGCTCTGTTGGCCAGGCTGGAGTGCAGTGGTGTGATCACGGCTCACTGCAGCCTCCAACTCCTGGGCTCAAGCGAGCCTCCTGCCTCAGCCTCCCGAGTAGCTGAGACTACTAAGTGTGCCACCACACCCTACTAATTTCTTTTTATTTTTTTGTAGAGACAGGATCTTGCTATGTTGCCCAGGCTGGTCTTAGACTCCTGTCCTCAAGCAATCCTGCTGCCTCGGCCTCTCAAAGTGCTGGGATCACAGGCATGAGCCATCGAGCCTGGCCTTAAATTTTTAAGAACTATTTTTGCAAAAGCCAGGCTCCACTCTCAAAGAATGCAGCTCAGGCCTGGGGGTGGGGGATGTGGAACACTTGGGCTCGGATGGGGCCGGCTGATCTCATCTCAGGGGCAGCTGTGAGCTGCCTCCTTCTTATTTGTCCAACATGTGCCCCTGCCTCCGGGAGAGTGGAGTTCAACTTGCAAGAAACTGACCCAGAAAAGCCAGAGGTAAAAGGCCCATGGAGTCGGGTGGATCTGAGCTGTGGCCATCTCCTTGCTGGGTGACCTTGGACAAGCCCCTTCCCCTCTCTGAGCCACAGTCCAACGGAGCTAGCAGCAGCCCCAGGCTCCCAGGCTGACTAGGCAGTGAGGCAGTGCAGGAGACAGGGAACATGCACACCCCAGGCCCCTGCGGAAGGCTGGGGAAACTGAGCCCAGAGAGAGTGGGACATTGCTGGAGACCCCACCCCCACCCACGAGCTGGCATCGAAGAGAGACCTTGAACCCCGAAATCTGGAGATATTATGACACTACATGTACATGCCCACTTTCTCTGAGAGATCCCTGTACCTCTCATTTTTGTGGTACTGCAGGGTCTTGCACGTAATGATATATAATACATGATATAGCATAGATATAGATACATAGATAAATAGGTGGACGTTGATTGGATTAATCTTGCCTTTCCCTTATTCTGGATTCTAGACCCTAGATCTATCCTGTCCAATATGGTAGCTGGCCCCCAGTTTAGAACATTCTAAACCTATGCTGTTTAACACAGCAGCTGACCCCTGGTCTAGAATATTCTAGATCTGTGCTGTCCAATATGGTAGCTGGTCCCCAGTCTAGACCATTCTAGATCTCTGCTAACACAGCAGCTGACCCCTGGTCTAGAATATTCTAGATCTGTGCTGTCCAATATGGTAGCTGCTCCTCCCGTCTAGAACATTCTAGATCTGTGATGTTGTAACACAGTGGCTGGCCTTCTGGTCTAGAACATTCTAGATCTGTGTTGTCCAAAACTGAAACTATTAGCTACGTATGGTGGTTTAAGTTTAAATTTATTAAAATTAAGTAACATTAAATATTCAGTTCCTGAGTCACACTTGTCCCAACTCAAAGGTTCAACAGCCACATGGCACGAGTGGTCCCCATACCATATAGCACAGAGAACATTTCTATCATTGCAGAATGTTGTATTGACAGTGCCGGTCTAGAACAGGGCTCAGCAAACTACCGCCCATGATCCCGTTTTGGCCCACTTCCTGTGTTTGTTAATAAAGTTTTATTGGCACACAACCATGTCCATTCATTTACTTGTGTCTATGGCTGCTATTATATTTTCAGTAGCTGCCACAGAGGTCATATGGCCCACAAAGCCAAAAAATATTTACCCTCTGACCATTTATGGAAAAAGTTTACTGACCCTAGGTCTAGAACATTTTGGAACAATACTGTCCAATACAGAAGCCACCAGCCACAGGTGGCTACTGAGCACTTGAAATGTGGCTTGTGCAATCAAAGAACGGAATTTTAAACTTTGCTTCATTATAATTAATATAAATATAACTTTTTATTTAGGGTTTTTTTTTTTTTTCTTTTGAGACAGAGTCTCGCTTTGTTGCCTGGGCTAGAGTGAGTGCCGTGGCGTCAGCCTAGCTCACAGCAACCTCAAACTCCTGGGCTCAAGCGATCCTCCTGCCTCAGCCTCCCGAGTAGCTGGGACTACAGGCATGTGCCACCATGCCCGGCTAATTTTTTCTATATATATTTTAGTTGGCCAGATAATTTCTTTCTATTTTTAGTAGAGACGAAGTCTCGCTCTTGCTCAGGCTGGTCTCGAACTCCTGACCTTGAACGATCCACCCGCCTTGGCCTCCCAGAGTGCTAGCAGTTTTTTTTTTTAAGGGGCACTATGTTGCCCAAGTTGGATTCAAACTCTTGGACTCAAGTAATCCGCCCGCCTCAGCTTCCTGAGTAGCCGGACTACAGGTGCACACCACCACGCCCAGCTAATTTTTTTAATTTTTTATACAGATGAGGTCTCGCTATGTTGTCCAGGCTGGATTCAAATTCCTGGACTCAAGCAATCCTCCCACCTTGGCCTCCCAAAGTGCTGGGATTACAGCCGTGAGCCACTGCACCTGGCCATATATATAAATTTAAATCTAAACACGGATACCTGATTTTTTTTTTTTTTTTGAGACAAGGTCTTCCTCTGTTGCCCTAGCTAGAGTACAGTGGTGTGATCACAGCTCACAGCAACCTCAGACTCCTCGGTTCAAGTGATCCTCCCACTTCAGGCTCCCGAGTAGCTGGGACTACAGGCGTGTGCCACCATGCCCAGCTAATTTTTCTATTTTTAGTAGATTTTTGTATTGACTGCACACTGACACAACAGGATTTCAGAGATATTGGGTTAAATGAAATATATTATTATGATTCTTTTTATCTTTTAAATGTTGCTCCTGGAAACATTTAAATTATATATGTAGGCCGGGCGCGGTGGCTCACGCCTATAATCCTAGCACTCTGGGAGGCCGAGGTGGGCGGATCGTTTGAGCTCAGGAGTTCGAGACCAGCCTGAGCAAGAGCGAGACCCCATCTCTACTAAAAATAGAAAGAAATTATATGGACAGCTAAAAATATATATAGAAAAAATTAGCCGGGCATGGTGGTGCATGCCTGTAGTCCCAGCTACTTGGGAGGCTGAGACAGGAGGATCGCTTGAGCTCAGGAGTTTGAGGTTGCTGTGAGCTAGGCTGACGCCACGGCACTCACTCTAGCCTGGGCAACAGAGTGAGACTCTGTCTCAAAAAAAAAAAAAAAAAAAAAAGAAAATACTCTAAAAAAAAAATAAATTATATATGTAGCTCTCATTATATTTCTATTAGATATAACACTGTTCTAGAACATTCACCTGCTCTTTATTCTCCTAGGCAGGGTCTCTCCCCCTCCGCACTGTGGACAGTGGGGCTGGATCATTGTCTGGGGTGGGACCGTCCTGGGCACTGCAGGTGCTGGGCAGTGTCCCTGCCTCCACCCACCTCATGCAGGAGCAGCCCCCAGTGTGACAACCACAGATGTCCCCAGACTTTGTCCGGTGTCCCTTGGTGGGGGGTGGAATCGCCCCTCATTGAACACCACTCCTAACCTAAGCTAAACGCTTCATTAGTCAACAGAGGCTCTTGTGCGCTCCCACATTCGGTAGCGTGCTGGGCGTGTTCCTGCCACCCGTCTTGGTACAACCCGTCCCCGCACCACCCCCATCTCTGCCTGCATCTGTCAGAAATGCTCCCGTCTCTCAAGACTCAGCCCCAATGCCCCCTCCTCCAAGGAGCCATCCCATTTGCCCCCTGCTAAATCGTCCACGTGGGCTACCTGCTTCTCCCTCTCGATGCTGTCCCCTTATATCTGGTCATTCATTCTGTGGTCGCCCCCTGGAGTGAGCTGAATGATGGCCACCCGCCACCCCCCAAAGAAGATTAGTCCAAGTTCTAACCCTGGGACCCTGTGATTGTGACCTCATTTGGAAAAGGGGTCTTTGTGGCTGTAATTAAGTGAAGGATCTTGAGACGTGGGGTGAGCCCTAGATCCAATGACAGGTGTCCTTGTAAGAGAAAATCGGAGGGAAATTTGAGAGACATATTCACAGAGAGGAAGGCCACGTCACACCACATCAGCAGGGAGTGTGGCTCTGCTGACACCTTGATTTTGGACTTCTGGATTCCAGAACTGTGAGAGAACGCCTTTCTGTCACTTTAAGACCCCCAGTTTGTGATGTGGTCTGGCCTCGGGGCCTTTGCACAGGCTGTTCCCTCTGCCAGGAGTGCCCTTCCCACGGGTAGCGCAGGGCTCCCTGCCTCCCTGCTTCATCACCTCCTCAGAGAGGCCTTCCCTGGCCACCCCCACCCCGAGTCACTGCTCTGAAAATCACCCCTATTATCTTCTCTCAACGTCGTCCTCACTGTTGGAAGTTCTCATCTGTTTACTTATTTTTTTGTTTGTACCGTGTCCCCCTTCCTGCCTAAATCAGGTGCTCAATAAATGTTGAAGGAACTAATAGGTGCGGAGGACCCAGTCCAAGGTCTGTCCTCGAGGGGCTCCCAATCTGGGGGAGACAGAGCCAGACACGGACAGCCCCAGCCCTGAGGGATCATGGGTGGGGCATCGGGGTGTGGCCTTGGAGGCGGGGTAGGAATTCCTGGGGCGGGAAAAGCCGTTTCCCATGAGGCCTTGCGCATGACCTTAGGGGTCAGTGTCCCGGCTGGGTTCTCGGTGTCGGGGGAGTGAGGGATTTCTAAGAACTAGGGATGGCCAGAGGCCAAAATACAAGGATTTAACATCTCCAAAAATAGCATCTGCTTTGCACTCTCACGTCTTGAATTCTTTCTTTGCAGCCCCTTCAGATGGAGATGGTGATGCCCATTTTGGAGATAAGGAAAGCAGACTGGAGGGAAAGGCACTTGTCCGAAGGCATGCAACCTGGAGGGGTGGAGCTGAGACATGAGCTCAGGGGTCACAGCGGTGGGGAGAGGCTCTGGGGAGAAGGACGTGGGGACCACAGGCTACAGCGGTGAAGGGGAGGGGGCAGGAGAGTCTGATGCCCAGGAACTGAGGAGGAGAAACTGGTTCAAAGGGGATGCCACAGTTGGTCTGAGCCCTGCTGGGTCTGGGGGACCTGGGGCACAGCTGCAGAGTCACTCAGGAGGTGACCAGACACAGAGCTGGTGAGGGAAGTTTAGCACAGTGCCAGGGAAACAACAGGTGACCATAAAAATCCAGCCATCTGTTGGATTTTTCAGGTGCTGGCAGAAGATCCAAGGGAAATGGATGGATGGATGGACAGATGGGTGATGGGTGGCTGGATAAGTAGGTGATGGATGGAGGATGGACAGATGGCTGTGCGAATGGATAGAAGGATGGGTGGGTAGATGGGTGGTTGGTTGGGTGGGTGGAGAGGGATGGATAGGTGTCTGGGTGGGTGGGTGGATGAGTAGATGGATGAATGGATGGGTGATAGACAGGAAGATGAGTGATAGACGGGTGGGTAGGTGGGCAGGTGGGTGCATGGGCAGATGGGTCATGGATGGAAGGATGGATGCATGGACAGATGGAAGCATTGGATTTATGGGCTGACCCAAGGAGAGTAGGCAAGGAAAGAAGAGCAGAGGACCCTCACGACTGACAGCAAGAAGGAGCTGCTGGTAAGTATGACATCATCTCATCCCAAGGCGGCCTCAGACCCAGGAGACCAGCATGGCAAGAAGAACTGGTGTGTGAGGAGAGAGGCTTCGCAGCTTCCGGTTCTTCCACCCTCTTCCATCTTCCCTTCTGGCTCCAGTGGAGCCCGGAACCCAGCTCTGCACCCACCATGGAGGGAACTGGTTCCCAAACCCCCAAGGCCTCAGGCAGTGGAAGGGAAACTGGCTTTGGGTCTCAGTGACCCCATCAGGGAAATGGGATGAGGGAACGAATGGGGAAGAGGTACTTAGCTGGGAGGGACTCCTAGAAGTGTTGATAAATCTCCAGGTACATATGGATTTTTCTGGACAGAGGGTCCAAGCTTCCAGCCACGCAAAAATATGGTCCACTACGCTTAGCAGAATTGGCCAACAGCACAAAGATCTGATCACTATCCCGCCAGGCCCTGCCCCTTCCCCTCCCTTCTCTCCCCTCCTCCCTCTTTCCCTCTCCTCACTCTGCTCCAGCCACTCTGGCTTCCTTGCTGTACCTTCAACATGCCAGGCACAGTCCTGCCCAGGGCCTTTGCACAGGCTGTTCTCTTTGCCTTCTAGTGCCTCCTCATCCTTCAGGTCTCAGCCCAAGGACAGCCACGCTGTGAGTCAGGCACCTTTGTGCAGTATGCAATCTGCACAACCACACACTGCCGTGAACTACACACACAGTAGGCACTCAATAAACGCTCACTCTGGTGATGGTTTCTATCCCTCTGCCTGTAGAACTCACAGCTGATCCCAGGAAGGGCCTCAGCCCCCATCCTAGGCCAAGAGCAGCCCCTCCATCTCCTCCTCTCTAGACACCATGCAGGACTCACCCCGGGCAAGGTCTTCTGCTCGTGCAGGGCAGTCTGAGCTTTGATGGCGGAATCCCTGGCACAGTAGGTGAGGAAGGCACAGCCTAGAGGGGAGAGAAACCGGGGTGTTAAGAAACCAGCACGCTTGCACACCCCTGTTCATAGCAGCCGCGTGTTCACAGCAGCATGACAGCCAAAAGGTGGAACCAACGCAAGTGTCCATCGATGGATAAACACGACGTGCTCCATCCACACAATGGAATATTATTCACTCTTAAAACAGGAGGCTCTGACACAGGCTACAGCATGGATGGACCCTGAGGACATGGTGCTCAGTGAGAGACGCCAGACACAGAAGGACAAATCCTGTGTGATTCCACTCACAGAAGGTCCCTAGAGGCGTCAGATCCACAGAGACAGGAAGTAGGATGGTGGGTGCCGGGGCTGGGGAGGGGGTGGGGAGTGAGTGTTTCATGGGGACAGAGCGTCAGTTGGGAAGATGAGAAAGTTCTGGAGACGGAGGGTGGTGACGGCTGCACAACACTGTACATGTGCTCAATGCCACTGAATGGCGCACTTAAAAATGGTTAAAATGGTCAATTTTATGTTGTGTGCATTATACTGTCATTTTTAAAAATAAAAAGAGAAGAGGACGCTGGAGCCACCTGTTTTGGAGGGGACAGTGACAGTGGCTCAGCAACCACCACCCCCACCACACACACCTATGCTCCCCAAAGCGTGAGACAGGGAGGGGGACAGAGGAGGCCGGGCTGTTGATGACGTCAGTGGCTGGTGCTCTGAGATTCTGAGCCCGCTGGGCGAGGTGGGGTCAGGGGGCTTGGGGGCGTGAGCGGAGCTGCTCCCCAGGGGGGTCATGGCGGGGTGGGGCACCCGTAGTCCCAAGGAGACGGGAGACCCCAGCACTGGACTAGGGTGCAGCAGACTCTGCCGCTGACCTGCACTGTGGCCTTGAATTAGGCGCCGCCTCTCTCTGGGCCTCAGTTTCCCCCATCAGAGAGGATGGTCCACGCACGAGAGCCGCAGGGTGGACCTACCACGGGGCGGGGGCGGGGCTTGAGGGGGTGTGGTGCGGCCGCAGAGGGCAGGGCCAATCAGGAGAGGCGAGGGGCGGGGCCTGAGGGGGTGGTGCGGCCGCAGACGGCAGGGCCAACCAGGAGAGGCGAGGGGTGGGGCCAGCCCTGGAGTGGTCCAGAGCGAGGCTGTGATTGGACGACATCCTTGGCTAGGGAAGAGGTGGTTGCAGGCAGGGAGTCCAGGTGTCCTGGGATGGACACAGGAATCTGGGCCCCAGCGCAAGGCCCTGCCCTCTGACCTCTGTGCACCTGTTTTGCTGCCTGTGAAATGAGACCATTGCTGGCTGCTCTGATGCCCTGGGACCCTCTGGTTCTCTATCTCTCTGCCTGCCCCCACCCAGGGACCCCCTGAGCAGGAGCTGATTAAAGCGGCCTCCTGCTGAGCTGCCAGCGCCCAGCTGCGGGCTCCCACCAGCTGGGCCGAGTGGTGGGGAGGGGTCCCCATCCCGGGTCTGCAAGTCCCCTCGACCCCTGGGGGGGGAATGGCGGGGAGGGGACCAGGCAGACCTTAAACGGGTTTCTAGCATTTTACTGTATTTTATTTTTAAGTGTCCCTGCTAGAATCACCAAGATTTGTAGCATTTTAAAAAACATTTGTGGTGGGAATGGAAAATGGTATGGCTGCCGTGGGAAACAATTTGACAGTTCCTCAAAAACTAAACATAGAATTACCACATGACCCAGCAATTGCACTTCGGGTATACATTCAAAAGAACTGAAAGCAGAAAGGAAAACAGATAGTTGTCTAACAGTGTTGACAGCAGCACTGTTCACAATAGCCAAAAGGCAGAAGCCACCCAAGTGTCCACGGATGGGTGACAAACACAACGCGATCCATCCACACAGTGGGATGTTATCCATTCTGAAAATGGAAGGGAATTCTGACACCTGCTTCAACGTGGATGAGCCTTGAGAACATTATTCTTGGCGAAATCAGTGAAAAACACAAATCCTGTGTGATTCCACTCACAGGAGGTCCCTAGAGGCATCAGATCCACAGAGACAGGAAGTAGGACGGTGGGTGCCAGGGGCTGGGGAGGGGGTGGGGAGCGAGTGTTTTATGGGGACAGAGTTTCAGTTTGGGAAGATGAGAAAGTTCTGGAGACGGAAGGGTGTGATGGTTGCACAACCACGTGAATGTGCTTAATGCCACTGAGCTGTGCACATAAAAATGGTTAAGATTGTACATTTTATGTTATGTGTATTTTAACACAATAAAAATTGTCATTGAGATATATTACAATCACATCACTCTGAAAAGTGCAAACACGTAAGTGTACAATGTAACAAATAATTATACCCTTATAACCATCTCCCAGCTCAAGAAATAGAATGTGGCAGCCACCATGAAGCCACCAGAAGCCTGGGTGCCCCCACCCCATCACAGCCTCTACCCTGGCTCTTGTGACAAGATTTCATTGTGGCTTCTTGCCCTGCGTGCATCACTGAACAACGTCATTGAGTGCTTTCTGGTTTTGAACCTACATAAATGGAATCATAGCATATGTACACCTTTGTGTGTGACTTCTTTCACTCCATGTACACGCAACAACACGTGGTTGTGTGTAGCAGGGGTTAATTCCTTCTTGTTGTTTTGCAGTATTTTATCCTATGGATATACTATGAATTGTTTATCCACTCTCCTGGCATTTGGGTTGTTTGCTGTTTGGGGCTATTATGAATAGACCGCTATGGAACATTCTTGTCTATATATTTTCATGCACAAAGGCACACCCAGGAATGGAATTGCTGGTTATAACGTGGGCATAGGCTTAACTTTTATTGATTCTTTCAAATAGTTTTCCAAAGTGGGTTGTACCAATGTCTAGTTTTATTAGTGCTGCATCTTCACTAACCCTTGGTTTTGCCAACCTTTTGAATGTTAGTCATTTAATGGGCGTGTCATTGTATGTCACTGAGGTTTTCATGTACATTCCTATAGTTGTTAATGAAGTTGGGCACCTCGTCGCTTTGTAGGGGCTCTTTATATCGAGTCTGTGTGCTAATCTTTTGTTGTTTTATGTGACTCAAGCATCTTCTACCATTCCTTGGCTTGTCTGTATTCACTTCTTGATGTTTCTATTTTCAGAATTTTATTCCCCAAGATCTTCCAAAAAAATAATAATCACACTAAGACAACTAGCATTAAGGCCTGAGAAAAGTCAAGCATTATCAGCAAGAAATTGGGCTTCAGGCAGTTGTAAAATAATGGCAAAAAAAAATGTCCCTCCAGCCTGAGCAAGAGCAAGACCCTGTGTCTACCAAAAAAGAGAAAAATTAGCCAGGTGTGGTGGCTGCCCCTGTAATCCCAGCACTTTGGGAAGCTGAGGCAGGAGGATCACTTGAGCCCAGGAGTTGGAGGCTGCAGTGAGCTAGGCTGACACCACTGCACTCCAGCCTGGGTGACAGAGCAAGACCCTGTCTCAAAAAAACAATTTAAAAGTGTCCTTCCTAGGATTTTTTTTTCCTTTTTTTTTGCCTGTGGCGTCTGCAGGACTCGAAGGGTGGTGGCGCAGGGAGGATAAGGGTGAGTCCCCTGAGCAGCCTTTAAGGCCGGCAGCCCCAGACAGACAACACAGGCAGGCGCACAAAAACCCGCGAGCCGCTGTCCCTGGTGCTGAATGCTTTCTCATGGCTTTCCTCGTCTCCCGGCCCAATCTCTTCTTGGCCTCTTAGCTTGTCTTTTCCAGCTGGTGAAAATGTGTGATGTTTACCCATTTCTGGACAATTAGAGGCTTGATTTATAGATCCTCTCATGGGTCGAATGTGCCCCACCGCAAATGACAAGTTGCTGTCCTAATCTCCAGGACCTCAGAGTTGGACCTTGTTTGGAAACAGGGTCGTTGCAGATGGAGTTAGTTGAGATGAGGTCATTAGGATGGGCCCTGATCCAGACGCCAAGACACATGCGGGGAGAACGCCACGTGATGGAGGAGGCAGAGATCGGGGTGATGTGTCTACACGCCAAGGAACACCAAGGATGCAGCCACCACCAGGAGCCGGGAAAGGCCTGGGACAGATTCTCCTTCACAGCCTTAGAAGGAACCAGCCCTGCCCACACCTTCCTCTTGAACTTCTGGCCTCCAGAACTGTGAGAGGATAAATTTCTGTTGTCTAAGACACCCAGCTTGTGGCACGTTGTCACAGCAACCCTAGCAAACTTATACAGTTCCCACTCAGCACAGACTCTCAGCGATGTTAATGAAGTTCATTGGTTTTTGATACTAACCAGCACTCCACTCTCCAGACCCAAGGGCATTATCAGGGACTGAGAGGCACAGCATCCTTGGGGATCGAGAGATACGCTCAATGGATTAAAATTTCCTAATAACTAGATCTGCCTCATCATAGCTCTCTTGGGAGGGAGGGAGTTCCCCGTCCCTGGAGGTAAGCAAGAAAAGCCTCCCCAGAGAGGAAACCTCACCACTGGGGAATCCTGAGGGTCCCTCCTCACGTTGAGATCCCCCGCCCTCTGCCCCAAGATCTGAGCTTCATGACTCATAATGTTGTAATAACAATGATAATAGTTGATGCGGATTGAGCACCAGGCATATCACAGGACACTTTGCCCACATGAATCCTTTGAGTCCTCAGATTAGCCCAAGAGAATGGCATCCTTATTTCTAGTCTCATCCTCATTTTACAGATGGGGAAACTGAGGCACCGGCCATTGACAAAACAAGACTTTGCCATAAACAAGCTCCGTATACTTACGGCAATACAAGGAGAAAAACAACATTAAAAAAATAAAGGAAGTGGCAGAGAGAGGACTTGGGCTCAGCCCTGAGTGACCCCACCCCGCAAGGACACCCCTTTCTCCATCCCCGAGGATGCTTTTTCTGGGGAAGTGACTCTTTCTCTGTGGTCTCTCTGCAGCAACGGGTCCCTGCTCAGCCCGGGGACAACACCCTGCTTGGTGACACAGAGACAAGGCGGAGCCTGACAGAGCCCCTTGTATGGCCAGCCTGGGGCCAGGGAGGGCGGCGGGGTTGGGGAAAGTTCAGAGGGCAGCAGGTGGCTCTGCCTGAAGTGTGCGGCGAGAGGTGGGAGACGCCACTGGAGGGGACAGGGGTGAAGGGCGGCGGGGATGGGGGAGAAGGATGCCTAGGACTGGCTCGGATGGTGGGGTCTGAATGATGCCCCCCCCCACAAAAAGATATGTCCATCCTGGAACCTGGACTGTGGCCTTATTTGAAAAAAAGGGTCTTTGCAGATTTATTTAAGGATCTTGAGATGAGATCCTCCTCGATTAAGGTGGGCCACAAATCCAATGACAAGTGTCCTCATAAGAGACAGAAGACAGGTGCAGGGGAGACGGCTGTGTGGAGACCGAGGCAGAGACTGGAGCGACATGGCCACAAGCCAAGGACCCCTGGAGGAGGTAGGAAGGACCCTCCCCTGGAGCTCCCAGAGGGAGCGTGGCCCTGCCCACGATGCCGCATCACAGGACCTCAGACTTTTGGCCTCCAGGACCATGAGAGAAGAAATGTCAGCTGCTTCAACCCTCCTAGTTTTGTGGTCAGCCCTAGATGGCCCTAGGACACGAACCCAGATGGGGAGCCAGTGGTCCTGTGTGTGATCTGGGCCACTGTGAACCTCAGTCTCTTCATCTGTAAGGTGGGCACCTTCTCCCCACCATTGAAAGCTCTCTGTGGTTTGCCCTGCTTGCCTGGCTCCTCTGGGAGTCACAGCCCCATGTTTGGGGGGCACCTGTATCATGAAGTAACCCCATAATAATTCAATATATCTACAAACCAAACACTTGGCTTCTAGACATGCTCCACCTCTGTCCTAAAATGTTAAATAGTTTGGGGTGAATTCCGGGGAAGCATTTTGGAAGAAAGATGCGGAGCCCCTTTTGGGCCCTGCTGGATCTGAGGGTTTAGGGAATGTTACAGACAGTACCTCCCGGAACTGGTGAAAACTCCCCCAAACAGCCCAGCAAGGGAGCACCAACCGTGTGCACAGGCCTCTACCCTGCCCAAATCATCACTCTACCCATCGGCTATTTTTGTCCCCATATTCCAGAGGAGCGAACCAAGCCCAGAGAGCTTAAGCAGCTTTCCTGGGGCCACACAGCGAACCAGAAACAACCTCTAGTTTTGAACCCAAACTTGGGGGTTGGGTGGATAAAGTGCTTCCAAGTTTCAGAAAATTCCAGAGCATTGGGGCGGACTCCTTAAACCACCAAGGCTTGGTATGCTGATCGAATGGTCTAAAAAGCATAATCATAAACCACAAAATTGTTTAAAAATGAAAAGAAAACAAAAACTAGTTTTTCCTCCTTATGATTCATAGTCCTCAACTTCACGCATGAGTCTGCGACTTTCGTCCCTTCCCTGGGAACTTGGCAGGTCCAGGACTGACCCCGGACAGACGGTGGCACGTCCCTGGCTATGCCCTGACCCCGGCCACACCCAAGGCTTAGTCTCTCACTGACCCGCACAACCTCATCCCCGTCTTTGCCTCCTCGACCTTCAAGTCCCAGTTGACGAGCCCCCTCCCCTAGGAATCCTCCCCACCCCCAATCAGTGAGGGCTCAGGCACCCCCAGGGGCTGTCCCCGTGCCTGTGGGTCTCCCACCTGGGCTGTGATTTCCCAGTTCTATAACACATGGTCACTTCTCACAGCGTCCGCACTGGCCAGCACCAGCCCAGTCCCCTCCGCCCTGGTCCCCCATGGTCTGTCTTCCCCAAAGTTGCCACCAGGAGCACCTATGAGCACCTGTGTCAGGGCCTAGCCCTTCTCTGCCCACAGCCCTCCATGGCTCCCACCTCCCTCAGGGTCAAAGCCCATTGCAAGTCCTCCCTGCAACCTCAGGGCCCTCTACAACCTGCCCGTCCCCTCCCTTCCCTCCCCTCCTCCCTCTGCTCCAGCCACACGGGTCTCCTCACTGTGCCACCCACATGCCAGGCGCCACGAGGACAGAGGTTTGTACAGGTTTTGTTTAGGGCTGGGTCCCTGTGGCCTGCACAATACCAGACACACAGAAGGTGCCCAATAAATACTTGCTGAATGAATTGAGTTATTTTTTGTCTAAACTGACCTGCTCAGATCCAAACTACTTCCTCCAAAGCAGCGACCGCATTCAATCCATTCTAACCCCTGCTCTGCCTGCCACACCTTGCATGCAGTTATTCACTATTTCCTGAGCACCTATTATGCACCAGCTGTGTGCAGGAGAGACAGAGAAAAGAAAGACACTGCTGTTTTTCTCCTTCTCTTCCCAGCCAGCGTGCCAGTCCCATCTCAAACCCCTTTGATCCCGAACCCCCTGCGTGCCAGGGTCCCATACCCTTGGTCTTTCACCTCAGCTCTGTCACCTCGTGGTGAAAGATGAGGATCGCAGCCAGCCCAGTGTCTGCCTGCTGTGTGATCTTGGGCCAGTCGCTTAACCTCTCTGAGCCCTCACTTTCTCATCCACAAAATGGGACTCACGGTATCATGCACTGAGAAATACACAAAAGCCTCCCTTCTCTACCATCCACCTCTCCTCCTTCATCGTCTCAGCCCAAAGTTGTCTCCCTCCATAACTGGGGACAGCAAGACAGACAGGCTTTCTCTCCCTGTTTACTGTCCCTGCCTGCATGAATGCATGGGTTCCTGATCAAGAGGGCAGGGGCTGCGTTCCTGGCCTCCCACCCCTGCACCCTGCATCAGGCATTCTGCCTCCCAGGTGACCTCTGACCTCCCTGCCTTCACCAAGCCTGACATGTGGGGGCTTTTGAGGGCTCATTCTGGACCCCTGATCTCTCGTCTGCAGGCATCTTGACTAATCCCATGGCTTTAGTCCCCATCATGACACCAGCGATTCCTCCTCCCATGCACTTACCCACCTGTCCACACACCTGCCCATCCACCCATCCACCCATTATCCATTCACTTTATCCACCCTTCCACCCAAACATTCACTTACCCATCTGTCCCTTCCACCTATTCCATCCCTGCCATCCATCCATTATTTAGACATTTATTCATCCATTCATCCATCCATCCATGTATCCATTTGTCCACCTACCAATCCACCTGCCCACTTGTCCATCCACCCATCCACCCAGCCAGCCATCCTCCCATCCAACCATCCAGACATCCATTAATATTCCATCTACCCGTCAACCATCCATTCATCCATTGTTCCATCTACGCATCTATTTCTCCATCCATCCACCCACCTACCTACCCATCATCTATTCATCCACCCACCCACCCATCCATCCTTCCATCTGTCCCCCCCACCCATCCATCCATCCTCCCATCTGTCCACCCTCCCATCCACCCACCCATCCATCCTCCCATCCACCCATCCAGACATCCATTAATATTCCATCCAGACATCCATTAATATTCCATCCACCCATCAACCAACCATTCATCCATGTCTCCATCTACTCATCTATTTCTCCACCCATTCACCCACCCACCCACCCATCTACCCATCTATTCATCCACCCACCCACCCATCTATCCTCCCATCTGTCCATCCAACCATCCATCCTCCCATCCACCCATCCAGCCATCCATTAATATTCCATCCACCCGTCATCCATCCATTCATCCATTTCTCCATCTACTCATCTATTTCTCCATCCATCATCCATCCACCCACCCATCTACCCATCTATTCATCCACCCACCCACTCATCCATCCTCCCATCTGTCCACCCACCCACCCATCCATCCTCCCATCTGTCCACCTACCCACCCATCCATCCATCCTCCCATCTGTCCACACCCCCACCCATCCATCCATCCTCCCACCCATCCAGCCATCCTCCCATCTGCCCATCCATCCACCTACTGATCCATCCACCCATCCATTAATGGATATTCCACCCACCCATCATTCATTCATCCATCCATTTCTCCATCTACTCATCTATTTCTCTATCCATCTATCCATCTATACACCTACTGATCCACCCACCCATCCATCCATCCACCCACCCACCCATCTATTCATCCACCCATCCACCCATCCTTCCATCCACCTACCCACTCACCCATCTATTCATCCATCCATCCATTCACCTACCCACCCATCCACTAATCCATTCAAGCCTTCCATCCACCTACCCACTTTTTCATCCATCAAAACCACTCATACATCCACTGAGTCATTGCTATCCACCCACCCATCCATCCACGTCTGCATCCATTGGTTCACATATCCATCCACCTACCCACCTGTCAGCCATTCCCCCTCCCCCATCCTCCCGCCTCCCACTCCCTCGTGCCCTTGTACATCCACACGCTCCACTTCAACATGGTGAACAGGACACAGCCTCTGCCCTCAAAGAGCTTACATGTCCGTGATGACGACCATAACCCCAGACCACGTGGACTTTTGCTAGGTCAACATCTTTCAAACCTACCAGCCGCTCCCTCTGGCCCTGGTCACCTTTAAGTCCAGCATCAGAGGCTCTTCAGGGTCCAGCCCATGCTGACTCTGCAGCCTCACCTCCCATGTCTTCCTGAATTCCTCCTCTACCCCAGATTCATAAATTCACCTTCACACCTCCAGGCCTCTGCAAATCCACTCCCCCTGTGCATATCCAGGGAGGCAGAGACATCCATCTTATCTCGTTCACTGCCATGTTCCATGCCCATCACAGGGCCTGGAACACAATAAGTGTTTCTGTGAAGGCACAAATGAGATTCTTTCTCTGCCTGGAAAGCTCCTATTGATCCTTCAAAGCCTCATTTCTAATGCCCCTCCTCCATACAGTTGGATTCCCCAGGCAGAGCCCCCACTTCCTTATCCAGTTCCCTCAACCCTGCATCCCTCCATCTGACCCAGCCCTGACCACTGTGACCATAGCTGTTGATGTCTGGCTACAGCTTTAGCTCTCTCTTGCCCAGTACAAGGCAAGGGCCCACAGGGCTTTCAGGGAGTGTTAGCTGAATGAATGAATGAACATAGTCCTACTGGGTGTTTGCAGTGGCCAAGGCCTCATTTGCCAATATGAGGCCTCACATAGGCTTGAAATAGGTTTGTTTCAGGGACAACATCCTGAGTCCAGCCCCAATGGACAGCCCGTGGAAGAAGGGGACCCTGGGGCTCGAAAGACCACTTACTCCTTCCCCACGAGGGCAAAAACTCCATCCTCCCCTCACCTACGACTGCCCAGAGTTCATGCTCCTCTGAGCCTTTGCATATATGGTTCCCTCTGTCAGGAACACCTTTCCCTACCTTCGCACCCTTCAGGTCTCAGTGCACTCACGTAACATGCCCAGCACCCTCCAACCAGGCACATACTGTGTGCTCGGCCCCATGTCAAGAGCGCCACTGCCATTTCAGTTCTCCCCTGCTCCGTTTCCTCTGAAACAGGAGGCCCCACTGAAGCTCAGAGAGGTTAAGATACCTGCCCGAGGCCACACAGCTGGTAAGACGCAGAGAAACCACATTCATCTCAATGGCAAGCTCTCAACCGCTCTGCCACCCGGAGTGCCTCCTCCTGGAAGCCCCCCTGCCTCCACTCCTGCAAGAGCAGGACCTCCTCTGGGTTGTCACTGCCCGTGTGCATGTTTCCACCATCACATTCCTGAGCTCGACGCCTTCACACCTGTTTCCTCAGCCATCTCCCTCCTCCACGCTAAAACCCTGGGGGGAGGAGCCGTCTAGGTACAGGGCGAGGAACGGATTTGATCTGCTTTGCCCAACTCTGTGTCCCAGGGTCTAGAGCAGGGCCTGGTACACAGCAAGTGCTCAATAATGGCTTGTCACATGGATGGAGGGATTAATGTCTAGCCCACTCCCTTGTGAATTCCATAAGGGATCCCTGCTCATGACGGCTCTGCACAAATGCTGGAATACAGTAGGCGTTCAATAAATGTTCTCTGCCTGAATGGCAGATGGACGGACAGGAGGGGGCAGAAACGATGTCACAGTCACAGGTGTGCAGCCTCAGGGGCCGCATGAAAATCTGTTAAATAAAGAATGGGCAGCTGGGGAAACTGAGGCCCAGAGAGGGGCATGCCTAGCTGGAAGCCACAGCGCCCCAGGTGAGGGTCGCTTCCGTGCACACTTAAGCCAGCTGGTCTTTGGTGACTCAGCCCCAGCCCCCTGCTGCTGTCCCCACAGCCACCACCAGGAGAGCCAACTGCTCCTCAGTCCCCCTATGCCAGGCCTCGCCCGCCACTGCCGCTGTCTCCCTGGGGCTGGCGTCACACTCGGAATGTCACGCCTCAGAGCTCAGCCTGCCACAGCCTTCCCTCCCCCTCCTCCCGGGAGCCGCGACAGCAGCTGGTGCTCCCATGGAAACCGCGGGCCCCCACCCGGCCCCCGCCATGGCCCCCCCAACCTGCACCGTCCCGGGTGCAACCTCGCTTTAAGACAAATATTGTCATTAACATGCAAATGCATATGCGATTGCCATAAATGGGGGGCCGGTGGCGGGGCCTGGACTTGCACCACCGCGTATCCCGGGCAGGGTGGGCATCAACACGCGGTCCCAGTGAGGGAGAGAGGGACACCGGCTCTCAGGGCACCTCGAGGCCCCCTCGGGTGGAGGGAGGGTCTCGGGGCAGGGCACTGCAGTGGGGGCGGTGGGAGCCCCAACCCCAGCGTCCAGTTCCTGGCCTGAGCCCTGGCCTGGGGTGGGGGTCCTTCCTGGGGAGCCCCCCTCGCTCTGGAGGAGGCACAGATCTGGGGACTGTGGGGAGGGGAGCGGGCCTGTGGCTTCCCTGTCCCACCCCTTGTCCATCTCTCTTCAACCCCCCCTCCCTGTCTCTGCATCCCTTTGTCTCTGTCTCTCTCTTAAAAACAAAAAAGCCCAGGGCCGATGGGCGGTGGGCCTGCCCTTTTTTGGAGAACGGTCCCATGCCCGCCCCATTGCTGGGGACAGACCTCCTGGTCTCTGGTGGCCTCAGCGCGGCCCCTAGGAATCGCACTGACCCTATGCCACCCTTGGCTGTGGCTGTCAGGGGCTGTCACGGCCCCCTCCCCTGCTAACACCATCTTTGCAGGGGCCTCACTCTCGGCTTGGCGGAACCTGTCACCACTTTGTCACACAGACACAGACACTTCTGCTTCCCCTGGCCTGGGAGGGGACAGGTGGGTGATGGGGGCCTCATTCTGGCCAGTCCTGGCACCTCATATGTGCCTCTCTGGGCCTCAGTTTCCCTGAAATGAGCTCTGACACCTCAGCAGCGATCCCTTCCATGGGGGGGCGGGGAGGGAGACGACCCCGTGAGTGAATGATGACGCAGGGTGGCCTCTCTGTGCCGGGTCCCTGGAGCCAGCAGACCTTCAAGGAATGTTTTCACTCTGGTTCTTGCCCAGCCTCATGGGACACCCCCAGCATCCGGGGAACCCAGAGGCTATGGGGGCACGTGCTGCCTTTAGGGGGATTTCTGGGGTCTGCGCCCCATGGCCCGCTGCCCTTGGCCGGCGCCACGGGCTGCAGGTTCCACGTAACATGCCGGCTCCCCGGAAACCAAGCCAAGTAAGACACGTGTTGGCAGGAGGTGCCTGGACTGGCTCCCCTCCCTGGAACCCTAATTTCCTCATTCATTCTTCTACCTCCCTTTGGCTGAGGCCCAGAGACGGGCAGCCACTAGCCAGAAGCCACACAGCTGAGCCCCAGTCACAGGCCTGGGTCACAGACACTGGCCCTCGAGACGCCCCCACCTCCTGGTCACCCCTCCACGCCCACCTGCCAAGCAGCCTTAGGGGAAGGCCAGGTAAAGTCCAGCCAGGCCCGTGCGAGTGGGCAGGGGTCCCCTGCCCCGAGAGGACATGAAGCCCCTCCCTTGCTACCCCCAGCCCCTGCGTCTCGGGGACACAGACAGACCCAGGCCCCCTCAAAAGTGGAGGGTGGTGGCCTGCTGTCAGGGACGCCATGTTTATAATTCTCACCCTCCAAGGAAAGATCGCCCATGGAGAAGACCCCACGGTGCCTCAGAATCCCAACTCTCCGAGCAGAGACCAACAACTCCACAGACACCGGCCCTGCTCCGTGGACAGTAGGGAAACTGAGGCTCAGGTCCGGGGAAACACTCAGCGCCAGCCCTCACCCCTCACCTCTCCCTGGCCAGGGATTTCCACAGGAGATTTAACAGTGAGCGGGGGGAGGGGCCGCCTGCACCCCAGCTGCCTCTCTGACCCGCTCGCCAAGGGCCTGTCAATGCAGCGTGCCGGGCCACGTGGGCTGTCGGATTCCCCCTGAATCTTTCTAGAAATGGGCGCTTCAGACATACCAGGGCTGCAGGGCGGTGGGGAAAGCCCTCCAGCCGTCCACAGACCCCAGAGCGCGACCCACAGCTGCGTGCGAGCCCCCTCTGCCCAGGCCCTCTCCCCCAGGCCACACGGAGGAGTCAGATTTTTCAGGCCCAATTTTTTTTGGGGGGGGAGTGATGGTTGGTTTTGAAAAGAGGTAGGGGATGGAGAGAGGGGTTCTTCCCTCCCCCTCAAGGTACCAGCTGGAGGGGCTGGCTGCTGAAGTGACAGGCCTGGGCTCCATCCCACCGGACCCTCCCTGTGGCCTTCCTGGCCCTGTCATTCATTCATTCAGTAAACACGTATTCATGCTTACCATGCACGCAACCAACCGCGGTGGGCCCCAAATAGGTCACAGGCCCTGGTCCTTCCCCAGGGCCTCTCTGGGGTCTTGCAAGAGGATGGGGGCCCAGGGGTGTCCAGCACAAAGCCTTTGAAGTCCCCACCCCGAGTTCCCAACACCTGACAGGAAGCCTGTCAAAGCCGCCCAAATCAGGCGCTGGGCCCACAATCTGAGCCAAGGGCCGGGACACACACACGACCGCTGGGCACCCCTCCCTGCCGGGATGCCATCAGAGGGCCGCTCAGGTGGGAGGCAGGCAGGCGGGCAGGCGGGCAGGCCTCTCCCGCTGGGCTCTGAGGTCGCCCACGCCTCCCTCCTCCACCCTGCCCAGCCCGGGATTTGGGCTCTGCCCGGATGGACGGTCCAATCTCATTGTCTCAGGCTCCAGACCCCCATGCCGGGCTAGCAGCCTCCGCCACTGTCAACTTCAGCCAAAGGTGGACGCAGGGAGCAGGCAGGGAAGAGGAACGGAGGGGTTGGGGGGGTGCAGACCCCAGCAGAGCAGGGCCAGGGGGTGGGCAGTCGGGGAGAGGGGGGACATTTCAACCACCCCCAGCCCCCACCCCAGAGCAGGCTCCATTGCTGGCGCCCCCCACCCTCTCTTTCTTTGTAGTTACCGATTAGCTTGGGGTCCTGGGCATCTGTGTCCCCTGTGTCCCCGGCAGCCGGGCCGGCCCTGCCCCCGCTGACCTGGCTTTGTGCAAATGGCCAAAGCAATGGAGTCCAGAGGTGCAAACTTCCCCGACGGGCCTCGCCAGGGGTGGGGGTGGGGGGAGGCCGAATGAATGGGGAGGGGTGCCGGGAGGGGTGGTGGTGGTCCAGGAGGCTGCCCCGGCGGCACAGGGGCAGGAGAGAGTGGGTGAGGGAGGACGGGGTGGGGGTCCGGGGGGGAAGGAGGGAGAGGGAGGGGGGAGAGAGGGGCAGGATGCAGGTGGCGGGGAGAACAGGGAGGTCGAGGGAGACGGGAGAGGAGAGAAAGGGAGAGGAGAGGCGCGGAGGGGAGGCAGCAGGGGGGGGAGGCTCGGAGCTGTCACGGCGCCCCCGGAGCGGGAGGGGCAGGACGTGGGGGGGCGGAGGGCGAAGCGCAGGGACGGGAGGTGGGGAGGGGGCGCGCCCACCTTTGTGCATGCCCGTGGGGGGCGCCCACCTTTGTGCATGCCCCTATTGGGAGGGTGCCCACCTTTAAGCATGCCCGTGGGGGGGGCGCCCACCTTTGTGCATGCCCGTGTAGGGGTCCTTGAGCACCGTGAGCTCGTAGATGCGGCCGAACTGCTCGAACAGCGGCTTGAGGTCCTTCTCATCCAGGTTGCGCGGGATCTGGCCCACGAACAGCTTGATGGCGTCCAGGTCCTTCATGCCGTCGGGCCGCCCGCCGGGGCCCTCGGGCGCGCTGCCGCCCACGGGCGAGGGCCGCGGCTGCAGGAGCTGGGGCTGCCGCCTGCGCGCCTCGCCCTCCGTCAGCCGGGCCATGGCGCGCCAGGCGCTCGCGGCCGCGCCTCCTCCTCCTCCCTCCCCTCCCTCCCTCCTCCTCCCTCCTCCTCCCGTCGCCTCCTCCCGCACCTCCTCCACTCCGCCTCCTCCCTCCTCCTCCCGTGCCTCCCTCTTCCCGCCTCCTCCTGCTCCTCTCCCTCCTCCCTCCTTCTCCTGCACCTCCTCCTCCTCCCCTCCCTCCTCCCCCTCCTCCCGTGCCTCCCTCTTCCTCCGCCCACTCCTTCTCCTCTCCCTCCTCCCCTCCCTCCTCCCCCTCCCGCGCCTCCCTCTTCCTCTCCCTCCGCCCACTCCTCCTCCTCTCCCTCCCTCTCCCCTCCTCCTCCTCCTCCTCCTCCTCCTCCTCCTCCTCCTCTCCTGCTGGCGCCCCCTGGTGGCTGCCGCACCTGTCAAGCGCTGGGAAACAGGCTCTAGCCCTGCAACGCCCCGAGGAGTGGGGACAGTCCGCGGAGTTGTGCTAAGGGGGAATCCCGGCGCTCCAAGCGGGGACCCATCAATAGTGATGATAAGGGCCGGACGCGGTGGCTCACGCCTGTAATCCCAGCACTCTGGGAGGCCGAGGCGGGTGGATCGCTCAAGGTCAGGAGTTCGAGACCAGCCTGAGCAAGAGCGAGACACCGTCTCTACTAAAAATAGAAAGAAATTATCTGGCCAACTAAAATATATAGAGAAAAAATTAGCCGGGCATGGTGGCGCATGCCTGTAGTCCCAGCTACTCGGGAGGCTGAGGCAGGAGGATCGCTTGAGCCCAGGAGTTTGAGGTTGCTGTGAGCTAGGCTGACGCCGCGGCACTCTAGCCCGGGCAACAAAGCAAGACTCTGTCTCAAAAAATAAAAAAATAAAAAATAAAAAATGATGATGATAAGTAGTGACAAAGAACGCAGCTCCCACAACGCCGGGGGATGTGCTAGGAGCGCCCTGTCCCATGGGGTGCAAACCTATAGAAGGTGTCCTTGGCGCGTAGGTGACTCATCAAGAATGGTAATAGTAATAATAATAATATCAGCAACAGGAAGGAACACAGCTCCCACAAGGTCGGGAGAGGTGTCAGAAGGAGCTCCCGGTTTCATGGGGTGGGCACCTATAAAAGGTGTCCTTGTGCTGTAAGTAGGTAACTCATCGATAATAATAACATCAGCAACAAGAAGGAACACGGGCTCCCAGAACCACAGCAGAAATACCAAAATGAGGCCGCGGTCACAGCTCACTGCAGCCTCCAACTCCTGGGCTCAAGCGATCCTCTCGCCTCAGCCTCCCAGTTCTGCGGGGTGCGCACCTACAGGCAGTGTCCCTGGCGCTCTAAGTAGGTAACTCATCAATAATAATAACAAAATCGGCGACAAGCAGCAGCACCGGATCCCACTAATTACAACAGGAAAAATACTAGAAGTAGCTCACAGTTCTCCAAGGGGCTTATTTAAGTGTTGCCGGCTGTGTAAACACGCACCTCCTCGACAACAGGGCTGAGATCGGTAAGGGGAAGAATGCTTGGATAATGCTGTGTGCCGGGCACTGTGATGAGCACGTTTAAGTTTATAACTTGTTGATTTTTTTCTTGAGACAGGGTCTTGCTCTGTCACCCAGGCTGGAATGCAGTGGCATCATCACAGCCCACTGCAGCCTCCAACTCCTGGGCTCAAGCGATGCTCCTGCCTCAGCCTCCCGAGTAGCTGGGACGACAGGTGCACACCACGATGCCCAGCCAATTTTTTCTTTTTTCTTTTCCTTTTTTTTTTTTTTGAGACAGAGTCTTGGTCTGTTGCCCGGGCTAGAGTGAGTGCCATGGCGTCAGCCTAGCTCACAGCAACCTCAAACTCCTGGGCTCAAGCAATCCTACTGCCTCAGCCTCCCGAGTAGCTGGGACTACAGGCATGTGCCACCATGCCTGGCTAATTTTTTCTATATATATTTTTAGCTGGGCAGATAATTTCTTTCTATTTTTAGTGGAGACGGGGTCTCGCTCTTGCTCAGGCTGGTCTCAAACTCCTGACCTCGAGCGATCCACCCGCCTCAGCCTCCCAGAGTGTTAGGATTACAGGCGTGAGCCACCGCTCCCGGCCTTTTTTCTTATTTTTTGTAGAGGTGAGGTCTCACTATTGTCCAGGCTGGCCTGGAACTCCTGGCTTCAAGCGATCCTCCCACCTCAGCCTCCCAGAGTGCTGGGATTACAGGCGTGAGCCGCTGAGCCCAGCTGTTTATAACTTATTTAATAAAAATACCAATATTCTTTGTCATGTGCAGCCACTGAAGAAAAAAAAAAGAAAATGAAAAAAATTTTTAAAGGAAAAAACAGCAATTGTATTTATATCAACCAGAAGTTATACTTTTTAAAATTACACTTGCTCTGTGAGCATCCTCTTCAAAATATTTCGAAATATATTGATACACTTGGGCCAAGTGCTTTACGGGTGCATGGTCAGCTCTGCTTGAAACTCCCCACAGATGTTCCAGAATTTAAGCTCAAGTCCTTCCCAAGGCCCACCAGGCCCTGCACGACCTTCCCTGTCTCCTCCCTGCTCTCCCCTCCTCCCTCTCTCCCCCTCCTCACTCTGCTCCAGCCACACGGGCCTCCTCACTGTGCCTCCGACACACCAGGCACCGTCCTGCCCCAGGACCTTTGCACGGGCTGTGCCCCCTGCCTGGAAAGCCTTTCCCCAGACAGGACATGGCTCACATCAATCCCACATCACTTCCTCTTCCCACCTTATCTAAAATCACTCAGCCACCATTTTCTCCTTTCTCAGCCTACCTTTTTTTCTCCACAGCATTCCCGCCCATTGTAAATTGTATTTTATTTTAATGTGGTCCATAGAGACTTGAAATTGACAAACCGCATAGCTCTTCCCACATGCCAGGTTCTGCGCTAAGTGCTCGGCACGTGGTAGCTCGTTCAATCCACACAACAGACCTCTGAGGTGGGTTCAAATACATGAACAAAAGCTTTTTAGACTTTTAGGGTTAGGGTGAGGGTTAATGTTAGTGCAAGTGCAGCAAAGGAACTAGTAGAGGCTTTAGAAGGCAAATTCAGGGAAGGCTGAACAGAGGGGATGACTTTCCAGTTAGGATGGGACTGGCACATCAAGTGCAAAGGCCCTGGGGCAGGGAACAGTGGGAGAAATGGAGGAACAAGAAGGACATGAGTGACTACGGCCGCGGGCGGCCGGGGACGGTGTCCCTGCTGGGCCGGAAGGGATGGCTGCAGGGAGGAGCTCCACACCCCGCCCTGCACTAAGCCACATGCATGAAATATTAATGCAACCGTCAGGGCCGGGACGTGAGTGATGCAGATTAGACACTTGCCTTGGATGTGAAATTCACAGGGAAGGAACCAAAAAGTTCAGTCGTCAAGATAAATAACATCCCACCATATGGAGAGACTACAGGAAAAGGGACGAGGCTCTGACACAGGCTGCAGCGTGGAGGGACCTTGAGGACATGGTGCTCAGTGAGAGATGCCAGACACAGGACATACAGTGTGTGACCCCATTTATAGGAAATGTCCACCTGTTTTATTGTGGGGGGAGGACTGAGGCCCAGAGAGGTTAAGTCATTCACGCATGGTCACACAGCAAGAGTGCTGGGATTTGAACCACGTGTCTCCCACCATCCCTGCTCACGCCTCTTCAGGCAGCTAAGCCTCAGTTTCCTTATTTGCCAAGTGGGATAAAAAGAGAAAGAACAGGGCGACAGTCCCGGGTGTGGATTCAAAGAGCTCAAACGTGGGCTTGGCATCGTGTCTGAGACATCCTTGGTGCTCAGTAAATGGCCGTTTATCATCATGTGTACGGCGGCCTCCTGGCCACCCCCGATGGGGACAGAACATCAGGGTGGGTGAGAGGTCAGGGGTCCTCCCACGATGTCCCCGTGCAGTCCCAGGTGCCATGGCTGGGCCCAGCGCTCAAGGCCTCCCCGGGCTGGTGGCGCCAGGCCGGAGTCAGGCTCCGTCTCCATGGAGACCCACACAGGATGCGAGGAGCCCTGTGGGCCGCCAGCGTGCGGGGAGAGGCGTTAACAAGAATCAAGAGAGAAAGCTGCCAGCCCTCCCGTGAGGCAAACATGCCTTTTTTTTTTTCCCAGCTCCTTCCTCCTTTTTCTTCCACCCCCTAACAAGAGCCTGGTCGAGCTTGGGTCTATTCTCTGGGTGCTTAAATCCAGCACTTTGCTCCCAAAGGACACCCATCCCTGGCATTTACTCCTCGATAGGGCAGGGCACGGGGTGGCCGTGCACCTGGGAGGGTTTGGAGACCACAGGGGCGGTTCTGTGACTTATTTTCAGCCGGAGGAAGTGTGGTCACCACTGGTGTGACAGCAGGAGGCCCGTGCTGTGGGCTGCTGTTGGGGAAGCAGAGACTGGGGACGTATGTTTCTTCATACACCCGCCCCAGGGCCTTTGCACTTGCTCACTCCTCACTCTGCCATGAGATTGGCTGGATCCAGACCACGGTTTCTCCCCCTCGGCACTGTTGACAAGTGGGTCCAGATCATTCTCTGGGGCGGGGCTGTCCTGGGCACTGCCGGCGCTGAGCAGCGTCCCTGCCTCCACCCACCGCATGTCTGGAGCACATCAGAAACATCTCCAGCCATCGCCAAATGTCCCCTGGGAAACAGATCACCCCTGGTTGAGAACCGCTGTCCTAGAATGCCTGTCCCCTAGAGTCCATGCCCTTGGCGGGGCGCTCCCCGCATGCCCATCTCAGGGACACCCCATCCCCCTGCTGGGCACTGCTACCTCAGTAGCTACTCATGACCAGCTGAGGTGTCACCTCCTCCTGGAAGTCCTCCCTGCAGCTCCAGCCTGTGTGCCCACTGTCACTGCTCTGCTCTCCGCACCCTCCCCTCTGCTGAGGATGACCCTGTCTGCAGGGACGGCCACCTGCCCCGCCCAGGGACAGTGCCCCGAGCGGCTCAGCAGATACCTCGTGACCGAGTGCACGGACCTCAACGGTTCAAAGTGATTTGAGAGCCTTTTTTTTTTTTTCCCTCTTCCCTTCTCTGTGGATTTTTCTGTCTTCTTTTGCATTTTTCTCCTCTTCCCACGTTGACCGTGAATCGCTCTGGAATCAAGAAAAAGTCTAAAACTTCAAAACAGGAAAGGAAACAGGGCCGATTCAGCAGTCGCGGCTGTCAGATGGAGGACGTAGGCACCGCCGCCAACACGGCTGGTTCTTTTCCCTTGGGAGCCCGGCGCCATCCTGAGGTTCTCAGAGCCGACTGGTCCCCCCGGCTGCCGGGCTCACACCCACGCTGCGGGCGTCACACCGCCTGTGCCCCGCCGGGAACCCCGAGCACACCCTGGGCCCCGTGCCTGCCTGGTTAATGGTGACACTGACGGATCGTTCGGCATGTGCCGGGCGTTGTGCCAGCCGCGCGCACGGCAGGGACTGCTGTTGTCCCGCTCCTCAGAGGGGCAAGTCCAGGCACGCAGAGGTCCCAGGACACAGTGTCTTACATTTCTCACCTTTCTGTATTTTGCCAGATCCCTGGGAACTGGTACTGTTTTTTTTCTTTTGTAATTGTGATCAAATGCCCATAACAAAATTTACCATTTTAACCATTTCTAAGTGCACAGCTCAGCGGCATTAAGCACATTCACGTTGCTATGCAACCATCACCACCCTCCACTTCCAGAACTTTCTCATCTTCCCAAACTGACTCTCTGTCCCCATGGAACACTCACTCCCCGCCCCCTCCCCAGCCCCTGGCACCCACCATCCTACTTCCTGTCTCTGTGGCTCTGATAACTCTGGGGACCTCCTGTGAGCGGAATCACACAGGATGTGTCCTTCTGTGTCTGGCGTCTCTCACTGAGCACGATGTCCTCAAGGTCCCTCCACGCCGTGGCCTGTGTTGGAATTTCCTTCCTTTTGAAGGCTGAGTGATGTTCCACCGTGTGGATGGGCCACGTCACGTTTACACAGATGCTCCGTATTTTAGGTTTTGCGGGCTCCGTGGTCTCTGTTGCTTCCAACGGCTCAGGGCTCCGCCACCGCGGTGGGAAAGCCCTCAGAGACGACAGGTAAAGGAACGGCACAGCCACGTGCCAATAAAATTTATTTACAAAAACAGGCAGTGGCGCCGGACACAGCCTGGGGGTCAGAGTTCACTGCAGTCCAGCCTGGGCCACAGAGCAAGTCCCTGTCCCTAAAGTAAATAGATAAATAAATGAATAAATATGCACCAGTTATGCCTAGAAAGTGCTGCTTATGCATAAAAATACTTTTCACATTTTTATATATAGTGGAATGAATCCTGCCATCCTATTTCCAAAGCAAGCTTTCGCGGACACACACACGTATACCCAGACACGCTGGGAAGACAGGATGAAAAAATACCAGCGCGCGTTGGCGGAGGTTATCTCCACCGGCTGGGCTGGTTGGTGACATCCCTTTGCTCGGTTATGATCGAGGAACGCGGCGTGTAACAGAGAAATGCCTGCGAGCCAGTGCAGGGAGATGCCGGGCAGGCTCTTCCCTGCAACGTGAGTTTTGCCCGAGTCCACGCTGGGGCCAAGGCCGCCTTCCATCCGAGGGGAGAGGAAAAGGCCACCACTGCTCCCTCTCAGCCTCGCCGGGCTCCTGCTGATCCTGTGGGGCCTCAAGAAGGTCAAGGCCCTGGAATCCCAGAGCCCTCCAAGTTGGGACGATCTGGCCCAGGGAGGCACAGCCCCCACCCCCCTGGGCCACGAAGGCCCTTAACTTGGCTCCACGGAGGTTCTGGGTCCACCTGTCCCCTCCGCACTGAATAATCCGCTCCCACTGCATGTTTTGGGTAGACGGAGTGTTGGGTCCAAGACCTGCCTCCAATTCCAGGAGGACCCAGTTTGAGAACAGGCAGCTTTGACCCAGGGTACATGTGAGTCACTCAGAAAGCTTCAAGGGTCTGGCCCCACACACCAGTTTCCAGAAGCATCTTTGGAACACATAGGACAGGACAACCCAGACTCCTCTGCCTCCACCTGGTCCAGCCCAGCCCCCTCCACCTGGGTCCCTGGCCCCCACCCTCACCCATCTGTCCCCAGAGCAGCAACCAGAGGGCGCCTGTGAGCACCTGAGTCAGGGCCTGTCCCTCCTCTGCCCACAGCCCTCCACAGCTCCCGGCTCCCTCAGGGTAAAATCCAAGTCCTCCCTGCAGACCACCAGGCCCTGCACGACCTGCCCTGTCCCCACTTCTCCCTCCCCTCTGCCCTCTCTCCCCGGTCCTCACTCTGCTCCAGCCACATCGGCCTCCTCCCTGTGCCTCCAACACGCCAGAGGTGGTCCTGCCCCAGGGCCTTTGCACAGGCTATTTCCCCACCTGAAACACCCTCCGGGTTTCTCCCGGGCTGGCTCATCACTCAGGTCTCAGATCAAAGACTGTCTCTTCTGCCCACAGTCCTCCCGTCTGCTCCCCCAGGCCTCCTGCACCCTCCCTGCTTTCCTTCGCTGTCCCCTGCCCCCTAGAACACAAGGTCTGCGAAGGCAGGGATTCTTCTGTGCCAAATCCCCAGCATCTCAGCAGCAACGCAACTGGCATTTGTTGAATGAGTCAGAGAACTGGGCAGGCTGGGTGGGGCCTCAAGTACCAGGCAGAACCTGGTGGGGGACAAGCTCCGGATCCCCATCTGCTCCATGGACCCTGGGAGACCCAAATGCACCGGGGACTATGCCCCGCCGGGACCCTCCCTGGAGCCTCGATGGGGGCTGGGGAGGGGGGCAGCCTTCACAGCCTGGTGACCTCCCATCCTGGGTTGACAGCATCCCCCAAACTCACATCCAACACAACTCCAGGATGCAGCCTTCTTTGGCAGAGGTCATTAGCAAGGCCAGGCTGCGGGGTGGGCCCCGATTCTCGAGACAGGGCAGCCCGGTGGAGACGGGGGCAGAGACTGGAGCAACACAGGCACAGTCAGAAGGTGGAAGAGGCAGGAAGGAGCCTCCGGAGGGGCTGAGGGCCTGACGACACCCAGGACCACTCGAGGGTCTTTGTTGTTTGAACCTGCCTGGTTCGTGGGGCTTCGTCCCGTGGCGGCCCCAGGAAGTGAGCGCACCTGTTACCCCACTTCGCGGCTCAGGCCCCTCCCCGCCACCCCACTCCAGTCAGCACGACCGAGTCCTAGGGCCCAGCCAGGGCCGTAGTGACGATCATTCAATATGGCTTTATTTTCTCACTGGCTGGCTGCCGTCCCACAACAGCCTGAGCTCGGATGGCCCGATCACCTGCCCGGGCGGCTCAGTGACACCCAGACAGAGGCCCCCCGGTGGCACTCGAGTGCATCCCGTCCGTCCCCGGTGACATGGAGGCGGCGGCCTGAATCAGTGTCTGGCGCAGGGCGCACGTGCCAGCGGTGAGCGGGGCTGACGGGGCCCAGTGAGCAGTTTCTGGGGGAGGCGGGCGCCTGGCACGGTGGACGGGGTGGAGGGCCGTCCTTTCGCCCCTTCGAGCCACAGGTCCCCTACGGTGCTGGGCCAAGGAACTGGTGGCCGAAGCCACAGAGCCCCAGGCCCCACCCGGCAGACTCCCCGGCTCTGATGGGCCGGCCCGGGCCCCTAGGCTCAAACACTCAGCGGGCAGCCGGCGGGACCCCCGCGGGACCCCTCCGCTCCTCTGCAGCCCCCGGAGCCTCCTTGGCAAACACATCACAGATTATATTGCTAAAGAACAGACACACCTTGGTCTCCCTGAGGTCAGTTCCGGCCTCCCTCCCCGACCCCCTGGAGGGGCTCACGCCCGCCCTGGTGCCTGGTTTGAAGGGTTAAGGGCTCAGTCAACGGCTCCCAGGGGGCCACAAGGATCTCACGGAGGCGCCAGCTCCCCTAGAACGCATCCTCCTCTCCAGGGACAGGAGACCCAGGCCCAAGGCAGGGAGCCAGTCCGGGGAGGGGGCAGGAGCCGCCTCTCTCCCCGGGGGGCCGCCTGAGTCCCCGGCACTCCCAGTGCCCCATCCCCAGGGCAGGCCGGCTGGCCGGTGGTCACGGGCAAGCGTGGAGGGCCCAGGACACGCCGGGAACAGGGCAGGCAGCTGGGAGCCCCACACGGGGTGCGGAGGACACAGCCTGGGTGCAGCCACGGGCGCCTCACAGGACAGGCATGCGGCCGGCAGGCAGGGACAGGCTCCACAACCGTCACCACCACACTCGCCTGTGGTCAGACCCCGAGGTCGTGGCTGGAGAAGCGGGAGGCCGGGGTGCGGGGAGCGCGGCCGGAATCCGGGAACCCAGAGGCTGGTGCCGCCCCTCGGACCAGAGGGCCGAGAGACAAACAGCTGCGTCCAAGCCACCGGGTCACCGGCGCGCGTGCAGAGCCAGGGAGGGCAGGTCCGGGGCCACCCCCATGTCGTTGCCGTGGCAGGAGGGACAGCGGAGGCTGTGGGCGGGCGGGGCGTGTCCGGCGTGTCCTCTGCAGTGGTGCACGTTTGCTCACACGGAGCGAAGCCCGGCTCCGGGGCTGGGGGCTCCTCCGCGGCTGGTCCCCAAGTCCGTGGCCTGGCCCCGGGACATTGAGCAAGTTCTCCTCCAAGGAAGTTCAAAGACAAAACAAAAAGAAAGACCCCCCAGTCCTACAGAGCAACGCGGAGGACCTCTGTAATTGTGTTTCGCCGGCGAGGGGGACGTGGGCCCCTGTCCCGCCGGGGCGGCGGAGGCAGCGGAGAGTGTCCACTCACTCGTGCGTGGCCGGCGGGCAGGGAGTGGCGAGGAGGGCGCAGGCAGACAGGCGGGGGCTGCGGGGGCGTCACTGTGTCTTGGCCTTCACGAGCAGCCTCTGAACTGTCTTGTAGAGGAGGCTGAAGTGCTGCAGGGGTGGGGCGGGGTGAGGGTGCGGCAGGACTGAGCCCAGCCGAGGGCGGGCAGCGGCGACACCTGCGTCTAGGCTGGGAATGGGGCTGGGCTGCCACTCACCTGCACGGCCGTGTAGGCCATCCCGAGGTAGGCGCCAATGCACACGGCCAGGAGCAGGTCAAAGATGGCCGGCTTGACCCTGGGGGAAGATGGGGACCTCGTGGCCGGCCGGCAGGGCCCAGGTGCTGCCTCGCTGCCCCTGGACACCTGTGGGCCGGTGTCCCCTGCGCTGGAGCCAGGGTGAGGGGCTCACTCACCTGTACGCATTCATCACCTGCTTCAGCTGGTCGTAGAAGACGAACTCCGGGTCCCTGGGGAGAGAGCATGTCCTCAGGGACTCGCCTGAGCCACCCTGGCTCGGGCACATCCTCACAGCCCCTTCTCAGAAACCGTGACGAACAGGCCAGCAGCCCCGGGGCCACCCGGAGCTCCCGCCAGCCCCGCTGCCAACTGTCCCTTGTGGGGAAGGACAGCAATTACTCTTAGGTCACATCCTCCCCACTCTTTTTCTGGGTGTTAAAATATACTCTTTCACAATAAAATAGGGTGGCTGAACGAATTTCACAGGTCTGGGAAGCATGTCCAGAGAGCAACGGTAACCACAGCCTGGGACTGAGACACCCTGGCTCCACAGATGTGGTCCACTCTGAGCCTCGGTTTCTTCTCCTGTCTCCCGGGACAGCTGTGCATACCCACAGTAGGTGTGGAGCCCGCACAGGCACTGGGCACCTCAGGCATGTCTCCTACCATGAGGCCTTGAGGTGTGCGCTTGGCCCAACTGGGGAGGAGCTCAGGGCCTCCAACACAAAAAAGGCAAAACCCAGGGGGCCGCACTGAGCCACATTCAGGGGACTATGGGGTCAGAGTCACCCAAAGGCCCAGAGTGTGAAAGAACCGCAGAACGTGGGGGGGTCTGGGGCCGCCACACAGCACACGGAACATCCACTGCGTGTGCACAGCAGGAGACCACACGCCCGAGGAGGAGCGTGTCCAAGCACTGCCCGGACATACCGACCGCTCCTCCCGAGACCTGACTAACTGAGAGCCCTGTACTTTCCACTCACGGTTCTCTTTTTCTTCCTATTTTTTTTTTTTATTATTTTCATTATGTATTTATTTTTTTAGAGACAAAGCCCTGCTCTGTCCCCAGGCTGGAGTGCAGTGGCATCATCACAGCTCACTGCAGCCTCCCACTCCTGGGCTCAGGCGATCCTCCTGCCTCAGCCTCCTGAGCAGCTGGGGTTGCCGGCTTTCATCCTGTACTTTCACTTGCTCCCTCTGGCACTCTCTGGGGCAGGGCGGGGGGTGAGCAGAAGATTCTGGAAGTCGCGGTCCCAGTGGAGGCGATGCCCCCGGCCCGGGAGCCCAGCCGTGCGTGAGCCCCACACTGACGGGGCGGCCCCGCCCGCCACGCTCACCGCTTGTCCGCCTTCACGTGGTGCTGCCGCACGTCCTTCAGGTAGCGGCTCAGGTAGTGCTCCAGCGTGCTCAGGAACGTGCTGTCCTTGTCCACCAGCTGGGCCGCCCGGGGCTGGTTGGTCAGCCAGTCCATGACGGAGTCCAGCTGCTCCTGCTGGATCTGCTGCAGGGACGGCGGCCTCGGTCACAGGCCCGGCCCCCCCCCGCCCGCCCAGGCCCCTCGCGCCCCTTACCATCTGCTCCGTGAACACCGGCATGTCCGGGGGGGTCCCCTGCAGAGGGAGAGAGGAGGGGACGTGCCCTGAGTCCGGGGCGCCCGGCGGGCAGGACTGGCGCTTGGCGGCAGAGGGCTCACCTTCTCCGTCAGGTTGTAGATGACACGCGTCAGGGCCTCCGCGATGATCCTCGTGTTGCGGGTCAGGGTTTTAGAATCCACCCGGGACCTTCGAGGTTTAAGATAAAAAGAACATCTTGGAATTGGAATCATTTACAATCATCAAAAAGCGAAGAATGAAAATGAAAATCTCTGAAGACGGTAAAAATGAGAACAGCGACGGCCTTCCTGGGCAGGGGCGGGCCCTCTCCACACCCGAGTCCTCTTTAAAAGGGGGGTCCTCGCCGCCCCTCCTAACAGGGATGTCCCGGCCCCCGCTGGGCCAGCCACCGAGCTCGCGGAAGCCAGCCCAGTGCGAGCCGCGCGCTCCCACCCTGGCCTTCCCACGTGACTGCGCCACCTGGACCTGTTTTCTCATCTGGAACTGGGGGTGACCGGCACCCGCCTCCCAGGGCTGTCGGGGGCAAACTCATCGTGGGATAGTGGGGTGAATGGTGGCCCCCCAGATTCACATTAACCGAGAATCTCCCAACAGGGGCTTCTCTGGAAATAGTGTCTTTTCAGACATAATTAGTTGAAATGGGATTGTGCAGGAGTTGGGGGCCGATCCAATGGCTGGTGTCCTCACAAGAGGGAAACTCGGACACAGAGACACGGGGGAAGAGGCCACGTGGAGACGGAGGCAGAGGCTGGAGCAATGCGGCCACAAGCCAAGGACGCCTGGAGCCCCCAGGGGCTGGAAGAGGCAGGAAGGAGCCTCCCCACGAGCCTCCCCACGAGCCGCTGGAGGGAGCCGGCCCTGCCCTCAACCTGACCCCAGATTCCGGCCTCCAGGACATGGGGAAGAGATTCCTGCTGCCCCAGCCCCCGGGCTGTGGGGCTCTGTTCCGAAAGACACCCCTCGGCGAGGGCCCCAGCTGGTCACAAGGGGCACCTCCCTGGGCCTCCCGCAGGCTGGACGGCACCGTCCCTGCCCCGATGGGGCTCGCCTGGCACACCATGCATGGTGCAGGCACAGCAGGAGGGTGGCAAGAGCTTCCTGCTCCTAATTCAACAGGTGACGGGACCTGGGCGTCCCACGTGGGGGCTGTGACCCAGGCCACACACTTCGTCTTCTCTGTCCCAAGCAAGGGTTGAAAACTGCGCGGCCCTGCTTCCCGCCACAGCCACGCACTGGCCCCTCCCCTGCTGCCCTCGGGGGTCTGTTCCCTTCCCTGTGGCCCCCTGGAGTCATGACCTACTGCTCCCCCCACCCCCGACACCCGGGAGGGCAGTTCTGGAAGGCAGCGCCGGTCTCACCGCACGTCCATGATGCTGCTGCGCTGGCCGTCGCGGTGGCTCTGCAGGTGGGACAGGGTGAAGGCCGGCAGCCGGCGGATGGCGAAGCGCTCGTGCTCCCAGGCCAGCACATCCTCCGCCAGGTTGATCTTCTTGTGCACCATGGAGAAGCGCACCTCGGGGAACTGGTGCGCGGCCACCTGTGGCCCCAGCGCGTCAGGGGCGGGTCCCAGCTGAGCTCCCCAAGTTCCTGCGGAGCCGGCCCCGCCCGGGCCCACGGGCCCACTGCCCACATGCCCCCCCGGTGTGGGCAGTGAGGAGGAGCCTGCCCGCCCGGCACCCACCGTCTCCAGCTCCCGCAGGAAGGCGTGCTGCAGGGTGCCCTCGCGCGGCGGCTTCGACACGTGCAGGTGCAGGCTGTTCCCGCGGCCCACCGTGTCCAGGCACAGGACGAAGGCCACATTGTCCTGGAGCAGGCTGGAGTCTGCAGGGAGCCAGACACTGAGCGCTGGGGAGGGGGCCGGGGGACCAGGGAGGCCCCGGCCCTCTGTGCCGCCCCCGACCCCCACACCCCGACCCGGGCGACCTCGCACCTGTGTGGTCCAGGTTGTCTTCCAGCCAGCGTTTGGTCCCCTGGTAGTTGAACTTGCCCCCTCCAGAGGCAAAGAACAGGAGGTTGTACCTGGCAGGGGAGGACCGGGTTGGCTGTGACAGGCGAGCACCCTGGGTGGGGACGGGCCAGGTCGTGGGCCCAAGGAGGGGCGGGGATAAGGTCTCCGCGGAAGTATGAGATCATGACCACCCCTGGGGCAGGGGCTCCCCGCCAGGCACTGCGGACACTGGGCAGGATCTTTCTTTGTGGGGCCGTCCTGGGCACTGCAGGTGCTGAGCAGCGTCCCTGCCTCCACCCAGCCCATGCCAGGAGCTCCCCTAGAAAGAACAAACGAAAGTGCCTCCAGACGTCACTCAGCATCCCTTGGGGACAGGATCAGCCCTGGGTGAACCAGGCATGAACACAGATGGACACCTGCCCCTCAGAGACAGGGCGGCACCGGCCTCAGCTCAGAGCCCAGAGAAGTCAGGGCCACCCCGGCTGGGATTTTTCTTGGCATCCTCCTCACGGTCACAAAGTGACTGCCCAGTACCGGTAGTCACGCCCAAGTTCAGAGGAGATGAAGGTGGGGCAGGGGACCAAGTCCGTTCTTAACAAGTGGTAAAATAGGTGCTTTCTCATCCACAGCCTCTAGGGACGAGGGTCCCACCAGCCGAGGGAGGGGAACGATACATTATTTAGAAACAAACTGAGTCTAAGCCCTGCTCACAGTGGACACCAAGTAAACCCTGGTGGGGCAGACGGCACAGACCAGGGGACTCCCTGCCCCTGGGACTCCCCTCCTCTGTCCCTCCCCACTCAGGTGTGGATTTAAACGTCTGCAGCCTCCTAGGACCTCAGCAGGGCAGGGGACCGTGGGACACAGAGTCTCTTGGGCGTCAGTGGAATCCCTGAATCCTGGGGGCCTCACCCATGGGAGACATTTTTGGCCGCCTGGATGGATGGGTGCTCCTGGGTAGGGGCAGGGACACCGCTCAGCACCTACAGTGCCCAGGACGCCCCACCCCAGAGAACGATCCAGCCCCAGGGTTGCAGTGCCTGGGGGAGACCCTGTCTCTGTTCTCGTGGCTGAAAACCCTCCCAGCGGGGTCCCGGGACTCGCAGTGGGGCTCCCAGGAGGTGGAGCTGGGAGGGCGCGGCGGCTGCCCGGCACCCGGGAGCCCTGGACAGACCGGACGCCCACCCCCGGGGTCAGAATCCCCCGCCCGCCGGCACTCACGCCGCGTGGGTGCGCTTGTAGGTGTAGAGCCTGGAGAAGAGGCGCGCCAGCTCCAGCAGCACGGAGATACCGCTCCCGTTGGAGTCCGCGCCCAGCGACAGCCACTGCAGGGCAGAGACCACGGTCACCCTGGCTGCCCCTCACTCTGCTCAGAACCGGCTGACAGTGTCCCCCGTCTGCAGGGCCCAGCAGAGCCCAGGCCTCTCGATCCCCATAGTGCTCCCCTGAGCCAGTGACAAGCCGCACCGGGGCCAGAGCCAAGGGCCCAGCTGGTGGATTTGTTCACCAGGCGCCGTGTTCGCCCAGCCCCAGCCTTGCACGGTGTCCCCTCCCTCGGGGCCAGCTCTCCCACCCTTGCGCCTCCACTGCGGGGGGCGGGCACAGTCTGACCCCGGCCTCCCCTGCCCGAACTTGTCTTGTTCTTGTTCTAAAGCAACTTTCTCAAAGGGGCACAGCTGATTCTTAGGGAGAGAAAAAATCTCAGCTGCTGCGATGGCTGGGGACTGTCCCAGGTCACAGTGCGTACAGGGGTCCGGCGGTGGCACTGAAGCTCGGGGACAAGGTCCCACTTCAGCCAGACCCAGAAGGCCACACGGCACCGGCACTGTCTACGGGGACGTCAAGCAAAGCCAGAGACGGGAGTGGATTCGCTGGGGAGGGGCTGGGGTGAGGCTAACGGGGCCGCCTCATCTTGGGGTGAAGCTCTGGAACAGACAGCAGCGACAGCTGCACTACTCTGGGGATGGACTAAAAACACTGAATTTTACGTTAGGTGAATATCTCAAATAATAAATCTAAAAAAACTTGACATGAGAGATGATGGGGACAAAAATATCAAAACGGCTCCTTTTCAGGAAGGCAGAGACTGAGCCCGGTTCTACCCCGAACGGGCCCAGCGGGACTCAGCGTTCTCAGGGATGGGGCCTCAGCCCCCTGGGGCGGCCACGGCGCAGTCAGCGGCTCGGCCAAGTGGCAGCCCCACCCGCCGCCCAGCGCCCAGCGCCCAGCGCCCTGGTGTTCCGGCCACTTTGTTCACAGCAGGACGTCCCCATGGCGGTAGCAGCCAGTGATTCTCATTCTGGTGCAGCCCCGACCCCGCCGTGCCTGGCACAGAGCAGGACAGAGCCGCAGCGCAGGGGAAGGTGCCGGCGAGGCTGCTCTCGGGTATCTGGGAACCTGGACGGCCCCACCTCGCCGGCTTCGCGGGCGGCTGGGCCTAAACTGCCCCTGTAAACACCGCGGTCCGCACCCGCCCTGCCGGCCTCTGAGTCTGGACTCCTGGCATCCCGGCACGGGCCAGGCGGCAGGGGTGGGGACAGGTGCGTGACCAGTCCGCACGGACACCTGGGCGCCGGGTCCTTGCAAGCTTCCCTGGGGACGACACCCCACAGGTGCCGTCATTCGCTGCTGGGGTCGAGCGCATCCTGCGTGACTCCCTGGGGAGAGGGTTCTGGAAGCTGGGCCTGGTCTCCCCGCCCCACCCCACACCTTTTCCCTTTGCTGACTCTGCCTGGTCCCTTTGCTGTCATGAAACCATGTGCTGAGCCGGGGGGGGGGGGGGGGGGGGGGGTGTTGGGGACCTGGTCTCAATTCCTGGCGCAGCCACCTACGTGCCCTGGGACCTGAGAGACCCGCGAGCTCAGAGACACAATGACGGCGCTGCGGGGTCCTGCCGGGGCTCGAATGCACATGGACATCAGGGTGGGTGAACTGCTCGGACCCCGCCCGCCGTCCCCTGACGGACGTGCTGCCCCTGGACTGGGCTGAGCTGAGTCCAGTCCCCGAGGGGTGGGCTCGGGGGACTCATGTACTGTACGTACCGGGGCTACTCCGAAAGCGTCGTAGTGGGCGACGATGACGATGGTGGGAAGGTCCTCTCCGCCCAGCCCTGTCAGCCGGCCCTGTGGAGAGACAGCCTGTGGGTGGCCTAGGCTGCCCCCGGGGCAGGGCGTGACCACAGCATGGGGCCTGTTTGACCCTAGTTCTAGCATCTTCCTCAGCACCAATACCCACAACGCATCTGCCTCTGATCCGGGGGTGAGGCAGAGCCCCGAGAGGGGGACCCCACCCCTACTCCGGTCCACGAGGCTGATAACTTTAAGAGAATGGTGCCAGAACAGGAAGGGATCCAGGACCAGCGCCCACAGACGCGGTGGTGACGCATGACCTCAGGTGTGTGCCGGGTCCTGGGGTGCAAAGACATCAGGCAACTCCCCTGCCTGCGGGGTGGCCGAGTGGCCTGGCACAACCCAGTGTGAGTCCCTGAGGACGGGGACCCACAGGAGCCCAGGTGCCAGGTGAGCACAGTGGCTCCTGGTTGAAGACCTGTGTGGGATTTCTCAGGCCCAACCCCGGGCAGCTACAAAAGTGGCACCTGGCAGGCCCTGGGGGAGCTGCCTGCCCACGCCGGCCCCCCGTGGAACCCGCTGCAGCCTCTGGGGGAGCCAGGGTCAAGGTCTCAGCCCTACCTAGCCGGGGTCCTTCCTCCTCCACCTCTTTATCTGAGGCCGGGGTCCTCTCCCGGCGCCCCTGCCAAGGCCTTCTCCTGGGGGACGAAGGGCCCTGAAGACACATCCCCACCCTGACGCTCCCACCCACCCGGTTACGCTCCGAGCTACTGAGCCCTCACCCCAGCCCTGGGACCACAAAACTGCAGGAACCTTCTGTCCTCGCCACGGGGGGACGACCCCCACATTGGAGCCCCGACAGGTGAGAGCCCCCGACAGGTAGGCCACTCTGGGGGAGTCAGCTCGGGGAGCCGGCTCTCCGGGGCAGGGCTCCTGCTCACAGCCCGCAGTGAGCCTGGCAGGCTCAAGCCCTCACCTGCGGCGAGTGGCTTCAACCGGCCACTCGCACACCCGGCCTGAGCTCCTGACAGCGGGGAAATAGGGGGACAGTGGGCCGGGCCACTGTGAGGAGTCCGGGCAGGTTTCCCGCAAGGCGGGTGCTGATCCGGTGCCCTCGCAGAGGCTCCGTCTAGCGGGACCGGCGGTGTGCAGCCAGGTGCCCGGGCGAGAGGGAGGCGGCCTGGCTGGGCTGGGGTCAGCAGGGGGTGGCGGGGAGCGGCAGGGGGTGGCGGGGAGTGGCAGGGGCACTCACCTCCACGCTGGTGATCAGCCAGTCGCTCACGGCCTTGCTCTGGACCCCGCTGGTGACCATCTGGAAGCCGTTGGCGGTGGCCGTGTGCAGCAGCACTGGGGAGGAGGGCGGGGTCAGTCGAGCCGGGCGCCAGAGCCAGACCCCCGCCCCCAGCACCCAGGACGCGGGGCCTGGGCAGGGCGAGGTGGCGGGTGCGGGACTGGGCCACACGAGCATGGGTGCCACCAACGCCCATGCGCGTTCCAAGGCAGCCTTCACCGAACATGAGCCACATGTCCACCCCGAACGTTCTGCTGTGACGTTTCTCCTTTTACTCTTGGGCACTAAATAGGAGCCCCCCACTTTTCACGTACGGCAGAGGCCACCCTCAAACGCCAGAGAGTTCAGCCTCGTCCAACCTGCGCTTCTGTTCCTTAAGCATTTTAAAAACACAGTGATCCACCGTAGGCACAGAAGACACTGTCGCTGGGGGAAGCCTGTCCCCCGGGAACTCTCTTAATACAAGTTTTGTGGATCTTAATGTATTTCAAAACAAAAAAGTCAAAAGCAATCATGACCAGTAACGTGTGACTTCACAGTTCGTTTTTTCCTCTAAGTGGTGTAAGAGGAGCCCTTCCCCACGCCACTGCACTCCCCCTCAGCATTTCCAACGCCGCGTGACACTCCACCATGGCCGAGATGCCTCCCTCCTGCTGCTCTAACTGGTATCTGGGGCTTTCCAAGAATTCGCTCTTCTATTGCCACGTAAAATGCCACTGTCAAGACTATGAGACCGGGGGTTGGCAGCTTTTTCTGGAAAGGGCCGGAGAGTTAATACTTTCAGTTTTGCGGGACAGATGGTCTGTCACAGGCTCAGGGACGTAACTTTGCTACTGTGGCAGGAAAAGCCCCACAGACCATGCACAAATGAATGGACATGGCCCTGTGCCAACAAAACTTTATTTATAATAACAGGCGGCCCCTGGGCCAAAGTTCCTGATCTAGAGATGGCCAATAATTTGGCCATGAGGAAGGAACTTTTTCTTACAGCTCCAACACATATTGCCAAACCGCTTCCCTGAGGAGCCGTGCGGGTTTATCCGTGGGACAAACCCCCTGCCCCGGCCCGTCCTCGCTGACCCTGGGTATCTGCTTCCTCCTCACGCCTGCTGTGTCCGTAGGTGGACACGGCGCGGGCAGGCCCCTCTGCTCCCTCGAAACAGCACACCCGCCCCCGCCTCCCCCTCGACAGGTCACACCGCAGAGCTCCTCGCCAGGTCCCCTGGTCACTGGTGCAGAAAAATGTTTGTCCCTCTTCCCTGAGAAGAATGTTGCTGGTCCAGCTGACGTTCTAAAGCCAGGTGACACTGAGGATTTACTCGGCAGGCAGAGAACCGAACTCCCGCCGCTGTTTCCCACGAGCCGTGAGCAGCTGGGGTGGGAAATGCCTCCCTCTAAGCAAGTGGTCCCAAACCTCCGTGTGCACAGGAACCAGTGGCCTGGTGGGGGACAGAGGGCTGCAAAGTACAGGGTCCTGGGTCCCGGCCCCAGGTGGTAGTGACGCAAGTCCACGGCGGGGCCCAGTAATCTCCACCGTTAACTACACAACAGGACACCACACACTGGCTCTGCGTGTGGAGACGGCACAGGGTGACCACAACCCTGGGACAGGGAGGCCCCCCCCACACCCTCGGCCCCCTCCCTGCGGCCGAGAGCCCACCTTCGGCGGCAGAGGCGGAGCCCTGGGAGGCAGAGGCGGCCTGGGTCTGCTCGTAGATGGAGAGCAGGGCCTCGTCCTCCACGGCAAAGTACACGGGGACGACGGTCTCCATGGCCAACATCTCAGGCTCGATCTCCATGAATTGCTGTGGGGGAGACACACGTTTAGGGGGCTGCTAGCCTGGGCAGGGAAAGCAGATCGGCGGGGCCAGTGGCTGGCCCTAGAGGGAAGGCAGGTGGCTCAGTCAGTGGCGTGAGCTGCCCCCTCCCCAACTCCTTCTCATCTGCAAAAGCACCTCCACTCGGGGCTCTTGTGGGATCCTACCAGATCCTGTTCTTTCGAGGCAGGATCTCCCCGGGCACTGTGGACACTGGGCTGGGTTATTCTCTGCGGTGGGGCCGTCCCTGCCCCCACCTACCCATGCCAGGAGCTCCCCCTCCTCAAATTTCTCCAGACGGTGCCCGGTGTTCTCTGGAGACGAATCTGCCCCCAGGGCAGGACTGTCAATGGAGAGGAACAACATCTCACTTTCTAAAGGGCCCAGAGAGGTGAGGCGACCTGCCCAAAGTCAAACAGCTGACTCCAAATCCAACCCTGAGCACGTGGGCAGGGAGGGCCCGGCACTCACCCGGACGACGTCCTGGGGCACGGCCGCCACGGCCCGCGGCAGGATGATGACCACGGCGCCTGCCGACTGCCGCAGCGCCTTTTGGTACTGCTCGTAGGAGAAGTCCAGCAGCCGCATGAGGACGCAGCGGCGGCTCAGCACATCCGCGTCCATGGTGCGCGCCTCTGTGTTGAGCACCGCATTCCGCGTGCCTGTGGGAGAAGGGGGTTTGTCTCTCAGCGGGCACCAGGCCAGGACCTGCGCAGCCCCCTTCCGTGCCCGACCATCTTAGAAACCTGCACACACAGCTGGGGTCCCAGCCGAGCCGCCTCCAGCCCCACCCACCACGAGAGGCCTCAGAAAGGCCCCGAGGGCACAGAGCTCCGCAAAAGGAGCCGCTAGCGCTCTCGGTATGGCCCGGGATGCGGGTGGCCGCCCAGAAAGCTGGGAACTCCGACTGTCACATCAAATTGCCCAAATGTCAACAGCAAGCAACGGGTCTACTGCACATAATACACTGCTCAGACCCACCTGACGTGTGAAAACCAGCGAGCAAACCCTGGTGCGCGGCCCTGGGGCCTCTGGTGAGCTCCACACAGGAAGCGCTCAAAAGTGACAATGCAGACATGGCCCTGGGTCCCCGGGGACCCGCCTGTCCTGTCCCAAAGGTGGGGGCTGGAGGAACTCCAGCGCAGGTGACCAGGTGACGCACTCGGGGACACCTGCCAGGCCCTGTCTCTGCTTTCCAGGAACGGGTTGCCTGGGAAGGTGGCAGATAGGACAGGGCGGGCTCCAAAGGACCATCTGACGGGCTGGAGTGGTGGTTCCGGAAGGGCACGGGGGGAGGGACGGAAGGGACACCCGTCCTAGTGGGGACGCTGGGTGGGGGTCTCCGGGCCTCTGCTCCCCTTCCCGTCTGACCTCACTTGCCCACAGGGGGCCTGCCAGGCAGATGGCAGCAGAGAGCTTGAGGAAGTCCTTGGGGCTCGGAATGCTGGGGACGCCCCTCCCCTGTGCCCCACCTGTCCCTTTGGTCTCCCAGGGGTGGCTCAAATGTCACCGCTTCTGGGGGTGGGGAGGTGGGGGCCACCCATAGGTGCCTACTGCACCCTGGGCCAGAGGCTGGGTGTCCGCTCGCCGGAGTTCAGGACTCGCTCTCAGCGGGGAGGTGAGGTCACAGAGGGAAGCAGCAAGTGGACACAGGTCCCCCAGGACGCCCTCTAGGATGGAGACCAGCCCCATCCGAGCCCCGTGTCACTCTGCCCCCATGCCCTGGCTCACCCGCCGGGGCCCAGGCACAGGGGCTTTCGGTGGCTCGACTGCCTTTGGCGGCTCCAGTCTCCCCCAAGAGCAAGGGCCAGGGCGGGCGTCCGTGAGCCAGCGTGGACACGGCCCTCGGCCCTGCGTCAGGAAGGCTGCGCACGCGGGCCCCACAGAGGCGGGTGCTGGGTATGGGGCAGGAGGCGCCGGCCCCCGTTGCAGGACCAGGCCTGGACAGAGGTGGACAGACTTTTCCATCACCTTGCCGGCCTCACGGGCCCTGTCACGATCACTCAGCTCTGCTGTCTCAGTGTGAGAGCAGCCAGAGACGGACAGCAACACAGTGCGACCTTGCCACCGTGTGCCAATAAAACTTTATTTACAACAGGCAGACGGCTGTCAGATTAAGGAGCTCTGGAGAGCCGGGCCCTTGGGGGTGTGAACGTCCCCACCCCATGGGGTCCCTGGGATGGGATACAAGTGAGGCACTAAACACAGCAGGAAAGCCAGGCAGTGTGACAATTTCCACCCGACACCACACCGACACCAGCGACACCAGCTACGCCCAAGAACACACTTCCCGCCCAAGAACACACTTCCCGGAGGAGGGCCAGAGTCCACCTGCTGGGAGGAGCCAGGCCCCACCAGGCCCGGCACCTGCCTGAACACAGAGCACCTCTCAGGCCCGAGTTTCTCAACAGGAGCAAAGGGGAAGTTGGGAAAGGTGTCCCCAGCGAGTCACGGTTGCGGCGCCCTGCGGAGAGGGTGCTGAAGACACGGGGAGATTGCGCAAGCGTGACGAGAGTGACTTAGCAGGCCGGTCCTCAAAGGCAGCATACCTGGGCTTTCCCAAGGACCCATCCTCGGCAGGGAGCCCACCCACGCCACCATGTCTTTGGCTGCTGCCGGAGAACAGCGACAGGGACACAGTGTGGAGACGCAGGCCCAGCCGGGCAGCCACACACCACCGCGAGCTGGACCTCCGCCTCACGGCTGCAGAGGAGAAACGGCGAGGGCCCCTGTGCTCTCCCTGGAGCCCACAGTCCTCCCAGACCGCCGGGTGAAGGCCAGACACAGGGACACACCAGTCCCCGTGCAGGGCAGCTGGCTCTGGGTTTCTCAGTGAGAGTGACGCACGCTGGGGGCCAGGGAGGAGGGCGGAAGGGACGCCAGGATCAGGGCAAAGGACTCAGAAGGGAGGGAAGAGAAAAGGGCCGGAGGTGACGGGGTTGAACGCAGAGGCTAAGAGAGAAGAAACAAGTCCCACGAGGAAACCAAGGCAGCTCTGAAAGTCAGCAAGGCTGTTTGCTCAACACGGTCTGCCGGCATTTCCCTGGGGGGTTCTAGGGAGAGAAGGGACCCATTCCAGCTGCCACGTGGGAGCCTGGAGTGTGACCCCAGGGGGCTGGAACCAACAGGACTCGGACAGATCTGGAGAAACGGGTTGTTTCAAATCCCAGGGGCTGGGCCTGCTAGGCTGCAGGCTCCTCTGGAAAACCCATGAAAGCCCGGGAATCGAGCTGCCCGCTATGTGGCTGTTTGAAATTATCACCACTAAATGGCACTAGGAATTATGTTCCTCGGTGGCACAGGCCACGTCCCACAGGCTCAGCAGCCCCCTGTGGCTGGTGGCTCCCCTGTCAGAGGGGGAAGACAGAAAACACGTCTGCGTGGCAAAGAGTGCTATGGACCAGTGCTGGTCAAGACCCTTCCCCCAGCACCAAATGGCATTAGGGGCTCCTGGTCCCCCACTCCCGCCCTCCAGAGCCAGGGGCCCTAGGGTTAGAGCACCACTCTGACCCAGGGTCTCTACCCTCCACCCCCAACACTGTGGACACTGGGGCTGGATTGTTCTCTGGGGAGGGGCGTCCTGGGCACTGCAGGGTGCTGGGCAGCGTCCCTGCCCCCACCCACCCCATGCCAGGAGCTCCCCCCAGTCAAGACAACCACAAACATCCCCAGACATCACCAGATGTCCCCTGAGTTGACAACCTCTGCTTTAAATGAAAACAACATAACTTTGGGGTGAAATGGGATCCAAGGGGAAGTCTGGGTACATCCCCAGAGACAGGCTCTCCAAGGGGCTGACAGAGGCTGGGGGTCCCAGGGACTCGGGCTGTGCCTGAGCTGTTTCAAGAGGAGCTAGTCCAAGAGAACCGGGGCTCAGAACTGAGGGGGCCTGGGGGACGTGTGGAGAGGGGCTCCTTCATGGGGAGCTCAGGCTTGACCTTCAGGGACCTGAGGGGCCAGGCTGGAAGGAAAAAAAACTCAGGACCAGAAGGTTCTGGAACAGCAGGTGCAGCTAAAATCAGGAAGAGACAAGGGCACGTACTATAGAATGATATGTGCTCGGGGGTGCTGAGGTGGAGGGGGTGGAGACGCATCCAAGGAGGGCAAGAGTGCACCCCCCTCCCCGAAAAGTCCCAAGGCCAGGGGATGGAACTGGGGAGGTGGGAGGCGACTACAGGATTCTGAAAAAGTGGCTCACACGCTGGGACCAGGGAGAGCCTAGAACCTAGGAAGAGATGGAGCGTTGATTGGGAGGCAGTGGTCAGAGAGAGCGAGCTCGGAGGGGCCGGGTGTGGGCACCGGACTCAGAGCGCGGGGTACCCAGTGTCCGCGGGAGGGGGTGGGGCTGGCCAGACCCCAGCGTCGGTAGCTCAGCGTGGCAGACACCAGCGCAGGGACGTTTAACTCCAAATGCGGTTAAGCCGAAGGTTGGAGCTCTAGGCACCGGGCGGGGTCCTGGGCGCTGGAGGTGAGGGGAGGGCAGTCAGGGCAAGTGGGCACTGGCCCGGTTGGACGCAAGTGCCCAGGGGGCCCAGGAAGGAGACACGAAGAGAGGCGGCGCGACTTTGGCTCGGCTACGAATAGCAGAGCGGGATCCCGGGGGTCCCGGAGCAGGGGGCGCTTGAGTTCCGTGGCAGGGGCCGGGGCTGCGGAGGCGAGCGCGGGGGACTCATCGGGCCCCGGGCAGGGAGAGCCGGGGTCCAGGACACCCGAGCGAGGGCCGGGGCGAGGAACAGCGGGTCGAGGGGCCTGGGGAATGGGGCCGGGAGCCCGGGGTCGGGGGGTCGGGGGGTCGGGGGCCGGGGGCCGGGCCCGGGCCGCGGCGGCGCACGCACCGTAGGGCTGGCCCTGCAGGTCGTACTGCTGCATGCGGTACACCGTGAACTCGTGCGCCGCGTCGGCCGCGGGCAGCGGCGGCGCCACCAGCAGCAGCACGGCGGGCAGGAAGACGATGAAGCCGAGTGGCAGGCACGACGCCTTCAGCATGTTCTCCAGCACCTCGCCCGCTTCCTCCAGCATCCTGGCCGGCGGCGGGGCCGCGCGGGGCGGCAGCGGGAACCGGACGGCGGCGGCAGCAGCGGCGGCGGCTCCAGCGGACTCACCTCGGCATGGGTAGCCGCCGGGGTCCTTCGGGCGCCGCGCCGGGCAGCCCGCGCCCGCCCCGGGGTCCTGCGGGCACCGCCACGGACAGCCCACTCCGGCCGCGCTGCCTCATGGGAGTTGCAGTCCGCTCGGCGCACGCGCGCGGAGCCCCCGGGGAGTTGTAGGCCCGCCCGCAAAGGGCTGTCTGGCTAACACTGCGAAAGTTTCACATAAACTACAAGTCACAAAACACAGAGGCTTTAAAAAACTATTCTGCAGTAGAATTTTCTCATATTGAGTCTTTGGTGTGGGTTGCGTGGGGAGAAGAGAATGAAAGGCGGGGAGCAGGACGTAACCTTGCGACCTGGAAGGAAGTTGGAGCTGAAGGAAATAGGAAGTGGCTTCTGGCGCGCTAGGTCTCCTGGGAATTGTATTCCCCTCGAACAAATACAAAGGATCATGGGAGCTGTAGTCTTCCTGAGAGAAGTTTCGGAGGAAAAAACTAAAAAAATCACTTAAAACTCCCAAGGAGGCAGATGTTAAGTAACACGAGGGCGAAGACTTCTGCCTGCTGTGTGCATCGATGTATCCCCGACACCGAGCACAAGCCCTGGCACACTGTAGGTGGGCTATGCAGTTTTGGGATGAATGAATGAAAAATGAATAAAAAGTCGTGCTAGGCTGTGACACGGTGCGTTATGGTACTTGTAGTCGCAGCCTGGGCTGCACACAGGGTGGGTGGCATCCTCGGTTATATTTATCCTTGATCACATTTGGGGCATACGTATGCTAAAAAAAAGTATTCGATGTTCCTCGGAAATTGGAATTTAATTTCTGGGCATTCCATATTGTATTTCCCCACGTAGCAGCCCTCAGGGTGCAGGTGTCAGGGCGGAGGTACACCAGGAGCATCAGCAACTCACAGCTCCTCGCACAGATGGGAAGACAATGGTCCGGCCCCTGGGGAGTGAAGATCCCCAGCTCCAGACGGTTGTCTGAGGACTCAGGGCCTCCTTTCTGTCCCGAGTGAGCCCTGGCATTTGTGCCAATTAAGAGAATGGGCTTGAGTCCTCCATTTCCCAGCTGTGTGACTTAGGGAAAGTCACTTCACCTCTCTGGGCCTCCGGTTCCTCAGCTGTCAACTGTGAAGATACATAATGAAACACCCTGCCCCACCAGCGGTGTGTAAGGATTCGTTACGTCAATCCACATGAACGGATTCAGAGCTAGGCACACAGTAAGTGCTCAATAAGCATTGGCAGTATGAGAATGCACCAAGCTCACGCAGCCTCAGGGCCTTTGCATTTGCTGTTCCTGCTGGAAAGTGCCTCCGGCACCTCTCTGCATGACTGAGTATTCCAAGGAGGGAAGGAACTGACATTCATTCATTTGTTCATTCATTCATTCATCAGAAAGGAAGTATCAGGGAACAAGAAGCTGCTTATCTAAGCCGGGTGCAGTGGCATACTCCTGAACTTGGGAGGCTGAGGAAGGAGGGTCGCTAGAGCCCAGGGGTTTGAGACCAGCCTGGGATCCACAGGGAAACCCTGACTCAAAAAAAAAAAAAAAAAAGAAAACAAAAGAAAAGAAAAGCTACCTGCGTGGGTTTGAATCCCAGCTCTGCCACTTCCTAGCTGTGTGACCTTGGGTAAGTTACCTAACTTCTCTGGGTCTCAGTGTTCCCATCTGTAAAACAGAATTAATGGTGGTAGCTGTCTCCTAGAGTTGTTGTGAGGATTAAATGGGTTAATGCAAATGGGATTAGAACAGCACCTAGCACTGAGTGAGACATAAGGCTTTGCAGTTTTTGTTCACTTAAAAATGCACGCATGATAGTTCAAGGGTGTATACATTCCTCACCTTATGGACTCCTTGCAACATCACGGAGAACAGAAGCTGTCGATATCCTCATTCTGCAGACAAGAGAGCTGGGCACGCGGGAGCTGGGGAGCTCTAGTGGGTTACAGACACCAGTGAGGGTGTCGCCGTTGACCCCTGGGCTATCCAATAAGTAGCAGTCAGGATTCCTGGAGACTGTTTCACCACTGCCAGGGAGGAGAGCTGGCTGGGGTGGAGAAGGAGGAGTGGAAAGAGGTTTCTGAAGCCTCAAATGCAGCTGTGCCCAGTTCTCCCAGAGCTCTGGGTCACTGTGCTGGGGACACAGCCACTACCCAGACAAAGCCACAATACAATATCCACCATCACAGAGCTCCAAGTCCAGAGGAGGAGATGGATCCATGACCAGGGGTGATCAGAACTGGGATGAAGGAGGCGCAGGCAACTGTGGGAGCCCAGAGGCGGCCTTGGGAGAAGAGGCAATCAGGGGAGACTTCCTGGAGGAGGTGGCACCATAGCTGAGACCCAAAGGATGAGCAGGCGGCAGTTGAGTGAAGAATGAGGGAAAGCCACACTCAGCAGAGGCAGAACTGTAAGAGGGGGACACAAAGGCACTGTGGGACTCTGGAGGAGACCTAGGGAGGAAGAGAAATCAGGGAAGACTTCCTGGAGGAGGTGACACCAACGCTAAAGCACACAGAATGAGCAGGCAGCCGTCAAGTGGAGAATGAGGGAAGACGCGTGCCAACCAGGCCACTCTGGTGGGGGCAACAAAGGCCAGTGGGAAGATCCCCAGACGGGAGGGAGTTGTAAGTAGTTCAGCTCAGCCAAAGCAAACCACATGATGACACCTCGCAGGGCAGACGGGGTGAGGGGGTCGGCTCATATCGGCCCAGAAGGCGGGCGGAGAGCTTTGGGCTGGCACAGCCTCCACTCACAAGAAATGCCACCGAGACCGCACCCTGCCCGCTGCCGCCGCAGATGCACAGAACAGGAATGGAGAAGACATAAGAACCGTACAGTTCTTGTGCACACAGACAAGTACTGGGGACTGAGCCAGTCCCAGCCAAGAGAACCGTCCGCGATGATGGAAACAGTGGCATCTATGTCGTCGTCCAAAGCAGGAGCTGGGAGCCACTGCCGACTCCATGAAATGTGGCTCTTGTAACCGAGGTTAGGGGGTAACCTGTCCCCTCTCAAACCCATATGTTCATGTCCTCACCCCAGGACTTCAGACTGGGACGGTTATTTGGAAATAGGGTCATTGCAGATGGAAACAGTTAAGATGAATCATCATACTGGAGTAGGGGGGCCCTGATCCCATGACTGGGGTCCTTACACGTATGGGGGGAATGTGGGCACAGACACACACATAGGGAGAGCGCCACCTGAGGACAGGGGCAGAGATCGGGGTGACGCTTCTGTGCACCAAGGACACCAAGGATGAGTAACCCCCTGTTGTCCAAGTCCATGGGACTCTGTCTCGGCGCCCTAGCAAACCAAAACACGGACAAACTGAATTTTAAAATTTCATTTACTGTTCATGAATTTTAAACAGCCCTGCGTGGCTAGTGGCTAAGATATCGTACAGTGTGATAAATACTCGCCACTCACCGCACCCCCCACCATCATGCGGCGGAGAAATAGTGGCTTCAAGCAGAGATGTCCCGTGCCCATGTGGCAGGCGGGGTGGATCCCAGGCCCCTGTCCCCCAGGCACGTGGCAGGACAGAGGCAGGGGATGAGGGGCTGGCATGGCCCCGGAAGGAGGGAGAGGGCTTCCTACTGGCACCAGCACCAACACTGAGCCGTGGGCTACTTAAATGTAAACAAATTCATATTAAATAGAACCTACAATTAGGAGTTCAGTTCTCGGTCGCTCCGGACCCCTGTGGGGCTGGCATCTCCCGTGCTACGTGGTGCAGCCGTAGAACGTTTCCACCATCGCCAGACGTTCTGTTGGACACCTGGGCATCAGGTTCCGTGGCCGGCGCCGAGCATGACCCGGCAACCTTGTGCGTAGGAGCCGGATTAGCCCATTTCACAGATGTGGAAGGGCGAGGCAGTGAGTGCTGCAGGGAAGCTGCCGGACACTCCCCTAGGCCAGGAGGGCGAGGCCACCGCGCCTCTGCCGGTCCCCAGACAGGGTCTGACAGATGCAGAGGTCGGAGCTGGGGCAGGGCCCTGCCTTCCCAAAGGGGAAGTGAGCGAGAAGAGGCCGGTGCCAACTGCCATCGGCTGCCCCACCCCCTTCCTTGCAATGCACAGACGCGCTTGCTCACCGTCCGCACACACACTCCTCGCTCATGGCCACGGCCCTGGCGCACAGACACACCTACACTTGCACGCTGCCGGCCTCGCCCCCGAGCCAGGCCCCCGAGGACTCGGGGACAAGAGAGAGGCTGCGACTTCTCGCACCATCATTGAGCTTCAATGTTGCCAGGGCATCCACCCCACTGTCTGCCCCACCGAGGCCCAGAGAGGGCCTGGGACTGCTCCGGAATCACACAGGAGCCCGGGCACGGTGAACCCGCCGGCCCCCACTGTGGCGGCCTCCTTATCCAAGGTGACCAGGGGAAACCCGCCTGGCGTCAGCAGGCCCAGGCAGCTGCGGCAGGGGGAGGATCGCGGGGCCCACGCCGTCCTCTGCTCCCGCTCCCTGCACCCCAGGGCCCACCCCCCGGCGTCCTCAGAGGCTCCGCACGCTGGAGATGCTGGACAGCGGCTCCCGCATCCGAAAGCTGAGCGACCGGCCCCGGAAGCTGTCCCGCGGCCGCAGCGAGCTGTCGGTGGTGGAGGTTCCCGAGTGCGCCTCGGTGGCCTTGGCCAGGCAGTCCCCGGGGCCCCGCAGGCCCAGCCGGAGACACCCGCAGCAGAGGAAGCCGAGCACGGCGCGACACACCTCGCGGCTGCGGAAGGAGTAGATGACGGGGTTGACGGCGGAGTTGAGCACGGCCAGCGCCAGGATCCAGTCCATGCCGCGCAGGTACTCCTGGGCCCAGACGTTGGAGCCGAAGACGTCGGCCAGCAGCAGGCCGAAGAGCGGCCCCCAGCACACCACGAAGGCCGCCAGGATGAGCAGCACCGTCTCGAGCAGCCGGCGGGCCTTGCGGCGGGCGGCCGGGCGCGGGGCCTTCTGCCCGTTGGCCTGCACGACGCGGAAGATGGCCCCGTACAGGCCGGTGATGGCGGCCAGCACGCAGGCGAAGACCACCAGGCAGAAGAGGATGTAGCGCTTGGAGTAGAGCGGCAGCAGGCTGGAGCAGCGCTCGAAGGCGCACACGCAGTTCCAGCCCAGCAGCGGCAGCAGCCCCAGCAGCGCGGCCAGCAGCCAGCACAGGCCGATGAAGCCGTACACGCGGCCCGTCTTGGTGGCCCGGCTCTCGGCCACCGGCCGCACCATGGTGGCGAAGCGCTCCCCGGCGGTGAACAGCAGGCTGAAGGTGGAGGCGGCCAGCGCCGTGAAGAGCAGGCCCTCCCGCAGGAACCACTGCGCGGGCGCCAGGCGGAAGGTGCGGCTCCCCGACAGCAGCACGTTGGCCAGGTAGGCCGCGCCCGTGAGCAGGTCGCTGAGCGTGATGTTCACCAGGCAGTAGTAGACCCAGCGCCGCGACCGCATGTGGGTCACGATGGCCGCCAGCACCAGCAGGTTCTCCACCACCACCAGGCAGCTGGCGGCCACCGACAGCCCGCGCAGGGCCCCCAGGCCGCCCTCCTCGGGGCCCCCGCGCCCCGCCAGCCGGCCCGAGTGGTTGTAGTGCAGGACGATGAGCCGGCTGTGGCCACCGGCCGCCAGGTGCTGACAGGACTCGGGGGCCACTGGGGACCCCGTGGCGTTCATGGCCTCCCCGAGGGGCAGACTGAGGCCTCGGGCGGGGTGGAGCTGCCTGCCTCGCCTGGCCTCGGTTTCCTGTTATTTGAAATTTCCTGTTATGCTCAAGGTACCCCCCGGGGTGGGGGCCAGGCCCAGGGCGGGGAGGGGCATCCCAACGGCTGCTGCCACCGGCCCCCTGGGGAGCGCCGCCCTGCTGCCAGCCCCCACCCCTGCCCCTGCCCTGCTGCCCCTTCCGGGGCCTTGATCCTCGAAAGCCAGAGCGGGGAGGGAGCCCCAGAGCAGTCAGTCGCTGAGGGGACACGGCCCCCACTTGTCCCCGCCACCCCGACGTGGCTGGCGATGCCCCTGCCCCCTCGAGCTTCCCCCTCCAGGACGGGTCTGTTCCACCGCGGCCTCCCCAGCTGCTCCAAGCGTGCCTGGCACACAGTAGGTGCTCCATAAATGTTTCTCAAGTGCTCGCACACCCTCGACAGGGCCGGGCCTGACTTGCAAGATGCTCCTCTACAGAAGGGGAAACTGAGGCCTGGAGAGGTGGCCGCACCTCACTGCGAAACCGTTAAGGCAGAGCCCTGCACACGGGAGGACACCCAGATGGGGCTCGTGGGGGTCTCGGGCCAGGACTCCCTTCCTGGGCTCTGCTGTTGCCTCTCCCAGGAGCAGAGCTGCTGGACCCCCAGGGCGGCCCCTCACTCTCTGGGGAGAAATGGGGGCTCGCCCCACCCCCACCACCCTGGGGACACTGGCTCAGGGTGACTCAACCTGAGATGGCTGTGGTCTGAGCGGGGGAGACACACCCTGTCCTGGTGTCTTGGTGGGGGACACACCCTGTCCCGGGGTCAGGCTCCTGGGCCCTGAACATCACCCGTGGGTGACACCACGGCATCCCTGCCCCCCACTCCCCAGCGCCTGGGACCCCCACCCTTCCCCACCAGAAGGCTCTGGGGTGTGAGGTGGTTTGGAGACTATTTCACGGCCCAGAGCTGTGAGTGTGGCCCAGGAGTGTGTCTCTGAGGGGCCCCTCCTCCCACCGCAGCCACCCCTGGGCCCACTGAGCAGCAGGGAGGGGCCAGCCAGGCCCACCGGCCTTGCCCCTCCCCCACCCCGGGCCCATGCGGTCATTGGCCTTCCCGACAGTGATGCCCATGGTCTTGGGGAAGGACTGACCACACCGATTCCGCCAGCCAGGTGTGCTGGAAGGGTCACAGGTGTGCCGTGAGGGCACAGGTATCCATCCCACAGAGACACAGGTACCCCATGAGGGACACAGGGATGCCATGAAGGACACAGGGATCCCATGAAGACACAGGTACCCCGTGAGGGACACAGGGATGCCATGAGGGACACAGGGATCCCATGAGGGACACAGGTACCCCATAAGGACACACGTACCCCATGAGGGACACAGGGATCCCATGAAGGACACAGGGATCCCATGAAGACACAGGTACCCCGTGAGGGACACAGGGATGCCATGAGGGACACAGGGATCCCATGAGGGACACAGGGATGCCATGAAGACACAGGGATGCCATGAAGACACAGGTACCCCATAAGGGACACAGGTACCCCATGAGGGACACAGGGATGCCATGAGGGACACAGGGATCCCATGAGGGACACAGGGATGCCATGAAGACACAGGGATGCCATGAAGACACAGGTACCCCATAAGGGACACAGGTACCCCATGAGGGACACAGGGATGCCATGAGGGACACAGGGATGCCATGAAGACACAGGTACCCCATGAGGGACACAGGGATCCCATGAAGACACAGGTACCCCATGAGGGACACAGGGATGCCATGAGGGACACAGGGATGCCATGAAGACACAGGTACCCCATGAGGGACACAGGGATGCCATGAGGGACACAGGGATGCCATGAAGACACAGGTACCCCATGAGGGACACAGGGATCCCATGAAGACACAGGTACCCCATGAGGGACACAGGGATGCCATGAGGGACACAGGGATGCCATGAAGACACAGGTACCCCATAAGGGACACAGGTACCCCATGAGGGACACAGGGATGCCATGAGGGACACAGGGATCCCATGAGGGACACAGGTACCCCATGAGGGACACAGGGATGCCATGAAGACACAGGTACCCCATGAGGGACACAGGTACCCCATGAGGGACACAGGGATCCCATGAGGGACACAGGGATCCCATGAAGACACAGGTACCCCATGAGGGACACAGGTGTCCCACACGGCTATAGTATTTCCCCTAGAAGCTGGGTACCCCATGCAGGGCAGGGTGGGCAGGAGCCTGGGGCTGAAGGCAGCCAGCAGCTGAGGCCCCTGTCAACCCCCTTGTTTCCTGTTCTGCTCTGGGGCCGGGCAGCTGCAAAGAAGCTGGGCACAAGGCGCTGGCTGGGGAGGCAGCTGCGTCATGTCACTGGAGGTGACCAAGCGAAAGGGCTCTGAAGAGGGGTGTGGGGTGAGGAGGTTGTGGGGAGCGGGACCAGGCAGCTGGGGTGTGGGACCAGGAGGGGACAAGCAGAGAGGTCCTGCCGCGACCCACCCTGCCAAGCAGGCAACCGAGCCTTAGTCGTGGCCACACGAGGACCACCTGGCTCAGGCACCTACATGAAGAGATGCTGCAACCCTGGCTCAGCCTCCATCCTAGACTGAGCCCTGATCCCAGGCCCAGCTCTGACCCAAAACTATGCCCTGACCCTGGCTAAACCCAAATCTTAGACTGATTCCTGATCCAGGCTGAGCCCCATCCAATCCAAGTGCCAACCTGGTAACTATGCCTGATTCTGGACTGAGCCCTGATCCAGGCTGAGCCCCCATCCTAGACTGAGCCCTGATCCCAGGCTCAGCTCTGACCCCAAACTATGCCCTGACCCTGGTGGAGCCCAAATCCTGAGTTTAGCCTAACTTGAGGTGAAGCTGTCCAACAATGACCTTCCCCAATGAATTAGTCACCCATCTCCTAGGGGAAAGGTGGTATGTGCATTATACCTTATTTAATCTCACAATTATGCCCACACTGCAGAAGAACAATCCCCCTTCTAGAAATCCGCCCTGAACACAGGGCTCTAACAATACCAAGGCCATGTGCACAGGGTTATTTATGCCTTGAAGTGCTGTTTGTAAATGCAAAACATTAGAAGCCACCCAAATGTCTACGTTCTGCTGCAGCCCAGAGAGGAATACTACGCAGCCGTGCAAAAGAACAGTGAGGCTCTCCGTGAATGCTATGGAGTGGCTTCCGGGACATGTTATTACGTGGGAATATAACCCAGCAAAGTACACAAGAGTATATGTAGTACACTACCTTTTTGGAAATAAAGAATGCTTGTTTTTGCAAACAAACACAGGAAAACTAAGCCAGGAACTACTGAAATTGGTTCCCTAGAGGGTATGGAAAACGGGAGGGAATGATCTGATCTGAATATTCCTCTTTGTGTAGTTTTTAAGCCCCGTTAGTGCTTTCTATATTCAAAAATAAAATGGAACCATCGAGGATGGAGAAAAAAGCTTTCGGATGGAATATCACTGGGAAACAAACCCAACTGTATTTCAAATGAGAAACGTGACCACACAGAGATGGAAAGGAACCAGCCCGTGGAACTTTCGAACACATGACTCACTGTGAAGACAAAAAGAACTGCAAAGAAATGTTGGGCTTTGTGCAGCAGATTCGTCCCTGGGAGTTGTACGAGGGTAGCAATTTTGAAATTATCATTTGTATGGCGGGACTCCGCAAAGTGGCAAATATAGAGGTCTGTGTAGGAAGTAGGGTCTTCCGTGGGAGAGAGAAAAGAGCAACTATGAAATGGGAGAGGGCAAGAAAGAGCCCTGTGGGGGGGGGGACAAGATTGCAAGTATCGGGCCGGGCACGGTGGCTCATGCCTGGAATCCCAGCACTCTGGGAGGCCGAGGCGGGAGGATCGCTCGAGCTCAGTAGTTCGAGACCAGCCTGAGCAAGAGCAAGACCCCGTCTCTACTAAAAATAGAAAGAAATTAGCTGGACAACTAAAAATATATACAGAAAAAATGAGCCGGGCATGGTGGTGCATGCCTGTAGTCCCAGCTACTCGGGAGGCTGAGGCAGGAGGATCGCTTGAGCCCAGGAGTTTGAGGCTGCTGCAAGCTGGGCTGACGCAATGGCGCTCACTGTAGCCCAGGCAACAGAGTGAGACTCTGTCTCAAAAAAAAAAAAAAGATTGCAAGTATCAGCGGGAACTCGAGATTTAAACAAAAATCTATGTCCTCATTCAATCCACTAAAAATAAGGACCCAGGGCTCCCAGAAGAAATGGTGATTCCAGCAGTGGAGCAGGAAGAACATAGATGATCCCCAGAACATCTCGGCATTCCCGAGAGTCGAGAAGTGCTCACAGGATGGGGACCTGTCAAAGGACACAGGAGCCAGCTTGAAGGAGCTGCTTCTGGCCAAACCTGGGTCACAGTGAAAGAGATCTTACCACGTGACCCAGCAATTCCACTCCTGGGCACACACTCAAGAGGAATGAAAACATGTCCACTCAGAAACTTGCACACCCATGTTCACGGCAGCACCATTCACAGTGGCCCATTAGTGGTAACCACTCACTGTCCGCTGACAGAAAATGGATCAACACAACATGGTCCATGCACACGCTGGAGTATCACTCAGCCATGAAGAGGGACGAGGCTCTGACACAGGCCACAGCGTGGACAGACCTTGAGGACATTGTGCTCAGTGAGAGACGCCAGACACAGAAGGACACACAGTGTGAGACTCCATTTATAGGAAATGTCCAGAACAGGCAGAGCCACAGAGATGGGACGTGGATTGGTGGTTGGCAAGGGCTGGGGAGGGGGTGGGGAGGGACTGCTTGTGGGGTTGTGGTTTCTTTTGGGAGTGACAAAAATGTTCTAAAATTGATTGTGGTGATGGTTGCACAACTCTTTGAATACTACTAAAAGCCACTGAATTGTATATTTTGTTTTGAAATTTTTGTTTTTAAAAAATTTAGTTTTGTAGAGATGGTATCTTGCTATGGTGCTCGGGCTGGTCTTCAACACCTGGGCTCAAGCCATCCTCCTGCCTGGGCCTCCCAAAGTGCTGGGATTACAGGCGTGAGCCACCACACCCTGCTAGGTATGGATTTCATTCATAAAATCCAGTCGTAACACAGTTGTAAAAACTAATTTTTAATTTTTTTTATGGAAGAGGAAGCCCATGAAAGTCTTAATGCAGGTCTGACTAGTCTTCCAGCTTTCTTAGGTTTGAAACTTTCCATGATAAAAAGGTTTTGAGAAGTGCTGGATGACTACCTGTGTTCCCTGCGCCAGGTGATCAAGGTTCACGCCGGCAGTGACACGTCACGTTGCCAGCACTAACCCTCGGTAGGGTGTGACAAGAGAGCCCTCACCTCTGACCTCTTCCTCCCCCAGACCTGTCACCCACTCTAATCAGACCAAACCCAATTGAGGGGCCTTTCTACAAAACACCTGTTATGGGTTGAAATGTGCTGCCCGCCCCACAAAAGATATTTTCGAGGTAAAACCCTGGTACCTGTGAATGGGGCCTTATCTGGAAATAGAGTCTTTGCAGATGTGATCAAGTTCAGATGAGGCCATTAGGGTGGACCCTAATCCAATATGACTAGGGTGCCTGGGTAGGGTCCTGGGGCAGAAAAAGGGCAGTAGGGAAAAACTAAGGAAATTTGAATGAAGAATAGTTAACAATAAAATATCAATATTGGCTCACTGATTGTAAACAGATGTGCCACCCTAAGATGTTATTCATGGGGGAAACTGGGTGTGGGGTATATGGGAACTCTCTGGAATATTTTCACAATTTTTCTGTAAACTTAAAGCTGCTCTAAAAAAGTAAAAGTTTTTACAGGGTCTCGCTATGTTGTCCAGGCTGGCCTGGAACTCCTGGGCTCAAGCCATCTTCCCGCCTCAGCCTCCCAAGCAACTGGGACTGTAGGCGCACCTGATTTATTTACTTATTTTTTTTTTAAGTAAAAGCAAATGAATAGGCTCTTGGCTCTGCTACCTCCCAGGTGTGTGACCTTAGTCAAGTCATTCTATTTCTCTGTGCCTCAGTTTCCTCATCTGTAAAATGGGGGTGAAACGGCTTGCACCGCATGGGGCTGCCCTGAGGATGGTGAGAGACTTCATTAGAGCCGGGTGGGGGCCACAGCTGGAATTTTGGGTGAGGAGCAACCCAGTGATCTGCTCAGAAGTGCCCCCTAGCCAGGGGGAGAGGTCAAACTCCATCTCCGAGCTCACAGATAGCACAGCCCCCCATACTTCTGGGTACGGTGCCAAGCACAGGTGGGCGGACAACAAGAACTTTTTTTTTCCTTCCTACCCCATGTTGCTACCCACCCCTCCCTACAACCGCTGGTCCCTAGGGCGTAGAAGGATGACGCTGGCGACACAGCCCCTAAGAAATCACAGGCCTCCAGGATGTCATGTCTTTAATGTCCACCCCGCAAGGGGCCCCGCTGAGGGTGAGGGAATAAATACAACGTTTTGCATGCATTTAAGATGCAGCCTGCCCAGCACCCAGTCTGGGAAGGAGAAGGATGCCTGTGGGCCTCGGTTTCCCTCGTCTGTAAACGCGGGCGCGACACACCTTGAGCCTCGGGACTCTTCCCGCTGGCAAAGTGGAGTCCCGGCCCTAGCCGGGTCCTGGGGATAGTGGGGGTCTCGGGGCCCCGCCTCCGGGAGGGAGAGCCTCCTGCTGTCCACCAGGGGGCGCCAGAGTCCACTCTGAAGGCGCCCGAGGCTCACTCCAATCCCCGCGTGTGCATCACCCACAGGGGTCCCGGACCCCTGCCCAGCAGGTGATATACCCGGGGGTGGGGCTCCTTAAAGACACCCACCCACCCAAGTCCTCGATCCCTTCATTCCTTCCCCTTTTCCTCCACCCTGGCATCCCAAATGGCCGTTTTGCTCCCTCCCTTTCAAAGGAGGTAAACTGAGTCAAGCAAGGGAAGGAGAACCGGCATGGGGTGGGGAGCTGTACTGGCGAGAGGCGGGGAAGAGAGGGGGCGGCGGCGGGCGGCCCTTGGGGTTCGCTACCGCCACCCCTGCCGCCCACCTGCCCGCAGGTGCCGCCTGCCCCAGGTGGGGCCTGGGTCACAGCAGGTTGATCTCGTCCAGGTAGCGGGCGAGCACCGAGTCCCGCACGTCCTTGAAGACCTTGCGGATGTTCTGCGTGTCCGTGGCGCACGTGTAGTGGCTGAAGAGGCGACGGGAGCGCGGGCCCTTCTTGCTGCCCTCGGGGCCGTCGGCGCAGCCGGAGTACATCCTGGTGTACATCTCCAGGATGAACCTCTTGGCTGCCTCTGCGTCCTGCTTGGGGCCTGGGGAAAGGAGTTGGGAGGGGAGTCGGGTCAAGACCCTCTGTCTTGGGTCCTAGGGGGGCTTTGCATACCCCCTTCCCCATAACCAGACCGGGAAAGGCCCCAGGGACCACCACTCCCGCCATCTTTCCTGTAGGTTGAGGCCATGTTTTGTTTTCATGGCTGGTCACATGACTCGGGCCCAGCCAATGGGAGCATCAAGGAGGAGCTCAGAAGAGTCATGTGACCTGAAACAGACCAATGAGACTCAGCTCTGGGATTTGGGGCAGAACTGTCTTAAAGAGAGACCCTCTGTCTGCTTGGCTTGGAGCTGGGGGTTGGTTGGGAGCCTGCAGCTGCAGAAACAGACCTCCTGGGACTGGGTAGATGGGGAAACAGGCCGAGGAAGAGGACGGGAGTCCCCACAGTCAGCTTGGGTGGCTGCACTGATGAGGCATGTCAGGGAGCTCAGTACATATGTACTGAAAGCACAACATGAATTAAGAGCTTCTAGAACCCTCGGCTTGTCTCTGGCTACTCAGGAGTTGAGTTATCTAATATATTAATCCCTGTAACCTCTGTAGGCCTCAGTTTCCTCATTCTTAAAACGGGGATCAGAACAGTCCCAGACCTCACAGAGTTGTTTGTAGGGTTTCATATTATGTTAAGGACTCGGCGGTTAACAAATTGAGTAGCACAGCCCTTAAGGCTGATGTTCTGGCTCTGGGTCCAGACAGTCTGGGTTCAAATCGAGCCTCTGCCACTCACTGGCTGTGTGACTGTTGGCAAGTGACTGCACCACTCTGTGCCTCAGTTTCCCCATCTCTGTAATGCTTAGAAGAATAAGTCCTACTGCATCGGGTTTTTAAAGGAGGATTGAACAAGCCATGTAGAGTGCTCCCACCAGTGTGGTAGACGTGTTAGCTATTGTTATTGGTTTATTATTATTGTCACGAATATTATTTAGTACAGAGGAGGGAAGGGCCAAGAGCTAGCAGTTGGCAAAGGGTGCTCCGGCCACAGGGAGACAAAGATGAGTCATGGGGTTCTCTTTGACCTGACTGGAAAAAAATCCCCTCAAAACTATCCACCTTGGTCAGGTGTAGTGGCCTACACCTGTAATCCCAGCACCTTGGGAGGCTGACGTGGCAGGATCACTTGAGGCCAGGAGTTTGAGACCAGCCTGAGCAACATAGTAAGAGCCCTTCTCTACAGAAAATTTAAAAATCAGCTGGGTGTGGTGGTGAGCACCTGTAATCCCAGCTACTCAGGAGACAGAGCCGGTAGGATCGCTTAAGCCCAGAAGTTTGAGGCTGCAGTGAGCTAACATCATGTCACTGCATTCTGGCTTGGGAGACAGAGCAAGACCTTGCCTCAAAAAAACAAAACAAAAAAAAAACTATCCACCTTTCCTGTTCCCAAATTCTCTAAGCCATGGGCTGATTCCCAGGATTGCGCATCTGGGAAGGGGGGCAGTCCCAGACCACCATCCTGGAAGAACTTGACATCTGTCTCTCAGACCCTGAGTCTTGTGGATAAAATTGGCTAAAATTGGTTTTATGGGCTCCAAGATGTGACAAGGCCAGGGGTCAAACCCTGGTGACTTCACCAAAGCTTATGTTTACTGACCATTAACCCAGTGGCAAGCATGTATTAAGGGCTTCATCTTTTTTTTTTTTTTTTTTTTTGAGACAGAGTCTCAATCTGTTGCCCAGGCTAGAGTGCCATGGCATCAGCCTAACTCACAGCAACCTCAAACTCCTGGGCTCAAGCGATCCTCCTGCCTCAGCCTCCCGAGTAGCTGGGAATACAGGCATGCACCACTATGCCCAGCTAATTTTTTTCTATATATGTTTTTAGTTGTCCATATAATTTCTCTCTAGTTTTAGTAGAGATGGGGTCTCGCTCTTGCTCAGACTGGTCTCGAACTCCTGAGCTCAAACAATCCAACCACCTCGGCCTCCCAGAGTGCTAGGATTACAGGTGTGAGCCACCGCGCCTGGCCAAGGGCTTCATCTACTATGATTGCTTGTGTATTGGGGTGAATAGTACACCTCCAAAATTCATGTCTACCTGGAACCTCAAACTGTGACCTTATTTGGAAATAGAATCTTTGCAGATGTAATTAGTAAAGTTAAAATGAGGTTATACTGGAGTATGGGCCCTAAATCCAATGACTGGTGGCTTTATAAGGAGAAGAGAGGACACAGCAGTAAGACGGATATGTGACCATGAAGCAGAGGTTGGACTGATGTGCCTACAAGCCAGGAAACGCCACGTGTAGTTGGCCACCACCAGAAGCTGGGAGACAGGTGTGGAGTGGATTTTCCCTCTGAGCCTCCAGAAAGAACTGACTCCACCAACACCTTGATTTTGAACTTCTGGCCTCCTGAACTTGGAGGGAATCCATTTCTGTTGTTTTAAGCCACCCAACTTTTACGTTGGCTCTAGTTGGCCTGGCCCTTGATCCCTCTGGATGTGCTAAAGGTTTGTTCCCAGACCTTTTTGTGACAGTTGTACGTGTCTTGATCAATACGCAGCTGAATGAAACATGACACAAACCTCTTAGCTGCAAGGGCTGCATGAAAGAGGCCTGTTGTTATCTATGAAAACAAAGCCATGTGCTTCAGAAAGATTGCCAAAAGCTCGGTCATGGATTCAAAAACAAAAATTGCTGTCTAATTGGGTATAGCTGAGATGACTATGAAAGATTAGAAAAAGAAAAGTTTTCAAAACCTAGGCAGGTGCTGGAAATGGTAGATAACACCTTCCCGACATGCCTGAGGACAGGTCTCCAGGGCAAACCCACAGTCCAAAGATCTTGGCCCAAATCCCAAAGGTTGGCCAACAAGTGCGAAATGAAATGTTTAAGGTGTGTACAGTTCTGACCCTATTTGAAACTTCCAGTGACTCCACTTGGAGGTAGGGCCTGGTCTGCATCTCTCTTGGAAGCTGCTTTGGGAGGCAATGGGTATAGAAAGTTCTAGAAGCACTCACCTTGGAAACTCGGGAAGTAGGTAGCCAGGTGGGAGGTGGGGATTTTCTCTTCTAGGATGTCTGTTTTGTTGAGGAAGAGGATGACGGATGTGCTCTTGAACCAGGGAAGCTCCAGGATGGTGCCAAACAAGGCCAGGCTCTCCTGCATTCGGTTCTGCGTCCGGGGAAGAAGTGGGTCAGTGCTCTGATCGGCCGGCTCGGACCGGAGATCCTCCCCTGTGTGGGCTTGGGTCTGACGGGGTGTGCCCACACTTCAGTGTGACCAGCTGCCTGGGTGTGCCCGGCATGGTTTTGTGCATGCGCTGGTGGGAAGAGTGTCCTCCCAAAACTCATGTCCACCTGGAACTTCAGAGTGTGACCTTATTTGGAGAACGAGTCCTTGAAGATATAATTAGTTAAGATGAGGCCATTCTAGAGCAGGGCAGGCCCTAAATCCAATGACCGATGTCCTTGTGAGAAGAGGGAAATTTAGAGTGGGCGTGATGGTTCATGCCTGTAATCTCGGCACTTTGGGAGGCCAAGGAGGGAGGATTGCTTGAGCCCAGGAGTTTGAGACCAGCCTGGGCAACGCAGCAAGACCCCTATGTCTACTTAGAAAATTTAAAAAAACAAAAAAAGAGAGAAATTTGGACCCAGACACACAGGGAAAATGGCCCCATGAAGGCAGAGGCAGGGATTGCAGTGATGCGGTGGCAAGCCAAGGGACGCCAGGGGCTGCCAGACCAGAAAAGGCTCTAGAGGGAGCACAGCCCTGCCCACACCTTGAACTCAGACTTCTGGCCTCAGGACTGGGAGAGAATCAGTTTCTGTGGTTTGAACGACCTGCGTTTGTGGTCGTTTGAGACAGCAGCCACTCCCAGGGCGCCCGGCCTCAGCCTGCGCAGCCTGCCGCGTCTGCACGGCCGCCTTGCTGAGCACGGGGTGGCCGACCCGGGCCGTGGCTGGGGACCACGGCGGGGGTTGAATGTTTGCCCTGAGAGCGTCACATCACTGCATGTCCAGATGCAGCGCACACCTGTTCGCGTCTTTGCCTGTGCGTGGCCAGGCAGGCGGGTCCGAGGGCATGAAGTCCCGTGTCTGTGTCAGTGGGGGCACCCGGATGTCTAGAATCTTTTCCTAACTGTGTGTAGTTTAGTCACATGTAAATACAGTGAGGTATTGAATGTCCTGTGTTATAGGCTGAATTGTGTCCTCTCAAAATCCATGTGTTCAAGACCCAGCCCCCGGGACCTTGGAATGGCGCCTTCTTTGGAATTTAGGTCATTGCGGATGGAATTAGTTAAGAGGAGGTTGTACTGGAGTAGGGGGGCCCTGGTCCCATGACTGGGGGCCTTACAAACGGGGAATCTGGACACAGACGTGCACACAGGCAGAGCGCCAGGAACATGGGGGCAGAGATCGGGGTGATGCGTCTACATGCCAGGGGACGCCAAGGATGTGGCCACCACCAGGAGCTGGGGGAGGCCTGGGACAGACCCTCCCTCACGGCCGCAGGGGGACCCAGCCCTGCCCACCCCTTGACCTTGGACTTCGGCCTCTGCAAGTGTGAGAGGATAAATATGTGTCGTTTAAGCCACCGGGTCCGCGCAGATTTAGTACGACAGCCCCAGGAAACGAGTTCATCTCGCGTGGCCGGATTCAAGGACAAGCTATGTCAGAGTGACTTGAAATTCGTTCTGTCTGATTCAATCTGAAAGTCAAAATTATAACATCTGACTCTCAGAGCTCAAAAGCGTCTCGTGCGGAACTTGAACCCACAAAATCCACGCCTCGCAGGTGACACTGTGCCCGACCTCTGTGCCTGGGTGTTAAATAAGAGAATTGGGAGAAAAGTTCACGATCACAAAAGCCGTGGCAGCCCGGGGAGACCCATTTTCTTTTTCCCTGAGACGGCTGTGCTTGTGTGGGTGCAGGTGGCCGTGTCCCGGGGCCGCAGTGTCCCCTCATGCACGTGTGTGCTTGTGTGACTGAGAACGTAGGTGCCACTCACCCGCGGATGTGCCTACGAATGGGTGGGACAACAGCCCGCGTATTCCCTGGTGTGGACAGGAATTTCCGTGTGTGTGTGTGTGTGTGTGTGTGTGTGTGTGTCGCTGCGGGTCCGCCTCTGGGGGTGTAACAACAGTTTGGGTCAAGCTCAAAGCCACACCAGGCACACTCAGTTCTGCTGGAGAACGAAGACACCCCGCCTTCTGCGACAGCGTCCTGCTCCGATGAGGAGCCGACAGGGCGAGGGAGGTGACGAGACAGTGGCCTCTCACCTCCTGGTTGTTCTCCTCCAGACACTGGTCGTACTCGCTCAGCGAGGCCAGGTAGATGAGGGCGATCACATTCTCGAAGCAGTGGATCCACTTCTTGCGCTCTGACTTCTGGCCCCCAACGTCCACGATCCTGCCGGGAATCAGGAGGCCCCCATTCAGAGCTCAGGACCCTGCCACGTGGCACCCCAGACCCTGGTCACCTCGGGGATATGCCAATATCAGTAACAGTAACAGCAGCAGGGTGCGGTGGCTCACGCCTGTGATCCCAGTGCTTTGGGAGCTGAGGCGGGAGGATCACTTGAGCCCAGGAGTTTGAGACCAGACTGGGCAGCATAGGAAGACCCTATCTCTACAAAAAATAGAAAAATTAGCCGGGCGTGGCGCATGCCTGTAGTCCCAGCTACTTAGGAAGCTGAGGCAGGAGGATCACTTGAGCCCAGGAGTTGGAGGCTGCAGTGAGCTATGATCACACCACTGCCAACCCCTGGGCCAATGCCTTTTGTAGGTTATAATGTCACCCCTGAAAGTCAGGATGAATCTTACACCCATTTTATGGACGAGGAGACTGAGAGGCAGGGAGGAGCCGGGGCTTTCCCAGGCTTCTCCTCCTCCAGGCTCCCTGCTGTCTACACCCGAGGGAGAGAGTAGCAGGTCAGAGAGATCTGGGGTGTGCCCTGGCTTAGGCTGGGGGACCCAGGGGAAACTGCCAAATGTAGCCAGAAATCGGTCAAATGGGGCTATGGTGTTCTGGCCGGCCGTGGGGTGTCCAGTGGCCGCACAGAGCGGAGTGAGGCTGCTCCCAGGGCAAACGCTGTCCCCTCCGTCCGCAGCCCAGAGCACCAGCCTCCGCCCCACACACCACAACAAAAACCTGAGCACGGCCCTGCCTTCCTGTTCTCTCTTCTGAGAAATGTGGGTCACCGATAACAGTGTGCGTCACTTCCCTGGGGACGCAACCGTTACTCAGGAAATGCCAGAGCAGAGGCTTTGGACAGGCCCGGGCCAGAAGCCGCAAGCAAGAAGGGACTTGCCCCATGGTACGAGAGGGGAAACCGAGGACAGTGACTCAGCAGTCAGGCTGTGGGTGGTGCCTGTGTCTCCCGGTCCCTGAGGCCAATCCCTCTCTTGTGTCCTCAGAGTCCGTGAAACCCGCACACCCAGAACATGACAGAGGGGCTCTGCAGACTGAGACAGCCGAGGACCCTCAGGCGTCACCTCCCATCTTGGCGTCTCAGTGTGCCCTGAGCACTCATTCCATTCGCTGGCCTCTCTTCTTGGCCTGAGAACATTCACCTCCTCGGCACAGCCTTCCCGGGCACTGCCCCAGCCTCAGCCTTCACTCCTCAACGTTTACCCATCCACCCACCCATCCGTACATCTACCCATCTACCCACCCATCCATCCATCCACCCATCCACCCATCCATCCATCCACTCACCCACCCATCCATCCATCCACCCATCCACCCATCCACCCACCCACCCATCCACTCACCCACCCATCCACCCATCCATCCATCCACTCACCCACCCATCCACCCATCCACCCATCCACTCACCCACCCATCCACCCATCCACCCATCCATCCATCCACTCACCCACCCATCCACCTATCCATCCACTCATCCACCCATCCATCCATCCACTCACCCACCCATCCACCCATCCATCCATCCACCCATCCACCCATCCATCCATCCACTCACCCACCCATCCACCCATCCACCCATCCACCCATCCACTCACCCACCCATCCACCTATCCATCCACCCATCCACCCATCCACCCATCCACTCACCCACCCATCCACCTATCCATCCACCCACCCACCCACCCATCCATCCACCCATCCACCCATCCACCCATCCATCCATCCACTCACCCACCCATCTATCCACCCATCCATCCACCCACCCATCCACCTATCTATCCACCCACACACCCATCCATCTATTTATTCACCCATCCACTCACTAATCCACCCACCCAGCCAGCCAGCCACCCGCCCACTCATCCAGCCACCAGCCCTCCCCTCTCATCTCTCTACCCACCCACCCCATTTGCCAGCTTCCCCTCTGACCTCCGGCTGACCCTACCAAAGCAGGAGAATCGAAGTGAGCCCCCAACCTCGTGGCATCTCTGCCTGGAGGAGGAGACCCGTGGTGAACAGACCAACTCTGAACTTTCCTGGTTAGGGCTATTGTGGAGGCCAGAGCAGTACATTTGGGGGACCCAGGGAAAGGAGGGACCCGGCAGGGGTGGGCTGAACACAGTCCCTGTCTCTGGGCACCTCCTTGCACCCCACCTCAGCTCCCTGCCACCAGCCCATGGGAAGGGAGCTTGCTAAGGTCACCGACGACCCCGTAACTGCCAACCCGTGTCCTTTCTCTTACTGTAGTCTTCTTGACCTCTTTTTGACCTTTGACACTAGCCACCGCTGTGTCGGATGACCCCTTGCTGCACTGGCCGCCCACACCTCTGTCTTCCACTCGGGCCTGTGTGCATCTGGCCAACCGCCCCCCCCAATTGCCCCCGGCCCTCAGACTCAGCCTGCCCCGAAGCACCTCATCGTCTCACCGCCCCCAGCCCACTGGTTCCAACGTCTGCCCCCATCACCTCGACGAGGGACTCGGGAGTCCTTTCAGACTTTCTGTTCTGACCCCACACTCACCCCGTCTCACCCCGTCACCCCCAGTCCACACCAGACACAATTCTTGCACTGTCCCTCACTTGCAGCCCCACCATCCTGGCCCTTACCAGCCCTTCCTGCCTGGCCCATGGCTCCTGCTTCTTCCTGAGTTTCCTACATCCGGCACCTTCCACCCTGAAATTAACCACTACAGGAATGACCCTCTGCGCTCCCCCTACCCCAAATCCATCCCTCTAGCCTAGCCCTGACCACACAATCTCTATTTCCTCCTCCCCAGCAGTCCCTCAAGGATTGGGACTAGTGAACTCCTATTCATCCTTCAACACCCCAACACCCATGCCCCCTCCTCCAGGAAGATCTCCCCTCCTGGAGCTGCAGTGTCTCACTCTGGGCTCCTCCAGTTCCCAGTCCTGACTAAGAAACTCCTACTCCTCTGCCCCTCCTACAGGAAGCCTTCCCCACCGCTCCTGCCACAGCCCCCACACCGTGGGCACCCCCCCCTCGCCCCCCATGCCCAGGGCTGGCTGAGCACTCACTCACCGGAGATTGGTTTTCTGCACAGAGAAGCAGTACTCATTGATGCCAGTGGTGGGCATGCGGCTGCGCAGCACGTCCTGCGCCGTGGGGACGTAGCCCTCCTCCGTGATGCGCTCCAGGTGGGACAGGTAGCTGTGGGGCGAGAAGTCCTGAGCCCGGCCTTGTACCCCTTGCTTTGCAGACACCTACGCAGGGCCCAGCTGGGGCGGGAGGACCCTGCTGGGGCGGGAGAGCTCCCTGGGAGGGGCCAGGTCTCTGGGGTTTGCAGGGGGCCCCGGAGCTCCCCCCTGAGGTGGCAGAGAGCCAAGCGGAAGCGGCTGCACTCAGAGCAGCAGGACCCCAAGGAAAGTGTGACGTCACGAACAGCCTTGCTGGGAAATGGTGTCACCTTGGAGATTTGTCAGCCAGGGGAAACTTCCCCAGGAACTGTGACAGCCTGGGAACAGCCTCCCAGCTGTCAAATCACCCTGGCGTGACATCAGGAACAGGGTCCCCCCAGGAAGGACAGCACTCCACAGCGGGGACCGTCCTGCGGCTGCTCAGCCTGGCCCCCACGCCCGGCCCTGCCCACGCGACTCACTACACTGCCGAGTCCAGCAGGTGGAACTCGCGCCGGCGCTCGTAGCAGGCCCGGATGCCGGCGTCCCTCCACAGCCACTGCATGGCCACCGCGTAGCGCTTCTCGAACGTGGTCACCTTATAGGGGTCCTGACTCATGACCAGGCTGGCGTGGTGCTGGGGAGGGACGGACAGGACGTCAGGCCAGCCTGTCGGGGCAGGGCCGCCCTCCCCGGACACCTCCACGGCCCCCTCGTCCCCCCCCGAGACACATTCTCTCCCTCCTGCCTCTGTTCCTGACCTGGCCGCCCCACACATCTCCAATTTGTCCCCATCCGGTCCCGCACTGATGTCCAGAGGGGAGGCGCAGATCCCAGCACAAGAGAGCGGCCGTGGCACATGTGCTCGCCCCAGCCAGGGCTGGGATGAAAACGGCACCAAGAGGGACCCAGAGCTCCCCAGCGCCCAGCCCCTGCTGGCTCCGCACACACTGGCTCCCGGGAGGTGCGTCTCTAAGGTCGTCCCCCCTTTTACAGATTAGGCAACCGAGGCAATGAAGCAACTTGCCCTGTGCGAGTCCCCCGGGGGGGCCCCTTCGTCCCCCAGAGCAGCCTCTGATCTACCCAGGCACAGGCGTTGTCCAGACCTCTGCGATGGATTCCGTGTGTGTGTGTGTGTGTGTGTGTGTGCGCGCGCGTGCCTCTCTGTACGTGTGTTGTGTGTTTTTGTATGTGGGTGTGCATGTGTGTGGGTTTGTGCGCACCTGTGTGTGCACGCGTGTGCATGTGTGTGCGTGTGCGTGTGCATGTGTGCATGTGCACGTGTGTGTTTGGGTGGGCGGCTGTTATATGTGCATTTCTGAAGCATTGGCCCCAAACCCCATTCTCTGGATGGGTTTTGGATGGGGACGTGCCAAAGGAGTATGGGGTCCTGGGTAGAATCTGGGATCCCACGACCAAAGACTCATTAGGGGCCAACTCGGCCATCCCGCTGCATCGGGCCAGGCAGGCACAGAAGGCCACCACTGTGGAGGCCCATGGTTGGGGTGGGCGGGGCGGGGGTGGCCCAGGAGAGTGTGGCCCCAGCACTTTCTTCCCCGCAGCCTCCGAGGGCTCAGGCCTTCTGCACCAGCCTGGGGGGCTAGGCCCAGAGTGGCCCAAATGGGGCCAAGAAGAAAGGAAGTTGAGGCTGTCACACCCCCGTCTGCCTCTTTGCAGTGCCCGCATCCTGCACAGGGCATCGCGTTCCTCTGATAACGGTACCGGGTATGACCAACAGGTGACTGTGGGTGGGACTGGCTAACGCCCCGAATAACCTCTCTGCAGGACCAAGGACCTATAAAAATGTCGGCAGCCTGTTACGGGCTGAACTGTGTCCCCATCCCCTCCGAATTCACACACTGAAGTCCCGACCTCCAGCACCTCCGAATGTGACTGTATTTAGAGATAGTCTTTAAAGAGGAATTAAATTAAAACGAGGTCATTAGGGTGGGCTTTAATCCAATCTGAATGGCATCTTGATAAGAAGAGGAGATTAGGACACACACACACAGAGGGACGACCACCTGAAGACACAGGGAGAAGACGCCATCCACTGGACAAGGAGAGAGGCCTCGAAGAAACCAGCCCTGCTGACCCCTTGATCTCAGACTTCCAACCCCGGAACTCTGAGAAAATACATTTCTGTCGTCTGAGCCACCAGGCCGCAGTACTGCATTACGGAAGCCTTAGCAAACTGATAAATAGCCTGGAAATACACTGCCTCCGAAGCTTTGAAAAAATATAGACAATCAAAAGCAATAATCATTTTAAAAAATTAGAGGAAGCATCCTCTTAAAAATTCACAATAAAAATTATATGCAATGTAGACCCCGAATAGATCTTCATGTGATTTTAATGAAGTGAGTGTGGGTCCTTTGATGCTCTAAAAAGGCAAGAGACTTTCATTCTGAGACTGAGAGTGAGATGAGGATGTCACTCCCACTACTTCTAATCAACACCGTGCTGAGGTCCTAGCCTGTGCAATAAGGCAAGAAAAAGAAATGAAAGGTATAACGTTTGGAAAGGAATCAATGACACTGCCATTATACCCAAATGACATGACTGTATATGCAGAAAACCTAAAATAGTGCAGAGGTAGACTATTAGAATAAATGAGTGAACTTAGCAAGGCCCCTGAATGCAAGGCCAATAAGTTGTGTGTCTACGTACTAGCTGCTAACTAGTGGAAAATTAAAAAAAATAAATAAATACCATTTACCCATAGCATCAAACAAATATCAAATACCCAGGAATAAATCTAACAATAGATGTGAAAGACCTCAACACTGAAGACTACAAAACACTGCTAAGAGAAAAATTTAAAGACCTAAATATGTGGAGAGATATACCATGTTCATGGATTGGAAGATTCAGTATTTTTAAGCTGTCAGTTCTCCCCAAATTGATCTATAGATTCAATGCAGTCCTAACCAAAATCCCAGAAAGGTGTGTGTGAGTATGTGTGAGACAAAGAAAAGTGACAGGTTATTACTAAAATGTATACAGAAGGGCAAAGGACCCAGAGTCACCCAGCCAACCCTGGAGAACAAAGTGGGGGTATTTACACTAGTGAATTTCAAGACTATACTCAGAACCTACCATTGTCACGTGAAGTGACATTCACTCAAGGGTAGATAAATAGACCAACAGACAAATGGACGAACACAGTGTTGAGCACCAGAAGCCAGACATAGGAGAACATTCCGTAGGATTCTATTTATCAGAAGTTCAAAACCAGGCAACCGATCTATGTGGATATATAGTGGTTACCCTTGTGTGTGGCCGGGTAGTAATTCAGGGAAGGGGCCTCTGAGGACACGTTCTGCTTCTTGCCCCTGGTGGTGGCTACGGGCGTGCATTTGCCTTGTGACAATTCACCGGGCTTGTCCATTGTGACTTGTCCTGCATGTGTGCGTTACATCTCAATTTTTTTTAAATGTTATCTTTTTCAAAAAGTCAGTATAGCATGGTGGGTCGGATACTGAGGACTTGCCTTTGCACTTCTATTTGTGGCTTGTGTGTCTTGAGCAAATCGTGCCACCTCTCTGAGCCTCTGTTTTCTCCTCTATAAATGGGGCGATGGCACGAACTGGAAAGGGGTAGCGTGCAGATGAAATAATCCTACCACTCGCTGAGATGCGCCGAGCCCACCGCACATGCCAGGTGCTGTCTGGAAAGCGTCAGCTGCTACCACCAGCCCTGACGTCCGTGGACTGGCTGTGACGCGTCGGAAGCTTCCTGGTTTTAGGAAGGTGATGCGCTGCCCGGCAGGGTGGGGTGAGACTCGGGGCTCCCTCCCCAGACAACTGAGGGGACACGGACCTGCCCTGGGGTCCCCGGGCACTGCACCGCAGGCCCGGAGGCTCACCTTGCTCTCTGGCCGGCCGAAGGGGATCTGGAGGCGGTCCATGGCCTCGATCATGGCCCGCATGGACACGAAGATGTTCTGGTAGACGAGGGGCCGGAAGCCCTTGCGGTCCTCCTCCGAGTAGCCCGCGCCATGGATGATGCGCATCTGCTTGATGAACGTGCTTTTCCCGCTCTCGCCAGGGCCTGGGGAGACGAGGCCACCAAATCGCTCAGCCCTCCGAGGGGCTCGGACACCCCCAACCCAGTGCCGGGCCTCCTAGGCTTCGCTCTGTGACCCCAGGCCAGTGACTTTGCCACTTCGTGCCTCAGTTTCCCCATCTGTATAATGCGGACCACAGGAGGCCCTGCCTGCTAAACCCCAGTGAAGGTCAAATGAACTCACTGCAAAGCGCTCACAGCAGGGGGCTCAAACTCCACCCCAAGGGCCAACTCAAGCCAGCCCCGCCTGCTGTCACAGGGCCCAGCAAGTTTTTACCTTCCTGATACTTTTTAGGGTTACGGTTCTTGTATTTTTAAATGATTGGAAGGAGTCCAGATAATACTTCCTGACACGTGAAAATGATATGAAATTCAGTGTGCATCGATAAAGTTTTATTGGCACACGGCCGGGGTCATCTGTTCACGCAGTGTCCAGGGCTGCTTTTGTGCTCTGACGGCAGAGCCGGTGGTTGCAACAGAGACTGGCCCCTGGCAGAGCCATGGTCTGCCCAAGTGTCCTTTGCTATTAATATTATTATTCACCACAACAATAATTGTTTGCTACAATAATTTCAGGTAGAGAAACTTCAATGGAAGAAATAAAATGGAGAAATTGGGTAAAGAATAATTAGGCGACTATAGTAGCTGGGCAGTCAAGGAAGTCCTCTCAGAGGAAGTGACTCCTGAAGGCTGGAAGGTCACTCTCTCAGGGCAAGAGCTGAGAGGGCCCAGCCCGTGCAAAGGCCCTGGGGCAGGATGGGCCTGGCGTGTTGGAGGCACAGCCAGGAGGCCCGTGTGGCTGGAGCAGAGTGAGGTGGGGAGACGGGGAGGAGGGGGGGCAGGGAGGGGACGGGGCAGGTTGTGCAGGGCCTGGTGGGCTGCTGGGAGGACTTGGAACTTTTCTCCCCCCAGGAGGGTAGGAGCCATGGAGGGCTGTGGGCAGAGGAGGGACAGGCCCTGACTCAGGTGCTCACAGGCACCCTCTGGTGTCAGCTTAGGGGAGGACAGGCTGTGGGGGGTGAGCAGGGAGTGGGGAGGGGACCAGGAGGAGGGGACAGAGCTGGTCCAGGCGGCCGCAGTGGAGTTGCAGAGAAGTGGACATACCTGACATATTTGGGAGACAGAACAGACGTGGTGTCACTGACGGACTGGACACAGTGGGCAGAGGCCCTAGCAGAACCAGCCACAGAATTTCTGGGGCCGGGCGCAAATGAAACCTCAGGCCCTCCGAGCCTGGAGCCCGTGGGACGGCCTGGGTCGCACACCCATGGAGCCGGCCCTAGGTCCATCATAATACCGGAATCCTCAAAAGCCTGCGACTAGATGCTCCAGGACCAGGCGCTGCTCCCTGCTGTCTGAGCTCTGAGATCCCACAACAGTCCCTCCCTGTCTAGGGCCTTTGTTTTCTCATCTGTAAAATGGGCAAGATATGCCAGGGGCGAGGTGGGGGGCCAGGAGGCTCCTCCAGCACCCTGTCAGCCCGCATGGCTCCCGGGGGACACTGGCTTGTCCAGGGATGGGAAGGGGATATGGGCCTCCTTCTGCCTCCCGGGATGAGGTGGGGGTGGGGGTCATGCGGAAGGAACTGGAACACCAGAAAAAGGGAAGGGGTGCCCTGGCCGGAGCCCACAAAGAGGAAACAGGAGGAGAGGCTGGGAGGCCAGGTGGCCGGCGGGAGGAGGACAGGAGGGGGGGGCCTTCCCATGTCACTCCCGGGGCCCTCTGCACGTCCGAGGGCTGAGTGGGCAGGTCTGGGATGAGTCTTAGACTCGCCAAGGTCAAGTCTGTTGGGCTGGGAGGTCAAGAAGAAGACGTTTCTCTTGCTGTAAATTAGGACGATCGTGGGGAATTTGGGGAAACCGGCAAAATGGGACTCGAGCCTGCAGGCTGGCTGGGGGCGCCGTGTCTGATCGAGGTCCTGTCGTTCTTGCTTTTGGCGGGACTCAAAGCCACTGAACATTTAGGAGCAAAAAGGTATCTGGCCTGCAACTTACTCACAAAGGGTTCAGAAAAAAATATATACGTGTGTATTAAATATATCGTAAATAAATTACAGAGATGATCATGTATTACATAAATGATAAGTATACACATACATGCTTATATATAGTGTATCAATATGTGTGTATCTATCTACATACAGACAGAGAGGGAATAAAAGAAATCTGGTAAAATATTAACATCTGCAAAAGAATCCGGGTGCAACTATTTTATAAGCCTGAAATTATTTCAAAAAAAAAGTTAGGAAAGACAAAACAAGACAAAAGCCCTAAATGTGACATGAGATCGGGCCGGAGAGGTGAAACTGATCAAATCCAGATAAAGTGTGGCATTGAGTTAAGGGCCGTGGACAGTCACGTCCCCACGTTAACTGCCCCGTTGTGACAAACGCTCGGTGGTTATTTGAGATGCTGTGGAGACGGGGAGCCGGTGAGGGGTGGATGGGGACACCCAGCACTATCTTTGCAACTTTTCTGTACATCTAAAATTATTCCAAGGCCGGGGGTGGTGGCTCACGCCTGTCATCCCAGCACCGAAGAGGGAGGATCGCTTGAGGCCAGGAGTTAGAGACCAGCCTGGGCAACAGAGCAAGACTCCCATCTATACAAAAAGAATTTAAAAATTAGCCAGGTGTGGTGGTGCACACCTGTGGTCCCAGCTACTCGGGAGGCTGAGGCAGGAGGATCGCTTGAGCCCAGGAGTTGGAGGCTGCAGTGAGCTATGATTGCACCACTGCACTCCAGCCTGGGCATCAGAGCAAGACCTCATCTCTAAAAACAATTAAAAAATTTTTTTTTAAAAATGAAATTATTCCAAAACAAGAAGTTTCCTTAAAACAAAACAAAAACACCTTACAGTCCACTATCTGAGACTCTCCGACACAGGGCCGTCGTATTGTCTCGGATTCTGGAATTTATGGCATTTGAGGATGGGGACAGACAAACTCACTAGTACTCAGGAATGTGGACAGTCCGTGAGATAAGCAAACATCCTCCTGCAAATTCCCGGGGAGCTCCCGTGCAGAAACGGGGGGATCTTTCCACATTTCAGAGCTTTGGCGATTTGGGGATGGAAGAAGAGGCCGTGAGCTCACTCACACTTGACCGAGCGCTCAGGGGCTGCTCAGAGCTGGACTCCAGGGAGCCCCACACTGGGGGGATGACTCTCTGCCCCATTCTCATATGGGGAAACTGAGTCTCAGCTTGGGGGAGGGAATAGCTTTGGATCATGACACTGCTGAGTGGCTGAGCTGGGATTCAAACTCAGCTCTTTCTGAGTCCAGAATCTATGGGGCTTTTATCTTATTTTTATTGTGTTGTTTTGAGACAGGGTCTCGCTCTGTCACCCAGGCTGGAGTGCAGTGGCGTCATCATAGCTCACTGCAGCCCCAACTCCCGGACTCAAGTGATCCTCCTGCCTCAGACCACCACGCCCAGCTAACTTTAAAAAAATTTTTTTTGTAGGCTGGGCACGGTGGCTCACGCCTGTAATCCTAGCACTCTGGGAGGCTGAGGTGGGAGGATCGTTTGAGCTCAGGAGTTCGAGACCAGCCTGAGCAAGAGTGAGACCCTGACTCTACTAAAAATAGAAAGAAATTAGCTGGACAACTAAAAAATATATATATATAAATTAGCTGGGCATGGTGACACATGCCTGTAGTCCCAGCTACTTGGGAGGCTGAGGCAGGAGGATTGCTTGAGCCCAGGAGTTTGAGGTTGCTGTGAGCTAGGCTGATACCTCGGCGCTCTAGCCTGGGCAACAGAGCAAGACTCTGTCTCAAAAAAAAAAAAATTTTTTTTTTTTAGATGGGGTCTCACTATGTTGCCCAGGCTGCTATGGAACTCCTGGGCTCAAGCAATCCTCCTGGCTCAGCCTCCTAATCTATGGGCTTTTAAATTATTAAACCTGGAAGTTCCCCTGCCTGAATACTACTGCTACTACTACTAATAATAAGCACAGTGAGTACCATCTAACTTCCACCATTTCCCAGGCCCTGAGCCGAGGGACTCTGTATCCTCAGTCCATCCTCATAGATTCCTGTTGCTTCCCATTGGTAGAGGAGACACAGGGGATCAGAGAGGTTAAGCAACTTGCCTAGGGTCCCCCAGCAATTGGAAGACCAAGAGAGTCAACTCAGGTCCCTACGAGTCCTTCCCCAACAAAATGGGGTGCAGCCATTTGAGCCACTTAACCCTCATCCAAGTGTCAGTTCATGTGACATTCCCGCAGACACCGGGAAGCGAGATGGCTCCTTTGGGTGCTGCGGGAGGCGGCGTGGAGATGGCTGGCCAGCGATGTCTCCCTCCCCGTTGCCTTCCAACTCTCAGGTCCCAAGTCCCCCCAGAAGTGCAGAGAACAAACTGAAGTCTCCCCAGGTGACAGTTCACTTTATTTTGCTGTGATGCCCAGATATTTCTACCCTCTTCTCTTCTGTTTCATTAAAGCAAAAAAAAAAAAAAAATAGTCCTGGTTGCCACCCACATGGATGTTGTGACTCATGAATGGGTCATAACTCAAAAGTCTGAAAAACTCCCCCGGAAGCCCCCTCTCTGCAGCCCGATGCCATCCTGGAGTCACGAGGAATTCTGGGGCCTCTCCAGGGCCCCCGCCCCGCCACGCACAGCTCCCGGCAGAAGCGGGGGCAGCGGGCTGCTGTAGGACCCCCCCCAAAGGCGGCACAGCCCAGACAGGAAGTGGCAGCTTCCTCCCTCCCAAGCATGGAGGAGGAAGTGGAACTGGGCAGATGCCAGGCAGGCCCCGGGTGAGCCGTGCCAAGCCCTGGCCACCACACGGCAGCCCGAGCCGTGCCATCTGCAGGGGATCCACCCTCCCCAGGAAACGGGGCTCCCGGGGAGACGGGGCCAGGCCCGGGCAGCTGTAGCAGGTGGCGAGAGGCTCAGCATCCAAGTCTTGCTCTGGCCGGACAAATTCTGCTGCCTCCCTGAGCCTCAGTTTCCCCACCTGTTACTGGGATCTTGTGGCTTTTCTCCCCCCGGGGCAGACGCCCAGGGCAGTCAGGAGCCACAGACTGTGGAACCAGAATTCTAGGTTCCATCCTAGCTGTGTGGCCTTGGGCAAGTTGCTGTCCCTCTCTCGGCCTCAGTTTCCCCGTCTGGGGTCCTGGGAGGACTGTCTCAGAGTGCTAAGGACACAGCTGCCTCTTGTAGTGCCTTTGTTCTGTCTCATGGTGTTTACTTCCTGTCAGGGACAGACCCACCCCTCCCCCCGTCCCGTTCCTCAGAAGGACCAGCCGTCTCCAGGAAAGGAAGAACTTTTGGATTCGATTCCTGTTTCCAAGAAGAGAGGGAGGCTTAGAGGCAGCCCTCAGGGCTAGGACAGGGTGGCCTAAACCACAGCGCAAGGTGCCACCGTCAGCACTTGGGGACATAGACTGTCTCCCCCACCCCACATCGGTAGAAGGGGCGTCCCGATGTGGGGCTAGCTGAGCAGGGCTCAGCGGGGTGTGGGTGAAGGGCGTTCCCGGGTGCAGGAAGATATGGCACAACATCCGGGGAACATCTGCTCTGAAACAGGACTCATTCACTCCCTCATCCCTAAAGCATCGATGGGACATCCACCGTGTGTCAGGCTCATTGTACACCTGTCCCCGATGCTGGGGACAAGGAGTGGGTAAGGACATCCACTAGTGGTGGCTACAGAGAAAAATCAGAGGAGGCTGACGGGGAATGACAGAGCTGTCTTCATAGCTAGGGTAGCTGGAGAAAACTTCTCTCTGAGGTGACACTTGGGCTGAGACCTCTATGGTACGGAAGGGCCAGCCCTACAAAGGCTGGGGTGATGCTGAGAGCTCTTGACAGGGAGAACGGCAAGTGCAAAGGCCCTGGGGTGGGGACAAATGAACCTGAGTTGTGCAAGGAAAGATCACCAAAACTGACAACCCCCTAGCCAGGTGGATCAAGAAAAAAGGAGAAAAGACACAAATGACAGATTATCGAGAATGAAAGAGGGGCCATCACTACGGATCCTACAGTCAGCAACACGGGGACATTGCAAACAATTTTATGCCAATAATTTTGACAACTAAGACTAAATGGACAAAATTATTTGAAAGACACAATGGACTGAAGCTCACTCAAGAAGAAGTAGACAGCATAAATTGCCCTATGTATTGAAAATAATGAATAAGGCATATTAATATATCATACATTAATATAATAGCAGCCAATCTATTAAAGACATCGAATAGAGATATCTATTCAAGACATTAAGTTCTTAACTAGAAACCCTCCAAGCTCAGATGGTTTTACTGGTGATGCTACCAAATATTTAAGGAAAAAGGGGCCAGGTACGGTGGCTCACGCCTGTAATCCAAGCACTTTGGGAGGCCAGGAGTTTGAGACCAGCCTGGGCAACATAGCAAGATCCCATCTTTGCAAAAAGTAAGAAAAACTAGCCAGGTGTGGTGGCTGCACCTATAGTCCCCAGCTACTCGGGAGGCTGAGGCAGGAGGATCGCTTGAACCCAGGAGTTGGAGGCTGCAGTGAGCTATGATGACGCCACTGCACTCCAGCCTGGGCGACAGAGTGAGACCCTGTCTCAAAAAATAAAAATAAAAAAAGGCAAAAGGGAAATGCAAAGCAAGGACAGAATGACAAGGACCACCACAGGGTGACCTCACGGGGCAGGCACACGCGAGGGCAGAAGATCTGGGACCATTAGCCCCCAGCACAGGGCTCAGGGATCCCAGGAGACCCCCAAGGCCAGCGTCCCTGGGCTTAGGCAGCCAGAACCACAATCAGGGGACAGTGGCTGGGAAACCAAGACACAGGAGCCACCAGACCCTGAGGTTTCAGAGTTGAGAATCTCAGAGCCTTAAAATCCTCACCGATAGCAACGCCAGAGCCTCTCTCCTCCCACCCGAGCCTCTGCCTCCGCCCCCCTCTCAATGTACTCAATACACCTCGAATGAATGAATGAATGAACCAATCAATCAACCAATCCCAGCCCCCAAACAGACCCTGGACAAGGCCTCCCCAGCAGTGCCACGGAGACAGAGACCAGAGGGGGAGCCCCGGGCCCTGCAGGGACGGGAGAGCACTGGAACCGGCCTCTCTCCTGCGGGCTGACGGGTGGCCTGGGCGGCTGCACCTGAGCTCATCATTCCGGTCCCATGACACAGGCAGGTAGGGCAGGTCTGGCCGAGCCACCCTGGCTCAGGGCTGGGACCAGGAACTTGGCCTCTCGCAGCCTCATTCTGCTCACCCAGAAAATGGGCTGCCGGGATCTCCCTGTCCCCAGAGTGGCGAGGACACCCGACCCAGCCTGGTTCTCCACCACTTCCTCCCTCTCCTCCTCCTCCTCCTCCTCCTCCTCCTCCTTGCCCACCGGCCCTGGACTCACCCAGCAGCAGCAGCTTCAGCTCGCCCCGGTCTTGCCTCTTCTGTTCCAGAAGGATTCTGTTTATCTCCTGGTCCACTCGGGCCGCAGCCTTCTCGTCCTCCGACAGGCACCAGGGGCAGCAGCGCCAGGTCAGCGAGCGGGCCATGGTGTGGGGGCCTCAGAGGACACCAGGCGGCATCGCCCCCGGCCCCCCACTGCCCAGGCCACCCCCGGGGCATGCAAGGTGGGGGGGCCGCCTTCTTCCTGGGGGGTCACTCCCCTGGGACTTCCGTACCTGCGAAACCCTGGGAGCCTGGCTCGGCGGGGCGGAGAGGGCTGAGTGCTGGGAACAGGGCGGGGGCGCAAGGAGGCAGGAGGTGGGGAGGCCCAGGGCTCCGCCTGTCTCCCGGCCTGCCCAGACCCGGCCTGACAGGTTCACGGCCAAGGGCGCAGGGGAGGCGAGGTGGGGGCCCGGGCAGGGCGGGGCGGCGGCGGGAAAACCCCACCACACACTGGTCCTGCGTGCTGGTGGCTGGCGGGGCCTCCTTCCTCATTCTGGAGAAGGGGTGGCCTCTCCGCCTGGCCTCCTGGGCCAGCCCCCAGCTGCCCCCCGCCTCTGGGCCAATTAGGAACTGGCATCTCCATGCTACTGCCAGAGCCAAGGCCGGGTGGCACGTACCGTTTTGAGTGCGTCTGTCTGCGTGTCGCCTCACCCTGTACTTACTATTGTCATTGCCGGTTGACAGATCAGGAAACTTAGGCACAGAGGACAGAGCAACTTGCCTGGGGCTGGGCGGAGACAGAGCTGGGGACCATCTCTCACCAGTGGGGCCCCCAAGTTTAGATGCCGCAGCAGGCACTTTTGGGGAAGGGGCCAGCCCTTCATTCTGCAAGCATTTATGGAGCACCTACTGTGTGCCAAGCACGGGGCTCAAAGGACACAAATCCCTGACCTCCCCGCCTAACCCTCCAGTTGGAGAAACAGATAAGACAATAATTTTTTTTTTTTTTTCAGACAGAGTCTCGCTCTGTTGCCCGGGCTAGAGTGCCGTGGCGTCAGCCTCGCCCACAGCAACCTCAAACTCCTGGGCTCAAGCGATCCTCCTGCCTCAGCCTCCTGAGTAGCTGGGACTACAGGCATGCACCACCATGCCCGGCTAACTTTTCTTTTTTTTTTTTTGAGGCAGAGTCTCGCTTTGTTGCCTGGGCTAGAGTGAGTGCCATGGCGTCAGCCTAGCTCACAGCAACCTCAAACTCCTGGGCTTAAGCGATCCTACTGCCTCAGCCTCCCGAATAGCTGAGACTACAGGCATGCGCCACCATGCCCGGCTAATTTTTTCTACATATATTTTAGTTGGCCAGATAATTTCTTTCTATTTTTTTTTAGTAGAGACGGGGGTCTCACTCTTGCTCAGGCTGGTCTCGAGCTCCTGACCTTGAGCGATCCACCCGCCTCGGCCTCCCAGAGTGCTGGGATTACAGGCATGAGCCACTGCGCCCGGCCAAGAAAATAAATTTTTTAAAAAAGAATCTGATGCCGGGCGCGGTGGCTCACACCTGTAGTCCCAGAGCTTTGGGAGGCTGAGGCAAGAGGATCACTTGAGCCCAGGAGTTGGAGGCTGCAGTGAGCTGTGATGATGCCACTGCACTCCAGCCTGGGTGACAGAGCGAGAAGCTGTCTCAAAAAAAAAAAAAAAAAAAAAAATTAATATAATAATATAAAATAAAGTAAATCTGATTCCAAGTTGAGATGATGTAATCTGGACACATTAGCTTAAATAAAATATATCATGAAGATTAAACATTTATATATGTGTGAACCTGTTGGATGGTGATAAATTCTGTGCGAGGGTCTCAGGGCCCTGCATGTGAGCTGGGGGGTGGGGAATATGGCTGCTTTCTAGACACAGCTAAAGGGGAGTTTGTCTCTATGTTTGGGTGCAGAGCCTTGAGAGGCTCTAGAAAATTCTAGAAAGTTCTGGATCAACTCCCTCCCCCACCCCGATAGCCTTTGGTCCTCTCACAGATGGGTCAGTAGCACAGCTCAGAGAGGGTGAGTGAGGTGCCCGGGGTCACACAGCCCATGGGCGACGACAGTCTCCCCTCCTCCCCCACACCCGTGCTTGGTGGCGGCCGTTGACGGCGGGCCCCCCGGGCCAGCCCAGCGCGAACATGCGGTTTTCTTTGCTGTTGATTTATAACGAATGGCAGATGGGAAATGTGATAGAGGGCCCGGTCCCTGGGGCCAGTGAGTGCTACCCTGCCCGCAACCGGATGGCTGTGAGGAGGGGCGCTCCCTCTCTGGGCCAGGAACGCAGAAATAGGTCGCCACGTAGACCAGAAATAACCAGCAAAACTGGGAGTCCAGGCTGAGTCACGGGACTCCCGGGGCAAGAGCAGAGGGCCACCCCTCCTGGCGTCTCCCTGCTGCTGTCCACTTCCAGACAGGACCCCAGCACCCCCAGCAAGTTCCAGCCTGCGCCAGGGTGGCAGGGCCCTACTTTAACACCTCCCATGGCTCCCGCTGGCCTCAGAATAAACGGCCCGGCTCCCCGGATCCACCCGGCTGGGAGCCCAGCCTCTGCTCACTTCCCCAGCTTCTAAACACGGCTTCCTTTAGTTCCCCAAACCGCAGAACTACTTCCTTTCCACGTGCCTGGCACCATCCAGAACACGTGTCCTGTGTTATTAGTTATTAAAATAATTTGGGAATACCAGGGTGAGCGTGTGTGTGTATAAATTATTAGGAAGAAAACGCATAAAACACAAATTATAACCTAAAAAATGTGACGCCAGGATCCACCCACATGAGGACTAAAGACATCGTCTGCCCTTTAGAAACTCCCCAAGATCCTTCCCAGTGGAAACCTTCTCCTTCCCCTCAGCAATAACTATTTTCCTGACTTACGGTATTAATTTCTGTGTTCGGGGGGTGCATTTTTTGGTCATCAGATTTATTTTATTTTTTTTTATTTTAAAATAAACAGATAATTTCTTTCTATTTTTAGTAGAGACGGGGTCTCGCTCTTGCTCAGGCTGGTCTCGAACTCCTGAGCTCAAAAGATCCACCCGCCTCGGCCTCCCAGAGTGCTAGGATTACAGGCGTGAGCCACCTCGCCCGGCCATCAGATTTATTTTGTTTTTCATTTTCTTAATTTATGTAGCGACGTATTCCCTTTCTTTGGTGCATGGTCGTGAATGCGTGTAAGTTACCACTCTGCACAGGATACAAAATGTAGTTCGATCACCTGAAAAACTCCCTCCTAACCGTAGATTGGCTCATTGTTGCTATGGTTTTTATCTTTTTTTTTATTTTCATTTTTATTTTTAAGAGGTGAGATCTTGCTATGTTGCCCAGGCTAGACATAAACTCCTGGGGTCAAGAGATCCTCCTGCCTCAGCCTCCCAAGTAACTGAGATTACAGACAGGAGCCATTGTTCCAGTTGCTCTCCTTTCTTGTCAACACTTGGTATTGTCGGTATTTTTTTTAGCCATATATAATGGTATCTCATAAATGGATTTAAATTGCATTTCCCTGATGACTCAGGAGGTCCAATGTCTTTTCACGTTTGTTTGCCAACATTCTATCTTCTTGGGTGGAATGTCTATTGAAATACTCTGTCATTTCTTTCACTGGCTTGTCTGTTTTCGTCTCCCAAACAGTTGAGAGCAGGCACGCAGGCAGATGCTGTGCACCCAGCACGGCAGCAGCATCTGCGATACTAAAACACGGACGCAATTCAAGTGTCCATGGACGGACAGATGGACACACACGACGTGGTCCATCCACACGCTGGAGTATCACGCAGCCACGAGACGGGACGAGGCTCTGACACAGGCCACAGCGTGGAGGGACCCTGAGGACATCGTGCTCAGTGAGAGACGCCAGGCACAGAGGGACACATCCTGTGTGATTCCACTCACAGGAGGTCCCTAGAGTCGCCAGAGCCACAGAGACAGGCAGCAGGACGGTGGGTGCCGGGGCTGGGGAGGGGGCGGGGAGTGAGTGTTTCACGGAGACAGAGCTTCAGTTGGGGAGATGAGAAAGTTCTGGAAGTGGAGGGTGGTGACGGTTGCACAGCACTGTGAGTGTACTTAAGGCCACTGAACTGTGCACTTAAAAATGGTTAAAATGGTAAATATTGTGATCTGTTTAATTTTACCATTTAGAAAGTGTTACGTTTTTCCTTTTGCAGCAGAATTCGTTCCAGACGGGCCCCAGGGGCAGCTTCTCCTCATGGGCTTCCCGCCTTGGTGACACACAGGTGCCCGTCACAGCCGAGAGCACACCTGGGTCTGGGACGGTCACGTGGCACTGTGGTGACTGCACCAGCACATGGTGAGGACCCCCTTGCTCTTCCCGCCTTGTCTGTCCCGAGCCAGCTGGGGAGGGCCAGTGGGGTCCCCGTGGGGTCCGCAGGGGCCTCGACTGCAGCCTCCTGCCCTCTGGCATCCGCAGCCCCTGGCAGAGGGACCCTCAAGACCTGCCATCATGCAATTTCCTGCCCCCAGTCCTGCTTCCAGGGATCCCAGCTGAGCCGGGGGACTGGGCTGAATCGTATCTAGGACCCCCCGTGACGGGACAGCACTGCTGAAGGACCGGAAGTGGTGGACGCCTGTTTGGGGGCGTCCCCAGCACCATGCACACCCCTGATCTTGGCTTGGGGGTTTCAGCCCTGACCTTCCCCCCACCAGGCATCCCCACGGGCCAGGGGCTGGTCTCCTTCTGCGCTGTGTCCCCGCAAACAGCCGGCCCAGGGTGCGGGGAGAGAGGGAGGCGCCGGCTGGAAGTCGAGAGGGTTTGGATCCCGACGAGGCCTGTGGCTGAGTCACCACCATCTCAGGCACGCGTCCGCCCCTGGAAAACCGCTGCTGGAGCACTTGGGGAGCCCAGAGAAAGGGGAAGGCCGGACTGGGCCAGCCCCCCGGGCCTTCGACCCAAGCTCAGTGGGTTTCACGCTCTGCTGTTGCTGTCTTGAAATTCCTCGGGATTTTTTAACAAGGTCCCTGGGTCGTCACTTTGCTCCCCGCTACGGGTTGTCCAGTGGGCGCTGGCCAGGGCAGGGCTGCCGCCAGAGCCAGGCTGCCTTGGCTGAGGGGCTCACCCTCTGTGCCTCAGTTTCCCTTTTAGAACGGGGATCATGAGAGGAACCCCCTCCTGGGGTGGATGTGACTTCCAGCAAGCAGGGCGCCAGGGCAGGAAGGACAGCAGAGGGGCCGCCTCGGGCGACACCTGCTGGACGCTGGAGGCACAACGCCCGCCTGCAACACGCACGTGGGCCCCACTGCCCTCAGCACCCAACAGTCTGACACGCCCACCTGTGCTCCTCTCCTGTGAGCACCTGAGCCAGGGCCTGTCCCTCCTCTGCCCCCACAGCCTTCCACGGCTCCCACCTTCCTCAGGGTCAAAGCCCAAGTCCTCCCTGCAGCCCACCAGGGCAGGCATGACCTGCCCCATCCCCTCCCACCCCTCCCCTACAGCCACATGGGCCTCCTCGCTGTGCCTCCCACACGCCAGGCTGCATCCCGCCCCAGGGCCTTTGCACGGCTGTGCTCGTCCCCTGGAACACCTTCCCTGGTTAACAGTGTGGCTCTTTCTTCACATCTCCGGGGATCCTACTCGTATGCCACCTTCTCAGAGCCCTTTCCTGAACAGCCTAGCAACCATGGCCACCATCGCCCACCCTACCCCTGCCCCCAGCAAGGTGGCACATCTCAGGCAGACTCTCTGGCCAGGTGTGAGCCAAATGAACCTGCAGTTGGGGCCCACGTAGGATGACTCCTGAGCAGGTCTCCAGGGCGCGGCGCCACCTTGTGGAGGGCGCCCAGGCAGCCACGGGGGGCAGCAGGTGATGCTCTCGGGACCCCCAGGGCTCCCACCTCACCCAGCCCCCGCTACTGGCAGTAGGAAACAAACCGGAAGGGGCCGCAGCGTTTAGGAACAAAATTTATTCCAATTTAAAACAGAATTCATTTCAGGAGAGATATGAAAAGGCGATTTCCGTCAGGCATCTCTGGATGACGGGGTCAGGCCCGCGGGCCCGGGGAGGCCGGCGCAGAACTGGTCCGCACGCCCCGCCCTCCCTCCCACCCCAGCACGACACATGCATTTCAAATGACAAAGGTCTAAAAACAGCTTTTTATAGAATATTCTCTTTTAAATAGGTTAAGGTTTAAATTGTCTGAAATCAGGACTGTGTAATATACAAGTATCACTGGGTCACGTCCACCAGGCTGGCCCCACGGGCTGTTGCCACCTCTGGGGAACACTGGCACTAGGACACCTCTCTGGGAGTGCCCAGGGCGCAGGCCTCGCTGTGGCTGGGGACTGCTGCCACCTGGACGTGACAGTCAGAGGAGGAGGTTGGCACCCCGAGAAAGCGTTTACAGAGGGGACGGTCTTGGAGGAGCAGACACCCACACGGGGCAGCTGCCCCGGCCCCGGCCGCCGGGACGTGGGCAAGGGTGGCACGGGCACAGGAATGACTGTCCGGGACTCTCCCGGGGCACGAGCCCCGCCCCGAGGCCATGGCACCTCCCTCTGCACTGGGATCAGGCACTCTGGGCTCTGGAGACCTTGGCACATGGCCCCTCTCCGGAAGGGCGAACACTGACGGCTCGGGCTGCCCGAGGCCTGCGTGCTGAGCGACTCCGCCCTCAGGCCTAGTCCAGGTCCCGTTTGGTGACCTGGACCCTTCAGAGATGCCGAGACGCCCACTCTGTGAGGACCCCAAGCTCCCTGGGGCGGGTCCACTGCCAGCAATGGACGCGGCGGCCACCCCCGGGCACGGCCGCCCGCCCCAGCCCCCGCTGTGGGCGGTTACAGCACAAACGCAAGTGGCACAAAAAGGAGGCTTCGGGGAGGGACAGGAGGGAAGCTGGCGTGAGGAAGCTGGGGGTCCCCGCGGCGCCCTCTGCCCCAGCAGGGCGGACCACCAGGAATGCGGCTGCCCCACACCCACCTGTCCCCGCCCCAACTGCAGCCGACGCCCCCCGGGGAGCGGCTAAGCACACAGGGGCGCCCAGAACTGCTTGCTGGGCTCAGCCGACTTTTGAGTTGTTTCTGTAATGCGTCAACGGCCCAAAGCAGCAGCCGCCGCACAGGGTCCCAACGTCGCAGTTGGGGCAAAGGCATCGCTGGCGATCTGTTCCCGGTACGATTGTGCAAAAAACCCCAAACCCACAGAACAAAACGGAAACGCTGTAGTGTTCAGTGTACAACAGATGAAAAAGCCACCTCTCCCCCGCAAACAGCCCCCCATTCCCTGCCTCCAGAGTCACGCGGGGAGAACCAGGGAGCGTGGCTCAGTGCGCGGCCGTGGCCAGCCCGGCCTGGAAGCCACCCGGGCCCGGGGGCCAGCCGCCGCCTTCCACGAGCCACAGGCCAAAGTGCGAGTGCTGGCTTCCCGCCTCCCGGGGACGCGGCTCGGGAGCGGGAGCAAGTGCTTGGTACGAGGCCACGCACGGAACCGCTGGCGTCCGCTCCTCCCTGCCTCTCGGGGACAGACCTGAGAATATTCTGTAAAAGTCCCCACCCCACCCTCACGGTTTCCAAACTGCATACGACACAAAATGGAACAAAACAAACAGCGGTGCCCCCCACCCAGTGGCCTTTCTCCCAGACCACACGGGACCGTGTGGGCTCCCACGGGGCCCTCTCCAGCCAGGGAGGTGGCCACATGGCCCTCAAGGGCCCCAGGAGAGCCCCGAGCTGGCCGGACTTTGGCCCTGGAAAGGCAGCCTGGAGGACCCCAAACCCCACGGCTGCAGCACGGGGACCCCTCCTGGCCCCGTGACAACTCGACCGAGGAGCCAGGCATGCTCTATGTTTCCTCAAAAAAAAAAAAAAAAAAAAGAAAAAAAAAGAAAAAAAGAAAAAAAAAAAGGTTAGGCACTTCCCAGGGTGGGCAACCGGGGAGCCCCCCACCCCCTCTTCTTGGAGTCCAGTGAGCAACAGCAGGGTACAGTCGTGAGGGTGCGGGACGCTCGGGACAGCAATAACTTAAAACAAGGACAGGAAGTCAGTCCCCGCGTCCCCGCCACGCCTCTCGTGACTAATGAGAAAAGAAGGGGGGGACAGAACACACACCCCGGTGTCCGAGGGTGAACACGGGGTGGCCTGGTGCCACCATGGGGCCTCGGGGCAGCGGGGCGGGCGTGACCTGTGAGGCCAGGTGAGGTCTGGAGTCGAGGGAGCACGGGGCACACATGTTTCATCCGTTTCGGCTTTTTTTTCATTTTCTTTTTTTTAGAAAAAAGCGAGCCACGAATCATGGCCAGAAAAAGGTGCCTTTGCCGCCGAGGAAAGGTGCGAAGGTGCGCGAGGTGTGTAGAAAGAAAGACGTACGTCCCCTGATACTGTGAAATAAAAACCAGTTGTTAAAAATATGAAAAAAAAAAAAACAAAAAAACAAAAAAAAAACACCCCTCCTGTGGACAGAGCCCGGCTCGGGGCGGGCGGCGCGCAGGAGGGGCGGCTGCCGGCAGAGGGGTCGCCTCACACGCCCAGGGTCAGACCAGGTTGTACTCCTTCAAGTTCAGCTGCAGGATGGTGTCCTTCACGGCCGCGAACACAAAGCGGATGTTCTCCGTGTCGGTGGCGCAGGTGAAGTGGGAGTAGATGATCTTGTCGCTGTCGGGGTTCAGGTCCACGAACATCTTCAGGATGAACTCCCGGGCGGCCTGTGCGTCCCGCTGGGGCCCTGCGGGCAGGGAGGGCTGTGCTGAGCGAGGCGTGAGCGAGGCGTGAGCGCGGCCCTCGGCCCACCCCACCCGGCCCGGCCCGGCGCCTACTGGGGGCCCACTGGCCAGTGGGCCCAGCTCTGAAAACGGGGCACTGGCCACGAGGACGCCCTGTCCTGGTGAGCTGTGGTCTCCTGTCGTGGCCATCTGACTACAGTCCCCGCCTGGCCTCCACCCCGCCCCCGCGCCAGCCCGGCCCCCCAGCCTTGCCCACCCTGCGGTGTCGCTGGGGCTTCCACCTCCTTCCCCGTCCCCTCACGCCCCTCCCCTAACAGCCGCCCAGGGCCCGCCCAGCCTCTCCAGCGCTCAGGCTGCAGGCAGAGCTGCGGAGATCACGGATGACAGGCCCCAGTGCGGGGGCTGCTCCCCACCTGCCATCCGCCTGACCCGATAACGCGCCTGGACACAGGCTCCCAACAAGGGCACCCCCAAAGGTGACACTGTCAGACTCGAAGGATCAGGCTCAGAGGAGCGCTGGGCCCGGGGCCAGACGTGGACACAACAGCAGCCCTCAGTGGCGACACCACTAATACACCCACACCGGTAAGGGCCAGGTGACACCCTCCCCAGGCCAAGTCCCCAGACCCACAGAGGGGCCAGTGTGTGGAGACCCCAGTCCCAGCACAACCCCAGGGGGCAGGGGAATCACGGGAGGACAAGTCGAAGTGCCCGGTTCCAGGTGCCCGGCGGGAGCTGGGCGAGGCAGTGTGCCCCTCCCGTGGGAGCCCCCTGACCCCGCGTGGAGCGCCCCGCACCGTCGAACTCGGGGAAGTAGTCCACCAGGTGCGAGTGGAGGATCTTGTCCTCCAGCAGGTCCTTCTTGTTGAGGAAGAGGATGACGGAGGAGTTCTGGAACCAGGGGTAGGTGATGATGGTCCGGAACAGCGCCTTGCTCTCCTCCATGCGGTTCTGTGGAAGGACAGCAGCCTCAAAGGGTGTCCACGGGCGCAGACACTGCACCCCTGCACCCTTCTGCCCTCTATCCGGCACCCCTCCACCCCTGCACCTGCACCCTCCACCTGCACCTGCCACCCCTGTACCCTCCACCCCTGCACCTGTACCCTCCACCTGCACCTGCCACCCCTGTACCCTCCACCCCTGCACCTGCACCTGCCACCCCTGTACCCTTCACCTGCACCCTCCACTCACACACTCCACCCCTGCACCCTCCACCTCTGCACCTCTCCACCAGGGCCCGGCCCAGCCTCAGCACATCCCTGACGCAGGGGCGGGACCCTGCAGAGGAAGGGCTGGCTCCCCAAGTTCACCCTGCTCGCCCACCTCATTGTCCGACTCCACGAGGACTTGGTCATATTCGCTGAGGGCTACGAGAAACATGATGGATGTCACGTTCTCAAAGCAGTGGATCCACTTCCTTCGCTCCGACCTCTGTCCTCCAACGTCCACCATCCTGAAAGGACAGAGCACCACAGAGGACTCAGCCACGGCGGCCCGCCCACAGCCCTGGCGGCACCCAACGAGCCCTTCCCGCCGGAGACGGCTGGATGTCAGTGGGAGCCAGGCAAGAATTCCCTCCGTGAGCGGGGGGCATGGCCTCCCTGCCTCTCCAGCCCCTCCACGGAATCCTGAGACCACGGACCCCAGGGAGCAGGTGTTAGTGGCAGGTGTATAGGGACAGAATCCCAGTGGATTCTGGGTGGTGACATGAAGCAAGGACCTGGGAGGCCACCTGGGACCCCCATCCTGAGCCTGACATCCCCTGAGGGCAGAAGACCTCTCCCTCCACAGGGTGACGGGCACAGCTGTTCGCCGCAGCACCATGGACTAGAGGAAAACTGGGCACCGCAGAGTCGCTCTGTTCAGAGCCACGGATGGATCGCAGGACCCACGGGCCGCGGCTGTGAAGGGCCGGCGGCTGCAGAGGGCCAACCCGTCACCCGTACACCCAGCGGGAAGAGGAGGTCGCAGCATTTCCCGTCCCACACGGCAAGGAATCATCTCAGGTGCGGAAACGCAGGGCGAGCAAAAGCTTATGAGCTCCGAGGTGGTGCATGGGGAAGACAGGCTCACAGTGGGAGATTCTCTTCTTTCTACCTGTGAATCTCCCAAGTTTTCTACAAAGAGGGAAGACTCTGCGTTCTTCTTGAAAGAACACAAGGGCAGAGAGGGAGAGCGCCCCTCAGGCCCCGGGCCGGGACAGAAACCCACGGTGCCCCATGCGCAGAGCAGCAGGGCTGCCCGGGCCACAGCGCGTGGTGGGATCTGCCCGGCCGGGGTCTGCAGAGCAGAGTCCGGCAAGCACAGGTGGATGGTAGACGTGCCGGGTGACTCTAAGAGACCCGGCAGTGACCAGCCAAGGCCGGTGCCCAGATGCCAGGCCACAGCAGCAGCCGCAGCCAGTCGGGAGGGACCATCAGTGCCGATGGCCCAGGGGCCACAGCCTTCTTGAACCACGAGGCCTCCCCAGCACGCCACAGCCAGCACGGGGCTGAGACCCAGGCCCCCAGCGCCTCGTCTCCGCCCGAGGGGCCAGGCTCCTCCTCTCGTGCACTGGGGCAATCGTGTCCCCATTGATGCCTCCAGCTGGGGCCCTGGGCCACGAGCTCAGTCCTAGGGCGACGACAGTGGTAGTGGCGTGGGGCCCACGATACAGCCCTGCACCCAGCACTCGGGGCCGGGAAAGACGTTGGGAAGGAAGTGACACACCGGCCTGGCTCAGGGAGGGGACGGGATATTCCTGACAGAGGACACAGAAGGCCCAGGCTGAGGCAGGGTGAGGGGCACCCTGAGCCGTGAGCTGGACTAGGGTCGGCCCCAAATCCGACACGACTGCTGTCCTGGTCTGGACACAGACAGCAGACAGGCACACGGAAGAACCCCCGTGAAGACGCAGGCAGAGGCCGGGGTGACGCTTCCACAGGCCGAGGAACACTAAGATGTTCCTTCTGGCCGCCACCAGAAGCTGGGAGGGGCCTGGGACAGACCCTCCCTCACAGTCTCAGCAGGGCCCAGCCCTACGCACTGCTTGACCTCAGACTCCCAGCCTCCGGAACTGGGATACTAAGTGCCATCGTTTATGTCACCCAGTCTGTGCTGCTTTGTCACGGCAGCCCCAGGCCACGCGTGCACTTGGCCCTGGCATTCAGCAGCTCTGGACGAGCCGTGACCCCGCAGCTGGAGACTTCACGTTGGGGGGAGAACACGCGGGTGGGGCTGTGTCCTCAGGGACGGCTCCTCCCGGGAGGGCCCGTGGCCAGGCCCCCAAGTCCCTACTGCTCCTTTCCTGCATGTGCCCGGATGACAGTCACTTACTGATGAATTTTATCTCCTCTCCTGGGTCACACACTCCCTGAACACCAGTGAGCCTTCTGCCACCACCCCCGCCCGCCCCAGGAGCCGGGTTCGGGGGACGCACCTGAAGATGATGTTCTCCAGGTCGAAAGGGTACTCGATGATGCCCGTGGTGGGCACGCGCACCCGCAGCACGTCCTGCTGGCTGGGCAGGTAGCCCGAGGTGGCAATGCGGTCCACGTCCGTCAGGTAGCTACGACACAGCGGGCAGGGCTGTCAGGCCGGCCTGCCGGGGAGGGCAGGGACCCAGGCACGGGGGTCTGAAGCAGCCGGGGGTGCTCGGAGCAAGCGTGGGCCCGGGGTCGGGATGGGGGCTGCCAACCCCTGTCCCGGGCCAGAGGGAGCAGGTTCGTTCCCAGGGTCTTGGGGAACAGAAACGACCCAGAACAAGAAAAGCTGCCGGGCCGCAGATGCCAGCTGGTTTCTGGGAGCTTGTACTAGGGCTGCCCAAAGGCGGACAGTCCCCAGCTCGGGGGGTTTCCACAGACAGGCCTGGGTGGGTTGGAGGGGTGACTTTCTTTTATATAAACTTATTAATATTATTTTAGAACAGTTTTTTTTTCCCCCTGAGACAGAGTCCTGCTCTGTCACCCAGGCTGGAGTGCAGTGATGTCATCAAGCTCACTGCAGCCTCCAACTTCTGGCCTGAAGCGATCCTCCCGCCTCGGCCTCCCAGGGTGCTGGGATTACAGGCGTGGGCCACTGTGCCCGGCCAAGAGTAGTTTTACATTTACAGAAAGTTACAAATACTCAGTCCTCACAGGCACGGGGTTCCCGCTGCTCGCATGGCACACGGGCGTGGTATGTGCACAATCAATGAAGCAGCATCTACACAATGTGTTAACCGAGGCCCACACTTCAATCGGGCTTCCTCGGTTTCCCTTCATGCCCTATCCTGCCCCGGGGCCCATCCAGGACCCCACAGGACACTCAGTCATCCTGTCTCCTCGGGCCCCCCCGGGCTCTGCCACAAGCTCCCAGAGGAGGAAACACAGGGAAAATGGGCAGCAGGGGACAGCCTTGCCACTGGACCTCAGCATGCAGTCGCGGCCCCAGTCACCCACTAAAGCACACGTCACCCCCTTATCCCAGGCCAGGATGTCAAGAGAACCCTGCTCACTGGTGGTGACGTTGCCCTGGGGGACATGCAGCGGGCAGGACTGAGACAGGCTGGGCTGTGTCCACCCCTCATCCCACCAGCCCTCCTAGAGGACCACGGGTCTGGCCGCCCCCCAGCCACATGCTGGCTTCCGACACCAGGGGTGCCTGGGAGCTCAGGACCCCGGGAGGGGTGGCAGGGCCAGGTGCACAGAGGCTGGAATGTCCTGTCACGGGCACCTGCTCTGTCCAGCAAGACGGCTGGGGCGTCCCCCACAGGCAGGAGGGCAGTACTCACTACTTGGCGGAGTCCGAGAGCTGGTACTCCCGCCTCCGGTCGTAGCACTCCTGGATGCCGGGGTCATTCCACAGGGTCTTGATGGCGTTGACGTACTGATGCTCAAACGTCGTCACCTTCTCCACGTCCACCTCCCGGATCAGGAGCGCGTTGGCCTGCGAGGGCGGGAGGAGGGGCCGAGAGCTCGCTGGGGGTCTGGCCAGGCGGGGCTGCTCCCCACGCGCCCAGGGCCATGGGAAACACATGCCAGGCCCGCGGCCAGGTCTCAGCCCGAGTGGCCTTTGTGCCGACTGCACGGTTGCAGTCACTGGCTCCCGCTGGGAGGGAAGGTGTGTCAGAAAGGCCAAGGCCGACTGCTAGGGACAGTTCCTCCCGACAAGGTCCCCAAAGCAAAATCCACAGTGAAGCAGCTCCGTGAGGACAGCTTCTCCTTCTACTTCCCGAATGTGGGGCCAGGGGGACAAGGCGATTGGAAACCGCCACAGGCATGAACAAGTGTGCTCCTCAGAGACCAAACGAAGGATGACCCAGCAGAGGGGACCTCGGCCCCAACCCCGACAGCAGAACAGAGGGTGGCAGCGCCAGGTGTGGGGTGAACCTGCCGCGGGCACAGACAGTGGGAGGCAGGCAGCTGAGTCCGCGCCGCAGCGCTGCTACCTGGTGGCCCAGCCGGCAACCGACGGCCAGACCGTGCGACTCCAGGGCTGGTTTCCTGCCCAAGGTGGCTTCACTCTTCTGTCCAACGAGTACGTATTAAATGCCATTAGGGGCAGGTGCCGCACTCGGGACTAAGGATGTGAGCAGCCCCGAAACAGCAGTGCCCAACATACACGACACCCCGCATGCGAAGTGGCTGGACCCTCACACGGCCCCGGGCAGTGGGGGCATCAGAGCCCAGGTTTGCAGTCGAGGCAGGGATACTGAGGCCCAGCCGCCATCTGCCCTGTCACAAAGGAAGAAGGACGACATGCAGACAGGCACACACACTACTCAGGGGTAGACACTGGGGAGACGGCTGGTTCCTCCTCCGCTGCACCGCGTGCCCGTCCTCAAGGCGCTCAGGCTGACACAGCCGGCCGCAGCTTGGCTGGGGATCGGGGAGGGGACAAGGGAGTCCTGGCCTGGCTCCCCTGGCCTCCCCGGCCACGGAGACCTCAATCATCCCCTTCTGAGCACCGCTCCCACCCCGACGCCCCTGGCCTCCAATCTGGGCAGGAACAGGCACCTGGGGGACTCGGACACAAAATGCCATTCCCAGAAAATCCCACGGACTGGATACTTCCAGATCAGCTCTGCGGGCCACAGGGACTGTCTCGACCACACAGCTGTACCCTTGCAGCACAACTAGCCACGGACGACGTGCCAACAAGCGGGCACGTGCCAGCAAAACTGCACTGAGGTTCACAGGCCCCGGTTTCAGACCCTGATGACATCTGGGGCCAAACAGGAACCCGGACTCCCAGAGAGGTCACAGAGAACAGAGCGGGCAGCAAGCCAGGGCCCAGCGGGCAGGAGACCACACGGCCCGTGCACGCTGCCTCGCACCCAGCACGGCCAGGCCCCCAGCTCAACGCCAGGCCTGGGGGGGCTGAGGATCAGGGCTGGGGTGAGGGCAGGAGGCCCAAACCAGAGACGTGTCAGAATCCGGCTGATTGACCTCGAGCCCTAAAGTAAATGGATTAATTCGAACCATATTTGGATAACTACAGAGTTCCATGCCAAGTGGGAGCCCAGGCCAAATCTCCAGGGTTGAGAGTTATAGGTCCCTGAAAACAGATCTACTAAAGCTAAGTGCACAGTCCCTCAGCTGCAAGGACCGAGGGAGGCCACCAGCAGGTGCTGGCGGGGCACAGCTGGCAGGCTGTGCCCAGGGCAGCTGCTGGGTGACAGCCTGGCATATCTCAGAAGGGCAGACCCCAGCAACCCCACTCCCAGGTGCACCCGAGGAAAACGGACACACGTCCACACGGACACGTGTGTGCCACAGTCACTGCAGCTCTGCTCCCAGCAGCCAAAAGTGGAATCAACCCCAGCGTCCACCAGCAGGAGAGCGGACACACACAACCAGGACTTTCCACGCGTGGGACATCACTAAGCCACAAACGGAACGAGGCTCTGACACGGGCTACAGCGTGGATGGACCTTGAGGACATCATGCACAGCGAGAGACGCCAGACACAGAAGGACACACAGTGTGAGACTCCATTTATGTGAAGTGTCCAGAATAGGCAGACCCACAGAGACGGGACGTGGTCATCAGGGGCTGGGGGAGGGGATGGGGAGTGACTGCTGATGGGGACGGGGCTTCTTTTCGGGGTAATGGAATGCCTAGAATTAGTGGTGATGGCTGCGCAACCGTGAGTACATCAAAACCTGCTGAATCACTCACTGTAAAAGGGTGAACTGCGTGGAATGAATGATACCTCGGTATGGTGTCATTAGAAACACAGGAGGGGAAGCACCAATCCACGGTCACCGTGAGGGCCGATGCGGGGTACACAGTGCCTGGTGGGCTGCGGAGGGGACACGGGAGCTCACTCCCGAGGGTGGGCCTCAGTTTCCCCCACTGCAACACAGGGGCGCCCACAGCTGGGGGAGGGAAGCCGTGGGACCCCACTCAGAGCACCCATCACAGACGCCACCCGGCACTGGAGGAGGAGGCGGCTACCTGCATGCCCACGATGGGAGAGGACGCAGGCTCACCTTGTTCTGCTCGTACTTGTACAGGATCTTCAGCGTCTCCATGGCGCGGATCATGGCCTGCATGGCGGTGAAGATGTTCTGGTAGACCAGCTTGGTGAAGCCCCGCTTGTCCTCCTCCGAGTAGCCGGCTCCGTGGATGATGCGCATCTGCTTGATGAACGTGCTCTTGCCGCTCTCACCCGTGCCTGGGGGCGGGGGGGGCGCAGTGAGGACGCAGCCGGGAGCCTCGGAACCCTCCGCAGGGCCCCGAGCCCCGCCACACCGCCCAAGGGGCCTGCTGCCATCCCTGTCCCGCACACGCTCTCCCAACACGGACCTCAGCCCCGCGGGGCCCTTTCCACCCGAGCCCCGTTGGTCCCCACGAGAAGTTTTCCTGGAGCCTGAGAGTTTGGTATCGACATCAGAGCCCAGGCGGTACCCCTGCTCGGAACATGCAGCCCCGCCCAACACCACACACTTTGACAAGCACCCCAGGAGGGCCAGGGCCTGAGGAGACAGTGGGCGCTCAATGCGACCTCCTAGGACGAATGCACCAGGTCCCCACCCTCCCGCTCCCGAGCCCTGCCCTGTGGCCCACAGCCACGCCAGCCCCTGGCACTGGCACCACGCGGCTCTCCCCTCTCTATCCTGCTGCTGTGGCCTGGGGTCACCCAGGACCACCACACACGCCACGGGTGGCCCGGAGCACGTCCCTGAACCCCCCCCCATCTCCATTTCTTCCTGTACAAGTGAAAGGGTGACACGGCCACCTCACGGGGCTTTCCTTGTGTCCGTTGTCACCTTGCTAATGCCACCACCTCTCTCAGAGATGGAGGCTCTTGCTGCCTCAGAAGAACAGAAGGGTGAGCAAGTCAGGCTGGAGAAACCACCAACATATCCCAAACATGTCCCCAAGTCTCTGATGCTCCTCCCTTCCTAATCCTCTCCCCTTGAGCCTGGGCTGGACTGAGTGACCTGCTTCCAATGAAGAGAATATGACAGCAGCGACACTGTGTCACCTCCAAGACTAGGTCATAAAGGCGCTGCAGCTTCCTCCTGGCTCTCTGGGATCCCTCGCGCTGAGCTAGCTGGCCGCCATGTTGGAAGGAAGCTCGAGCAGCTGCGTGGAGAGGCCTGCGTGGGAGGGGACTGAGGCTCCCACCAGCAGCCACACAAGCACCCACTCAGGAAGCGGCTCCTCCAGCGCCACCCAAGCCTTCAGATGAGGCAGCCCTTGTAGGTATCTTGACCACCATTTCTTCTTTCTTAATTTCTTTTTATTTTTAATTTTTTTGAGGCAGAGTCTTGCTCTGTTGCCCAGGCTGGAGTGCAGAGTTGTCATCATAGCCCACTGTAGCCCCCGACTCCTGGGCTCCAGCGATCCTCTTGCCCCAGCCCCCCGAGTAGCTGGGACTGCATGTGTGCGCCACCACACCCTGCCTTCACTACAATCTCTGAGACCCAAATCCAGGACCACCTAGCAAAGTGCTCCCAGACCCCTGACCGTCAGAAACTACACGAAATAGGCCGGGTGTGGTGGCTCACGCCTGTAATCCTAGCACTCTGGGAGGCCGAGGCGGGTGGATCGCTCGAGGTCAGGAGTTCGAGACCAGCCTGAGCAAGAGCGAGACCCCGTCTCTACTAAAAATAGAAAGACATTATATGGACAACTAAAAATCTATATAGAAAAAAAAAAATTAGCCGGGCATAGTGGCGCATGCCTGTAGTCCCAGCTACTCGGGAGGCTGAGGCAGTAGGATCGCTTAAGCCGAGGAGTCTGAGGTTGCTGTGAGCTAAGCTGACGCCACGGCACTCACTCTAGCCTGGGCAACAAAGTGAGACTCTGTCTCAACAAAAAAAAAAAAAGAAAAGAAACTACACGAAATAATAAGTGACTATTATTTCAACTTGCTACGTTCTGGGGTGACCTCATTACACAGCAATAGATAACATCTGACTTCTAAGAAAAGCTGCCTCAACTCCCCACCTGTCAGGCCCCCGTTGTCTGCAAACTCAAGCCCCAAGCCGTGCCCCCAGACCACTTCTCCAGGCTCCCCGTCACCACTTGCTGCCCTGCGCCCTGTGTGCGTGATGCTGTCCCAATCACAGCCACGCGAAGGTGCCCGCGTGGCCGACTCCAGCTCAGTTCCCCTCAGGCCTCTGCTCCAGAAATCCCCTCAGCCAGCACACAGCCCTCCTTCCCGTACTTTCCCCCGTGCTGCCTGCAGAAGCCTTGGCACAGGTGCCTGGCGCAGGGCCCCGGCAGCCTGGAGCGGAGAATGGTCCTGTGCGCCCCACGGCAGCCACACACGGTCCTGCCTTCAGGAGGCACTTGACGGCGCCCAGTGGCTGACCCGTGAGCTCTCTCAGGGGACGCCTGTGTCACTGAACACCACACACACCACACATTGGGAGCCCTGGCAGAGCTGCCTCTTCCCAGAACTTTCTTCACCCACCTCAAATCCTTCATGGAATAAACACAATCTGACTTCCATTCTGCCATCAGGTAGTAATCGGCCCCTCCCCCCACCTGTCCTTCCTCAACTCACCTCGCCACAGACTCTACAAGGGGCCAAGCCCACCGATTCCGGCGCAGGGCGGGCAAGTGGTGCACCTGCGACGCCGCCGTCTCCCAAGTGACCCACGTACCCTCTCCCCTCACCGTGCTCTGCAGAGACAGGCGGCGGCAGGGAGGAAACGCGACTCTAAACCAGGGGTCCTCAGCGCCACTGACAGTGCGGCTGGATCAGGAACCCTGGGCCCTGAAGGGCGCTTAGCAGCGTCCCTGCCTCCACCCACTCCATGCCAGGAGCATCCCCAGTTGTGACAACCATAAATGTCCCCAGATGTCGCCCAGTGTCCCCTGCAGTGGCAGAATCACCCCTGGGTAAGACATTATTTTTAACAAAATGCTGTTACAAGAGATGGCTGCCCGCCGGTCTGTGTGGAAGGGCGGCCCACCTGGAAACAGCAAACAGGTGCGGGACCAGCAGGTCGGCAGGAAGCAGACGGGCCCATGCTCCGGCCGGAGGGCGCCACCCCTTGGTAACTCTGCACCCAAAGCACGAGGTCCCTTGGGCTGGCTGCAAACGCCTAAGTTATAAAACAGAGAAGCAAGGCTCGCAGCCTCACAGGATGCTAGGAAGACCAAGACAGCCGTGAAGGAATCTAAAAGCCACAGATCACTACCCAGACGAGAACAGACCTGGCCTGGTCCTGCTGCTTTGGGTTTTTCTAATGAAGGCAAAAATGAAAACCACAGCCCTGACTCAGCAAGGCCCCCATGCACTCACGCACACACACGCATTCACACACGCACACATGCATACACATGTGCATGCATGCAAGCATACATGTGCACACTTGGCACAGATATGCACTTTGCACACATGTACATATATGCAAGCACCTATGGACATGCGTGCACACACATGCCCACATGAACACATCCAGCCGTGCACAGCCGGGCAGCTGCACGTTAATCCATGTACAACACCCCAGCTGTGTGGAAGCCACCTGTGTCCCGTGTACCCTGGGTGACTAAGCAAGGAGCATTACCCACCAAGGCCAGGAGAGGCTGTGGTGGGAGACAGGAGGCCAGCAAGAACCCCTGGCCACTGGAAGCAGAGCCAAGCCCAGCTGGCCCTGGGCTTCCGGCCACCGTGAGGCTCTGGGTGGCACCCGAGCCCAGCACCGGGACCCAGGTGTGTCTTTTCAGGTGCGTTGGCCCAGCCTTCCTTCCAAGTCACCCCGTCTCCGGGAGCCAGCTCAGCTGCTGCCACATCCTGCCACACGGTGCCGTGGGGCTAGGACGCGGCAGTCCCCACACACCACACCTCAGGTCTCCAGGTGCCTGGGTCCTGCCCAGGACCTCATGTCCCACCCTGGAGCCTGATGGCCTGGGATCCTGGTCAGCGGAGGCCTCGCTCCCGCCCCCAGCACAGCCAGAGTTCAGGCCTCAGTCCTCCATGTCTCCGCCTGACCTGGCCTCAGCCAACCCCCCCATAAGACCCCTCACCTCCCAAATCCTCACCGGCTGCCCAGCCCTCAAAGCAACATGCGACACACTCGAGATGTGGCCTCGCTCCGGACTGTCCACAGCATCCTGCCCCACCCCTGCCCAGCACACCCCAGGGCCCAGGCCACCCTGGACCCACAAATTCCTCAAACACCCGCGTCCCCCCACACCTGAACGTGGAGAGCACAGCAGCGTTGTTCACAACAGGCAAAAGCAGAAGCAGCCGGAGGCCATCCCACAGCCGGACAGCCACACAGACGGCCACGGAGTTACCAGGGAACCTGCCCAGCAGTGCAGACGGGGGGCGCTGACTCGTGCACCACCACGATCAATCTGCAGGGGCCGTCCTGACCGGGAAAACGAAAGGGCTCCATCCCTGGTGGCTCCACTGTGAACACTCCTGAATGACTGCTGTCCCCCCAAATTCTCATGCTGAAACCCTCAACCCCAAGGCAGTGGCCTCAGGAGGGGAGTCCCTGGGGAGGTGCTAAGGTCAGGCCAGAGCCCTCGCGAAGGGCTCCCTGCCCCCTGTCCCACACGAGGAACCTCGAGCAGCGCTGTCAAAGAACCAGGAAGCGGCCCTCGGAGCCTGCAGCGCCTGGTCAGGACTTCCGGCCTCCAGCACTGCTCACAAGCCACCAGCTGTGCTGCTGTCGCTGCGGCCCAAGCTGACAACGTTTTGGAGATGGAGGGCTTACTGGTGGTGGCCGGGGTCAGGGACAGGCTGGGCGTGGCGTAGCCACCCTGCCTCACCCGTGGTGGCGGCCGCACGCACCTGCGCAGGCGAGGAGGCAGTGTGGAGCCTGCCCCAGCCCTCCCCGGGAACCTCGCCCAGCTCCGGGTCCAGCGGGGGACACGCAGTCCACTTCCGCAGGTGTCCTGCCTCCCGCTGCGGCCGGGAGCGTGATGAGCTCAGACTCTCCGGGAGCCGTGGTCGTGGGCGCCCGCGGCTATGTGCCTCGCTCAGCTCCACATTAAATAGAAACCACCCCCACCGGCCTCCCTCCCCAGCCGCGGGAACTCCGGCTGCAAAGCCCAGATGCCTGGTGTCAGGAAGTGCCCGGCACTCCCACGGTGCGGTCTCTTCTCCAGGACGACACTGCGCTGTCTCCGCTGCGGGGTGTGGCGCTCCCTGCACATCTGCGCGCTGCCGTGTGGCTCCCTGAGTGCGGGACTCTGACTGCCCCGCACGCCACGTCCCCAGCCCCTACCCAGGCTTGGCACACAGAAGACGCCGCAAAAACATTTTCTGAATGGACCGGATGCCGGCTCCCTCTGGAGCCCTGCGTTCCCTGTGTCCACCAGGCCCACTTGCCTTCTGTCACCAGCCCTGGCTCCTCTGAGAACAGGGCCCACGGCTCCCACCCCTGGGCAGCTTGGGTCTCAGGGAGGTCCCCACACAACCGCAAGCAAGGTGCCTGGCCCCCCGAGACCACTGTGCCCACCTCATGGCCTGGCAGGTCCAGGGGGGCACGGGACAGGTGGGCTGGCACCTGTAGGGCGCACACGCCAGGAGGGTTGAGTCTGACTGGTGCTCCTGCAGACGGACTAACTCCCAGGGAAGGGAAATGAAAGCCTGTTGAGAATGAGAAAACCACTGTCCCCGTCTCAACCAGTGGCCAAGATCTACGAAGGCCACCTGGGAGGAATCCGTCCGTGCCCAGCTCCTGGCAAATGTCCCCGAAATGTAGGAGAGGAAAAGGGAAGGAAAGGGACAAGGTCTGGAGCAGGGACAAGCAGGGCTCATCTGACACTGCTCAGAGACTCGAGGTACCAATGGCCTTGGGAGCAGAGTGGGGACAAGATCTAGGACCAGAACGTGAGTCAGGGCCCAGAAGCCCAGGGCTCCAGGCTGTGTCCCGGCTGCAGTGCCCGAGACTGGGGGATGTGGGTCAGGAACTGGCCAGGCCCATGGGGAGGCCCAGGCGGGAGCACAAGCCGGGAGCACAGCCAGGGCCGCTCGCCCCACCCACAGGACTCTGCTAACCGCTCCTCAGCGACAGTGAGAAGGCAGGTTGGTGCAGGCTGCACGCGTGCACGTGTGCATGTGATCTCAGCTCCTGGAAGCACAGCCTGGAGACAGCATGCTGACCTCGAGCTGTGCCAACAGGTGCAAGACCCGAGGCAGGCGGGGGAAGGGGAGGGGGCGAACCTCCTGCCACTGAGGACAGAGGGTGAGGCCCAGGCCTGGGGCCAGCTTCACAGACAGCCTCTTGCCAGCTCCGGGAGGTAAACACTACAGTGCCTGCTTGACTCCTAGGGAAACTGAGGCACAGAAAGGTCAAGCAACCTTCATGAGGTCACACAGCGGCTAACTGCTGGGCCTGAACAGACTTGGGTCTCCTGGCTTCACTGGCTGTTCCCGCCAGCCCAAGACGCCCGTCTGCCCTGCTCCCCCACGCAGGCAGCAGGAAGACGCGCTTCTCAGCCAGCGTCAGCCCCGAAGTGCACCCATGGGTGCCTGAACTGCTAAGGTACAAGAAGGAGGCCCGAGACTCACTGCCCCACAGGGGCTGTGACAGCCAGGGACAGAGGTAAGATGGCCTCTGGACTCGGCACCGTAATCTTATCTCTGTGCCGGTGGCAAAGTCTGCTGCAGGGTTGGGGGGAGGGGGGGACCCCTCCCCAGGTGCCTCGAAGGTACAGACACTAACTGCCTCTCAGCAGCCACAGGGCCACGCTGCCTTGTCACATCTGAGGTCTCTGTGTAGACTGACCCAAGGTGGCAGTGGCTGTCCCCACCAGATTAGGTTGGTGTCATTCATGTTTTTCAAGCCCTCGTCCCCACATGCTGGGGTCTTGCCACAGCCCTCTCTGAAGCGAAGCCCCCTGAGAGCTAGCCAGACCCCACAGTCTAACCCAGCCATGGGCGCATGGGCGTCCACCTGAGGGACAGTGACAGACCTACCTGCCAGCTCAATAACTGTCACCCATGAGGCTGGATGAGATGGCCAGTGGGGGAGGGCCAGCCAGGGCGCATGCCGGACCCGCCTCTCCTTCAAACGGGGGGCCTGCAACGAGGGCTCTGCTGGCCAACAGGCCCGGGGTGGAGCCAACCAGTGCAGAGGGAGGAAGGGCTGTTTGCTGGGGTCCACCCCCCCCCAGTGTTCACCCAGCACCACGGCACGAGGGCCACACCAGGCCTAGGGGTCAGGAAAGGGACAGAACAGCCAGCCTGAAGGCCGCCCCCGAGACCCCACAGGACGAGGAAGTCCCAATCAGGGGAAATCCCAATCAGGGGCTGAGGACACCACCGCCTGCCAGTGTGGACACCGCTAGCAGCAATGACAAAGTGCTTCCACCTCCATCACACCCCAGTGACCCTTGCCAGAGTCCTACAAAGTCACAGCCATTTTCACAGGACAGAAGAGAAACCGCAGGTGGGAGGCGGACGGTGTGTGGGGCACCAGCCCTGGAGCTACCGCAGGCAGACACCTGCCTCCGGAACCAGCCCGGCGCCTTCTGAGCCCAGGGTCCCTGGGTAGATGCCACCGAGGGGGCGCCCCCCAGGGTTGTTCCGGCAGCCATTCAGGGAGAAGGTGCGCGAGGGAGCCCGCAGGAAGAGCAGCGGCGGGAGGACAAAGCAGCTTCCTCTGCTTGCGAGCGCCCACCCTGCACGGAGCACGCGCCTCTCATCTGCTCTGCCCACGGTCCTATGGGGGGGAGGGGGAGTCTCTCCCATTCGACAGATGAGGAAACTGAGGCTTGGAGAGACACAACAACCCGCCCAAGTTCTCGCTCCAGAGCACGCCCCGCCCCCCACGCCCACGCTGGCTGGCACGGAGCACCCCAGGTTGCAGGAGGGACCTGGAAGGAGCGAGCCATTGTCCCAGGGGCCCCACCTGCCCATGGAAATAGAGCTCCTCCCCTCCCCCCCCCGCTGAGCAGTGAGCCCTCGTGCTCACCAGCAAGCTTGTGGGGCGTCAGGAGTGCCAGGTTACTCCCCTCACTGTCCTGGGTGGCCTTACTTCAAGCAGCCAATGACAGTCACTCAACAAGCACCTCTGAGGCCTGCAGGGCTCGGGGCCACATGCAGTGGGGCAGGGGACAGAGGACACAGAGCTGACCAATAGCCACAAGACAGGTAGGGGGCTCATGAGAGACATGGGTCAGCGGTCCTCAACTGGAGCGGCTCTGTCTCCAGCAGACACCGGGTGATGTCTGAGGACGTTTGTGGTCGCTACACTGGGGGCTGCTCCTGGCATGGGCAGGGGGAGGCAGGGATCCTGCTCAGCACCTGCAGTGCCCGGGACACCCCTCCCCAAACATCTGGGGCACAGAGCCTGGGAAACCCGCTCAAGGTGCCCAGTGAGCTGACCCCAGACCCCAGGGAGGGACTCTGCGGGGAACAGGTTCTCAAGGAGCACCAGGTGCCACGTGGGGCTGGACGTGGGCCATGGCTGGGTCCTCGACCCCACTGCCCCCTGAGGACACTAAAGCACGGACCTGAAGTCCCACAGCTACAAGTGGCAGTGGTGGGTTCTGAACCTGTCTCCCCAGCCCACACACCTGACCCTGACACCACAACGTTCCCAGGCCCTGGGGACGTTCTGTCCACTGCGCTTGGGCACCTGGCGGCCATGGGTGTTGCTGGACCAGAGGTCACCAGCATCAGAGAAGCCAGTGATGGGAGTCTTCTGGCCCAGGGGCAGACGGCAGTAGGGGACTGCAGGAGACACCCTGGTGGGGGGTGTGGCCAGGCCCAGGTGACCAGCCCAGGTCTGCATCCAGGCGGCCAGTTCCAGACAGCCCAGCGAGCCGCCAGGTGCCCGACGCAGGACAGACCCAGCGGCTGGCAGGAGGCTCCTGGGGCAAAGGCAGGGCTGGGGCAGGAACCACACGTGTTTGGTGGCGGCTGCACAAACACCCTCCCCCCGTCTCCGGTCTGTGAGCAGTCCAGTGTCTGCCCCAGACACGCCTGTGCTGTCTGTCGCCCTGGCCGGCAGGCCACCAGGGCTCACTGCCCTGGTACACGGTTGGGAAACAACTGCCCTGCAGGGGACCCACTTGGCTGCAGGGAAGCGACAAGCAGGCCTGAAAGCCACCTCCCACCTCACCAAGATCTGTCCAGACTTCTTGGCATGGGCCTGGACGTCCTGCTGAGTGTCCTCATCCCAGAAGGAGAAGGGCTCCACCGCAAAAATCAGAAAGTGAAACCTTCTGTGGTTACATGTTGGCGGGGAAGCCCTTCCCCCCTCACCGCAGTGCCAGCAGGGCCAGCAGGAGGCACGGGGAGGACAAGTCCCCGAGGACCTCAGAGCCCATGGAGACGCGGCCGTGGCGGGAAGGGAAACCCAATTGCACTTGACGCGACTCGTCACGGCACAAACTGTCTTTTTCCCAGGGAATCAGTTCAGGTGCCGGGCCCTGCAGGCCGCGTGGCGCAGGGGAGGTGTGGCCCTGCACCCTCCTGGGCAGACGGGGAAACTGAGGGTGCAGGAGGCCCAACAGCAATTCTGCACGCCTGCCAACAGATGTCTGCAGCACTTCCGGGGCTGCGCCCTGAGAAAGCAGACCCTTCGGCAAAATGCATCAATAACAATTAATTAAGTGTAAACATTAAGGAGGTAAGAACATGTCCTGGGCTGAGCCTCTGTGTCTCCCCAGCCCGGACTCCAGCCCAGGGAATCAAGGTTGGACGAGGCCATCCAAGGACGCTTCCTGCTCCCACAGTCTTCTGGGACACAGCACAGCCACCCTGCCAGGCGCCAGAGGCCACGCTCCGCGCCGCCCGACGCTGGGAGGCACGCCCAGCCCTTCCCGTGGGGCCGCCACACCCCACGCCAGATCCCAGCCTGTCACTGCTCTGTGAGGCTGGTGCAGGCCGGACAGGAAGCCTCCGGAACCAACCAGCCTGCTTTATTTAGAAAGCCCAGAGCCACTCCGGCTGGGCCCTGCTAGCAAGCCCAGGCTCCGGCAACAGGCATTCCCACGGAAGCCCTCCACCTCCCCGCTCTAACCCTGCCGTGAGGAGCGGCTGAGGGGCCTCCCTGGTGGATTCCTGCCGAGACAGAGACACCACGGCCATGGGCTGCACTGGGAAGGCAGGGCCCATCGGGCTTGCGGGAAACCGGCTCCAGGAACTCCTAGCTGGGACTGCAGCCCCACAGGGTCCTCCCGGGAGAGCTCGCAATGCCCAGGAAGGACCCCAAGAAGGTGGCAGCGACATGCCCTGCAAGGAGGCTGGAACCGCCAGTGCGCTAAACACACAGTACGTGCTCGTCACTCCGGGTCCTATCGACAGCTGTCACTATCATCGACACAAATGCCAATAAGGACAAGCCTAGAGTATCAGCGACTAAAACCGAATATATGTGCACACGTTCACATGTACACTGAGCATTGAATTCTCAGAGGCACAGCCGTGACCGTCCAAACAAAAATATTCACTCTATGAGCACTCAAGTAAATTTCTGGCAAAATAATTCCACTGCCTGCCCACCAGCTTTGCTGTGTGAGCATACTGCGTCACATACGGCCATGTGGCAAGGATTCTTGCAGGGGGCAATTTGCCTGCAGGGGACACTGGGTGATATCTGGGGACATCTGTGGTTGTCACACTGGAGGGGCTCTCCCTGCATGGGGTGGGTCGAGGCAGGGACACTGCTCAGCACCCTGCAGTGCCCAGGATGGCCCCACCCCAGAGGACGAAAGCAAACTTTCACACAGAGTGGCAGAGGTAGCACAGGAGCCAGGGCACCGAGTGCAGCTCTAGGACTTCCTCGGGGCCACTCCCCGCACCCCTCATAGGAGGCATTAAAAGTCCCCTCCAGGCTGACCAACCTCAGAGGTCACGTGCAGCCCAAGGGAGACAGCATAGACACCACCGAGTGGACGAGACATTTTCCCAGAACATGCCCCACCTGATTCCCGAGACTAGAGGGAAGATGCCAGAAACACCCACAGAAACGAGACAATCCCATGCCCCAGATGCCCAGCGGGGTGACAGCAGGCCCCACCTTCACAACTCTGCATGGGAGCCGTGGCGGGGCCAGCGGGTTGGAGCCCCCACTGCTAAGGGGCAGGGGAGGAAGGAACTCCGGAGAAAAGCGAACTCCAGCTCGCCTGGCCCTGCTGCACAGGGGACGGACGTGGTGGCCTCCACTCAGAGGTACCCAAGTACATCATCCAAGGCAGGCACGTTAACCACCTGCTGCAGCCCAGCTGCAGCCTCCCTGGCCAGAATCTCAGTCCCACTCTCAATCTGCTCCCTGCAAAACACGGACAGTCGCACGCTCAGGCTGGCTTACTGGGCAAACGGAATGAGTCCTACCAGCAAGTGGGAGCTGGGCAGAGGTCCCCTCCCCTGCGCCCTGGCACCCCAGCCCTGGACCTCCCCGCAAGCAGTCCTCCACCTGGGATGCAAGTTTGCTTAGATGGGAAGTTTTCTGAGGGTCTGTTGCATCGCGCTCCCACAGGGTTCCCTGGCTCCCAATGCCTCAGGGTTCAGACCACAGTCACCTCCTCTGTGAAGCCCTTCCAATCCCAAGGCAGGTCCCTGGTCCTCTGTGTTGCATTTAAACCTGTTCTCCTTGGGTCTTATAAGCCTTCACCTTGGACCTGCCCTGCCATGCCTTGAACGTCACAACAACTTCCATAGACAGGTGCACGACCCCCATTTTATAGGGTGGAGGGTGACTTCTAGGGTCACACTGTGGGGGAGGGGTGGGACTGCAGACACAATTACTGCTGCAGCCAACACCACCTGGCCACAGGTGGGCACCAGACAAAGGCTTATGGGATGGGCCACGTCACTTTCAGACCTGCTCCAAGCCATGGCAGCAGATGCAGGAGCCCATCCGTGTCTTTGAAACCTGTGTCACCCTCAAGTCCAAAGTGCAGGCACAGAAGCCTGGGTTGCCTCAGGGAAGGTGGCAGGGGGGTCTGGAGGTCACAGAGCCACAGGGCAAAGCTATCTGGTAATATCCTTATGACACCACTCCAAAATAAAGTCTACCACCCTCTGCAAAAGCCATCCAGGGCCACCTTGTCCTCCAAAGTACCACCACTCGGGCCCCACCACCAAATCTCCCCGAACTTTGAGGTTACCACTCTGCCTACTTGTCTCTCCTGGAAAGATGGCCTGTTTTCGAGCCTTTGGGTAAATCAGAACACAAGTTTGGAAGTAAGACAGGAAGGCATTTCATCCCGGGCGCCTCTCTGACCCGGGGCGTGGAGGGCTCCGGGAGGGTCACAAGCGGAGAGGCAACATGCTCCCCGCCATGACCTGCCACCTCCCAAAGGCGAACTGACACCAGATCCTCCTCAGGTGCACCCCTTCTGGAACAGCCCCTCATTTTCCACCTTGTCCGCAGGCCAGGAGCCAGTCCAGGAGCTCAGGAGGGGAGGGGAGGGGCAGTGCAAGGGCTTCTGTTTTGTAAACCACTGCAGGGCCCTTATTTAGGGTAACAACACTCTGCCGCCCAGCTCCTTGCAACAGGTGTGCCTTGGGAAGACGGAGGCTCACATGTGAACTTGCTCCGGGCCGGGCAAGAGGAGCCAGGACATGGGGGCTGCTCCCAAGGAGGGCCGGACCCCGGCTCCCACTGAGGAGCTAAGGAAAGCAGCCTGGGGAAAGGCTGAGGACTCGGCCAGTGCTGACAACTTGCAAAGGCTCCCTCAGGCGTCAACCCCGCGTGGGCCTCCGGCTAAACAGAAACCCCAAGGGAGGAAAGACTGTCCCTCCCACAGGGTGTGTTCCACTGGAGAGGGAGGGGAGACGTGGGGACGGCCCTGAAGGGAATGGTGGGGGGGGACAGAGGAATCTTTGGAGGGAAACAGGCTCTGCATGGAGGGAACAAGGCTCCACCGGGCAGAAAGAGTCAGGGCAGGACCCTGGGAGGTGAGGGGTGAGTGGGTCTTATGGATTACAGCGCAAAGGTCTGACTCTGAAGAGACACTAGGGTGAGGGGGACACCTGGTGGGGTAAGGTCAGAGAGCCTGCCCCTGTGCGTGAAGGGGCCGTCCCTTGAGCAGGGGCACAGGGCAGATCCTGAAGGGTCCTGGGGGCCCAACATAGACAGCGGAAATCAGGGGCTGACCCCAGAGGGATCTGGAAGCTCAATCTGGTCAGTAGAGGCAGGGGCTGACCCCAAAGGGGCTGACCCCGGAGGCCAACATGGACAGCACAGGCAGGGGCTGACCCTGGAGGGTCCCAGAGGCCTGACCTGGACAGTAGAGACAGAGGCTGACCACAGAGGGACCCTTGGGCCCGACATGGACAGCACAGGCAGGGGCTGACCCCGCAGGACCCAGCAGCACAGGCATGGGCTGACCCCGCAGGGCCCCGCAAGACCGGGCAGCACAGGCAGGGCTGACCCTGCAGGGCCCCGCAGAACCCCGCAGCACAGGCGGGGGTGGACCCCGCAAGACCCCGCCACACAGGAAGAGGCAGACCCCGCAGGATCCGGCAACACAGACAAGGCTGACACCGCAGGACCCCGCAGCACAGGCAGGGGCTGACCCCGCAGGACCCCGCAGCACACACAGGGGCTGACCCCAAAGGACCCCGCAGCACAGGCAGGGCTGCCCCCGCAGGACCCCGCAGCACAAGAGGGCTGACCCTGCAGGACCCTGCAGCGCAGGCAGGGGCTGACCTAGCAGGACCCCGCAGGACAGGCAGGGCTGACCCCGCAGGACCCGGGCCCGGAGGGACGCGCGCCAGGCCCGGCGGCCGCACTCACCGAGCAGCAGCAGCTTGAGCTCGCGCCGCGCGTCGCGCTTGTCCCGCCGCAGCTGTTTCTCGATCTCGGCGTTGATGCGCTTGGATTCCTTCACCTCGTCGCTCAGGCAACACGCCATCATGGACTCCAGAGTCATCGTCCCGGCCGCGGCAGCCGCCGGCCGCCCCCGCCGCCGCCCCCCGCCCCGGCCCGGCCGGACCGCCTCGGCCGCCGCCTGCCTCGGCCCTCGGCCCTCGCCCGGGCCGGCGCCCCCTCGCCGCCGCCCGCGAGCCGCCTGTCCCCGCTCGCGCCGCGCCAGCCGCGGACCCCCGCCCGCCGCCCTCAGCCCGCGCAGCCGCCGCCGCCAACCGCAGCCGCCGCGACCAAGCGACACCGCCGCACAACCTAGCCTGGCTGGCAGCACGGCCCGCGACGGGCAGGCGGCGCGGCCAATGGGAAGGGCCGATGGACCCGCGCGCCCACATTGGGGGCGGGACTAGAGGCCTGGGCGGGGCTTCGGTGCGCGCGGGAGGGGCGGGGTGGGGCGGGGTGGGGCGGGGCGGGGGCGCCCGCGGGTTTGGTTGCGCCGACGTGGGAAGGGGGGACGCGCAGCCGGGAGCCGGGCGGGGCCGCCCGGGATTGTGGGAATGTGGCGGACTTGGCCGGCCTGCCTCGGCTGCGCTGGTCTCGCCTCGGCCCCGTTCGGCCCCGCTCGGCCCCGCTCGGGCAGGCCAGGGAGGGAGAGGCGCGCGCCGATCCTCACCGTCTCCTAACCCGTGGGGAGCCGCCGCTTGACTGCAAACGAACCTTCCCTCATATGTTAAGTAGCGTTAATGGGCCGCCTACTGTATATCAGCCGTTAATGCAGCGCCCGCTGTATACCAGACATAGCGAAAGCATTAACGGAGCTCCTGCTGTATACCAGGCATGAAACAACCATTAATGCAGCTCCTACTCTATGCCAGACATGGACCAGCCATTAATGGAGCGCCTGCTATATACCAGACAGGGCAAGTATTAATGCAGTGCTGCTACATACAGGCATGGACCAGGCATTAATGCAGCACCTGTCATATATCCTACACGGCACAAGTTTTTAGACACAAGGTCTCACTCTGTCGCCCAGGCTGGAGTGCCGGGGCATCATCACAGCTCACTGCAGCCTCGAACTCCTGGGCTCAAGCCATCCTCCTGCCTCAGCCTCCCAAGTAGCTGGAACTACAGGCACGCACCACCGTGCCCGACTAATATTTTTAAATTACTTTTTGTAGAAACAGGGTCTCACCATATTGCCCAGGCTGGTCTTGAACTCCTGGCCTCAAGCCATCTTCCTGCCTCACAACTGCTGGGATTACAGGCGTGAGCCACTGTACCCAGCCTGGGGCATGAGTATTAATACAGTGCCTGCTGTATATCAAATATAGCAAAAGCACTAATGGAGTTCTTGCTATATACCAGGCACTGACCAGGCATCAATGCAATGCCTGCTATATGCCAGGCATGGGCCAGGCATTAGTGCAGTACCTGCTGTATACCATACAGGACGCAAGCATTAACAGAGTGCCTGGTGTAAACCAGGTACACAACAGACATTAATGGAGTGCCTGCTGTATTCCAGGATGGGAGCAAGCATTAATAGAGCACCTAATGTAGACCAGGCACTACTGTAAGCCCCTTTGAAGGCCCTACCCTGCTGATATAGTTATCCTTCTTTTGCAGGTGAAATGGAAGCTGCCACCAAGATTTGTAAAAACATAAGTGTGTTCCCATCCCATGATGGGCCGCACCTAAAACCCTTTTGCCTCTCTGTTCTCATTGCCTCACCTCTGTACACCTCTTTCCATCTCACTTCAAATGTCACTTCCTTGGAGACACCTTTCCTGATGCCTCAGACCAAACCAGGTGCCGTCCCTTGAGGCACAACTTGAAATTATATATTTTTCCGGGCATCTGTCTGTAGACTCAGTTTCCCCAATTAACCGTGAGCTGCCTGAGGGCAGGAACCAGGCCTGCATGGCTCACCTAGAACAGGGATTGGCAGATTTGACCCACCACCCTGGGGCAAGTCTGGCCCCGCTCGTGTCTTTCATACAGACAGACGGTCCACGAGCTCAGAATGGTTTTTACATTTTTAAAACCGGTTTAGGCCGGGCGCGGTGGCTCACGCCTGTAATCCTAGCACTCTGGGAGGCCGAGGTGGGCGGATCGTTTGAGCTCAGGAGTTCGAGACCAGCCTGAGCAAGAGCGAGACCCCATCTCTACTAAAAATAGAAAGAAATTATATGGACAGCTAAAAATATATATAGAAAAAATTAGCCGGGCATGGTGGTGCATGCCTGTAGTCCCAGCTACTCGGGAGGCTGAGACAGGAGGATCACTTGAGCTCAGGAGTCTGAGGTTGCTGTGAGCTAGGCTGACGCCACGGCACTCACTCTAGCCCGGGCAACAGAGTGAGACTCTGTCTCAAAAAAATAAAAAAATAAAAAAATAAAACCGGTTTATAAAAAAAAAAAAAAATTCAAAAAAAGTAATCATCTTGGACTCATGAAAATTATATGAAACTCAAATTTCAATGTCCATGAATAAGGTTTTATGAGAACGTAGCCACGCCCATTCATCTGCATATTAGTCCGTCTGTATATTATTAAAATGCCTAATGCACAACCAGGGCTGAGTAGTTGCAACTGCCCTAAAATATCTTCCGTCTGGCCCCTTACAGAGAGAGAGCTAGAATATGCCCCAAACACCCCGTACAGACTCAGTCGGTGTCTTTCGAATGATGTAAGAAGAATAGAAGAGCCTGGAGTGTTCTTGGGGCTGGACACCCATTTTGCAGAGGAGGAAGCCGAGGCACCTTGCACACGACCTCCCTGACCACAGCAGCCCTCCCAGCCCTGAGCTGGCCTGACCTTCCTCCCTCCACCGGGCCCCACCCAGATTCCAAACTCCGGGTGCCCTTCACCCCGCTTCAGAGCTGCCCCTCCGTGGGCTGTGCTCCCCTGTCTTGAGATAAGAGGGTGAAGGAAGGTCAAAGTCTCCGTTTACGAGTTGACTGGGAGTGTGGGGAGATGAGCTCCTGGAAACTCGCATCTTCCGGGGCTTCCAACATCAGGAGTGAAACTGTGACCAGAAACCTTATCCCTCAGGTCTCGGCTCAACATGCCCCCTCCTCCAGGGGCTCTTCCCCGACCAGCCCTAAGTAACGGCACCCAGACCCCAAGGCCTCTCCGCTGCCACACGCTGCTGTGTCTCCTCGCAGCCCTGTCTGGTCCAAAATGATCTTCATCTGTCTCTTTCCTCACTGGCTACCTCTCCTGTCATGATATAGGGTGTCCTTGTCTTGGTCACCACAATATCTAGAACCCAGCCTGACATTCAGGAGGCGCTCAATAAGCACTGAACGAACGAATGTATGCAGGCATAAATTGGTTATTATTTGCTTGACATCTTTAACGGCCTTCTTTCCTGTCGCCACCGCTGCTTAGCAGAAACAGGTGTGATGGCTCATCCGTCACCTGTTCACTCTCTGTGTCATCCCACCAGACTAGGGGTCCCGGGAGGGCAGGGACAGCAGGTGTCAGGATCACCACTGGGTCCCCCGAGTCCAGCACCGGTCCTGGCCGCGCCCCCCCCCCCTCCGTTCCACCTGCACACCTCCTGGGAAGGTGCATTCATTCCCAGGGCTTCAAACCCGTCTACGACCCATGACACCCACAGTCCTGTCTCCGGCTGGGGCCTCCCCGGAGCTTCAGACCCGGGGTCCACCTGCCCTTGGACCTCTCCATGCAGGGGGCTCATGGAGTTTCACACTCAACACGGCAAAACCTGAGCCCCGATCGCACCTGCAAAAGGTCCCGTCTCAGACCCTCTGCAGCCACGTGGCCTCGCTCCGGAATGCTTCCCCACAAGCCCACCTCACCCCCACTTTCTGGGCCACCCTCTTCTCCAGGCCTCATCCTTCCTGCCCCCCAAAGCTAAAAGACTCCTCAGTAGCCTTTGTCACAATGCTCTGTTCTTTTCCTTCAGAGACATCGTCACAATTTGAAATGGGATGGCTCCATTTATTGAGGGTTACCTATGAGCCGAGCACTAGATTGGGTATTTATGGGTGACATCCTCGACCCCCTCGTGCATGGGAGAAACTCAGTCCCATCTTGTTTTCCACCATGTCCCTGGGGCCTAGAACAGTACCTGGTATACAGTAAGTGCTCAATAAATGTTTGCGACCTCAGTGAAGGAACCCCGGCACTCGTGGGTACTTCTCCTCTTTGTCTGGAGAAAAAAATAATAATAATTGCACTTCCCTCTCCTCCTTTGCAACTGTTCCTTTTCCCTGGCAGCCTCCCCCGCACTCGGGACTGAAAACTCAGGTTCCAATCTCGCTTTGGGTTGTTGACTGCTGGCGTGCACCGTGGGCAGGTGACGTGACGTCTCTGGGCCTGTTTTCCTACCTGTAAAGTGGGCACAACATTAGTTCTTTCTCAGAGAGCTGTTGTATTAATAAATAGCAAAGGAGAAGCCTCCTAGGAAGCATGTAGCAAAAGCGTAATGTTTGCTGAAATATTTAAATACTAGGGGACGGGGGTAGAAGCCTCTAGGACAGCACACAGCGAGCCCAGCCCCGCTTCCTCACGTTCGTGGGCTTGGGTGATCAATCCACCCCTCGTGGCATGTGAGCTGAAGTTAGTGGCTCGCTAACAAATATCACAGAATGTGGCAGATACGAGGGGATAGCATTTCAGAGATCGGGTCGCAAAGTCACCGTGGCTTCCATCTGGGGTTCCCTCTCTCTGGTTCTTGGAGCCCAGCCACTCTGTAAGGAAGTCTACCCCGTCCTGCTGGTGACGCTGTGTGGTGTGGAACCAGCGTCTCCCGACAGCAGCCACGTGAGTTCAGCTCCAGTCGAGCCTTCGCATGAGACAGCCCCAGCGAACTGCAGCCTCACGAGAAACCCTGAGTCAGAACTACCCAGTTACGTTAGCCCAGGTTCCTGAACCCCAGAAACTGCATGAGATCGTGAATGTTGACCATGTTAAGGCGCTAGGTTTGCGCTGATTTGTTCTGCGGAAATTGGTAACAAAGGCATGGACCCAAGAGAGAAGACAGCACTTGTCCACACAAAGACCTGGACGTAAGTGTTCATAGTAGCTTCATTCATAACGTCCCCAAACTGGAAACAGCCCACATGTCCATCAGTGGGATCTGTTCGTTCATGGCTGGTTATTTATCGAGCACCAGGTGAGTGGATAAACAAATGGTGGTCCATCCAATCCATGGAGTATTATTCAGCTAAGAAAAAGGACTAAAAGAAATTAACCAGGTGTGGTGGCTCACACCTGTAATCCCAGCGATTTGGTAGACTGAGGCAGGAGGATTGCTTGAGGCCAGGAGTTTGAGACCAGCCTGGGCAACAGAGCAAGATCCCATCTCTACAAAAAATACCAAAAACAAAAAATTTAACTGGGCATGGTAGTGCTCACTTATAGTCCCAGAGACTCGGGAGGCTGAGGCAGGAGGATCACTTGAGCCCAGGAGTTGGAGGTTGCAGTGAGCTGTGATGATGCCACTGCTCTTCAGCCTGGGTGACAGAGTAAGACGCTGTCTCAAAAAAAAAAAAAAAAGGAACAAACTATGCATATACACAATAACATGAATGATTTTTTTTTTTTTTCTGGAAAATGCCAAGTATAGAGACCTATAGTGATTGGAAGTACATGGGTGGGTGACCGGGGATGAGGGTGGGTCGGGACAGAGAGGGAAAGTTCTGGGGGTGATGCCGACATTTGTTCACCATCTCGGTGGCTGCACAGGTGTACACCTGTGACAATGAACACGCATCGTTCATTGCATGCGTGTCATGCCTTAAGCTGTCAAAAAAAAGTTGACGGGGTTGGTACTTGTAGGGCTACATAGTAAGTGCTGAATGAATGATTCCTGTCTGCAAAGGACGCAGAAACAGGTGCAGATGGGTTGAGACGGCAGGTGTGGGGAGAGGGGCGAACGGGTACATTCATTCATTCATTCATTCCCCCAGTATTTATCCAAAGTACCGGTGACACCCCTCCCAGCTGCGGGTCTGCCCTGGGCATTGTGGGGAGCAGAAACAACAGGGGGTGTCCTGTCGTTCTCCTCATCCATTCACGCTGTGCCTGCTGTGTGCCAGGAGGAGGGTGGGGACCTGGAAAGCCTCCAGGGGGGAAACTGAGGCCAACAGAGACTTGGTGAACTGGCCCTGGGGCCCAGCCCTGAGCTGAACGCTGACTCGGGCCTCCCCACCCACAGGCCCAGAATGACAAAGTCCTTGCTGCCCGCGCCTTGATGGCACTAGCGGCCCCACCCCCTCCTCCCTCCCTCGAGGCCTTGGCCTCCTGAACCTTGAGGAGCTGAGTTTTATGGGTCCAGGGGCCGAGGAACAAGCCCACTTCCTGGCACAGAGCTGAGAGCGAGACCAAAGGTGACTGGGCCCAGGCTGGGGCAGGCAGGTTGCAAGGACGCCCGGGGCCAGAAGGCCAGCTCCGGAGTCGGGGCAGGCTCCTTCCCCCATGCCCACGTCCAGCCCCCTCCAGGCCTCAGGGTGGAAAACGGCTGTCAGCGCCTGCCCCTTCTTGGATCTGCAAAGAAAGTCAGAGGCAGCCGGACACAGTGGCTCACACCTGTCATCCCAGCATTCTGGGAGGCCAAGGTGGGAGGTTGACTTGAGCCCAGTAGTTTGAGACCAGCCTGGGCAATATAGCAAGACCCCATCTCTAAACAAATAAATAAATAATAATTAGCCAGGCATGGTAGTGGGCACCTGTAGTCCCAGCTACTCGGGAGGCTGAGGCAGGAGGATCACTAGAGCCCAGGAGTTCGCGGCTGCAGTGAGCTATGATGATGCCACTGGACTCCAGCCTAGGTGACAGGGCGAGACCTTGTCTCGAAAAAGAAAAAACTCTGCAAGTATTAATAGAACTACCATATGATCCAGCAAGCCTACTACTAGATATACATTCAACAGAAAGGAAGTCAGGATAGAGATAAGACATCGCCACCCCCATGTTTATCGCAGCACGAGCCACAAGAGCCAAGGTTTGGAATCACCCTAAATGTCCGTCAGCGCATGAACGGATAAAGAAAATGCGGTGTGTACACAACGCAGTGCTATTGAGCCATAAAGAAGAATGAAACCCTGCCATTTGCGGCGACACGCATGGAACTGCGGCACAGTATGGGAAGTGAAATAAGCTGGTCACAGAAAGGCCAATGTCGTATGTTCTCACGCACGTGTGGGAGCGGCAAGAGCGGATCTCGCGCAGGCAGGGACTGGACTGGTGGCTGCCACAGGCTGGGCAGCGGGGAGAGGACGAGGAGAAGTTGGTTAAGGGGAACAGAAAGGCCGATATAAGGGCTAAGTGCTAGTATTTGCTAGGACACTAAGGAAGTTACAGCTAATAACATTTGATTGTGTATCTCTAAATAGCTAGAAGAATTGTAATGTTCCCAGCACCAAGAAAAGATTAACATTCGAAGGAATGGTTACTCCAATCACCCTGATTGGATCACTACACACCAGGTATGGGTAGCAAAACATCGTACAGACCCAGAAAATATGTACGACCGTTATACATCGATAAAAACCAAAAAATAAATCCCTGCCCTTAAGGAGCTGACATTCTACGTCAGGGTAGACACATGATGAATAAACAGAAATAATTAAAACACATTGGGTGTTAGATAGGGACGCACGTGGAAGAGAAGGAAAGCTAGGTAGGGGCTTCGGGAGTGGAATTGTATCTCTTCATTTTTTTATTGATACATAATAATTGTACGTATTTATGGGGTACAGGTGACATTTTGATACATGTATATAACGTGTAATGATCAAATCAGGGTATTTGGGGTGTCCATCACCTCGAACATTTATCATTTCCTTGTGTTGGGAACATTTCAAATCTTTGGAAATATACAATAAATTATTGTTAAGTATTGTGTTATCAAACACTGGAGAGAGTGAGATTTTAAATTCCGAGATTAAGGAAGGCCTCTCTCAGAAGGTGAGCGAGGCACTGGTACCGCAACAAGAAGAGAGTTCCAGGCAGAAGACATAACCCGTGCAAAGGCCCTGGGGCAGGACCGTGCCAGGCGTGTTGGAGGCACAGTGAGGAGGCCCGTGTGGCTGGAGCAGAGTGAGGAGGGGAGAGAGGGAGGAGGGGAGGGCAGGGAGGGGCCGGGCAGGTCGTGCAGGGCCTGGTGGGCTGCAGGGAGGACTTGGGCTTTGACCCCGAGGGAGGTGGGAGCCATGGAGGGCTGTGGCCAGAGGAGGGCCAGGCCCTGACTCAGGTGCTCACAGGCGCCCTCTGGTGGCAGCTTCTTGGGCTGGCCGGGGTGGAGGAGAAAGTGGCTGTCCTGTTAATGGCAGAGGCTGCACCCACAATTAATTCCTGGGTCCAGATCCCAGCTGTCCCTGCAGTGAGATCACACACACCACTGCACTGCAGCCTGGGTAACAGAGTGAGGCCCCCATCTCTAAAAATAAAAATACAAATAAAAACAGAAACAGGTGTCTTTAAACAGAGACACACAGAAAACAACATTATGTATTGATGAGTTGATGACAATGTGACCAGAGGCTCACAGGAACCTGACCTGTGTCTCCCGAGGAGTGACAGTTCAGTATTCGCTAACTCAGGGTTTGCAGCGACTTCATAGAATAAACTCCAGTGACCAACCAGAATCAACGGTGCGTCCGTCCCGCCTCACTCTCTGGTTCTTTAGGAAATGCTCCTCCAGCCCTGCCCCGTTCTACAGAGAGGGAAACTGAGGACCCAAGGAGGGGAACCAGCCCACCGTCCCACCGCAGCCAGCCTGCTGGCACCAGTGGCGTCTGAAAGGTGTGGCTGCCCAGCCTTTCGGTTTGCGGTTTTATCTGCAACCAGCAATCAACGTTGCGAGGTCGCTGGCCAGGCGGGAAGGGAAGGTAATGGTGGGTGGGTGGCCCAGGGGAGCCGGACCCCGTGCCCACGAGAGCGGAGCAGCTGGCGATCTCGCACCATCTACATGTCAGGCTTCCTCCCCACCATGACGCCGTCAACGCAGTTCTGGGGACAGCTGGAGGAGCAGGTAGGAGTCTTTGATTCTTTGAGGTGCAGAGGGGCATGGCGTGGCACCCCGGGAGCCTGGCCCACACTCTGCCCACCTCGCCAAGCTGCAGCTGTGACTCCAGGAAGGTGGGCACGTGCAGCCCAGGTACAATTACTGAATTTAGCGAATAAAAATACAGAATGCCAGCTAGGCACGGTGGCTCACGCCTGTAATCCCAGCACTTTGAGAGGCCGAGGAGGGAGGATTGCTTCGAGGCCAGGAGTTTGAGACCAGCCTGGACAACACAGCAAGATCCTGTCTCTACAAAAATTTTTTAAGAAATTAGCTGGGCACGGTGGCTCACACGTGTAGTCCCAGCTACTCAGGAGGCTGAGGCTGGAGGATCGCTTGAGCCCAAGAGTAGGAGGCTGCAGTTAGCTATGATGTCACCACTGTACTCCAGCCTGGACATCAGAGCGGGACCCTGTCTCAAAAAAAAAAAAAAAAAAAATACAGAATGCTCATTTGAATGTGAATTTTAAATCAACAACAAATGACAGTAAATGTGACATTTGGGACATTCTGGTACCAGTACGTTATTCCATGTTCACCTGAAATTCACCTTTCCCTGGGAGTCCTGGTTTCATCTGGCAACCCTGATCCCAGGCAAGTCCTTCCTCCCCAGCCCAGGGGTGGGAGCCTGGGCCCAGCTTTGTCCTCCCTGTTCAAGCGGGTGGTTGGTTTTATTTTTGCTTCTGGGTTTTGGGGTTTTTGGTTTGTTTTTTTTACATTTTTTAACTTAATTTTTGAAGTTGTAATAAATACACTTAACATAAAATTTACCATATTAACCATTTTTAAGTGCACAGCTCAGCGGCATTAAGCACACTCATGTTGTTGTGCAGCCAACACCACCCTCCATTTCCAGAACTTTCTCATCTTCCCAAACTGAAACTCTGTCCCCATAAAACACTCGCTCCCCACCCCCTCCCCAGCCCCTGGCACCCACCATCCTACTTCCTGTCTCTGTGGGTCTGACGCCTCCAGGGACCTCCTGTGAGTGGAATCACACAGGATGTGTCCTTCTGTGTCTGGCGTCTCTCACTGAGCACGATGTCCTCAGGGTCCCTCCACGCTGTGGCCTGTGTCGGAATTTCCTTCCTTTCCACGGCTGAATAATGCTCCATGGCGTGGGTGGACCGCGCTGTGCGTATCCACCATCCACTGATGGGCGCTTGGGTTGCTTCCACCTTTTGGCTGCTGTGAAAAACGCACTATGAACACGGCTGTGCAAATATCTCTTTCAGTCCCTACTTGCAGTTCTTTTGTGTACACACCTAGGAGTGGAATCTCGGGGCCCCGCGGTCACTCTACGTTTAGCTTTTCCAGGCCCCGCCAGACCGTTTTCCACAGCGGCTACACCATGTCGCATTCCCACCAGCGAGCAGGAGGGTCCCGGTTTCTCCCCACCCCCTTCCACACTTACGATTGTCCGTTTTTGAAAATTTTATGACAGCCGCTCATTAGACCCATGTCTAATGACGGTTTGGATTTGAATTTACGTAAGGACAAATGATGTTCTGCACCTTTTCTTTTCGCATTTGTGTTGGCCATTGTCGCATCTTCTTTGCAGAAATGGCTACCCAAGTCCTTTGCCTATCTGTAAAAGCGGTTAGTCTGGCCTGCTCTTGACCTACACCTATATGCAGCCATGCCCCTGCTCTCCGTGGCATCTGGCTTTCTTTGCCCCGAATCCTGTGTACGAGACGTGTCCACACTGGACAGGAGCGGTTGTTCACTTCCACGCGGAGAAGCCATCCCTGTTAATCCTCTACAGCCAATAGGCCTGGGGCTGTTTGGGTTTTTCCCGGCCGGTATTGTAATCATTATTTTTGTCAGTCTGTGGGTTGAGAAATCAATTTAGTGGATCATGACCCACATTCATATTTTAAACGCAGCAGCATAGGAGCTATGGAGAAGGCGGTGTGCTTTGCAAGGCCAAGTGTCACCTTGTGCAACTTTTATTGGGCTGTGGGTGTATTTAAATGTCTGTCCCGACCATGTGTTTATATGTGAATGCGTATTTTTTTTTAACTGGGTGGAGATGTTATGGTAAAAAAAAAAAAAAAAAAAAGTTTGAAGGCCCCTCCCCTTATGTAACTGCTTATTTCATAATTTAAATACTTTTGTGTGTGATGAGTTGATTCACTAGAACGGAATTCTTAGGGAGGGTTGATTTTCAAGCCTCCCCCCAGTCAAGGGACAGTCAGCAATGTCTGGGGACATTCCTGGGGGTGGGGGAGGTCCTGGCATGGGGTGGGTGGGGGCCAGGGGCGCTCCTCAGCACCCTGCAGTGCCCACCAGGCTACACCCCAGGGTGTGATCAGGCCCAATGTCCTCAGTGCTAAGGGGGCAAGACCCTGCATTAATTGTTTGAAAAAATAATTGAGTCTACTGCTCACAGTAGACGCCAGAATAAACTTCCAACGGGGCAGATGGTGCAGACCAGGTGACCCCCGGCCCCTGGGGCCCCCCCCCACTCAGGTGTGAATTTAAACCTGTGCAGCCTCCTGGGACCTCAGCAGGGCAGGGGACCGTGGGACGCAGAGTCTCTTGGGGGGGATCAATGGAATCCCTGAACCCAGGGGGTCTCACCTGGGCGTGATCCTGTCCCCAGGTGACACTTGGCTTGGTGATGTCTGGGGATATTTTTTCGGTTGTCACGACTGGGGGAGGGGATGCTCCTGGCACGGAGTGGGTGGAGGCAGGGACGCGCTCAGCACCTGCAGTGCCCAGGACGCCCCAGCGTCCAGGTGGAGAAACCCAGGATTACACAGTCTGATTTGCTGGCCTGCACCGGCCCGGCACACAGCAGGCGATCCCCAAGGATTTGCAAGCCGAAGGGGTGCCGTCTCCAAAGCCCTGGTCGCACTCAGGTGAGGCCAGGTGCGGAGCAGGTGCGGGCAGCCCCGGCCCAAGTGCGGGGTCCTGGGAGACGCTGCCCCCGTGTGGCCGCGCGTGGAACCGCAGCGGGCCGCACCTGCGCGTGGGGGTGGGGCGGGGAGAGCCGGCCCTGGGGTAGGATACCCGCGCTTTCCGCGATGAGGGCACATTCCAGCTCGATGTGGTCGCACGTGATGGCCATCGTGGCTGCCGAGCCCATGACACGTAGCCAGTGCAACTGAAGAAATGCATCTTTCATTTCATGTCGTTTTCATCAATTTAAGGGCAAAAGCAAATATCCGTGTATGGTTAGTGGCTACCAGAGCTCCGGGACAGGGTCTGTCCCCTTCTGGGCACAGTGGACCTTGGGGTGGGGCCGTCCTGGACGCTGCAGGGTGCTGAAAAGCATCCCTGGCCTCCACCCACCCCACTCCAGGAGCACCCCCCAGTGTGACAACCACATATGTCCCCAGACATCGCAAAGTGTCCCCTGGAGGGTAAATAATCGCTCTTAGCTGAGAAGCCCTGTTCTAGAATGTTCAGGGCCAGTACTCTGCCTAGCACCGCCTTCAACAACGCACATGGTCTACATTGTCAGCGCAGCAGACCACGCGTGAGCACTTGAAATGTGCCCTCTGCAACTGAGAAACTGTATTTTTGTTTCCTTTCATTCAATTAATTTAAATTTAAATGCAAATAGCCTCATGCACCTCATGGGGACAGAAGCAGAGAGTCCGCCTTTGCAGAGAAAGCAGCCAGGCACCCTGGGCAGGAGGGGTCCGTGGGTGGGTGCGTCGTGTGTCTGGGTTGGTGGATGCGTTTGCACGTGTGACCGCTTTTTGGAGTGAATATATCAAGCACTTACTGGTTCCAGATCCGGTTCTGAGCACTTTACTCCCAGGGACCCAAGTACTGTACTCAAGGAGGTGCTGACATGCCCATTTTACAGAAAAAGAAACCAAGGGTCCGGGAGGACAGCTGCCCAAGTGCTCTTACTCTCTGTGCCAACCTCCAGTGGTACGACCCTCACCCCTGATCTCATTCAATGTGCCTAAGTCTCTGGAACTGTCGTGATTCCCATTTTCCAGATGGGGAAACTGAGGCTCAGACAGAGGAAGTGCCTTGTTTCAAGTCACTCAGAGAGTAGCTGCTGGAGTGAGGATTCAAACTCACGTCTGTCGATCGGCCACAAGGCTGAATTGCCTCCCTGGAGCGGTCTGTGGGGGTCTAGGGAAGGGTGGGGAGATGCACACTTCAGACCCGAGTTTGAATCTTACCTCTATCAATGGCTGGCTGTGTGACTTTGGGGAAGTATCTTGCCCGTTCTGAGCCCCTAGATCTCCTTGGCTATAATTGCTTCCTCCTGGGGGTATTTTGGGCATTAAGTCATTTAACTCTTTGTCTTGGCCAGCTGTGGCTGCCATCACCAAATACCATAGACTGGGTGGCTTAAAAAATATCAAAAATTTGTTTTCTCACAGTTCTGGAGACTGGAAGTGCAAGATTAAGGTGCCAGCAGTGTCCGTGTCCAGGGATGGCTCTTTCCGTGGCTTGAGAGGCCACATTCTCGTTCAGGACTCACGTGGCAGAGAGCGTGACATCTAGTCTTTCTTCCCCTTCTCATAAGCACAGTCACGCCATCATGAGGTCCCACCCGCATGACGTCTGCTCAACTTAAGTGTCCCTCCAAGTCCCCACCTCCAAATCCCATCCCTTGGAGGCTACGGCTTCAACATATGAATTTGTGGGGGACACACTTCAGTCCCCAGCATTCACACAAAACACCAAAGCATCGGCCACACTGGGGAGGAACTCAGGAAATAGCGGCTGGTGGCATTGAGGGTGAAGGTGTGTCTCTGAGTCTGTTTCTCAAATTTCCTGGACCACCGGATCTCAGTTTCCTCTGCTATGAAATGGGAGTGACCACTGTGGCCACCCCGAGAGCTTGAGACAGACCTGGGGACCTGAGACAGTTTGGTAGCCCTCAGCCATTTCTGATGAAGGGGTTGATTATTTTGTTCGGGGGCAGAGGTTGGGGATATCCGGGCACCACGGAGCTGGAACAGCGGCGTCAGGCGTTCAGAAATCGCACTAGAGAGTCGAGAAAGCAGAGCCCCAGACACGGACAGCCACTTGTGCAGAGACACAGAGCTCACCAGCCATAAAGCTGGGACCAGCATGTGGCCCTGGGGTGTCTAAGGAGAGGCAGCAGGAGCCTCTGGGGGGCAGACCAGGTGGGCAGCCAGGTCCCCAAATGTCCCCAGGTATCCCCAGAGATGCACCCGCTAGAGCCAGCCTCTAATCACCGCACCTAATCACCGCACAGCCCCTGGGAAATGCAGTGAACACCTTTTAAATGCCCTTAAACACCCCAACAGCGACTCCCGGCCCTGCCAACGCCAGGCTCCCAGGGGCAGAAGCTGGAAGCGCTGGGGACAATGAAAAGAACAAAAACAAAACACATCCAGCCTCCAGCAAGGCCCTGGGGTGGCAGCAAAGGGAGAGAGGCTTGGGTTCCCTGGCCCCTGCCAGCCAGGCCAGACTCTGAGCCTCTGTTGTCCTCAATTGCAAAACAGGTGATCAATAACTGACTTGACACAGGAGGAACACTTAGAACAGTTCCTGGGGCATAGTAACTGCTAAGACGTCATCGTAATCACTGTTGTTATTGTTTTTGTTTATGTTTCCTGGATTTTGGATGGCACGGTGGCTCACACCTGTAATCCCAGCACTCTGGGGGGCCAAGGAGGGAGGATTGCTTGAGGCCAGGAGTTCAAGATCAGCCTGGACAACATAGCAAGACCCTGTCTCTACAAAAAAAAAAGAAAAGAAAGAAAAAGTTAGCTGGGCACAGTGGTGGCACCTGTAGTCCCAGCTACTCAGGAGGCTGAGGCAGGAAAATCACTTGAGCCCAGGAGTTTGAGGCTGCAGTGAGCTATGATGATGCCACTGCACTCCAGACTGGGTGACAGAGACCCCGTATCTAAAATCATCATAATAATAAAAAACAAAAAAACAAAATAATAATAATCACTCGTTTCCTCATTTAGAGACTTTGAAAAATCAGTGACCAAAACCTGGCCAATCAGAGCATCTACTCAGACCACATAGCTTGTCTCAGGGAAGTCATGTGATGCAAGCCTACCCAATCAGAACACGGTAGTCAGACAAAAAAGGATTGAATTGGAGAATCGGACATGTCATGTGACCCAAGCCTGGCGAATCAGAGCTTTCTACTCAGGCCTTTAGGCTCCAATCGGGGCTGTCAGGTGCCCCCTGGGTGCCCCGTGCTTAGTGCTTTCCAGGTCCTCCCTCATTTAACTCTACAACAACCGGGTGCGTTCTCACAACCCATTCATTCATTCACTCACTCGGCAGCTATTTGTTGAGGACCTATAATGAGCCAGGCCCTGTCCCAGATGCTGGGACTATGACAGTGATCAAGACACACAAAAATCCCGCCTCCTGGAGCTGACATTCCCCAAAGTAAACACATGAAACACGTCGCATGTCAGGCGGCGAGGTGTTACAGGAGGCAAAGAAAATGCTGGACTCGTTACCTACATGGGCAGTTGCGGGACAGGAGGGCCAGGAAGAAGGCAGGCAGCCGGCACTGAGCTATGCAAAAGTTGGATCCTGTTTTTATTTTAAAATGCTGATACTTTGTTCATCATGGATATTTCTTCATTAATTTTGCTTTGTTAAAATATTGCATAATGCAAATGTAAACCACACTGCACACCCACCCGCACGGCTATTATTAACACACACACACGCAGACACACACACGCACAGAAAATAAGTGTGGGCGAGGATGTGGAGAAACTGGAATGGAACGTGGTGCAGCCACTACGGAAAAAGCCTGGTGGCTGCTCAAACAATTAAACGAAGAGTCACCACAGGACCCAGCAATGCCACTCCTGGGTACGGTATACACCTACGAGAATTGAAAACCTGTGTGCACACATGTGTGTGAATGTGCACGGCAGCACGATGCTTCACAGCCCAAAAGTGGCATCAACCCAATCGTCCATCCACAGGTGAATATGCATAAACGCAACGTGGTCCGTCCACGTAATCAAATATTATTCAGCTATTAAAAGGAATGAAGCGCCCACACACGCTACAACATGGATCGGCCTTGAGGACATTATGCCAAATGAAATGAGCCAGTCACAAAAGGCCACATAGGGCCGGGTGAGGTGGCGCACACCTGTAATCCCAGCACTCTGGGAGGCCGAGGTGGGAGGATCGCTTGAGCCCGGGAGTTCGAGACCAGCCTGAGCAAAAGTGAGACCCCCGTCTCTACTAAAAATAGAAAAATTAGCCAGACGTGTTGGTACTCGCCTGTAGTCCCAGCTACTCAGGAGGCTGAGGCAGAAGGATCGCTTGAGCCCAGGAGTTTGAGGTTGCTGCGAGCTGGGCTGACGCCACGGCACTCTAGCCCGGGCAACAGAGCGAGACTCTGTCTCAAAAACAAACAAACACACAAAACAAAACACAACACAAAAGGCCACATAGTGTCTGATTCTCTTTATGTGAAATGATGAAATGTCCAGAGTAGATTATTGGTTGCCAGGGACTGGGGGAAGGGAAAGGGCAGTGACTGCTAACAGGCTGGGGTTTTTTTGGGGGGGTGGGGTGGCGAGAATGTTCTGGAGCTAGATTAGTGGTGATGGTTGCACAACATCGTAAATGTATTAAAAGTCTTCAATAGTAAACTGTATGTGTGTTTTACCATAATAGAAAAATAGATCACATCCAAATAGTGTTTATCTCAATGACTGAGATTCTTGGCACCCCCTTACATTTGATGCCTGAAGAAAGAACCTCACTGAAAAGTACACTCATCCTGGTCCTGACCTTGCCAGAATTAAATGGGAAAGTCGAAGGAGTCCTCATGAGAAAGTGACATTTAAGCCAACACTGGAAGGACAGGAAGGAATCCGCCAAACTCAGATTTGGGGAAGAACATCTGAGACAGAGGGCACAGCCTGTGCAAAGGCCCTGGGGCAGGACCACACCTGGCGTGTTGGAGGCACAGTGAGGAGGCCCGTGTGGCTGGAACAGAGTGAGGAGGGGGAGAGAGGGAGGAGGGGAGGATGGGGAGGGGACAGGGCAGGGCCTTGTGGACTTCAGAGAGGACTTGGGCTTCTATCCTGAAGGACCTGGGAGCCATGGAGGGCTGTGGGCAGAGGAGGGATGGAACCTGACTCAAGTTTTAAGTTTGTCAGCTGTGCAAAGGGAAGGATTTTTGTCCTTATTGGTCACCGGTACTAAACCTCCGCTTAGAACCATGCCCAACACATAGTAGGTGCTCAGAAAATATTTACCGAGGGGATAAGTGAACAATAGCGCCATTTGGGAGTGTGCGTTTGAGGACTAAGGTGCAGACCAGTAAACTCGCCCAGGTACGCAGGCAGTAGCAGGCCAGGGCCTCCATCAAACCCAGAGCTGGACCTCCGAGGCCCCACCTCTGCCAGGCCTATCAGAGGGAGGTCCCCGTGCCTGCGCCACGGCCACCTGTTTCCTCCTCCACCTCTGATTAATGGCCAGGCAGCTCCATCCATCACACGCCAGCGCCTGGCTCTGCCCTGGAGGCCGCGGGGCCCAGAGCTCATTTGTAACAGGGCCTTGAGGCCGGTCTCGGAAGGTTGGATACATGAGACGGATCCCCCGCCCCTCCATGGCCCCAGATGTGGCCCCGAGAACCCCAGGGAGAGGAGGGACCACGGGGTGGACACGTGGAGCCAGGAACAGGGGCAGGGTAGGGGACAGCAGCCACCCAGACGACATGAAGTTCTGAAGGCCCAATTCTCTACAAATTAATCATACAGTCAAAACTGCTCCCTCCGGGGGGAGCTGTGGGCTCTTCCTCTTCCTCACCGGGGTTCTGTTCTGCTGCCCCCAAAAGCCCCTCCTTGCAGTGGGTCCCGCCCGGGCTGCCCCCTCCCCACTGGCCTGCTGTCTCCTCCTTCCTTTCCTCCAATGAGACCGCTTCTACCACCAGCTCTGGTGTCTCTTCGATGCTCTAAGCCAGAGATTCTCACCCGGGGATGATTCTGACCCCCAAGGGATACCTGGCGATGTTTGGGGACATCTGCGGTTGTCATGACTGGGGTGGGGATGCTCCTGGCATTGGGTGGGTGGAGGCCAGGGATGCTGCTCAGCACCTGCAGGGCCCCACCCCAGAAAATGATCTGGGCCAGAATGTCAAGACAGCAGAGGCTGACTGAAAAGTAGTGCTCTACAACCCTCCACGGCTCCCTATGGAAGGAGCCAGAAAAAAAAAACCAACTCCTCGGCCCAGGACTCAGGGCCCACATCATCTAGTCTCCTTGCCCTCTCTGGCCAGTGTTCCCACCATGGGCTGCCGTCACGCACCCACCACCCCCAGAACCACATCACAGAGTGGTCAAAGGCCCAAGTTCCTGGGATTAATCCGGACTCTGTCACTTACTCACTGTGTGATTTTGGCCAAGTCACTTCAGCTCTGTGTGCCTGAGTCTCCCCATCTCTAAAATGATTATGGGCCAGGCGCGGTGGCTCACGCCTGTAACCCCAGCACTCTGGGAGGCCAAGGCAGGAGGATCGCTTGAGCTCAGGAGTTCGAGACCAGCCTGAGCAAGAGCGAGACCCCATCTCTACTAAAAATAGAAAAATTAGCCGGGCGTCGTGGTGACGCCTGTAGTCCCAGCTACTTGGGAGGCTGAGGCAGGAGGATCGCTTGAGCCCAGGAGTTGGAGGCTGCAGTGAGCTGTGATGATGCCACTGTACTCCAGTCTGGGCGACAGAGTGAGACCCTGTCTCAAAAAATAAAATAAATAAAATAAAATGAGTATGATGCCAGAACCTAAGGGTTAAAGTGCTTAAGGCAGAGCCCGGTGCATATTCAAAATGTCCTTCCATACCTGTTGGTGGGTTTATTATTCATTATTTGGGTCACAATTCTGGGCTTCTCTGCACGCAGGGGGTGGGGGAAAAAAAACCGTTTTTCTGAAAATGACTATTTCACAATGACTTTCTCCTTCAAAGGCCTGGGTCCCTCTGGGTGGCCCAGCGCTGACCCCACCGTGCTGGAGGTACCTGTGCTTCCCCCACCAGTGTGGGGGCTTCTAGAATGGGAGTGTTTGGTCACTGAGGTGCCTGCCTAAGTAAATATTGGCAGGTGGCCTCCAGCAGAAAAGGGTGTCTGGTCCTCTCAGGGGCGGGGGTGGGAAGGCAGGGACATGGGGGGAACTGGCTCATGGGCATTCGAGGAATGCAGTCTCCCAGGGCTCTGCACTCAAAGAAGGGCCGTGTGCTGGGTGACTAGCTTGGCTGTCACCATCTTGAATCCCTCATCACTTTTAAGCAGCAGGGCCTGTACTTTCATTTTGCCCCGAGCCCAGAAAGTTCTGCAGCCCATTCCGATAGGGAGCTCCAACATGATCTTTGGGGTCTCGAATATTGCAGAGCCTGGCAAGAATACCGTGGAACTTTCCAAGTCTGTTGCTCTTCTCTTAACAGCGTGGTGGCGTTGGGGTCAGGGCGACCCTGCATTTACGGCTAATCCTGTCTTTATTTAACACGTTGATATGTTGTGCATCACAGACGCTTTTTATTTTCTGCATCCGTTTTTATTTTTAAAAATATCGCCTTAAAGTAGTATTTATCTCCATCCCTGGGGGACTTTTGGGGGGGTCCCTTAAATGGAGCTCATTCATCTCACCCCAGCTGTGGCCCCTGCCCTGCCCAGGTGAGAGCTACCACCTGCGGTCCAAAGAAGTTACATTCATTCACTGGGGGAGGAAGGCTGGGGAGTTGTTGGCGATGATGATGATGATGATGATGACGACGACTGTGTATTTAGCACCTGCCTAAGGGGTGACCTTCAAGTAACAGCCTTATTCCAACAGCCCCTCTGGGGCCTATCTGTTCTCCCCATGGCAGAAAGAGGGAGACTTTCAAAGTCCCAGCCAGGGCATGTCCCTCCTCTGCCCGCAGCCCTCAGGGGCTCCCACCTCACCCTGAGTAAAATCCACAAGGGGCCCTGCATGACCTGCCCCCTTTACCAGCTACAGGCTTTGCAGGACCCAGTGCAAAACAAAACCACAAAGTCCCGAGTTCAAAAATGACGAAGAATTTCAAAACACAACGGTAGAACATTAACCCAAGTGCAAAGCCTTCTGGGAGCTGTGCCCCGGGGCAAATGCCGCAAACCCCAGGCCCTTTGCACTTGCTGCCCCCGCCTCTTTGAGGACATCTCTGTCCCATACCTCTCTGAGCTCACAGGCTGTCCTTCCTCAGGTCCTTTTTGGGGTCCAGGAGGCCCTCTCTGAATCCCCCTCCCCCTGGTTTAACCTTGCACCTTCCTGGGCACCCAGTGCCCTCACCCCTGCTTGTTTTTCCCCAAAGCTGTTACCACCATCTGACCCTCCCGTCTGGGGTTTGACTCCTGCATTTGTGTCTAGTGTGTCTCAAGGCACCCCCAACACCACCCCCGCCGCCCCCCCACGGGCCTGGCACACAGTAGGTGCACCACAAATGTGCGCTGCAGGAGCGGCTCTCGTGAGGCAGGCGGTATCCCCCGTCTTTCTGCAGAAGAGGAAACTGAGGCTGAGCGACAGCAGCCGCCCAGCCAGAGCCAAGGTCACAGAGCATGTCCGTGGCACGCGTCCAGGTCGTGCCACGCCAGAGCCGGCGGTTTAGATGGCGGGTCTGCCGGGTGGGGTGGGGTGGGGTGGGGGGGTTTCTTTGACAGATGGGGAAACCGAGGCCCGGCCGGCTGCCAAGGCGCCCCCCGCCGGGAGGGGCCGCGGGGGGCGGGGGCGCGCCGTGCCAAGGTCACCGCGCGGGGCTGGCCCCGGGAGGCGGGCCGGGGTGGGGATCCGCAGGCCTCCCGGGCGCGCGCGCCCCCCCCTCGGCGGCGCGCACGGGGCTCGGGCGGCGGCGGCGGCGGCGGCGGCAGCAGGTGGAGCCGGAGCCTCCGCAGCAGCCGAGCCGCGGCCACCCCGGCGGCGCCGCCATTAGACAATAGCAGCGGCGGCCGCGGGCGCGGGCGGCAGGCGGCGCGGAGGGCCGGGGAGGGGCCCGGGGCGCGCCGGGGCCGGGCGCGCGGGGAGGGGGCGCAGGAAGCGGGCGCGGCCGGGCTCGGGAGGCGGCGGCGGCGGCCCCGGGAGCTGCCGATCGGCGCCGGGACAAAGGCGCGGCCGCCCGGCGCCCCGAGCAGCCCGAGCCGGGGCGCACAGCCGAGGCGCAGCCCGCGCCCCCCGCCGCGATTGACATGATGTTTCCACAAAGCAGGCATTCGGTAAGCGGCGGCCGGCGCCCCCCGCCCGGGCCGGGCCCTGCCCTCCCCCAGCGCCCCCAGCTCCCCTCCCCCCGTGCGCGTCCCGCACCCCCACCCCGCTCCCGCCCGGCGCCCCCACCCCAATCCGGCCCGTCCTCCCCCACTCGGGCCCAGCGCAGCCCCTCCTGCCGCCAGCTCCCGGACACCCCCCCACAGCGCCCGGTCCCCCGAGCTTCCGGGCCTGGAGCGCCCCCCCCAGCTCCCGGCCTGCGTCCCCCCACCGAGACGGGCGGGCCTCGGCCGGCCTTGGCCTCGGGGCTGGGGCGCCCCGGGAGCCCCGCCGGGCACCTCCAGCGCGGGGCAGCTCTCGGGGCCTGTTGTGGGGGGGATCCAGGGCGCACCCCACCCGGAAGAGCGCGGCCCCCAGGAAGGGCGCTGGGAATCTGGGGTGGCCTCCCCCTCGGGAGGTTTCAGACGCTGAGAGAGTCCCCTCCCCCCAAGGGGACTTTGCAGGGAGGCCTCGCTGCACCCCAACTTGCAGAGGGGGGCTCTTCTAGGACGCGTTTCCACAGCCCCCACCCCGGCCGTTGGAGCAGTTCCGGCGCTCGGATGTGCCGCCCCCCCCCACCGCGCGCTCTGGAGGGGCGGTAGAGGGCGCGCCCTGCCCCCCACCAAGGGCAGGCGTGGGGGTGGCGGGGGACGGGGCGGCTCCGGCGCACCCACCCCCCTCGGCTTCCCCCGGGAGAGGCGGGGGCAGGAAGCGGGGGCGGGGGCCGTGCCAGGGGCTGTAAACACCGGCCCAGGAAGTGGGGGGGTGGGGGGCGCTGCAGCTGCGCCGGCCGCTGCCTCCCTCCGTGGGCCCTGCAGGAGAGGGTGGGTGGCCGGACCCCCCGCTTGTCCCTGACCCCGGCCGCCCCCTCCCCATAGGGCTCCTCGCACCTACCCCAGCAACTCAAATTCACCACCTCGGACTCCTGCGACCGCATCAAAGACGAATTTCAGCTGCTGCAGGCTCAATATCACAGGTGAGCAGGACCCGAGGTGAGGGGTGGGTCCCTGAGCCCTGAGAAGCTGCGCCCCTTTCACTCCCCACCCCGGGTGCAGATGGCTAGACCAGGCCTGCAGGGGAAACGGTGGCCCCCCTGCACGCACACACTTGCAAAAACGCACGTCTAGAGTGTCTCATGCGCTGGCCTCTGCCCTGAGCACTTTCCCCAGATTGGATCCATTTGGTCTTTCGAACAGTCCCATCTCCTGGATGAGAAAACCGAGGCACAGAAAGTTCAATAATTTGCCCAAAGCCCCAACTGCGTGGCTTCGGAGCCCCTCCCTATCCCCACTGAGTAAAAGACCTTCCCACAATCAGAGCGAGGGGAGGGACCCTCCACCTGCCCACCCCCAGGAGAGTAAATTCTGCAGCCCGTCCCTCTCCCCCTGCCCGCTTTTGGAGAAGGGGTTTCTAGCATGGAGGCGGCTGTCCCTCCAGAACCTAACCTCCGACCTTCCTGAAGGGCTTGCCCTTGGGGGGTCTCAGGGGAAGGAAGGATTATCGTTCTTTTCTTATATCTAGAAAAACTTAACCTAGAGAGGGTAGGGATTTCCTCAGGCTTTACACACAGCCAGGAGGTGACAAAACTGAGCTGAGTTTTGCAGCCACTCTTCCCAGTTTAAGAATGCAGGTGATCAAGTGCTGTGCTATGGAGGGGACACCTTGCCTGGGAACCTCGAGAAGTCAGAGGCTGTGCCTAAATCCCCGTTGGCTCCTAGGCCCCCCACAAACTGAAGCTTACCTACCCCAGAAGTGTTCAATGAAGGCTCCTGGGTTTTCTCCAAGAAGAAAGGAGAATATCAGCTTTTGGGGGACGTGGGGGAAATAGGGTCTTGCTCTGTTCCCTGGGCTGGAGTGCAGTGGCATCATCACAGCTCACTGCAGCCTCCAACTCCTGGGCTCAAGTGATCCTCCTGCTTCAGCCTCCCTTGTAGCTGGGACTACAGGTGCTGCCACTGCACCCAGTTACTTTTTCTATTTCTTGTAGAGATGGGGTTTGGCTATGTTGCCCAGGCTGGCCTTGAACTCCTGGCCTCAAGCGATCCTCCTGCCTTGGCCTCCCAAAGTGCTGGGATTACAGGCACAAGCCACTGTGTCTGGCTTGTTGTGCCCATTTTAAAGATGAGGAAACTGAGTCACTGACAGTTGAAGACACTGGAGCCCACTTCTCTGGTGGGCCCCAGAAACTTTGTTGGGGTCCCTGCTTGACTCTGCCCACTTCATCGCGGCCCAGAGCTGACCCCATTCTGTAGGCAAAGGATCAGATTGCTGTCACAGTGTCGTGTGACTTTGGGTGGGTTTTAGGGCCTCCATCCACAGGGTCTGGGCTTCCCGCTATCCAGTGAGGGTCCCTGCCATGTTGGGGACACACACAGATTCTGGTGGCATTACAGGCCCTGGGTGGCTGGATAGTCCTATTTTTCAAGAAAGGACAGAAAATCTAGAGTTTAGGGTGAAACTTCCTGATTTTTTTTTTTTTTTTTAAAGAGAAGGGGTCTCGCTCTGTCACCTAGGCTGGAGTGCAGTGGCATCATCATAGCTCACAGCAGCCTCCAACTCCTGAGCTCAAGTGATCTTCCTGCCTCAGCCTCCCCGAGTAGCTGGGACTATAGGTGCAGCCACCATGCCCAGCTAATTTTTTTATTTTTCATAGCAATGGGGTCTTGCTATGTTGCCCAGGCTGGTCTCAAACTCCTGACCTCAAGTGATCCTCCCGCCTCAGCCTCCCGAAGCGTTGGGATTACAATCATGAGCCACTGCAGCCGGCCCTGGTTTTTTTTTTTTAATGGTGGCAGCAGATGCACATTTTTAAAGCAAATTAGCTAAAAGTTTGTGAGGTCCCAGGCAACCCCAGCTGCGTCTCACTCCACTCTGGGAGCACACTGCCAAGCTCCCGGGCGCAAGAAGACTTCACGCGCATTTATTGGGTGCTTACTGTATGCCAGGCACTGTTGTCAGAACTTTTCTGAATTCATTGGAATCCTCACCACCCTACCCTGGGAGGGTGGAATGGAACCAAGAAGGTCCAGAGAGGTAGAGGAGTTTGCCTAGAGTCACACAGCAAGGAAGGAGCAGGGCAGAGCTGTGAACCCAGGTCGTCTGGCTCTGTACTGTTGGGGGTGTGAGAGGGGACAGTGAAGCCATAGCCAGGTCCAAGGGGCCCCCGTGCTGGACTGCATAGAAAGAGGTTTAAGGACAGAGTGTCCCTCGCGCCCTACCGCCCTCCTGGGGGCCTTTGAGAAATGCCCACAGCTCATCCCTACTGAGAGCCCCTGAAAGAAGCTCCTGTGTCACCCTCCTTGGCCCCCCAGCATAGAAATGGGGAGCTGATGTCATCTCACAGCTGTAAAAAGCGGGCAGTTCGGGAGGACTGTGCTGGGCGGAGGCCCACCGTGAGGCTAGAACCCATCGGGGAGTCCAGCCCGGAGCTGTCCCTGGCAGCCCCGCACCCTCTCGGGCTCTGCGCAATTTCTGTTTGGGTCTAGAGAATTCTCCCTCATGGTTGGGAGCTTGGGTTGCTTCTTGGCTGTGTGACCTTGAGCCAGTTACTCAACCTCTCTGGGCGCCCATTACATCATCTGTAAAAGGAGACTGATGATGACGCTGGTGACCTCATCAGAGATCGTGAGAGGTGACGGGTTCTTCAGATCTCTCCTTGACTCAGGGTCGCTCTGACTTTAGTTATTTTGATTATGTTTCTGCCCCAAGATCTGCAAGGTTGGTTTCCTGCTCCCCATTTTATACCGAGTCGCTCTCCCCAATTCGACTCTTACCAGCTCCCCTGCCCCTGGATTCAGTGTTTGCTACCCCCCCGCCCCAACAGCCCCACGACAGAGTTTGTGGCTTGTCCGTCCAGGAAAGAGCTGATTTTGCCCTTGCCGGGGACTCTAGGCCCTCGGAGCCTCAGTTTCCCCCCCTGCACGGCCTCAGCCTGGCCTCCGCCAATCCATGTCACCCCCTCATCTCCCCCTGTGTTTTCTCAGCCTAAAGCTGGAGTGTGACAAGTTGGCCAGCGAGAAGTCGGAGATGCAGCGTCACTATGTGATGGTATAGTCACCCTGGGCCCCGAGGGCGGCCGGGCAGGGACCCCCGACCCTCCTCCTGTGCAGGCAGCTGCTGCCTACACCCCTGCGCCCAGGCGGCACCTCCCCCGGGAAGTGCGGGCATTCAGGAGCTGTTCTCCATTCAGCCGGCCCCGCTGGGCTGAGCCTGCCCTGCTGGCCTGGCAGCCTGCCCGGGCAGTGGCCGAGGTGCCAAACCGCCGGGTTGCAGACTGGGCCCGCCAGGTCCCCGGCTGTCCTTGGCAGAGGAGGAGGCGGCACCGGCTGTGAAAGCCAACAGCCAGGAACTGACGTGGGGGAGCAGCCCCACCCCCGAGCTCCGGGCATCCGCGCTCTTAACCCCTCCACACCCAAGCTCTGGGAGGCACACCCCGGGGGCCCCTGGCGTGAGCCCCCCTCGTGTGTGTGGGGGGGGGGGGCGGGGAGGATATTGCGTCCTTGCTACCAGAATCAGTTGCTCGGTTTTGTACCTGCCAGGCAGCAGTTTCTGCATCAAAAACCCCCTGCCTTGCCCACCTCTCCCCGCCACACACTCACACCCCAGCCCTGTGGCTTGGCCACAGCCCAGCAACGCTGGGGTCTCGAAGAGGACTCAGCCCAGAGCCCAGCTCTCCCAGACTAGGTGTGATGCAGAACCAGACACTGACCCTCCCAGCCAGCAGGGGTGGGGCTGGAGTCAGAGACAGGAGGACCTGGGACTCCAGAGGGTAGGGGGCATTGTCCGAGAAAGACTGCATGGAGAAATGGGGCATTGTGTCTGGGGTTTTGAAGAATAAGTAGGAGCCTGCTGGACAGAGAGGAGGAAACCACGCAAAGATCTGGGAATGAACTTGGCTTTTTCCCCCCAGGGGTGATGGGGAGACATGGGAGAGTTTAGAGCAGGGGAGGGGCAGGGGCAGACCTGGGGCTCCGGTGGCTGCTGGCCCCAGAGCTGGAGCCAGCAGGCTTTGTTTATCCTCAGTATTTATACCCAGGGAGGCCAACTTCCCGAGTCTGGGCCCACCCACAGACAAGACATACAGAGACAGGAGATTAGGAGCCCCAGAATGTGGGGGGGGGGGAGATGGGCAGGGGGTTGAGCCCCGCCCACAGCCCCAGCGGCCCCGCCCACAGCCCCAGCGGCCCCGCCCCTGTCCTGTGCTGGCTGGGACTCTGTGTGCCTGTGTCCCTCCCTCCCTCGCTTTCTGTCTCTCTCCACCTGACGCTCCCTTCCTTTCCTGCCCTCTCAGCTGTCTCTTGCTGTCTCTCTCTCTGTCGCTGTGTGTCACTCCCCCATCTCTTTGTCTCTCGATGCCCCCCCCCATGCTTCCCTGCCCCCATCTCTCTCTCTCTCCCTCCCCCCACACAGTACTACGAGATGTCCTACGGCTTGAACATTGAGATGCACAAGCAGGTATGCCTGTTTCCCTCCTCCTCCGGCCCCCCTTTGGGGGACCCCCCCAGCCGGGTAGCACCCGGCCCTTGGCCATATACGGGGCGGCCCTGTTGCCCCCTCTCCAGCTCCCCGCCTCTTGTTCAGGCCCCTGGGATTTTTTTCCTCCGAACAGAAGGGGCACAGACCTTCCCCACGACTTGCCACCCCCACCTGTCCCTACATTTTCAGGGAGCGCTTACTACCCACGAGGCGCTGTGTGTGGTCTTCCGGGAGCGGCTGAGCCCCGATTTGGTCCGCCTCCTGCACACTGAGCTGCAGGCAGAGAGCCAGCTCTGGTCGCCCTCGGCCACGGCCACAGCTTGGGTGCCCTTGGGCCTGAAAAGGGCTTGGCTGAGCCCTCCCCGCCCGGCCCAGCCCCTCTTAGAGGGAAGCCCCTGGGCGGGCAGGCCTCCCAGGGCTGGTCTGCACCTGCCACCCACTTGGGGACTGAAGCGTCTGTGTGTTCTAGGCTGAGATCGTCAAGAGGCTGAACGGGATTTGTGCCCAGGTCCTGCCCTACCTCTCCCAGGAGGTAAGAGCCCTGCAGGGCACGGGCCTCCCCTCTCTGGACCCCCCGACACCAAACCGGGCCTGTGCAGAGGAAACCCCAGGCCAGAGCGACCCCGGGGCGCCAGGGAGGTGGAGGCTGGGCCTCACCCCGCCGTGGAATTCCCGGCTCCAGTGAGTCACTTCACGGGTAAAAGATGTCAAATGCACCAGAACTGCGCCCAGAACTTTTTCCCATATTTCTTTCTCTTTTCGCCCTCCTGAGACGCATGCAGAGCTCTGTGCACTGCCTCGGGCCTCGGAGCAGGGTGTGCGCACGTACACAGACACACAAACGCCGTGTACGCGCGGGGAGGTGCACGCAGACACACATGGGTGCAAGCAGATGGATGCACAGATACACACGTGCACAGGGGACACGTGGACACACACACCCAGATGGACCCCTGAGGCGGTAGCTTTTCTTCCCCTTTAGTGGGTTGACTCTTGGTGGGAGGCCTGCTTCTGCCCACCACCCCCCCCGCCAACCTCGGCCATGGACAGCCAGGCTCCTGTTCCCTGTCGGGTTCACTCCTAAAAATCTGTCATTTCCTCTTTAATCTCTGCTCATACCAGGGATGTTTCGGGTGCCTTACTTGCCCAGAGACAAGTCTAGAAGAACACGGGGAAAGCCCCAGAGAAGAGGGTCCTTGGAGCCCTTCAGATCTAGACTTGGGCTTTCCTTTTACAACAGAGGCTTCCTAGGAGCCAAGGCAAAAAGGGAGATTGGTGGATTCTAGCATCTGATGGCAAGAGAGTGAGACTTTTGGGGAGATCTGTGGAAGGAAATGCCCTGAGCCCTGGACTCATACCCCAGCCCTGCCAGAAGTCACTGAGCCTTCCCCAGCTGCGAAAGGAGAAGGGCTTAGGTTTTCACATCTCAGAGCCTAGTCTCTGAGCTCGTAGGATGAGGACTTCCCTGTACAGTTGGTCATGTTGTGTACTGCACACAACCCACATTCTTTACCAAGTTGCACGTGGCTTTGCACGTAGGAGGGATCATGACCCAGGATTTCTCTCGCACTCACTGAAGAAAGACCTTTTCCTAAATATCTGGCACCATTTGTTCCCGATTTGCCAGATGAAGAGACAGGCCTGGTGCAAGGAAGTGGCCAGAGCCAGGCGTTTTCTTTTGAGGCGGAGAGCTGCTGCCAGAGGCAGGAGGGCCCTGCTTAGTAGTGGGGTTTCTGCTGGGCTCGGTGTCCCCGCCTCCCCCCCAGGATTAGGACAAATCGCCTGCCTCTTCTCTCACCCCGCCCTTCCAGCACCAGCAGCAGGTCTTGGGAGCCATCGAGAGGGCCAAGCAGGTGACCGCGCCTGAGCTGAACTCCATCATCCGAGTAGGTCTGGGCACCTGCGCGGTGGGCGGGGAGGCCGGGGACAGGTGGGCCCCTGACGGCTGATGCTCCCCCTCCCCCGCCCCTGCAGCAGCAGCTCCAAGCCCACCAGCTGTCCCAGCTGCAGGCCCTGGCCCTGCCCCTGACCCCCTTGCCCGTGGGGCTGCAGCCACCTTCGCTGCCGGCAGTCAGCGCGGGCACTGGCCTCCTCTCGCTGTCCGCGCTGGGCTCCCAGGCCCACCTCTCCAAGGAAGACAAGAACGGGCACGACGGGGACACCCACCAGGAGGATGACGGCGAGAAGTCGGATTAGCAGGCGGCCGGGACGGGGAGGGTCGGGGAGGTGGGGGGAACAGAGGGGACACCGAGGCACGGAGGGAAAGGAATGTTTAGCTCGAGATCCGTAGTATTTATGGTGGCCACCCGCTGGGGCCCTGGCCCTCCTCTGGGGCTACCTCCTAGCTTTGTTCCTGTCCCCCAAGTCCCGGCCCCCTCCCTCCTCCTCCCCTGCAGCCCGAATAGGTGAGTGGATACCTGCTCGTGACATAGATGAGGCAAGCTAAGGCCTGGAGGGCACAGGGAGACTAGGTCAGAAAGGAGCAAAACCTAAAGAAGTCCAACACCCCCAGCACTTCCCCTGTTCAGAACACGTGTAACCGGTAGTCTGCTCGCTGGACCCCGCGGGGCACACGCCACAGCTCCCGCCCTGGCACTGCATGCAAACACAATGCTAGCTGCCCCCTCCCCGTCCTGGGCACCCACAGCGTCCCCCCTGGGTCCCGGCCCTGCTCACCACCCCCGCTAGTTCCAGATACCCCCATGCCCACCCGGTCCTCTCTCCTCGCCCGAGAAAGGGGGGCACGCTTAGCTGGGACAAGCCGGGTGGGGGCGGGTGACCCAGGACTTTCCCTTCTCCCCTTCCCAAAATAAAGATGAGGGTACTAAAGCTGTCTTGGTTTTTTTTTTTTTTTTTAATTTTTTATTATTTTTTTCTTTTTCCAGTATACTAGCTTGTCTTTTAAGAAAGGGGATATTAAAACAAAAAAAAGAGGAAAATGTTTAAAAAAAAAAGCAACAGCCACACCTGTGTCTGTATATAGTCAGCTTTTGTTGTGCTCATTCGTTTGATCTCTGCAGAGACGTGAACAATGCTGTATCGAGGGTGGGCTTAGCTGTGCCTTTCAAATAAAGATGGGAGAAGGTTCAGAAATGTGTTCTGTCTCTGTGTTGCGGGGGGGTGCTCCTTCCATCCAAGACGCCCTTTGTTGCGGGCTGGGACATCGAGTCCTGGGTGAGTCAGGTGTCTGCATGTGGTTCATCTCCCTCCCATGGCTAGCCCAGAGAGGGTGAGCTGCAGACGTGGGGTCACACAGCATTGCCCAGGTGCTGGAGGTGTAGCCAGCCATTTGACGGGTGGGCAGAGGGGCTCAGAAAGAGAAAGGGGTCACTGAGCAAATAAGTGACAGGGCTGGTTTCCATGCCCCAGGCCACACAGCTCCCAAACCACATTCTTTGCCCTTAAGAGAATGCCAACTCCCTGCCCTCCCGTATCCTTTTCAGAGATCAGAGAACCCAGACCCCCAGCAGAGCCTGGGTCCTCCCAAGGGACAGCCTGAAGTTCCCCCCCCCATGGCCTCACGCCACCGGGCCATGAAAGAAAACGGGTGGCTCCCAGTCTCCCCATCTTGATTTCAGTCCTTTCCTACTCTGGGACTTGGGCCAAGGGGACCTTGGGCTGCCAACCCAGGGACTGGGAGGTGGCCGTCCCTGCTTTGTAAGGGCTGCCGAGCATAGGTGTCCCCACCTCAGGGAACTGGGACGGGTGGTGGTAAAACAGCAGACCTCAGGGAAAATGTCTTATGTCCCCAGGGAGAGAATGAGGGGTCAGGGGACAGGGCTGGGCCCCACCCCTCCCCCACTGCAGCCACAGCACCTCTAAACATTCCCCACACGATGAGGTCACTCCCGCCTGACATCTATCCTCGTGAACCCCAAACTCACCTACCCACACCAACTTGGCACTGAAACCGTTCCGTCTCCTTCGGAAAGCCGATCTGCACCCCACAGGCCAACTCCCCTCCCGGAGACCTCCCCCGACAGAACTGTCACGTGAGTCCACCGCAAAGACCTGAACGAGAGTGTTCAGAGTCACCATAATTAGTCACGACTGCCCCTGAACAGATCAACTGTGACACAGTGTCACCGAGGAATACTACACAGCCATGAAAAGGAACAGGCTACTACAGCTACACCCAACAGCACAACGCGTCTCCCACAGGACGCAGAATGGCACAAACGAGTACAGAGCACGTGTGATTCCATTTACACAAAGGACGAACACAGGCCCGAGTGACCTGTGGTGTCAGACTTCATGGAGTTATGCTTGAGGAGGAGGGACAAGAAAGGCTGCTAGCGGGGTGTGTCACGTTTTGTCTCCTGCCTTGGGAGCTGATTCTGTGAGTGTGTTCACTTGGTGACAATTCATCACGTTGTCCACTTACAGTTTGTGTGCTCTTCTGTTATACTTCACACTACAAAATGATTTGAAAAAAAGAGATTAAGGCTGGGCATGGTGGCTCACGCCTGAGGTCCCAGCTACTTGGGAGGCTGAGGCAGGAGGATTGCTGGAGCCCAGGAGTTGGAGGCTGCAGTGAGCTATGATGACGCCACGGCACTCCAGCCTAGGAGACAAAGTGAAACCCTGTCTCAAAAAATTAAAAAAATAAAAGATTAGCTTTGGCTCCCACGGCTCTTGGAATAAATTCTAAATTCTTCACCTAGGCCTATAAGACCCAACCACGCGTCCAATCATTCCAACTCAGTGGTTGCAGCCACGTTTAAACATCTTTCAGTTCCTCGCCTCTAGGCCTTTGCACATGCTGTTCCCTCTGCCTGGAATGGTGTTCTCTTTTTTTTCCCCCTCCCCACTATTCTAATCTGTCAAGACTCCCTCAGTCTCTTTTCTGCAGGCCTCCACCAAAGCAAGGTGGGTTCCATGACAACCTTCCCCCAGGTCCACACAAATTCCCTAAGTCTACACAGAACAGCGGCTATTACTGATGGACGAACGGGTCCCGTGACAGTTCCAGGCATGGGGCCTACAGCACAGGTTTCTTTTCTTGTCTGTTTTTTCAATGTAGAGACAGGGTCTGGCTATGTTGCCCAGGCTGGTCTCCAACTCCTGACCTCAAGATCCTCCCCGCTTAGTCTCCCAGAGTGCTGGGATTACAGGCATGAGCCACCTCGCCCGGCCTCCAGCATGAGTTCAAATCCTGGCTCTTCCTCTGTCCCCTGGGTCATACAGGCAAGTGACTTCGTCCCTGGGGGCTTGGTTTCCTTGTCCTTAAAATGGGCATAATCACTGCACCAACCCTGCTAGGACGACTCCGTTTAATCCGTGGCACGTGCTCCCAGCAGAGGCTGGCACATTCATTCATTCATTGAGGCTCTACTCTGAGCCCCAGGGACACCACAGGGAACAAAGCCGCCCTCGTGGCTGGGGAGATAACTAAGTAAAATAGTTTAGTTAACAATTTGTTAATCAAGAATATTTTGTTAATATAGAATAACAAGGGGGAGAGGCGGGAGCAGGGAACGGGGGCTGCGTTTCGTTTTTCTTTTTGGAAATTTGCAGACAGAGCAGGGAACTGGGAGGACGTTTATTGCGGACGGGCCTGGGGTTAGACCCTCTCTGACCCCCAGGAGTGATTTGGGGCGAGTGAGGTCACTTTTCTGATCTCGGTTTCTGGGAAATGGTTCTGAGAATCAGGAATCCTGCAAGGCTCCCGCGCTGGCAGCGGATAATATTATTATTATTATTATTATTATTACTGATGTTGCTGGCAGATGAAGAGCGCCCTGGGGGGGCGGTCAGGAACCCACTCTGGCCCCCACCCCCACCGGGGGTCTTCTCTGGAGAACGGGGGTCCCGCCTGCCCAGCCACAGAGCGGCCTGAGGGCTGGGGGGGGTCTCCCGGCTCCCCGCAGGGGTGAGGGAGGGTCAGGGCCGCTGCGGGGCGGGGTGACGAGGGGGGTGGAGGCGTCGGCTCCTGCCCCCCCACCCGCGCGGCCCCCCCCCCCCCGCTTAACGACTGCGCCGCGGGCGACCTCGGCTAATTGATCCGCTAATGGGCCCCGCGCCGCGGCCGGGCCTAATGAGCCGAGGACGGGGAGGGGAGGGGTGCAGGGGAGCGAGGGAGGGGGAGGGGACGGGGGGAGTGCACAGCGGGGCGGAGGGGGGCTGGGGAGAGAGGGGGACGGAGGAGGGGGAGGACAGACAAGGGGGGTGGAGGGGGAAGGGTGCGGGGAGAACGGAGCAGAGGGCGGAGGGGGAGGGAAAGCAGGGGGAAGGGAGGGCGGACTGGGAGGCAGGGGGAGAAGGGGCGGTGAGGAGGAGGAGAAGCGCCGGGAGGGGGCCGGGAGGAGGAGGGGGAGGGGCAGCGATGCTCCCAGCTCTTCAGCGGGGAGTGGACGCGAGGGGGGGAGAGGGGAGGATGGGAGGGGAGGGACGCAGAGGGGACTGGGGGAGCCCATCTCTGTCTGACTACCCCCGCCCCTCTGAGACCCTGTCCCTGCTGGGGGGGGGGTGTCCCTCCTCCAAGGCCCCGCCCCCCTGCGACCCCACCCCGCTCGCAGCTCCTCCCCCTTCCCCGAGGGAATTTCCAGTGGTGCAGAGAGGAGGTCCCCTGCCCTGCCTGTGCCTCGACTTGCCCATCCACCCAAAGGTCCCAATGTCCTCAGTGTCGGGGAATCCCATGGGCGCCCACTGACTCTGTCCCTGCACAGCCAGCCTGGGGACGCCAGGGTCTGGGATGCCTCAGTGTCCCCCAGGGCCAGGCTGGCCCCCAAGGCTCTGCAGGGGCAGAAGGACAGACATAGGGTCCCCCCTTCTGGCCCCCATCTGCAGCCAGGAAGGAAAACACCCTGCGAATATGAGCTAGAACTGGGAGGTGACATTTTAAACATTCCCAGGTGGGGCCAGCCAGGTACCTCTGCTGCCTGGGTTCCCTGCGTCCCCTCCCTCCGGCACCGTGTGTGCCCCGCAGGAGGCAGCTTTGGAGGGAAACATAAAAGCTCCCCGGCAGTGCTGGTGCAATTAGAAAGGATCTCACTCTGTCCCCATTGCGCATATGGGAAAACTGAGGCCCCAGGAGGGGCAGGAAATGGCCCAAGGTCACAGAACAAGGCAGGGCCCCCGCTGGGTCACTGGAGCAGCCAGACTGGGGAAGGTACAGTGAATCACAAAGATGACAATAACAGCAACCCTGTGCCACACCAGCCTTGGCCAAGTGTTTTCACTGCATCTCACAATGAATTCTCGAAAATGCAGTGAAGGAAGGGCTGTTGCACAGACGGGGAAACTGAGGCTTAAAGACTTGAAGTGGCCACACAGCTGGGGGAATCTGGAGTCCTTGAAGATGGGAAGGGTCAGGAATTGAACGATTTGGTTTAAGAGAAAGGAGTTTCTGGGCCCAGTGAAGACAGGTAGGGAATCGTGGGCGCCTGTCAGGAGCCATGGCAGGCACTTGAGCAGGGGAGGCGCCCACCCATCTCTGTGATGACTGACATACTCCAGGGGACACTGAGGCGCCAGGCTGGAGGGGAGACTGAGGCAGGAACTCAGGAGGAGGCCCCTGTGCTACTTAGATGTTTTCTGATGTTAAAAACTGCAGGTGGGAACCCAAACCAGCCCAAGCCCCTGCCTGGCCAAGGACCCCCTGTGACCTCTCCAGGGCGGCCTCTGTCTCTGCCCTTCTGATCTCTCCAAGGTCCCCCTACCTTTTTTTACAGTAATATTTCAGTTTATTTAAATCGCTAAGTAGAATATGAAGGGCACTCGGTAGCTGGTGCCGGAGAGGGGACTTCGCTGCTGGGTGTCTAGTGAGAACAGCTTCTACCCAAGGTCCCAGGAGACTTACAGAAAAGGGACAAAACACTCCTATTAAGCAAATAAAATGCATGTTTCAAACCGATGATGCAGAATATCCCTCTGCCTCCTGGGGTCTCTGAGTCCCTGACTCCTTGGGTTTGTGTCTCTGACTGGGTATCTGCCTCCTGGCCCTGTGAGTCCCGGCTCTGTGCCCCGGTCCCCACCACCCCCGCCTGGCAGCCGACCTCCCCCAGCAATGCTCTCCCACCCACCCAGGGCCCCTGGCTGTTGCTGGGTGCCTGCCAGGCCTGGATCCCACCCCTGTGTCCCCCCTTCCTCCCCGCCCTCCCTCCCTCCCTCCTTGTCCCTGCTCTTCCTCCACTCTCTCCTCCTCCCCTCCCCCACCCTCTCTGGGATCCTGGCCTGGGGAGGAGCAGCGCCCCAGGCTCCTACCCCACACTGTGCCCGCCTGCTGGCTACCCCCTGGGCCCCCAGCCTGCATGGCAGCCATGGGGGGTGGCAGGGGAGGAAGGGGGCGAGAGACCTGGCACTAGGCCCCCTACCAGGCCTGGGATTGGGGTGGGGGGTGTCCCTGGGAACCCAGAATGGCAGCAGCTGCAGAGCACCCACTGTGAGCACGTGGCTGTGTGACCGTGGGCGGCTCCCTGGGTGTCTCTGGGCCTGGCTGCCCCCAAGCCCAGCTACCGCACCTGGGGAGCAGGAAGAAAAACCTACTGGAACAGTATCGGGCCTTTCTTTCCTAGGTCCTGTATTTATTGGGCGCCTGCTGTGTACCAGGCTCAAATTGGGCTCCAGGGCGCCAGGCCGAGCCCCTTTCCCTCTTGACCCTCGTGCGGCACACAGAGTCCCAGGGAAGATGACAAAAAAATAGGCCAAGATAATTTCACAGATCATCAAGTGCTACGAAGAAAATTCCAGCAGGCGCAGGTGACAGTGATGGGGCTACTTGGGTCTCTCTGAGGAGGTGACATTTGAGCTGACACCTGGACGACAGCAGGACCCTCCTGCGCAGAGATGGCTGTCAGGGAGGAGGAGGGCGCTCCGGGAGGCAGGACTGTGCCTATTCTGTTGAGGTTCCCAGCCCCAGTTTGGAGGGCCACTGGAAGTGTGACACCGAAGGTGGAGCGAGGTCACCAGCCAGCCCAGTGGTAACAACAGCAGCTGCAGGTTGCGTTAACCAGAGCTGCTCTGGGCTAGGTGACAGCACCCGCCCCCTTCCCAATGAGCAGACCTAGGCCCAGAGACCAAAGGTCCCCCCCGCAAAGCAGGCGCTGGGAGAGTGAAATTCAGATGGGGCCACATCTGTGCTGTGCCTCCCGGGGGTGCGCGAGTCTGGGGTCCAGCAAGGGGCCCCCGGGCCAGGGAGGGTAGGGATGGAGACAGCGTCGCAGGATGCAAGGAGGGGAGCCCCCCACGTGGTAGGGAGGAGGAACGGGTGGTGTGGGTGTCTGGGGTTGGTGCAATGGCCAGAAGACCCCAGGGTTTAAAAATGGGGGTTCTATGGAGTGCCAGCTCTGGCCCCACTAAGGCCACTTTGTCTACTGAGCTGTGACATCTCAATAACCCCAGTTTATGGGACCACAGTGACTCAGCCACAGAGGTGGGATTAGAACCCAGACTTGTACACCGGTTACACTGGGTCTCCCACGATAGTGCCACCACCGCTGAGATCTCGGCTGACCTCTACAGGCCCCGCGGACTGCTTAGCACTGCGCAGGCAATCAGGGGACCTGCCACCCTACTCGACTCACTGGGTAGCCTTGCTGAGGTCTGTCCCTCTCTGTGCTCATTCATTTATTCTCTCAGTAAGTACAGTGTAGCCAGCCCTGTGCTGGGCGTGGCAGACCATAAACACAGAGGCGAATACACAGTCACGGTTCCAGGAGCAGCAAGGCAATGGAAGGAAACGCAGTGGGAGAAGCTGACCAGGTAGGAGGGTGGCCAGGCAGGGTGCGATGTTTGATTCTACACTTGAAAGAAGAGAGGGGCTGCCTATGGTCCAGGCAGAGGAAACAGTAAGTGCAAGGGTCCTGAGGGCAATAGGGAGCTATGGAAGGTTCTTGAGTGAGGGAGGAACAGGATCTGATTCATATTTTAACGGGCAACCAAAGATACCGGAGGAATGGAGAGTGCATAGCCCAGATGTGGGACATGAGGTCAGGGTGGGAGAGGGGCCCTTTAGGACATGATGGGTGTACAAATGGCTACCCCTTGTTGCATATTTATTATGAATTATTTTAAGTACTTTATAGGCCTTAACTTACGGGGGTCCACACAGCCAGGCCAAGGGTCAGAGCTCAAGGCTCCTCAGACCCAGGTATGGGCTTAAGGTTCCGTCTTTCTTGTGTTCCCTTTAGTGATCTAAACGTACTGCTCTAATGAGGCAACTTCTATGCATTCTGCAGAACCCCAACATAAACACCCGCCACCCAGTATCTAGGAAGCCTTCCCAACTTCCTAAGGCAGGGGCTGGCTCTGGCTTCTCTATCCCCAACCCTCTCCTCTCATTTGCCCCCCAGCTCTGAGGCTGTGAGTGTTCTGTCGTACCCCCTCCTCCCAAACTCCTTCCGTCCCCCTGGCTGCAGCAGGGAGCACTGGTTCCATGAAGGTCTTGTGAAACAATGTCACTGCACAGGTGCATAAACTGAGGCCCAGAGAGGCCCCCTCCAATCTCTCAAGGTCGTGGGGGGGCGCTGTCCCCCCACATTCCTGGGGGGCAGGAAATGTGCGTGTGATTATTTTCCGTGAGGGGGGCTCAAAGCCAGGCGTAGCAGGGAACTGAGCCTCCCGGGTCACCCGCGAGCCCGGGGCCGGCGGGAGGGGACAGGCTTGGCTGGTGGCCCGGCAGCCCGGCCGGGGGGGCTGCAGGCAGAGGTTGGCGGTGTCGGAAGCCAAAGGCTCGGCCTCCCCGAGGGAGCCGCGTTCCCGGCCTGGGTCGGATCAATGGGCTGTAATTATACCGCGCCGGGCCCGGAGCCGGCGGGCGGGGGAGCGCGGGCCCGAGCGGGACCCACGTTACTTTGATTGACAGCCCGCGCCGCCGCCGCGCGGGAGCTTCTGGGGATCGTAGTCTTTCCCGAGAAACCCAGCTCCTCTCCAGGCTGCGCGCTCAGGGAAACCGAGGCACAAGGCCCGGCATCCTCGCCACCCCCACCCCCACACAGGCCCTATTCTCCCCCATCTGACCGTCTGGGGACAAAACTGAGCTCAAGGCAGGAGCCTCCAGGCTCGGCTCAGAGTCTCAGCTCTTGCCCCAAGCGTCCAGTGTGACTCAACTTCCTTTTGCCTCAGTTTATACATCTGCGAAATAGGGCGAAAGGCACATAGTGGGCCTCGCCAGCTGGCCAGGCTGTTGCAAGGTACCATATGAGACGAGGGACTTGTTTTAAAGGGGTGACTCGCTTCCCCCCGTTTTTGGATAAAAAAAGGAGCCGGGACTCCGCATCCAATCCGGCCGGGCTCCGCCGTCCACGAGGGGCTCAGCTTCCCTAAGGGTTGGGGAGCCGCGCTCGCCCTACCCGCGCAGGGAGCGCCTAGCCGCCTTCCGATTGGCCCAACCGATCCTGTCGCCTCCTGTCATTGGTTGCCGGTTCCCTGTTTCCTCATTGGCCGGCGCCCATTGTGACGTCACGGACCCATGTGGGAGCACCGCGCGCGGATTGGCTGGCACGCCCGACCAACCAGCGCGGAGAAAGGAATTTCCACAGTAGCTGGGGCGGCGAGGCTGATTTAAGGTGGTCTGAGCAATCCGAGGTCCCAGCGCTGCTTCTCGGCTTTTTCCTTTAAAAAAAAGAAGGAAAAAAAAAAAAAAACACATCCACATCATAAAATCCCAGCCAGGAACCTGGGGCTGAGCCTCTCTGCACACGGGGGCGGAGGGGGGGCGAGACCCGAAGCTAAGCTCCTTTCCCCATCTTGCAGCTTCTCCCCACAAGTTGCAGATGGGGAAACTGAGGCCCAGAGAGAGGTGCAGTACGAAGCCCTGGATGGCAAAGGGGAAAGTCTTCGCTGTGACATAAGGGGGTTGAGCTCGACTCTGCCCGGGCTGTAACTCACGCCTGGAGTGTTATTTTCTTCCTTTCTACTCCAGCCGGATGTGGCATTTGGGGGAGTTATGGAGTGACAGGCTGCCAAGGGTTCCCCATCATCTCTCAGACTGCTCTGGGCTGAGCCTCCCTCAAAATCCACCCGCTGCTGCTCAGAGCAAAAGCCCCTCCTTCTTGGTAGATCACACCTACCATGAGATGGGGCCTGTGTGTGTGTGTGTGTGTGTGTGTGTGTGTGTGGTGTGTGGTCTTGTGGCTTCCTGGGCAATTCACAAATTTGAATCTGCCCTGTTCCTGTGGAGTGTGCCTGGCTGAGGGATCTAAAGACTGGGGGGTGAAGATCCCTCCTCCAGGAAGCCGCCTCTGAGTCACCCAGCAGAGCTCCAGGTTCCCCTCCCTGGGCCCCTTCAGCCTTGGGAACCTCCTGTCCTGGCACTGACTTTGGGCTGGGTGGCCCTGGAGGGTGAGAGTTCAGCTCTGTCTCTCCCACCCGCCCTGGGAGCCCCTCCCTGGCGAGGCCTGGGCCTGGGTCCTCTCCAGGGCGCTAGCATCTTCCTGCAGGGGAAGGTGGCTATAGAATAAATATCCATTTATCTCCCAACCATCAAGTGGCCTGTGTTACTATTGGGGGTGCCGTGGGCAGACAGGAGGCTGGGGGGATGACTCTTGGAGGAGATGTCTTTTGGGGCTGTGACTTGAAGGACCAGACTTTCTCCAGGCAGCAAAAGAGAGGGAGGGAATTCCAAAAAGAGATAACAGCCCAAGAAAAGGCCCAGAAAAAGGACAGGAATTAGGTAATCTGGCCACTGTGGCTGGAGCAGGGGGCGGGGTGTGGCCCGGGGGAGGGAGGTGAAGCTGGCAGGGGCCAGTAGGTGCAGGGCTGCCAATGGCAGCCTGCAGAGTTGAGAATTGGTTCCCAGAGCAGTAGGGAGCCATGGGAGGCTTTTGAGTGAAGGAAGGCCAGGCTCAAATTGAAGGTCACAAAAGCAAAGTCTGCTCAGAGGAAGGAGGTGGCTTGTGGTTCAGACTTAGAGAGGACAGAGGGCTGGTCCTGGTCTGGGGAGGGGGGTATGGAGGTGGGAGGAGGGTTGCACGGCAGGCGGCAAGGAGATAGGAGGCCAGGCTGAGGCTCTGGTTTGGACTGTCAAGGTGCGCTGTGTGTGGCCTGCTGGGGAAGGAAAATGCTGAGCCTTGAGGGTCTGGGGGACATCTAGGGGAGATGCCCAGTTGGTGGCTGGACCCACAGGGCTGGGTCTCAGGGTGGGAACCCAGGGTGGAGCCAGGGCCTGGAGCCATCCTCATGAAGGTGATCACTAAAGGCTCCAGGGGGACGTGGTGTCTCCGCGCCCGGGCAGCCAGAGATGTGGGTCACAGTGACATTCAGGTGACCGGGCTAAGGAAGGACAGAGACCTGTGTGCAGAGAGGAAGGAGGGTGGCCAGGGCAGGACAGCAGTAGGGAGGAGGTGAAGCTGCTTTGAGGTTCCAGCAGGAGCCCCTGGGCTGGGCACGGTGGCTCCCACCTGTAATCCCAGCGCTTTGGGAGGATCGCTTGAGGCCAGGAGTTGGAGTCCAGACCAGACTGGGCAATATAGCAAGATCCCATTTCTACAAAAAAGAAGAAGGAAAAACAAGGAGCCATTGAGTTTGAGGAGTCAGGAGCTTTGGCCAGTGAAGGCCCAGGAGAAGATATGGGGTGGAAAGGGGCAGAGGAAGGGGTGCCACTGTTTGCAACTCATGCTGTCCTCCCAGGGGACTTCGCAATGCCAGGAACCTGGCATCACAATCCCTTGGCAGTGTGGAACCGCCAAGCTACCTGTTTCTTAGAATTTCTGGGCCAGTGATTTCTGGTTTTAGCTGGACCAGCTGTTTCTTCTCCTCTCCCTGCTGCCTGTTCATTCATTTATTGAGCACTTATTGTATGCCAAGCCCTGCACAGAGACAAAGCCAGGCTAAGTCCCTACACAGCCTTAGTGAGGGAGACAAGAATTGAACAACTTCAGAATAAACATATTCATGTAAAAAACAAAGCAAAACAGGAGCCAGTGAGAGAGAGAGAGAGAGAGAGAGAGAGAAACGATGGAGTGTTTGAAAATAACACGGTGGATGGCAAAAGCTGCTTAAATGGGTGGTCAGAGGGGGCCATGCTGAGGAGGTGACATTTGAGCTGAGACCTGAATGGTGAGGAGTAGGAGAACAGTGTTCCAGGTAACAGGAACAGCAATTGCAAAGGCCCTGAGGTTGGATTGTGCCTTATCAATCTCTGACTGCTCCTTAAACACTCCCTCTGTCCACACAAGCAGTTCCCTGATTCCCAGGCGGCAGTGCTCCCTGGACTATTGCTCTTCCCCCACAAACTCAGAGAGGGCAGCAATCTGTTCTCCACACACCCTTGTGTTTCCAGGAGCCTGGAAGGATGCCTGCTAGGTAGTAAGCGCTCAGGAAATACCTGCAAGCTGAAAAACAAAGCCTTTCATGTCGATAAGGGCTTTTGTATCCCTTCACTCACTCCCCTACCAACACAGGTCCAAACGTTGACACAGGGTTCCACAGTGCATGTTTGTTGATTGACTTCACAAACAACCCTGAGGTTTTACTTCTGCAAGATGGGAACAAGAACCTTTCCATCTCCCAGGTGAGCCTGAGGGAGGCTCCTTGGATGTCTGTGGTCTCTGGAAGGGGATGGAACACTGCCCTGAGAGAGACTTCAGTGTGATGGCAGAACTAGGGGACATTCCGAGTGGGACATGGCTCCTGCCTTCTAGGCGCCCACAGCGTCTCTGAGAGGGGACACAGCCCAGGGCAGCTCTGGGACTTTGCTCTATGCCGGCCTGGCTGCGGGGCTGTCCAGGTGCCATCACCCTGACATTTTTTGCAGAGAATCCTGAGGCCCTGGGCTAGGCCATGGAGCCAGCTGTCACCGGCTGCGTCCCTCCCCAGGGTGTTCGCACGTGCTCCCCGCTTCCTGGCAGGTTTCCCTATCTGGGCTTGGCAAGGCTGCTTCCTCCTGACCCTTCAATCCTAGCCCAATGTCCTTGCTCAGGAAAAAAAGGCCATTTCTAACCCCAGAATGGCCCCCGCCCCACCAAGCTACTCCCCACAGTTGAAAAACTCGGCGTTGATGTGTTTACTGGCTGTGGTCATCCCGTCCCTTACGGAGGGGGGACGGGCACGGACTGGACGCCAGCCTCAGTTTCCCCACCGGCCGATGGCAGATACTTGGGAGGCCCAAGCTCCCTCCGGGGTCAAGGGCGGAGGGCGGGAGCAGTGGGGGGGCACGGACTGGACGCCAGCCTCAGTTTCCCCACCGGCCGATGGTGGATCCCCCGGAGGCCCAAGTTCCCGGCGGGGCGCAGGGGGCACGAGGCCGGGCAGGGGGGCGCGGGGCGGGGGGAGGGCGGCAGCGGTGGGGGAGGGGCGTGGGGGAGGGACGTGGGCGGCGGCGCCACCTTAAGGCGGCTCAGCCCGCGGCTCCCGGCCGAGCCCCGCCGGAGGGAGGCGGCTCCGCGCGGGGCCCGCCGCCCGCGCCGCCGCCGCCGCCGCCGCCGCCGAAACCCGGCCACAGCGCGCCCGACCCTGAGCGCCGGCTGCTGCGGCCGCCCCCGCCGCCCCCCGCCCGCCCCGCCTGCCCCGCGCCCCCAGCCGCGTCCCCGCGACCCCCGGCGCGCGCGCTCGGGGTGGGGGGCGCCGGGGACACCCGGGTCCCCTGCCCCGCGCCTTGCCTCCCTCCTCCTCCTGCTCTCTCGGTCCCCCCCTCCCCGCCCCCCCACGTCGCCAAGCTCCGGTGGTGCCCGGGGCCTCGCCGAGGCAAGATGTATCCCCAGGGAAGGCACCCGGTGAGTGGGGCTGCGGGGAGGGGCCCCCCACCCCGCGTCCGGGACCTCGGACTCTGACCGCCCCCCCCCCCCCCGCCGCCCCCAGACCCCGCTGCAGTCCGGCCAGCCCTTCAAGTTCTCGATCTTGGAGATCTGCGACCGCATCAAGGAGGAATTCCAGTTCCTGCAGGCGCAGTACCACAGGTGAGGGACCCGAGTTCACCTGGGCGCCCCCAGGCAGGGGAAGTGGGGGGCTCCCCTGGGGGCCAGGGCCAGACGTCCACCAGGTGCACCCGCAGATGGACGGGGCTCTGGGCACAGTTGGGGGTGCCGGGGTATTTGGGGCCCAGGAGGGGGCGGGGTGGGACTGGCCGGGACAGGAGACTGGGAGATTAGGAAGTGGGGGGGGGGGAGCGGGCCCACATGTGGCGGCTGTGGGACTCCCCCTAAGCCATCTCCCCTTCCTAGCCTCAAGCTGGAATGCGAGAAGCTGGCCAGTGAGAAGACGGAGATGCAGCGACATTATGTCATGGTGAGGCTCAGAGTCCTGGTGCCAGGGCTGGGGCAGTGGGGAGGCGGCTTGCTGGGGGTCGGCCCTGGCCCCTGCTCCGAGCCTCCTCTTCCCTGTCTGTGAATTGGGCCAGTGGGGATTGCAGGCTGTCGGGGAAGGCCCTCCCAGCTCCTGAGAGCCGAGACAAGGATGCCCCCTCTCCTCATGGACACCTGGGGCGAGGGGCGAGGGTCTCTGGTACCTCCTACCCGCCCCACCCCTCAGGCAGAGGTCTGCTTGCTCCCGTGGGTGCCTCCCCTGTGACCCCATGGGGCTGGGGATTCTGTGTCCTGCTGTGCCTGGGGGCTCTGGGAAGACCCCAGTGTGGCCAGTGCTAGGCACACACTCGCCTTGGGCCCCAGACACTGCATTTCCTTTGCAGTATTACGAGATGTCCTACGGGCTCAACATCGAAATGCACAAGCAGGTAACTGCGGAGTGGGGGTAGGGGTGTCCACGGGGAGGGTGTGGGTCTGGAAGCCGTGGGGAGACCCAGTGAGGGCAGCGTGGGGCAGAGCAGACCCAGGGAACAAGGGTTTTGTCCTGTAATTTCCGCAGAGGTCCCTCAGGACTAATTTGGGAACAGGGGGCAGATTGGAGCCTCATCAAGGGAAAATGATGCTCAACTTCAGATGGAGAGGCCGGCAGTGGGCAGGGACCAGGCAGGGGCCAGCGTCCCTATCCCAGGGAAGGCTGGCAGCAGGGCCTGGGCAGCCAGATCAGGGAGGCCGTGGAGGTGACTTCTGTCCCAGGACGAGGCTGGAGGGACAGTCTTGGAGAGTCTGAAGTTGTGTGACCGAGCCCGAGATTCCGCTGCTGTTTGAAATTTCCAAGATAGATCCCAGCGGGCTTGGCTGGAAGGCTCAGAGATTGTTCTCAAGGCCCCGAGTTTGAACCCACGGTTCAGACTGACCCTGTCATTCCAAGACAGACGTCACCATTCTATGGCTGTCCTCGGGGCTCTGAGATGGACGCCGACGGTACGACGTGAGGCACAATGTTCTGAGACTTCCCCAGGCTTCTGAGTGTAGGGTGAAGGTCCTGAGATGGACCTCGAAGTTCTGAGATTGACTCGTATGGACTGAGATGCGTCACAAGGCTCTGAGGCTGTCCCCAAGCCTATGAGTGTGATCTCAAGGTTCTGAGATAGACCCGAGGGTTCCGATGTTAGCTCCGGTGGTCCAAGATATACCTCGAGATCCTGAGACCAACAGATGGTTTCTAAGAGGATGAGAAGGTTCCCGAGATTGTGAGCTTGATGGACTCTTAGATTTTGTCCACCAGACTGTTAGAATTAGTGGGCGCAGCTTCGTGTTGGGGCTTCCAGGTGGGTGGGAAGAACAAGGGGGGCTGGGAGTGTGGGGTGCCTGGGGGTGTCCACCCTGGCGTGCTTGCCTGGGTGTGTGTGGGCTCTGCTGGTTCTGATGTGGGCAGGAGGGGTTTGTCTGCCCGGAGCATGGTGTGGACCCGTGGGTGCGTGCAGTGGACCCCCCAGCGGAGGACACAGGGCAGGGCTCAGGCCCTGGGAGCCTTCCTGGTGCTGGGACCTGGGACTCCAGGCGGGGGTCCCTCTCTCCTTGCTCCTGTATGCTGCCCTCAAAGCCCTACGTGTCTGTGGTCTGTGTCTGAGCTGGGTCTGTGCGGCTGCTTCCTGCAGATCTGTCGGGCGTGTGTCTGGCGAGTGGTGTATCTGTGACTCCTAGGACCTCAGCCCTGGTCTTCTGGGCTCCAGGCCACCCTGGGCCTCACGCAGCTGGGCAAACAGGCTCCGAGTCCCTCCTTCCTCCGCCTGGTGCCTCCTCGTGCACCCTTAGGGCGACAGGTCCCCCAGCCCTCAGCCCAGCTTTGCAAATGTTTGGTCCCCGCCTGGGAGTCGAGGGCCTGGGATTCAGGTCTCCTCCTCCTCCAAGCCTCTTCTTGCTTCGTGCCAGGCGGAGATCGTGAAGCGGCTCAGCGGTATCTGTGCCCAGATCATCCCCTTCTTGACCCAAGAGGTGAGTGGGCCGAGGTGGAAGGAGATGGAGAGGGGAGGTCTGGGCGGTCGCCGTGGGCACTGTGTACGGTAGCCAGCAGCGCAGATAGAGAACATTTGCTCATGGCAGAAGGTCCCGCAGCCCCCACAGGGAGGGAGGGAGGTGTTGGCTGAGCGTGAGGACTGGGGGCTTACCCCCCTTGATTGGTATCAAGGTGCAGAGCTGCCCCCCTCAAGCCCTGCTGGTGCCCGATCTGAATCCTGGCTGTGTGGCCTTGAGCAGGACTGTGCCTTTCTGTGTCTGTCTGCTTATCAGCATTGGCCCAAGGTTTAGATGAGCTAATACGTGCAAAGTGCTGAAGATGGTGCCAGGCGCTGAGTCAGCACCCAGTAAAAGCGAACTCTCAGGTTATGCTAGGTGACATATCACAAAAGGACGGACACTGTGATTCTACAGGAGGTCCCTGGAGTCGTCAGATCCACAGAGACAGAAAGAGTGGTCGGTGCCAGGGGCTGGGGAGGGGATGGGGAGTGAGTGTTTCACGGGGACAGAGCATCAGTTTGGGAAGATGAGAAAGTTCTGGAGATGGAGGGTGGTGATGGTTGCAAGGTATTGTGAATGTGCTTAATGCCACTGGGCTGTGCACTTAGAAATGGTTAAAATGGTAAATTGTTGTGTATTTTTTTGCCAATGTGAAAAAGATAGAAATAGGACATACGTATAATAGTGTGAGGATTTTATTGAAACTTCAAAACAAAAAGTTAGCCCTTGGGAGAATGCCCCAAATTCCTTCCAGCCTCAGGACCTTTGCACTGGCTGTTCAAAAGAAAAAAAGAAAGAAACAAGTCTTTCTTTCCTTTTTCTCTGTCTCTCTCTTTTTTTTTTTTTTAAAGAGATGGGGTCTTGCTATATTGTCCACGCTGGTCTCAAACTCCTGTGCTCAGGTGATCTTCCCGCCTCAGCCTTCTGAGTAGCCGGGACTTCAGGCATGCACCACTACACCCAGCTTGGATGTTCCTGTTTCTGTCAGGAACATTCTGTCTCCATAGAGACATAAGAATAGGTTTCACTTCAGAGTGGATAAACTGGGGGGTGGGGGGCCTTCATTGCAGTGGGTACCAAGACCAGAGGGGAGATGCCCAGCTTGGTTTGGACCCTACCAACTCTGTGATTTCTGGAAGCGTGGGATGGGGAGAGGTCCTGTCTAGACAACAGAATGGAGCAATAGTGTCTGATGACACCAAGCGTGGGGACAAAGTGGCCCAGAGTGAGAAAGACAAGAAATGTGGCTATAAGGACTTTTGGAGGCAGTGAATAAAAGCACACATATCTGTCCCAGCAACTGCATTCTTCTAGACCAGGAAGTAGCAAACTACAACCCAAGGGCCGAATCCGGCCCTCCACTTGTCTTTGTAAATAAAGTTTTATTGGCACACAGCCACACCCATTGGTGTACAAATCTCTAAACTAAAGCACCTTTCCCGCTGCAAGGGCGGAGTTGAGTAGTTGCAGCCTGCAAAAGGGAATCTTTACTCTCTGGCTGTTTTTAGAAAAAGTCTGCAGACCAATCCTGGGTCCACCCACATAGCAGTGTACCACTGCTGGAGCCTCGTGTCAGTGTCCCAACACCTCCTCGGTGGGGATAGCACAGGTGCCCAGCCCTGAGCATAGGGACGTGCAAGCTGCCTCATAGTACACGCGGCAGGATACGCTACAGCTCCACCCTCCCCTGTTGGCGCCTCCAGCCACATCTGGCCGTTTAAATTTATATTAACTCATCTTTAAATCTATTAAATTAAACTTGTATTTATTAAACGTATATTCTTTTAAATTTCACACAATTAAACATTTCGTTCCTCCGTGGCACCGGCCACATTTCGAGTGCTCGGGAGCCACACGTGGCCAGTGGCTTCCGTGTGGAATAGCAAAGACAGAGAACATTGTCCCTCGGCAGAAAGTCCCACGGCCCCAAAAGCTGAACACACGACAGCCACCCACCACATACATCACGGATGAAGCTTCAAATGTTCTGTTGAGTGAAAGAAGCTGGTTACAAGGAGAACACAGTATGAGCCCATAAAATAGTGAAAATGGACAAATCCAGGCAGGCTTAGGAAGGCAGTCGTAGGTGGCGAAATTATACAGAAAAACAAAGAAATTATTGTCATCGAGGTAGGGAAGGGAGGGCGTTATGCTGTGGGGGAGCACAGGGGGTTACTAGAGGCTGCTAATTTCTGTTCCTGGGTCCGGGCGGTTGGTACACGGTGCTGATTTCTAACAGCGGCTCTCTGCTGGGGGCAGTTTTGCCCTGGAGAGACATCCATGGTTGTCACGACTGGGGGTGCTCCTGGCACGGAGTGGGTGGGAACTAGGGCCGCTGCTCAGCGCCCTGCAGTGCCTGGGATGGCCCCCACCCCCAGAGAATGATCTGGCCCCAAATGTCCATGGTGCTAAGGGACAGAGCCTGATGTGGTATGATTTCTTATTATAATAGTTTTAACTGCAGTTAGGTTTTTGTTCTTTTCTCTGTGAGCTTGTTTATTTCACAATTCAAAACAGAAAGGGAGGAGGGGGAGAAAGAGAGAAGAGACGTGGATAGCGTGGGGCAGCGAGGAGAGGGTGCGCTGCGGCGGGCAGGCCCCGAGGGCGTTGCCAGCGTGGAGGGGGTGCTCAGAGCGGCCTCCCCCGGTGCTCCCCCCAGCATCAGCAGCAGGTGCTCCAGGCCGTGGAGCGCGCCAAGCAGGTGACCGTCGGGGAGCTGAACAGTCTCATTGGGGTGAGTCCTCCTGGCTCCTGCCCTGCCGTGGGGAAACACCCTGTGCCCGGGTCCCTGGCACCCCGCTGGAACCCCAGGGCACACCCTAGGCTCAAACCCCTCCCCGCTGTCCGCCCCTCCGGCCAGGGGCCCTGCGGGGTGCCCGCCCCCGGCCCACCCTTCCTCCTCTCCAGCAGCAGCAACTCCAGCCGCTGTCGCACCACGCCCCACCCGTCCCCCTCACCCCCCGGCCTGCTGGGCTGGTGGGTGGCAGTGCCACCGGGCTGCTCGCCCTGTCCGGAGCACTGGCCGCCCAGGCGCAGCTGGCGGTGGCTGCCAAGGAGGACCGAGCCAGCGTGGAGGCTGAGGGGTCCAGAGGTGAGCGGGCATCCAGGGTGGCATGGGCGGGGTGGAGGACCAAACTCATCACAGTATGAGCACCCAAGGCTGTGTGTCCTTGGAAAAGTCACTACCCCTCTCTGGGCATCTGTCTGAATCGGGCGGGGAAGGGACAGTCCACACGTGCCAGGCTGTCAGAAGGACGGGGAGGTTCCCACCTGGGCAGGGGGCTTCATAATCCGTAGAGGGCTGGCCCCTCTGGCGCCGTGGGGTCCGAAAGCCTCATTCTTCCTCCTCCTCTCTCTCCTCCCCTCACCCCCAACCTGCCAGCGGAGAGAGCCCCGAGCAGGGTAAGTCCAGGGGCCCCCGAGCCTCGCTTTGTAGCGCCCTGGGCCGGGTCGGTCATTCTGAGCTGATGGGGCCACAGAACCAGGCCCGCAGCCCGGTTTCCACAAGGCTAGGGTTTGATGTATGTACGTTTTTCAATCTTGAGCTACTTTTGGCGGGGCTGTGGGGGGAATTGAATAAACGAAGGCACCCCTTGGGATCCCTGTTCCCGGCCTCCTGTTGGTTCACTCATGCCTCCTCCACTCAGAGTTACCTGCGAGACTGCTGCCCCGGAGGGAGAGAATGCCAACCGGGGCTGTGATTTTTCAGAAAGTGCTTTAATTTGGAAATAATTAGAGGTGCAAGGGAGATGACAAACAATCGTGTGGGGAGGCCCCAGGCGCCCTTCCCCCACCTCCTCCCACAGGTAACCTGTTGTGTAACTAGAACAGCAAATGCAGGACACTGACATGGGTCCTAGGTGTGAGGCTTTATTCACTGTGTGTGTGTGTGTGTGTGTGTGTGTTTATGCCATTTTATCAGGCACTTAGTCTCGGATAAGCATCCCCGCAATCTTTCATGTAATTTTAAATTTTCTAGTAGCCACGATTAAAAAAGTTAAAAGCAACAGGTGAAATCAAATTCAATAGTCTGTTTTATTTAACACAATGTATCCAAACTATGGTCCTTTCAACCTGTAAGCAATATAAAAATTACTAACGTGGCTCACGCCTGTGATCCCAGCACTCTGGGAGGCCGAAGTGGGAGGATCGCTTGAGGTCAGGAGTTCAAGACCAGCCTGGGCAAGAGCGAGACCCCGTCTCTACTAAAAAAAATAGAAAAAATTAGCTGGACATGGTGGTGGCCCCTGTAACCCCAGCTGCTTGGGAGGCTGAGGCAGGAGGATCGCTTGAGCCCAGGAGTTGGAGGTTGCTGTGAGCGAGGCTGACGCCACAGCACTCTAGCCCGGGCAACAGAGGGAGACTCTGTCTCAAAAAAAGAAAAAATTACTAATGAGATATTTTACATTTTTTAAAATCATACCAAGTCTCCGAGTGTCCCAGTGCCTGTTGCACGAGAGTGTCCCAGTCGGCACAGGGCACACCGTGGGCACCACTCTCCAGCATGCTGAGCGCTCTAGAATGTGCTGGAAAACAAACCAGCCATGAAACAATGAAACCAACAGAATAAAAGATACTGAACAAAGAAAAAAGAAGCCTCTCTTCTTCCTCCGTCCCAGTGCAGCCCCGAGTGCAAACACCGGGAATGGTTTTTAATGTGTCCTGCACAAAAATGGCGGCGGTTGCAGGTTAGGGCGCTGTCGTGGCCTCTCTGGAGGCTACAAGTCCACGGGGCCTCGCTCCCTCTGCAGCCTCCTGGGCAGGACCCTTCCTTGCCGCTTCTAGCCTGGTGGCCCCTGGCAGGCCTTGGTGTCCCTTGGCTTGTAGCTGCGTCACACCACGGTGGATTTAGGGCCCACCCTCGTCCGCTGTGACTTCATCTTCACTTGCTCATTGCACCTGCAAAGACCCTATTTCCAACTAGAGTGTCGTTGTGAGGTTCCTGGTGGACACGGGCTCTGGGCCACCCTGTTCAACCTACGACCGCGCCTTTCATCACCGTCTCCAGGGCTGACACCTGTCTCCCACCCCCGCAGTCCTAGTCTCCCCTGAAATGACCCCTGTTGTCCCTTTGGAGCGTCTCTTTACAGATTTCTCTCCTGTGTAACATACATCGCACACACACCAACACGTTACATACCCGCACACCTACATGTTACATACATGCACGCAGAGTTACCTGCAGGGAATGCCCTGGGAGAATGATCCCCGGAGGGTGAAGGGTGTAAGAAGAAACAGTGGTTCTCCAATGTGCCGTTCTGCCCCCAGGCGACATTTGGCATCGTCCGGGGACATTTTTGGGTTTTATTGATTTAGGGTGTGTGTGTGTGTGTGTGTGTGTGTGTGTGTGCGCGCGTGCGCGCCGGGCATCTAGCGAGCAGAGCCCAGGGGACGCCGCTCAGCACACTGCAGTGCCCAGGACAGCCCCACCCCAGAGCACGACCCGGCCTCCGTGTCCATCGTGGCTGGAAAGCCGGGTGTGCACGATGCGTTTCTGTAGGGTTAACGGCCAGGCCAGCACTCGCTCGTGCCAGGCACCGTTGTAAGTGCTTGTCCCACAGCTGTCACCTCGTATCTGCACAGCAGCCACAGGAGGTAGGCACTGTTACTATCCCCATTCCACGGATGAGGAACGTAGCATTGAGGTTGCCCTGGGAAGGTCCCATTTCCCAGATGGGAAGCTTGAGGTCCAGATGCCAATACCAGCGGCAGGAGGAGGGGACCCTCCGTCTTGGCTGGACACGATGCAGTCTGGGGGCCCAGGCCCCTGACCCCTCCTCCCACCTGGCCCCTGTCTCTCTGCAGAGTGTGTCCCCCTCGCCCCCTGAGAGTCTCGTGGAGGAGGAGCAACCAAGTGGCTCTGGTGGCAACGGGAAGGAGAGAGCAGAGGATAAGGATCTATCAGGCCCTTATGTAAGTGGGGAGCAGGCAGGGTGGGTATGGGTGGCCTAGAACAGCCCCCCGCCTGGCCCCTTGGAGCCTTCCAGAGCCCAGTTCTGGCTGTGACTCTCTCACTCCACAGCCTTCCATAGCTCCCCAGTGCTCAGAGCACTGGCCAATCAGAAGAGATGCTGTGGTGCCCAGCTTAACACTTTAGCTGCCCTATGTCTAGTCTACGCACCCTCTGGGCCATGCAGCCATTTCCCCACCCTGGCTTTTGTTCCAGCTGTTTCTTTCCTCCCTTCTCTCTTCTCCCACCTCTCGGAAACCGGTTTCTCCGACAAGGCACAAAAATGCTGTCTCCTGCAGGAACCCTCCTTCTCTGACCCGCTCCAGAGGGCTGGGACCCCTCCTCTCATGGTCACATTGCCACACACCTGTAGTCTCAAGTGCCGGCACCCCAGGGGCCAGGCTGAGGGTAGGGGCCGGGCCACAGCCCTCCCCACTCTCCAGGGGCGGCTGCGAGCTGGTCCCAGCTGACCAGCGGGCTCAGTGGTGGCTGATCCTATCCTGCTGTTTCTCAGAGAAGCCTTAAATCTTTCTTTTCATACAAGAGCTCATTTTGTAAATGTCGCCAACTCATTTTCATCGAAAGAAGAAATCCGGGCATGGCGGGAAACCCACCGGCTGGGCGGCTCTGGCTTCCCTGCTGCAACCGTTTTTCTTCCCTTGGTTTCTTGCCAAAACAGAGGTTCCAACATGTCAGGGTCCCGTCCCACCCCCGCCTCCCCACCCGGCTGCGCGGGTTAATGTTTTGTGCATCCGGAAAGGGAGTTGGAGGCCTTGGTCTTTCTCCCAAGGGCAATGGGGAGCTATAGAGGGATGTGGAGCAGAGGTGGGAATAGGCCTTAGGGAAATCTCGCTGGGGCCAGCTTGGGGGCTCCCTGGAGAGATTGCTGTGCACGTGCATCCTTCTCCTCTGCGCCTGAGGATCCCAGTGACATGCCGGGGCCCGTGGGCATGTCCTCCCCTTCCTGGGGAGCTGTTGGGGGTCTGGGGGCAGGGCTGTGAACAGGAAGGGCTCTCTCCCCGTGTCCCCCCAGGAAAGTGACGAGGACAAGAGTGACTACAACCTGGTGGTGGACGAGGTGGGTCCAGGGGTTCAGCCTCTCCCTCTCCCCACTCTGGGCACAGAGTGAGGGGTGGGTTTTCTGGACTGGGGGCCCCAGAGGGAGTGGGGTTCCTGGTCCCCTCTCTGTGGGTGGTGGTGATGGGGCCGGGAAGAGTGGGGATGCCCCCAGGGGACACCCAGGCCCCAGCCTCCTCTCCACGGCGCAGGTGGGGAAACGTAGGGGCAGAGAACACGGGAAACAGGCAGAAGTGGCTTCGAGTCCTGGTCACTGTGTGCCTTGTGGGGGAGGGTGACACTCCCTTCCCTGGCCTCATTTCCCCCCGTCTGTTCAACGGGGAAAACAAAACCAAGCCCTGATGGAGTCGTTGCTGTGTGTGCTTATAGACTAGATCCTGTCATTAAACCCATTGTGCAGATGAGTAAACTGAGGCACCAGGAAGTTTCATAAATCAGGATGGGTCATCAGTGCCCCGTCTAGACGTTGGACGGGGCATCGTGAGGAGGAGGAGAGGGGGGCTTTTCTTCCTCTCTCACTTCATCCCCACTCAACATCACTTCCTCGAACCCAGGACCAACCCTCAGAGCCCCCCAGCCCGGCCACCACGCCCTGTGGAAAGGTGCCCATCTGTGTGCCTGCCCGCCGGGACCTCGTGGACAGTCCGGCGTCCTTGGCCTCCAGCCTGGGCTCACCGCCTCCCAGAGCCAAGGAGCTTGTCCTGGTAAGAAACATGGTTGGAGGTGGGGGCCTTGAAACTCACTTCATTCCTCCGGGAGGCCTGGAAACAGACACTGCCACAGGGGACACAGAGCCGAGAGGCATCAGGCTGGCATTGTCCGCCACTTCTTCCTCCTACGTGGACTCAGTTCCTTGAGCCTAAGTAAATATTACAAGGAAACTTTCTGAAGAAATTCTCTAAATAAATATTCAAAGGCAACTCAGCCTCCTTTATGGGGAAACCAAGTGTCTCTTGTGCTGAATTGGAAATCCCATGGAAATACACACGGGAAACGCCCCCTGGAGAGTGGGCAGCTGCCTGACCCAGGCTGGATCCAGGCCTGCAAGGGTTAAGGCCTCCCAGAGGTGAGGGAGACTCACCTGGCCCCCGCCTGACCTGCGGGAAGATAATTTATATAGGAACCAGGTTCCCCTGGCGCCTCTGTAGTTGAATGCCAGGTGTGTGGGGCTGTCTACAAAGCACCTCAGGGGCATTCGGGATTCTGCTGTGTGTCACTCCCTCCTCCCCAGATCAACCCCCAGAGCCCCCCCGCCGCTGCTCTGCATTTACCCAGGGATGGGGAGAGCATGTCGGTTTCCAGGCCTCCCCTCCCAGCAGGTTGCCATGGCAACCACCAGAGGTTGGGGCTCCCGGTCCCGTCTTAAGTGCCCTCCTCCCACTCCAGGGAGACTTTCCAGGGGGAGGGCCCCTCTCCGGTCTGGAGAAGCCCCCCAGGAGTCCTCCCTGACCCCACGGTTGTCCCACTCAGTCCCTCTTGAGGGTGGGCGTGCGGGCTGTCACCGTTGGTGAAGCGGAGACGGCAGACAGACACAAGACGAGGAGGCGAAGTTTCTTGGAAGACAGAGGAGGGAATGACATAAAGCCCAGACAACAGAGCGTGTCCCCAGATGGAGGTCAGGCTGCCCCTTTCCTGGAGTCCCCCCTGGGGAGGGACAGCTGTGGCTGACACCCCCCGCCCCGTGGAAAACAAGGAAGATGGCGCCACCTACGAGGTGCTGTTTCTACGCCTGGGACTGTGCCCCTCTGGGGTCTCCCCCATCATGAGCCCACCCGGTTTCTCATTCACCACCCTCAAGGATCTCCACAGCCTCTAACCTTGTTCCCTTCTTACAGGGGACATCACTGTCCCCTGGGGATCCCCGCCCCGTGCATGGTGTGCAATACCCCACTTACACCGCCAGTCCTCACGGCGCATGCGCACTGCATGCCTCAGCGCATGCACGCGCCGGCGCTGTGATGGGGGCGCGAGTGGGTGGGTTTCCGCGCGCACACGTGTGCGCCCCTCCCTGTGGGCACACCCTGGGTGCCCATCACAGCCAGGTACCCACCAGGCTTTCCAACGTGTGTGGACACGCACATGCCCCCTCCTTCAGGCAGGCAGCTGTGGGACCCGTTCCCCCACTGCGCACCTGCAACAGCAGAGGTTTTAGAAACAGGGTCTCACTGTGTCACCCAGGCTGGAGTGCAGTGGCGTCATCACAGCTCACTGCAGCCTCCAACTCCTGGGCTCAAGCGATCCTCCTGCCTCAGCCTCCCGAGTAGCTGGGACTACAGGTGTGTGCCACCATGCCTGGTTAAGTTTTAAATTTTTTGTAGAGATGGAGTCTTGCTGTGTTGCCCAGGTTGGTCTTGAACTCCTGGCCTCAAACCATCCTCCCGCCTTGGCCTCCCAAAGTCCTAGGATTATAGGCATGAGCCACAGCCCTCGGCCCCTCCCATCCATTTCTGGCTAGATCCTTGGGCCACAACGTGCCAGGTGCCTGGTGGCATTCAGCCCTGTCGTTTTTCTGCAGAATGACCTTTCCGCCAGCACTCCTGCCTCCAAGTCCTGCGACTCCTCCCCGCCCCAGGACGCGTCCACCCCCGGGCCCAGCTCCGCCAGTCACCTGTGTCAGCTCACTGCTAAGCCAGCGCCCTCCACGGACAGCATTGGTGAGCACCCTGCCTCCTGGCGCCTGCCAGCGTAGGCCTCACCTCTGGAGGTTTCCAGAAAAAGGTAGGGGCTGGGGAGACGGGAGGTTCGGATTCCAGCCCTGGCATTCACTGCCTTGGCCCTAGCTAGACGCTGCCTCGCTCTGGGCCTAGTTTCCTCATCGTCTTGCCCTGACAGTTAGGGAAACTGAGACCCAGAGAGTGGAGGTGACTTATTTGGGGGGCTTCAGTCTAGTACACTGGAGAAACAAGCTTTGGAGTCAGACGCTTTGGGTTTCGGGCCAGGTTTAGGTGCTTACCAGCTGGTGACCTTGGGCAAGTGACCCAACCTCTTTGAGTCTCAGTTTCCCCATCGCTAATCTGGGGGATGACAATACTTATCTTTTCTCGTGGCCCTGTGCTGGTTCTGGGGCCCCAAAAGAACTTGGCCTTGGAACCTCCCAGGTGGCAGAGGACGAGACCCAGACCTCAAAACTCCCAGCCCTGTATAATCAGGGCAAGGGTAGAGGGTGGGCAAGGCTGGAGGTTGGCAGTGAGGCTTAAGGATGTTCCTGAGAACTTGATGGACACTTGGTCTGGGTTTTGAAGGATGACTAGGAGTTCACCAACTAAAAGAAAGGGAAAGTCATGTCAACCAGAGAAACCATATGTATTGTTTCTGGAGGTGTCCCACGATATGGCCGATGTGGGACCAGAGCACGGAAGCTCTGAATGACGAGCCAGGGACAGCCCAAGGCAGTGGGAGGCCGGATCTGGGTCCAGGCGTCTGAAGACCTGTCCTTGCCTCTCCCCGCTCAGCCCTGAGGAGCCCTCTGAGTCTGTCCAGCCCTTTCACCACGTCCTTCAGCCTCGGCTCCCACAGCACCCTCAATGGGGACCTCTCTGTGCCCAGCTCCTATGTCAGCCTCCACCTGTCCCCCCAGGTCAGCAGCTCTGTGGTGTATGGACGCTCCCCCATGGTGAGTCCTCAGGGTGGGAGGACCAGGCAGTGTCAGAAGGGTACAGGGGCTGGGGGCTGGGAGGAGAAACCAGCTACACAGGAGAGACAAAAGAATGGAGAAAGGGAAGGGACCCTTGGCTCAGGAAGTGTGTGTAGGAAGATGATGTGAGGGTCTCAGTGGCCCCACAAGCTTAACACAAATCAGCATTTGTGACCCTGGAAAAAGCAACTATGATTAAGGCGCATGAAGATGAGCAGAGTGCTCTGGCCCTAGGAGATTATTTACAGGGACTGGCAGTGTGCCAGATTTGTTCTGGAGGCTGCAGTTTGCAGACCCCTGTTCTAGAGCAAGTCTCACCAGGAGATGGATAACCCTGGGGTTCTAGGATTCCCTCCACAAAGACTTTGTAGTGAAAACCTCAGCTCTCCCATGTGTATTAGAGAACATCTCTGCTTCCGTGGGGAGGGGCTGATAAACAGGGACATGGCAGAGGGGGATCGCGGGCCAGGTGAGCGTGGGACAGCACAGGGGTGGGCTGGAGTCACCTGCCCCGTGGTCCCCCTCTGGCATTCTGACAGATGGCATTTGAATCACACCCACACCTCCGAGGGTCGTCCATCTCCTCCTCCCTGCCCAGCATCCCCGGGGGAAAGCCGTGAGTACCAGGGCAGGGCTCCCTGCCTGGGGGCGGGGCCAGTCTCTGGTCTCCTTTGAGTGCTTCCATTGTGTGCGGGGGGAGGTCGGGGTTTCCCCGCTGTCCTTCCAGAAAGTCTCTTCTGTAAGATAATTGGGGTTCCTAGGCAGCGGCTGGAGACAGGGGTACACAAAGAGCAAAGCCTAGATTGATGTACATGGGCTGTAATGGTAGTAGATTCTGTCCCCCCGGGGCCATTTGGTGATATCTGGGGACATCTGTGGTTGTCACACTGGGGGTGCTCCTGGCATGGGGTGGGTGGAGGCAGGGACACTGCTCAGCACCCGCAGTGCCCAGGACGACCCCGACCCAGAGAACGAACCGGCCGGAGTATCAGTAGAACTTTCTGCAGTGACGGGCATGTTGTAGGTCCTGCTGTCCACTCTGGTTGCCACCAGCCGCGTGTGGCTTTTGAGCACTTGAGATGTGGCCAGTGCAGCTGAGGAACTGAAACACTGCATGTATCTTACTGCAGCGCGTTTAAGTTTTCCTGGCCATGTGCGGCTGGGGCTCCCAGGAAACAGCAGGCTCTGAGCTCCGGCCCGCTCCGGCCATCTTCGTGGGCCTCGGTTCAAACGTTTATCAAGCGCTTGCTTAGGGCCACCACCCAGACCCTCAGCCTTTACCCTGACTGTCCCAGGTCACCTGCCACCACGTTGTTGCCCTTCCCTAAACGCATCCGAGGGCACCAGGCAGGGCCAAGGCCCCTCCCTGCCCTCCCAGGTGAGGGTGCCGAGGGCTGTCCCCCAGGCCTGGGTCACGCCCCTGCCTCCCGTCCAGGGCCTACTCCTTCCACGTGTCCGCCGACGGGCAGATGCAGCCGGTGCCCTTCCCCTCGGACGCGCTGGTGGGCGCGGGCATCCCGCGGCATGCCCGGCAGCTGCACACGCTGGCGCACGGCGAGGTGGTCTGCGCGGTCACCATCAGCGGCTCCACGCAGCACGTGTACACGGGCGGCAAGGGCTGCGTGAAGGTGTGGGACGTGGGCCAGCCTGGCGCCAAGACGCCCGTGGCCCAGCTCGACTGCCTGGTGAGGGTGGGGCGGGGCTACCGGTGGGGGCGGGGCTACCGGTTGGGGCGGGGCTTGCAGGCCAACCTGGGGCGACGCTACTTTGGGCTCCAGAGATCCAACCTTGGGCCAGGCTCCCAGAGACCTCACCTGGGACCAACGCCAGTCCTTGCTTCCCTGCCCGGCCCCAGAACCGAGACAACTATATTCGTTCCTGCAAGCTGCTGCCCGATGGCCGGAGTCTGATCGTGGGCGGCGAGGCCAGCACCTTGTCCATTTGGGACCTGGCGGCGCCCACGCCCCGCATCAAGGCCGAGCTGACCTCCTCGGCCCCCGCCTGCTACGCCCTGGCGGTCAGCCCGGACGCCAAGGTCTGCTTCTCCTGCTGCAGCGATGGCAACATTGTGGTCTGGGACCTGCAGAACCAGACCATGGTCAGGTGGGTGGGGGGTGCCTGTGACCCTTGGTGACCCCCGCCTGCCCTGCGCACAGTGGGGGCCGAGCAGTGACCTGGGAGGATGCTGGAACAGCCCCAGTTCTAGGATGGACACCTGGGCCCTTCTGTCTCCAGGCAGTTCCAGGGCCACACGGACGGTGCCAGCTGCATTGACATTTCTGATTATGGCACCCGGCTCTGGACGGGGGGCCTGGACAACACTGTGCGCTGCTGGGACCTGCGGGAGGGCCGCCAGCTGCAACAGCATGACTTCAGCTCCCAGGTGCCGCTCGGGATCTGGTGGGGGGGTGGGAACTGCACGAACCCAGCATCCTTTCCTCTCCCCACGAGGTGCCCCCTCCCAGACGCAGCCAGGACTAATGTCTGCTATGGCGCCCACCTTTTTTGTCCTCCAGACACATTCACAGGCCTTCCCTTTAACCCTCCAAAGACAAAGGGAAACTCCAAGGAGCTGATTGCTATTAAGATGTGGGGCTACTAAGACCCGCAGATCATCTTTCTACATGGTCTTGTCTAGTTGCCGTTGCCCCATGTCTTTGTCTTTCCTTGTAGAGCTGGTTTCTTCTCCTGGCCCTTAACCTCTGGGCCCCACTGAGGACTCACATGGGGGACTGTCCATATACCACAGAGGGGACAGGTGGAGGCTGATGTCAGAGCTGGGCATGGAGGGGTCCCTGTTGAGGGTGTGTGCAAGTCTAGGCTAAAGGACGTGGTGAAGGGGCTGGGAAGAGCAGGGCTCCTCCAGACGGAGCAAAGACCATCAAGGACAGGCCTTCAGGCACCACCAACCTGTTGCCTCTGGGGCAGCACGTGAGCTCCTTGTCCTGTCAGCCGTGGTGTCACGGGCTAGTCTCACACACACCACACCCTGGAACACCTGAAGGCCTGTGTACCTATGTTCCCTCTGGCCAAATGCCTTTCCCTCCTTTCTTTAATTGGTGAACTCCTACACATCCTTCCAAACCCATCTCCAGTTTGTCCCTTCTCCTTGAAACTGGGAGGAGTCAGCTCCCAGGCTCTTTACGTCCAACCTGCTCTTCTGTTTAGCCTGAAGAGTTCTTTGATACAGAAGTCAGGAGTGCAGGTGGATATAGCTGTCCACCCCATGTCCCTAAGGCTTAGGTGCGCTGAGTCCATTTCCGGGGATCCCAGGATGAGTATCTCCTATCCCACTGGGTGCCCCCACCCCTGTCTTTATACGGGAACACTTTTTTTTTTTTTTTTTTTTTGAAACAGTCTCACTCTGTTGCCCGGGCTAGAGTGCCGTGGCGTCAGCCTAGCTCACAGCAACCTCAAACTCCTGGGCTCAAGCGATCCTCCTGTTTCAGCCTCCCGAGTAGCTGGGACTATAGGCCTACGCCACCATGCCTGGCTAATTTTTTCTATATATATTTAGCTGTCCAGATCATTTCTTACTATTTTTTAGTAGAGATGGGGGGGGGGGTCTCGCTCTTGCTCAGGCTGGTCTCGAACTCCTGACCTCGAGTGATCCTCTCATCTCGGCCTCCCAGAGTGCTGGGATTACAGGCGTGAGCCACCGCGCCCAGCCACGGGAACACTTCTGTAGGGCCAGGAAAGAACATGTGGAACCTTCTAGTCTTCTCTCTGCCGTAGATGTAGGGCTATTTCTGCAGGTGTGTATTTGATAGTTTAAGACTTGGAGAGGTTCAGAGTGGGATGGGGCATCGTTCCTCTTTGTGTTTCACATGGGGTGGGGCACGGAAAGATGGGGACACTGAGTCCTTCCAAATCAAAACAAAAAGGAGTGTTGTGCGTGGGGAGAGTTCCAGGCTTGGGGTTAGAAGTCCCGGCTCCCGGGCCTGGTCCTTCACGGACTTGCTGTGTCACCTTGAGGCGACACTGCCTCAGCCTCTACCATCTGCTCAAGGGGAGCCACTGTCCCAGCCTGGCTTCCCCCAGCGCTGCTGTGCGCTCAGAGCAGATAATGGTTGTGTGGCCCCGGGGCGCTGTGCAACTCTGATTAATATTAATGATCCGACACGCAGTCGCCTGCTGCCTGCGGTCCCTGGCCAGCCGCCTCTCTCCGCGGGGGCTGAAGCAGGAGACTGCTAGAGCCCCCACCATGTCCCCCCACCGGTTCTGGGTATCCCCGGCGCCCAGAGGGGCCGGTGACCCCATCTCTGCCCTGTGCCCGCCAGATCTTCTCGCTGGGCCACTGCCCCAACCAGGACTGGCTGGCCGTGGGCATGGAGAGCAGCAACGTGGAGATCCTGCACGTGCGCAAGCCCGAGAAGTACCAGCTGCACCTGCACGAGAGCTGCGTGCTGTCCCTCAAGTTCGCGTCCTGCGGTGCGGCTCCCGGGGCGGGCGGGCGAACGCCGTCCCTGGCCTAGGGCCTCACTCCCCCAGAAACAAACCACCAGAAAAACCCAGGATGCCCAGTTCAGTCTCAATCTTAGATAAGTAACAAATGATTTGTTAGTATAAGTATGTCCCCAATACTGTGTGTGACACACTTACACTAAAAGGCCAGTCATTTGTTAGTACGAGTAGAGCCCACATGGTGCGGAGTGCAGAGAATAGACGTATACTAAAAAATATTTTTGTTTGTTTATTTTTTTGAGACAGAGTCTCACTCTGTTGCCCAGGCTCGAGTGCCGTGGCGTCAGCCTAGCTCACAGCAACCTCAAACTCCTGAGCTCGAGCGATCCTCCTGTCTCAGCCTCCCCGAGTAGCTGGGACTACAGGCATGTGCCACCACCACGCCCACCTAGTTTTTTCTATTTTTAGTAGAGATAGGGTCTCTCTCTTGCTCAGGCTGGTCTCGAACTCCTGAGCTCAAGCGATCCTCTCACCTTGGCCTCCCAGAGTGCTGGGTTTGCAGGCATGAGCCACTGTGCTTGGCCTAAAAAACATTTTTAAAAATTTTTTATAGAGGTGGGGTCTTGCTATGTTGCCCAGGCTGGTCTCAAACCCCTGGCCTCAAGTGATCCTCCCACCTCGGCTTCCCAAAGTGCTGGCATTACAGGCGTGAGCCACTGCTCCCAGCTTGGGAGTCTTACTTAACTGGGCATCTTGGATCTTACCTGGCACCCCTGCCACCGCCTTCTTGTGGGCCAGGTAGAGCCTCTTAGAGCCTGAACTTTCCCACCTGGGAAATGCGGGGGAAGGATTGAGCCTCAGCTCTTTAGGTGGTTTTGTGCCCCCTTAGTGAGGGCAGAGGTGGCTGGAAAGAGAGGGAGAGGCCAGGCCCAGCCTGTCCCACCTCCTCCTTCGGCCACAGTGTCCCCTCCTGTAATTTTCCCTGCCCTTCCTCCCCAGGGCGGTGGTTTGTGAGCACCGGCAAGGACAACCTGCTCAACGCCTGGAGGACGCCGTACGGGGCCAGCATTTTCCAGGTATGTGGCAGCCGGCAGCCCCCAGCCCTGGCAGGACGCCACGTGCCCAGGTGCACCAGGGTTAGATGCAGGGAGCGCCCCCAGCCCCCAGCCCCCCCCACCTGCCGCTCTGACCCTTCCCTGGGGTCCCGGAAGCCTCCCCACCACCAACTACTATAGCAGGGCTTGGGGGGCCTCATCTGCCTGTAGCTTGTTGGTTTTCAAAAATTATTTTGCTTTTACTAAAATGCATAGAACATTATAAAACTGACCATCTTAACCATTGTAAGCGCACAGCTCAGGGGCATTAATTAACACATTCACAGTGCTGTGCAGCCGCCACCACCCTCCACCTCCAGGACTTTCTCGTCTTCCCAACTGACGCTCATGTCCCCGTGAAACGCTCACTCCCCGCCCCCTCCCCAGCCCCTGGCACCCACCGTCCTACTTCCCGTCTCTGTGGCTCTGACCACTCCAGGGACCTCCTGTGCGTGCAGGACCCTCTGTGTCTGGCGTCTCTCACTGAGCACGATGTCCTCAGGGTCCATCCACGCTGTGGCCTGTGTCAGAGCCTCGTCTCTTTTCGTGGCTGCGTGACATTCCTGCGTGTGGACGGACTGTGTTGTGTCTGTCCGTCAGTTGGCGACACTGGGCTGTCCCCGTCTCTGGTGTCGTGCTCGATGCTGCTGCGGGCATCCACGTGCGAGTTTTCGTGCGGCCGTACGTTTTCCTTTCTCTGGGCAGACATCTTGGAGTGGCATTTCTGCTAACTCTGTAACCTTTTGCGGAACTGCAGGCTGTTTTCCAAATTTTCCATCCTCATTCGCAGCAACTGAGGTTTTAAAATCCCTCCGCATCCTCACCGACACTTGTTACTGTTTTTATTATACCTGTCCTAGTGGGTGTGCAGTGCTTTTTACAGATTTAAAGGGTTACCAAAAAATCCCGTAGAATATGTGAATAGACTTATTTGGACTTCAGGCTATGCCTAAAATCCTTAGTCTTGGGCCCTTTGCAAAGTTTGCCGATCCCTGGACTTCGTCCCCGTGCTGTGTGACGTCATGCCTGGTATACACCCTCTCTGAGCTGCCCAGAAAAGCAGGGCTTCTGTTCCAGCTCTCTTGGGGTCGAGGGAACGGAGGCCCTGTTCCTCCCAGGAACACATCTGTGCAGAAGGGCCCAGCTCCAAAACTCCTTTCTCTAGAAAAGGCGTCGCCCTCCTCCTCCTGGCTAGGAGAGTCCTGGCTCCACTCCCGCTCGGACTCTGCCCCAGCCCGGACCACACACCCATCCTTGGGGGCCTCACCTCACTCCTCCCCTTTCTTTTCTTCTCCCCCTGGCAGTCCAAGGAGTCATCCTCAGTCCTGAGCTGTGACATCTCCAGGAATAACAAATACATCGTGACAGGCTCGGGCGACAAGAAGGCCACCGTGTACGAGGTGGTCTACTGAGACCCCCTCTTCCTGCACCCCCAGCCCGACTCCTAGGGGACACGGACGGGAACCCGGGACAGAGGCCCCACCAGCTCCCTCCCCAGCCACGTCTGCGAGCGCTAAGCCCCTTCTGCTGTCCGGCCGCTGGCTCCCGCCTTCCCTGCCGGGTGTGGGGAAGGGGCCCCGGGGAAATAAATGCATTTATCACAGCCGCCCGGCTGCCCAGGCTGGGGGACCAGCCATCCATCATTGCTTGTCCTGGGCACAGTTACTGGGAGGCCACCGCTGCCGGGTTGTGTGACCGTCGGTAACAAGGGTTCATCCTACACGACAGACAGAGGCGCATCTGTGCGAAAGGCCACTACTGAGACAGCGGTATGGGGCGCGGCCGTTCAGATGCGGCCGTGTAACAAACAGCACTGGTCTCAGTGTTTAACACAACAGACGCTTCTGCCTGGCTCACACCCAGGTGGCCAAGCAGGCACTCAGGGCCCCAGGCAGGAAGTTCAGCACTTCAGTGTGTAGCTGCGGGGTCTGACGTGGCAGGGGACACTGGCTGCCCACTGCGTTAAATACTCTTGCCCACACTGGGCATGGGGGCTCACGCCTGTAATCCCAGCACTTTGGGAGGCTGAGGTGGGAGGATCGCTTGAGGCCAGGAGTTCAAGACCAGTCTGGACAACATAGTGAGACCCTGTCTCTACACAAAATTTAAAAATTAGCTACGGTGGCACCTGTAGTCCCAGCTACTTGGGAGGCTGAGGCAGGAGGATCCCTTGAGCCCAGGAGTTGGAGGCTGCAGTGAGCTATGATTGTGCCGCTGCACTACAGCCTGGGTGACAGAGTGAGACCCTGTCCTCTCAAAAATACTCCAGGCCCCAAATTTCCTGTATCTCTTTCACTGCCAGCCCTGGGATAGAATCATCCCAAAACTCAGCATAAATTCACAGGGGAGGAGATAAGGGAGACGCAGTTATTCAGGGTCCAGTTGCACCGCCTGCGAGACCCAGAGACCATGCTTAAGAGCCCGGCCCACAGTAAGGCGCTCAGCAAACGTCATGCCCAGCAGAGGTGGTGGCTACGGAGCACGAGCAGGTGAGAAACGGCCACCTGAGGGCCGAGACGAGACTGTGCTGGAGAGCGTGGAACAGCATGTGCGGAGGCTCAGAGGAGAGGAGCCTGGCCCAGCGGACAGCAGGACAGCGGGTTCTGCAGGGTGAGGTCTCCAGCTGAGGGTTAAGCCCTGAGCGGGGAGGGCAGTGGCAATCGGCTCTGGAATCCCGGGGACAAGGTGGTGCCACGTGCATGGGGGACAGTAAGGATGTTGCTGGCATACGCTAGAGGGAAATGGCAGGTTCCTGCTGAAAAGACCCAGGTGGGTGTCTTTGAAGACGCTGCACGGAGCTGGGGCGATTCTCCGGGTTGAGGAAGCCAGACCCGCGGAAGCCGTCTGGGCGCCTTCCCAGTCTGCAAAGGGGAGGGCTGTTTTCTGAGCCCCGTTTAGCGTGGGAGGCCAACCGGCGAAGCTGTCGTCAACCAGTGTCCACTCAGGACCCGGGGCCGGGGGTTGTCTGTGGGGGGCGTCCTGGGCGCTGCAGGTGCTGAGCAGCGTCCCTGCCTCCACCCACTCCATGCCAGGAGCTCCTCTGCAACCCAGTCACGACAACCACAGATGTCCCCAGACATCACCCAGTGTCCCATGGGGGACACAATCACTCCTGGTTCAGACCCGTCGGTCTAATGGGACAAGTCTTGGGAATCCTGCAGACCCACTCGGGACAGCCGCGGTCCGTGGCTTTGAGGGGGTTCTCTGAGAACGGGGCCTCAAGGGCCCAGGGCCACCCAGCTGGACAAAGTCCTTCCAAATTTTAGTAAGACGGGGAGGGCCAGGACCGGAATGCTCCCCCCTCTTCAGAGGACAGGACACACCTCCACTGCCTTTCCTCGTTGCTTTATTACCCGTGACAAAGACCAGAGTCCACAAACCACAGATTCAATCTCACAGGGCCGTGGAAGCCCCCTCCCGTCCCCCTCCACCGCTACCCTCCATCGGGGGGAAAACACAAGACAGACAGACAGGAGCCGGGGCCGGACGGCAGCGGGAGGCCCCTCAGTAGGTGACCTGGTACACTGAGGCATGGTCCCCGGAGCCCGTGACGACCAGGCGGTTGTTGGAAGACACGTCGCAACACATCACGGAGGAGGTCTCGGGTACCTGGGAGGGTGGGGGGGCAAAGTGAGCCCTGACCTCCACCAGTGAGCTCAACATGGTCCCCGCAGGGCCACCAGGGGTCCCGCCCCCAGCCTGCCGTGGTACCTGGAACACCATCGTGCCCACGGGCATGCTGTGGATGCTGACGTCGTCCATGCCGACACTCACCCACCATTGGCCTGGGAGGACACGGGGCGCTCGGGCACGGGGACGCCAGCTGCCAAGGGTCAGACCCCACCCTCCCTCCCTGCGTCCCCCCACAACGGCATGCCTGAGAGTGGTTTCTGCTAACGAGGGGCTCTGGGGTGGGGGACACAGGGGACTTCTCGCCCCACCGGCCACTTACCAAAAGGGGAAAACTTGAGACCCAAGATGGTGCCACCACTGGACCCCACCATGTGTGTCTGGCCCCCGTGGGTGTCCTGAAGCCACTGCTGCCCGTTGGCCATGCCCAGTAGCACCCAGTCTTCCTGGGGGCTGTGAGACAGGCTCATTATCTGGGGGACAGGGGCAGGTGGCAGGGAGGAACCTGGTCAGGTCCCAGCCTGGCCCAGGAGGCAGGCAAGAGCCCAGGGGACCCACCCTGGAGGCCGCTTTGTAGCTTCGCAGCCCCAGGCCAAACAACTTCCTCCCTCTGCCTCAGTGTGTTGGTCTGTGAAATGGGCACAAGTCTCCCTACACTTTGCACCTGACACAGAAATAACAGTGTTCGATATTTGGGTAACAGCAGAGAATATTCCTAATGACCCCTATTCCTGCAGTGTCACCGAGACTCAGGAAAAGTCCCCGCACCGACCTCGTTCTCTAACCTTGTTCGCAGCTGCCTGGCCGGGCAGGCCCCACCCCCGCCTGCGCACCTGAGACTCGAATCTGTACTCCAGGGGCTTCTTCACCATCCGCTGGTCCCAGCACCGCAGAAAGCCGTCCAGCCCCCCCGTCCAGATGTTGTGGTCTTTGACCACGATGCTCTTGGCACCGTTCGGGTAGCCCGTCAAGTCCCTGGCCAGAGGGACAACAGGAGGGGGTCAGGCCAAGACTCTGAGGTTTGGGCCCCAGGAAACACCACCACTACGTCTGGGCGCCGAAGGGACAGGGCCGCCCTCAGTCTACACTAGCGCTGAAGTGGGTCTAGGGGAATCCAGTCAAACAGGGCAAGGCAACGGGGCTGGTGGGTGGGATGCCGCATTTTGTCAGCCATCGACTCCCGGAAACATTTACGTATCGTTTTACGTTTTTACAACAAATTTGCCCTCCTAAGAATCCTTGGAGTTTGGGGTTGTCATGCTCTGTCCAGGTGGGGGGAAACTGAGGCAGACACGAAGTAGGATGGCTTCGCCGCAAGGGAACAGCCCAGCTAAGATCCGACTCTGTGTCTCTCACTTTCTCAAACGCGAGTTCAAGGTGGAAAGGGATTTCGGCTTTGAGAGCGGTCGCAGGACGCTGGAGACGACCCTGGCCCCTGCCCACCCTCCTGCGCCGCCGCACCGGGCCACACCTGACCACGCTGTGATCCCGCAGGTCCCAGATCCTGACTGTGCCACTGCTGAAGCCGCTGAAGGCCAGGTTGTCATCGGGGTTGGCAGCCAGGGCCTGGCAGGTGAGACCCCCACAGGGCAGCTCGTCCTTCACGTGCAGGGAGGGCGCCGCCAGGTCCCACACGCTCACGCCGGCCAGGTTGCAGCCGCCCGTGAGCAGCGTCCTGCTGTTGGACGAGAGCAGGCAGGCGCGCAGGTAGGCCCCTGGGGTCTGCGAGGGGCAGAGTCACCGTGAGCAGGCGGCTCTCTGGAAGCCCAGCCTGGCCTCCCTGAAGCCCACGCTGCTGCCTCTCACCTGTACAGGCAGGTGGGTCTCGGGGAACCTGTCCTTGGCCACCTGGCCAGTCAGGCTCCACACCTTGACGCCGCCCCTGCTGCAGGTAAACACGTGCCGCGTGAAGCTGCTGACGGCCACAGCGAGCACGGACTCCCCGTGTTCCAGCGTCCGCATCATCTCCAGCTTGTACGGCACAGCCAGCCGCCTGGATTGCCCGGGCAAGGTGTCTGGCCTCTTCCATGTGTCCTCGAAGTCCTCTGGATCCCAGGATCTCGGGGAGGGAGGGAGGGAGGGAGGCCTTGGGGTAACTGGCCTGCCTGTGAGCCCCTCGGCCCGGTGGGGGCCACAAATCCAGCCCCAGAGAGGCTTCATTCTTGACCAGATACTGGAATTTTCTTCTTAGGTCTTGTTTCCCCTACATTTGCCCCAACATCCAACATCTTACCCCCACTCCTCCAAAGAGTCCCCCTCTGCCACACACACGTTTCTTCCTTCTGCCCGGAATGCTTTGCCCCATGCGGGCAAACTCCTATTCATCCTTTAGGGTCCTGACCATTAAGCCCCCTTCCTCCAGGAAGCCCTCTCTTCCCCCATATCTGGGCTTTCTCAGCCTCAAACTACAAGGTTGGGACCATCTGCAAACACAGCCCTGCCCCGCTTCCCCGAATCCCTCAATCCAGGGTGGTTACGCAGGGGAGGGGCAGTGCTGGACTCCACAGGCCTGGTTGAAGAGAACAGTGAGGCGGTGATGGGAGAGGGGTGAGACAAACCTACACCTCTGGCCCCCTTTCCTTGCCCGGGACAGAGGTACAGGGAACTCGGGCGTCACTGCCACCTCCTGTCCCCAAGCAAACCCTGCGGATACTTACATGGGCTTCAGAAGGGAACAGGGTCTCCCAGCAGGCTCCTGCGGGGGGGGGGGGGGCGAGATCTCAGCTGCCCCATCCTCCCTGCCCACCGGTGCCCACCAGCTCTGCCCTGCCAGCCCGATGGGGACACGTGCCAGCTCAGGCCTGCGTCTCACCTGGGCCACACCCCAGCTGCTGCTCTCCTCTGGGGAGCCCTCAGGGGGCCTAGCGGCGGTCTTGGGCAGGCCAGGAGCTAGGCAGAAACAAGGGGACCGAAGTGGCTGGCGCTGGCCCCCCAGGGCAGGCTGCACCCTCCGCCCCAGGCTGGAGCCAGCCCCTTCCTACCGTGGTGACTCGAGGCCTCTTCTGTACCCGGCTCTGCTTCCGACTCACATGAACCCGGGCCCTCGCTTTCCTGCCCATGGGGAAGGGGAGATTCTGGTCAGACCAGCTGAGCTGCCTGGGGTGTTAAAACCAGAAAACCTCAGGGGTGCCCGGGCCAGGTGCCCTGGGGCAGGTGGGGCTTGTCCACTGCCTGGGGTCCCTGTCTCCTCCTTGTCCAGGCAGGGCTATGGAAAGTCTCAGCACAGGGTCCCAGCAGCCCCAGACTACAGACTCTGGGCTGTTCTAACACAGCCTGTCTCACCCAGGTCCTCCTCGGGGACCCAAAGGACAAGGTAGGAAGCAGGATCAGGGTGGAGGAGGTGGACAGATCCCACAGGAACCCCCATGCCCTGACACCGAGGAGCCCAACCAGGACAGCCACCCAGCCCAGATGCCACACCCCCAACCCTGGGTACAGCCACATGTATCTACTCACCAGCCCTGGCGCCTGCTCTGTCACTATGGCAACGGGAGAGGTGGAGGGGGATGGGGAGACAGCACAGTCGGGTTCACTGCACAGCCCCTGGGACCCAGCCCGAGACCAGCCCCTTGCCCCCCGCCCCAAGGGAGACTCACTGTCACGGGCCAGGTCTTTGGTCTCATTGTGGACACCAGCAAAAATCTGCCAGAGTCGCTCGGTCAGAATATCTTGCCAAAACCGGGGTTGACGGTCCCAGGACAGCCGAGTCTCCTGCTCGGCTCCTGCTCCGAAGGGCCACCAGAGCCAGTCGGATGACCTCGTGGCCAGGACCTCTCTGAAGTTCCACTCCTGCGGGGTCTTGGCCTCCAGGTGCGGGGCAGTGTCAGGCGGGGTGGGCTCAGCAGGTGGGATCTGGGCCACCTGGTACGACGGCAGGCACAGGGGCAGTGACACATGCAGGGACGCCCCTTCACCCAAGCCCGGACAGGGGCACCTCCACTCCTCGAGGACCCAGAAACCTACCCCCGTGGACGGGGACTCCTGGTGCTCGCCACAGCTCTCCACCATCTGTAAGATGTTGCCTATCTTGGGGGCAGGTAGAACAGTTCAACGTTAGTGCGGGGAGGGTTCCCTAACGCGACAGCGCGCCACTTTCCCCGTCTGCGAAATGGGGACATACCGCCTGCCTTGAACGGAGGTTTGGGGCCAGATTAAACGCCCCGCTTTGTAAAGCAAGTTCTCAATACACCCGGAAGCCAGCCTCGGGAGCTGGTGACACAAATCTGACCCTGATGGCTGGTCACCATCAAGACACAGCAAGGTTCAAATCCCTGCTGTTCTCGTGGGGATGTTTCAAAGTGAAAAACCTCACCACCACCACCCTCTGCCTAAAATGGCTTTGAGAAGCAAAACAGCGTAGACATGAGCCTCCCTGGGCAAGGAAGGTATCTCAACTTGCTTAAACAAACCTTGGATAAAAAAACCGGAGAGTCACCTCCTAGCAAAAAGAAATCGCGACACTGGGGGAAACCCTGGAAAAGAGTCACTTTACGGTGTTTTATTTTTTTTAAAAAGCCACATGACCACTACCGATTCCAAACTTAAAGTTTCCCAAACCGAATAAAATCTAGACCCGTAGTATCCAATACAAGTATAACTGGAGTCACGCACAGAATTGAGTCATGCACGGAGAATGTCGGAACAGCCACGTTCAAGGCGTAAGGAACTTGGTGACACAAACTCTAGACGTATTTCATTTAATCCAATAGGTCTAAACCTCCATTCCAGTGTGTAACTCATATAAAAAGAGTATTGGGTTTATTTTGCATTCTTTTTTGCCTTGAGAGTAGGGGCGTGTGAATCACGTCCCAGCACGTGTGAGCTTGGGTCAGGTCTGGCTCGAGTGCCCAGTGGCCATGGGGTTGGACATCAGGGCCACCACTAGAGAAGCTGAGTGTTCGGATCTGAGTTGTGTGTGTCCGCACACACGGGCTACCTGTCCCTCCCCTGCGCAGGGGGAGGGGAGAGGGGCTGGGAGGCGGGACCCTCCCCGGGAGCCCCGGCTGCTGCCTCCCAGGCCGGCGGGTGATGGATTCCCAGCCCCGCCGCCTGCCCGAGCACAGAGCCCGGGGGAGCCCTCTCCAATTCACCCCGGCTCGTTAATGCGCAATTTACCGGCACTTTAATGCGCTCAGCAGGAGAAGCGCCGCTCCCCCCTGCCTGCTAGCCGCCCTCCCTGGGGAGCGGGCCTGGCGTGCAGGCGGCTGCTGGGATGAGGATTTTAACAGCAGGGAGGAGGCTGCGAAAACCAGGAGCTGGAAGCCGAGGGGTGGGGAGGGGGAAGTGGTCTGGCCTAGACTCTGTGAAGGCCCTGGCAGAGCCTGGGGCCCGCTGGGTGGGGCCCCTCCTGCGTGGGGGCAGCAACAGAGGGGCTCAGCGTGGGCTTCTCACCCCCACCGGCTGGTCCTCAGGTCCACAATTCAATTCCTTTCACCACGAAGCCACCAGCATCCCACACCTGCAGGGTCCCTGGCTTCTGCCCTCACCCGCCGCCCCGTCTGTCGGCCCTCCCTGCAGCAGTCAGGGGGCGCCTGTGAGCACCCGAGTCAGGGCCTGGCCCTCCTCTGCCCACAGCCCTCCATGGCTCCCACCTCCCTCGGGGTCAAAGCCCAAGTCCTCCTCGCCGCCACCAGACCCTGCACAATCTGCTCTGTCCCCTTCTCTACTGCCCCTACCCCCTCTCTCCCCTCCTCACTCTGCTCCAGCCACATGGGCCTCCTCGCTGTGCCTCCATCAGGCCAGACATGAACCTGCCCCAGGGCCTTTGCACAGGCTGTGCCCTCTGCCTGAAATAACCTCCCCTGTCCCAGCCCAACAGCCACACTTCCTCTCTCCAATTTCCTTCAATCGATCGCTCAGATGTCACCTTCTCAGGGAGCCTTCCCCCGCCCACCCGGAACTGCAGCCCCTGTCCCCCTCCCCCCCACAATCCCCATGGGGCCAGTCTCTTCCACCCCCTCCCCAGCCTGCTCCTCACCACCTCACTCTCTGTTTACCAGGCTCGCTCACCCCCAGGACAGCGAGCCCTGCCTGTGTTCCCCTCTGCTGTTTCCCTGGCCTCCACAGCAGTATCTGGCAAGCAGGCGAGGATTAAGTATCTGCTGAATGAATAACCATGTTCGGGCTGCTTCCTGGCCCCCCTACCCTGCTAAGTTGCAGACACGGCCCTGGGCCCCTGCCAGTTACATCTGGCACAGGCAGAAAGTCCTGCCAGCACCCGGGAGAAAGGGCCAGGTGGCAGGAGGACAGGCAGGGGTGGAAGACGTACTTCAACCTGGGCTGGGCGCCCTGGGCTGGCAGGTGGGAGCCTGCCCTGCGCCCGGCCCCGCTCCCTCGTGATCTGGGTCCTTGACAACTCTCGGACGTAGGGAGGGCCACATTGGCACAGCGCAGCCCCGCCCGGTCTGAAGCCAATGACCTGCGGAGGGTCACCCAGAGACAAGGAGCAGGCCTGGCCCAGCCGACTTCCAGGGGAGGCGCAGAGAGAGGACAGGAGATGCCCCCGCCCCGTGCCCCTGAGATGTGGGGGGGGTCCACTAATATCTCACAGGGAGTTCCAAGTCAGGGCCCATCCCCTCTCTGCCCACAGCCCTCCATGGCTCCCACCGCCCTCAGGGTCAAAGCCTAAGTCCTCCTCCGAGGCCCACCAGGCCCTGTGTGACTTGCCCATACCTTCTTCCCTCTCTCATCCCTGCCAGGAGCAGCCGTTCCGAGCCCAGGTGCTTACCTGCTTGTGGTGGCCTTCAAGATCCTCCTGCACCCTCTGCAGCTGCAAAGGGATAATCCCCATCACGCTGGGAGGCGGTCCCCGGTGCAGGCGGGAGTCAGGATTTGAATGCTGTGTGACCCTGGCCCAGTCTCTGCACCTCTCTGGTCTCCGCTCTTACATAGCACAGCACTTACCAAGCTCACAAGAGGAGCTAATTTGGGAGCTCTTTAGATTCCATTCCTGACATAAGGTGAAGGTCAAATCCTCCCTGCGGCCCACCAGGCCCTGCACTTGACCTGCCCCATCCGCTCCCTGTCCTCCCCTCCTCCCGCCACACTGGCCTCCTTGCTGTGCCTCTGAGGAGCCAGGAGCGGTGCCCCAGGGCCTTTGCATGGGCTGTGCCCTTCACCACCCCTGAACATCACCTCTGCTGCTAAGACCTCCCTGGCTGCCCTGCCTCCAAAAAGTCCTTTTCCATATTTTCTTTCCCATCATTTTGTACTTCCCTCCACGGTTTTTGTGAATCTTGTTTCCCTATTTACCTGTCTCTCTCCTCCCCTTACAACTGCCCTCAGGGAGGCAGGCAGGAGCCAGGTGTGGCTATTTAAATTAACTCAAAAATTCAGTGCCTGGCCTGGCCTGGCCTGGCGGCTCACACCTGTAATCCTCTGAGAGGCTGAGGCAGGTGGATCCTTTAAGCTCAGGAGTTCAAGACCAGCCTGAGCAAGAGCGAGACCCCCGTCTCTACTAAAAAATAGAAAAAAATTAGCTGAATAACTAAAAAAATATGTATATAAAAAAAAAAATTAGCCGGGCATGGTGGCGCATGCCTGTAGTTTTAACTACTCAGGAGGCTGAGGCAGGAGGATCGCTTGAGCCCAGGAGTTTGAGGTTGCTATGAGCTAGGCTGACGCCATGGCACTCTAGCCCGGGCAACAGAGTGAGACTCTGTGTCAAAAAAAAAAAAAAGAAGGAAAGAAAAGAAAAAGAAAAAAAAATTCAGTTCCTTAGTCACACAAGCTGCATCTTCAAGGGCTCAATAGTTTCCTGTGGCTTGTGGGTGCCACATTAGACACTCTAGACACAACTTGTGGGCGTGGGGCAGAGCCATCTCCTGTACTCTCTCTGTGCCCTCCCCAGAAGTCGGGCTGGGCCAGAGTGTTGGGCACAGTGGCTCATGCCTGTAATCCCTACACTTTGGGAGGCTGAGGCAGGAGGATCACTGGAGGCCAACGAGGAGTTTAAGACCAGCCTGGGCAACAGTGAGACCTCATCTATACAAAAAATAGAAAATACAGCCAAGTACAGTACCAGCTACTCAGGAGGCTGAGGCAGGAGGATTGCTTGAGCCCAGGAGTTGGAGGCTGCAGTGAGCTGTGATTGTATCACTGCACTCCAGCCTGGGCGACAGAGCAAGACCCCGAATCTCAAAAAAAAAAAAAAAAAAAAAAAAAAAAAAAACTGGAGTGGGCAGGGACTTCACCCTCTGCTGTATCCCTGAACTACGGCCCAAATGAACACCCACTTTATGTGGCATTTCTAGTTTTTGAGGCCAGGGTAGTACTAGTTAAGCAGCTTGGCCCAACATGTTAGATCACTTGCTCAGAGTAAACAAACAGAACTAGAGGAGGGGGTGTCCCCAGCTTGTCCCTCCCTGGGTAGGGGCTGGCTGGGTCTGGCTTACCGAGTAACAAATGCTCTCCAACTTTGCAGCCAAATGTGGGGGACACCTGAAGGGGCAGAGAGAGGAGCTGGACGACCTGTGGCCTCAAGACCCAACTTGGATGAGGACTTGCTTTAGGAGCCGAATTTAACGACTGCCACGTGAGTTGTATCTAACTCACGCTAGTTTTGAGCCCGGGGCCTGGCAAAGCATATGTGACACACATCTCTTCACCTTGGGAGCCACTTGAACTATTTTTCAAGGTGCATATAACTTATGCACAGAAAACAACAAACAGTAACAAATTTTTCATTAAATTAGAAAGGATCGTTTTGTTTTCCAAGTGTTTATTCTATTTTCCTAATAGAACACCGTGGCCCCAGAGGGGGAAAAATTTTTTTTCTAGCGTGGCCATCAATGTGTTAAAGTGGTAGCATCCAAAAGAAAGTTCAGTAAGATTTTAATGCAGTATTTTCAACGATAAAATTGAATGTAAACAAATGTATGCTGAACAAGAAAACTGAAATTTTGAATCCAAGCCAGGATCGGTATTACTGGGCTGTCCTTTTGGTTCTGGCTTCGGTATGGATGGTGATCCTGGGGCCGGGGGCTTCTAGACCACTCACCCACAGGGCCCCAAGGAGAGGGACCAGGTGGGATTCCTTCTTCCCCTGGGGACTCCAGCCCTTGGAATCACCCTCACCTGGAGAACTGTTCCATCAGGTTTAGGAGGCCCTGGGAACTCGGGGCCGGGGAGCTCTTGGAGGTAGAAATCCCAGGATGACGCTGCAAGGGTCAAAGAAGAGATTAATAAAACCTACAGGCCCCCCAAACATCCAAGCCCCGGGTCTCCATCTCAGCCAGGGTTCTGGCACGGCCGGAAGGGAGGTGACAAACCTTGTAGGAGGTAAAATGGAACCTCCTAAAATCGGAATTTGCTTTCTCTCTTGTTAGTGAGGTACCTAAGAAGTATCTTTTATTTTATATGTTGGGCTGAAGTCTAAAATATTCACCATGTGGCCCCTTTACAAAAAATAATAAATTTTTCTCTTAAAAAAAATGAAAAATTAGCCGGGCACAGTGGCACGTGCCTGTAGTCCCAGCTACTCGGGAGGCTGAAGCAGGAGAATCACTTGAGCCCAGGAGTTGGAGGCTGCAGTGAGCTACGATTTGGCACCTGTGCTTAAGGGGGACCGTGATGGGCTACTGCGTCCAGCTGCAAGGCCTGGCCGGCATGCGCCCAGGTCACAGGTGTACAAGATCAGAAGGGAACAGAAGTGGATTGGAGCTTGGGCTCTCCCCAGGGCAGTGCCACCCGACGCCCTCCTAACCGAAGTTCCTTTAAGGGTAGTCGGGCTGGTCTGGTCCATAGAGGTCATCTTCAGGCAGCAGCCCCCAGGACTTTAGCCAGAGACCCTAAAAAAATAACAAGGAGATGGCAGGTCTTGAGGACACAGCAGTGCCAGGGACAGAGCCAACTCTACCCACCCTATGTTCTAGATTCCTCCTTCGACACCTCTACCTGCCCTGATTAATGGTGGGGACCCAGAGGGCCTGAACCGCTCCCCCCAGACCTCACCCTGTGAATTGGGTCATTAGAAAGGGGTTTTGAGGGATGAGTAAGAGTTAGCCAGGGGACTAGGGGGTCATTTATGAGACAGGAGGAGAGACCTCCCTCCACCCCCACCACTGCTGCAGCACCAAGCTGCTGCCTGAATTCAGTTCTGCCCCCGACGCCCCTCCAGCCCCCTCTGGGGGCTGGGAACCCTGGAGTCCCCTCTAGGGAAGGGGACAACTCACGTCCCCCAGGATGGAGGAGGAAACTGCAGACAGGTCAGCCAAGTTGAGGCCAGGAGGAAAAGCTTCCTCATCCGCCTCCCCCACCGGGGGCCATTTGACCCGTCGGGCCCCGCCCAGCCGCCACCTGCAAGGCGAAGCCGCTCAATGAACGCGCTGCAGCTGCACGTGGGCTCGGGCTCCGCGGGCGGCGGCGGGCGGTGCTGACCAATCGCGAGGCTGCTTGCCCACGTGGGCCCCGCCCCGCCATCGCTGATTGGTCGGCTCGCCCAGGCCGCCGGCCGAGCTGTCACTCAGCGAGCCCTGGAGCCGCCGCTTAACCCTTGCCGCCCGGCTGCTGGGAAGGGCGGGGCTCAGAGAGAGCCAAAGGCAATTTGGCAGGGGGCGGGGGGGGGGTGTCCCAGCTGGGGCGGGGAAATGTGGGAGGGCGTGGGCCTTGGGAGGCCAGAGGGTGGGACTGGGGGAGGGATAGGCGGCGAGTATTACCTTGTTTATGGAGTCTGATCATTTTGGGGGTGTTTGGCACTCTCACCCCAATTCTTGGAGATGGGCGAATGACGTTTTTCCTCCCTACTGAATAAGGCGCAATGCAAAGGGAGCTTCAGGCCCCTTTCTGGAGAGAACTTACCAGCTCCCCGGGATCCAGCGCTTCCTGGGAGCCCAGCTGGGGCTATGCATTTAATTCATCAGTGAATTTTTCCTACTCTCCTCCCAGCCCTGTGACAAGGGATCTGAGAGCCATCACAGAGACAGCGAAGTCACAGCATCGCTAGGTTCAAGGCCAGGGTCGGAGAGAGCAATGATTCTGAGGGAGGGCAGAGCTGGGCTGGTCAGAAGAGCACAGCCTGGGGTGATGCCAGAGAGACACCTGGGACAGACGGTGCAGGGGTCTTTACTGAGGGAGGGAAGCCTCTTGTGTGTGGGCTGGTGGATGAGGTCTTGGGGCTGTGGGTGGTGGAGATTCAGTTCTGATTTTGGCCAGGTGCAGTGGCTCATGCCTGTAATCCCAGCACTTTGGGAGGTGGAGGCAGGAGGATTGCCTGAGGCCAGGAGTTTGAGACCAGCAGGGCAACATAGCAAGACCCTGTCTCTACAAAAATAGAAAAAATTAGCCAGGCATGGTGGCGCATGCCTGTAGACCCAGCTCTTAGGAGGCTGAGGCAGGAGGATCACTTGAGCCCAGGAGTTGGAGGCTGCAGTGAGCTATGATGACGACACTGCACTCCAGCCTGGGGAACAGGGGCAGACCCTGTCTCTAAAACAGAAAACAAAACAAAACAAAAAAGAGTTTTGTTTTGGCTGGTTCAAAATTTCTACTTGAAATATGAAGGGGTCAGTCCAGACTTCTGGAGTGAGAGGTTGAGTGCCTGCCCCAGGACCTTTGCACTGGCTGTCCCCTCGGCCTGGGACAGTCTCTCTTGGGCAGCCACTGGGTGGCTCCTTCACTCTGAGCTCTCTGCTCAGCACTCTCCACTCAGCAAGGCCTCCCAGGGCTCCCTTCCCTGTATCTCCCCTTCTTATTATTTTTTTTTTTCCCCTCCCAATGTGGTTTGGATTGGAGCTCATTTTGTAATCTCCGTGGCTCCTGTGGCGGGAGCCTCCCACGATGGCTCTAAACCCTGCTGCGTTCAAAATTCATAGGATGCTGTCAGGAGTCTCCTACAGAGAAGCATCGGCTCCGTCCTGTGACCTTGCAGTGTGACACGGGCACCCGGATAGGTCTCATGACTTGGGATCCCAACCCGGCCTGAGAACTCTTCCTCAGTTTCCCTGTTCCACGCTTTGTTACTGGTGGGAACTGGCGGGTTTAAATGTTGGGATGAGTAGCCCGAGGAGGCGATAATGTAAACACATTTCAACGTGGGTTTCAGCCGGTCTGCGGGGGTTTTCACTTTTCATCCTCCCCCCCTCTCCTGCCCTTAATTGAAGTGTATTTTTATTTATGGTCTGGCCTGCTAACTGCCTTCCACTGTGGCCACTGTGGACTTTGCTCCTCCCCTGTCCCTGGCCGTGGACGGACATCGGTCTATCCAAGGCTGTGTTGTCCCAGAGTGCCCACCAGGCACATGTGGCTATTTAAATGAACATTAATTACAATGAAATAAAACTTAAAATTCCATCCTTTAGGTGCACTGGCCGCATGTCAAGTGCTCAGTCCTTACAGGTGTCTGGGGGGTGGTCATCGGCCTGGACAGCGAAGATCTAGAATGTTCCGTCATCACGGAACGTCCCTGTGGACGGTGCTGATCTGAGGTTCTTAGAAAAGAGAAATTCTGACTTCACGTGGAAGTCGGAAGCGTTGTGGGCGGTCGTTGCATTTCTACTTGTTAAAGGCCCCGCTGCAGGTGGGGTCGGGGTGACATTTGGTGCTTTCATTGGTAGGTTGTCACCCTCGGTTCCTCTACTGGCTGTGCCTGGCTCCTCCAGCCTGGCGGGCAGAGAAGCCACCTCCCTCGAGCCTGCGGGGGAGACGGATGACACAGCAGACAGGAGGGGAGGCCAAGAGCTCCTTCCTGTTCTTGGCTTTTGAGTGGCTACAGTTTACTTGGAAACTCAAGGGCTGGAGGAAGGTTTGAGAGAAGAGGCTTTTGCATTCCAAAAGCTTCAGAATTTTTCTTTATTTAAAAAAAAAATTTTTTTAGAGTCAGGGTCTTAGTCTATTGCCCAGACAGGAGTGCAGTGGCACTATCATAGCTCACTGCAGCCTCCAACTCCTGGGCTCAAGCAATCCTCCTGCCTCAGTCTCCCAAGTAGCTGGGACTACAGGTGCCACCACCACACCCGGCTAATTATTTAAATTTATTTTTTGTAGAGATGGGGTCTAGCTGTGTTGCCCAGGCTGGTCTAGAACTCCTGGCCTCCAGCGATCCTCCCGCCTCAGCCTCCCAAAGTGCTGGGATTACAGGCGCCACCACCACACCCAGCTAATTATTTAAATTTATTTTTTGTAGAGATGGGGTCTAGCTGTGTTGCCCAGGCTGGTCTAGAACTCCTGGCCTCCAGCGATCCTCCTGCCTCAGCCTCCCAAAGTGCTGGGATTACAGGCCTGAGCCACCAGGCCAGCCTTGGAATTTTTGTTTAAAAAAGAAAACATCAAAAAACCCAAGGAGAAGATAGGAAAAGGTTCTCAGCCCCCACCCCGAGGCTGAGGGTTCCCTGTGTTCCTCGTGGGCCAGGCAGAGGACTCTGGCGAGAGCCCAGGGTACAGGACGGCCGTGGAGTAAGTGACTCCTTTGGGCTCTTGGAACAGCAGGGAGGTGGTAACAGTTTCCAACTCCCCCCACCGACTTCCCACCTCCAGAGGGCCAAGCTGTGGGCAGGAGGGCCTTGGTGACTGAATAACCAAGAAGCAGGCAGGACGGCGACCCTCTGAAGCTGCTGGCTGGTCTGGGGTTCACTCAAAGGCCAGCTGCCACCAGCTGTCCCCACTGTCAGATCCGCAAGAACCCCTGGCACAGGAAGAATGAACTTCTCCAGTTCCCTGGGGTCCACTCAGCTTTGCTTTCTGCCACCTGGTAGAAAGAAGCTGGCGTTTGTTTTCTGTGACTGTTGCAACCAATGACCACAACCCGGGTGGCTTAAGACAACAGAAATGTATCTTCCACGCAGTTCCAGAGGGCAGAGTGCAGGTGTGAGCAGGGCTGGGCTCCCTCTGAAGGTTCCCAGGACGGAAGGTCTTTTCTGGCCTCTTCCAGCCCATGGTGGTCACTGGGTGTCCCCAGCAGTCCTTGGCCACACTCCCATCTCTGCCTCCGTCTTTGTGTGGCCTTTGTCCCCGTGCATCTCTGTGTCTGTGTCTAGATTTCTCTCTTTTTATAAGGACACCAGCCATTGGATCTAGTGGTCACCTTGATCCAGTGTGACCTCATCTTAGCTAATCACATCTTCAATGACACTATTTCCAAGAAGGTCACATTCCCAGGTACTTGGACGGAGGGGCCATTATGACTTCAGCATATCTTTTTGAGGGGGCACAATTCTACCCCACTACAGGGCTCAGAAATGAAATTAAGTGTTGGCCGGGCACAGTGGCTCAGGCCTATAATCGCAGCATTCTGGGAGGCCGAGGCGGGAGGATCGCTTGAGGTCAGGAGTTCAAGACCAGCCTGAGCAACAATCAGACCTTGTATCTACAAAAAATAGAAAAATTAGTGGGGCGAGATGGCGCATGCCTATAGTCCCAGCTACCCGGGAGACTGAGGCAGGAGGATCACTTGAGCCCAGGAGTTGGAGGCTGCAGTGAGCTGTGATGACGTTGCTGCCCTCCAGCCTGGGTGACAGAGCAAGTCTCTGTCTCAAAAAAAAAAAAAAGAAAGAAAAGAAATTAAGTGTTGACATAAATAACAAACAGGGAGAAACTCTCTGAAAAAGAAAATGATATTTGTTCGGGAATAGGGCATGGAGCTGGGGCCAGGCCTGCCTTGGTAAATTATGTGCATATTCAGGGAGGTAAAGGAGAACAAAGGTTTTTAAAGGAAAAATGAGGAGGATTGCATAATTGTTTTGAGGTAATTATCCTTGGCCACAAGAATCAATAGCAAGGGTGAGGCCAGTCTGAGATTGGACCGCAGGTTGCTGGGCAGATGTCCTCAGAGAAGTACATGTTGTGTTTGCTTGTGACGGCCTGGGTGCCAGGCTGTGGTTTTCGCAGAATCTTTTGCGATAGCTTTTGTTATCAGACATTTATGCATGAAGATCCTCTCTCTGTAGCCTCCCTGGCTCTACTTGTTACGGTTTTGTTGTTTTTAACACAAGGACTCCATTTTGATTCTGACAACTTTCAGCTGGGTAACTATAGAAACTCATTTCATCCTTTCCTCAACTCTGCTATGCCCATTTTACAGAGGCGGAAACTAAGGCTCGGGGAGGTTAAGTGACCTACTCAGGGTCATGCAGTTACTAAGTGGCTAAGCTAGGACTTTAACCCGGGCCATCTTGCTCCGGGCCGTGTGCCCTTACGGCATCATATTGAGATCCAATGATGTTCCGACCTTGAACTAATGCCCAGGTGGTGGCATTAGATTGGAGCTCCCCACAGACCCAAGCTTGGATCAGGGAGCAGCCATGTCCACGCCAGAAGTGGGTTTTGGATTCCCTGGGCCCTGCTGTTTCCCATTGAAAGGAATCCAGATGTATTAGCTAGCTATTGCCGTGTAACAAATTGCCCCCAAACTCAGGGGGCCATGTACACTAATTGTTGAACAACCAACATTTATTATTAATATCTCCCACTGTTTCTGGTGGTCAGGAGTCTGGGGGTGGCTTTGCTGGTGTCACGTAGGGACACTGATGAGTCATCATCTATGTTTGAGCCTTTGTTTCCCCCTTGCTTGATCAAACACCTTCTGCCATCCACAACTCAATTTACAAATCTCTCCTCACCCCGGTCTCTCCCGAGTTCCTGAGGACACGCACCACCCTGTGATGTTTTCTTGTTTATTTCATTCTTCCTTGTCCATCCCGGCCACGGCTCTGGGAATTACTGCCGGGAGGATGGCTAGATGCACGATCCTTGTGTTCATCTAGGCACATTTATGTACTTTTTAATTTATTGTGGTGCTTGCTCCCCCTGGATTCTGACAACTCTCACCTATGTCACTATAGCAACTCACTTCACCCTTTCATCAGCCTTGAGAAACCCATTTTACAGAGGAGCAAACGAAGGCCCCGAGAGGATCAGTGACCTACTCAGGGCGGCACAGTTATTAAGTGGCTAAGCTATGATTTTCACCTGGGACATCTTGTTTAGGTGGGGGCCCAAGGTAGCTTGCACCCCCCCCCACCGTGGGGGAACCCTGAATTCCCTCTGTCCCCATCTGGGTTAGGCAGGTGGTGCTGAGGTTGTCAGATGGACCAGGGGTCGAGGCTTTTGTCTTTGTCTCTCTCCGAGTTGGGGACTGGGCATAGTGATGGCTGTCTGTAGTCCCAACGACTCAGGTGGCTGAGGGTAGAGGATCCCTTGAGCCCAGGAAGTTCAAGACTAGCCCGGGCAACATAGTGAGACCCTATCTCAAAAAATAAAAAAAATTAAAAAAAAGAAAAGGGGTTGGCTCTTTCTTTTGAAGGTCAAGCCATGGCTCTTGGTCTACACCTTACCCAGTAAGATCCCTCCTTCTGGAACTGGGGGAGGGATGTGGTGAGTGACACCATCACCAAGTCTCTGTGTCCAGTGCTCCGGACACTTCGTCACCCAGCCAATCTGTACACATTTAGGACTAAGTGTGGCCACCATTGGTCAAACAAGGCGGTTTAGGCTGTTGAGGGCAGATTCCAGGTGGCCAATTGTTAATTCCAATTCCGTCACCTAAGAGAAGGGGGTGGCTTTTTACCCCAGGGAGACAGGCACGGAGAGGTTCTGAGATGAACTTATGGTCTCTGGCGTCCTCTATAGGTCAAATGTTGTATTACAGCTTCGTGGAAGTAGAATTTACATAAGGTGAGGTCACCCATTTTAAGCACACCGGTCGATCATTTTTTGGTACATTTGTCTAATTGTACAACCATCCATTTTGAGATTTCCATCATCTCCACAACGTCCCTCTTGTCTGTACTGACTCAAAGCTCTCCTTCCACTCCTAGCTTTCTGTCTTTATAAGTGTCTTTTCTAGAAATGTCATCTAGATCAGGGGACCCCAAGCTATGTGGTCAGTTGCCATTTATTGGCATGATATTTATTTGTATTTTCTCAACAGATATTAAGGTACAATTGTGTTTTTGTTGATGATATCTAAGAACCACAGTACTGAAATTGCACAGTTGCGAAGATGTGTCTTAACTGTGTGAAGAATCGGAGTTGTCGTGATTTAGCTGATACTCCTGTGCTCGCGATCAGGCTTTGCTGCTTAACCTCGTTAGATTAATCAGCTGGTTTCAACTCTACCCCTGAACAGAAATAACTCCTTACAAGTACTGTTCTCCTTCAGTGGCAGGTAGTTATCTAATCAAGACGCCTCATTCAAGCAAAATCTGCCTTAGGAAAATTTAATGTATTTTAAATTGTTTTAAAAGAAATGCACCATCTTATTCTTTAGCTTTCTTTTTTTTTTTTTTTTTTTTTAGACAGAGTCTCACTGTGTTGCCCAGGCTAGAGTGAGAGTGAGTGCCGTGGCGTCAGCCTAGCTCACAGCAACCTCAAACTCCTGAGCTCAAGGGATCCTCCTGTCTCAGCCTCCCGAGTAGTTGGGACTACAGGCATGCACCACCATGCCCGGCTAATTTTTTCGATATATATTTTTAGCTGTCCATATAATTTCTTTCTATTTTTAGTAGAGATGGGGTCTCGCTCTTGCTCAGGCTGGTCTCGAACTCCTGAGCTCAAACGATCCGCCCACCTCGGCCTCCCAGAGTGCTAGGATTACAGGCGTGAGCCACCGCGCCCGGCCGGGAAATGCAACTTTTTGATGGTAAATGTTATGAAATCGAAATGCAGACCAAACATTTGTAATGGAAATTAAGTGTCTCAATTGAGTGTGTAATGCACACGGGGTTTTGACGAATTCGTACAAAAAAAGAATGTAAAGTAGCTCGTGAATACTTTTAAACTGATTACGCGTTGAAAACATAATATTTGGGGCAGATTGGGTTAAATATGTTATTAAAATTAACTTCACCTGTTTCTCCTTCATTTTTTAAATGTATCTAGAAAATGTAGAATAGTGTGTGTGGCTTGCATTATATTTCTGTTGGATAGAGCTGTCTTAGAAGGTAATATCTCAGCAATCCATTCTCTGGCTGTTTTAGTGTTTTTACCATAGGTTTTTTTTTTTTAGTAAAAGCTTTGTTGAGATTTAATTGCCATACCATGCAATGTACCTACTGAAGTGTTTTTAAGTATATTCACTGTGTTGTGCAACCATCACTCCGCTCAATTTTAGGACATTTCCATCAACCCTCAAAAAACCCCGTCCCCATCAGCAGTCACCTCCCATCCCCTCCCCATCCCCTGGCACCCATGAATCCACGTCCCGTCTCTGTGCATCTGCCTGTTCTGGACATTTCATATACATGGAGTCACACACTGTGTGTCCTTCTATGTCCAGCGTGTCTCACTGAGCACGATGTCCTCAAGCTCTATCCATGCTGTGGCCTGTGTCAGAGCCTCGTCCCTTTTCATGGCCGAGTGATGTTCCAGTGTGTCAATGGACCGTGTTTATCCACCCATCTGTACATGGACATTTGAATTGTCCACTCTAGCTTTTAGTTATCCTATTCCTCTTCCTCCCCCCTCTTCTATTTTTATTTTTATTTATTTATTTATTTATTTTTTGAGACAGCGTCTCACTCTGTCACCCAGGCTGGAGTGCAGTGGCGTCATCACATCTCACTGCAGCCTCCAACTCCTGGCCTCAATCGATCCTCCTGCCTCAGCCTCCCAGAGTGCTGGAATTACAGGTGCGCCACCACGCCTGGCCTTCTTGTTTTAAAGAAATGGCAGCCCAGGCTGGGTGAGGTGGCTCATGCCTGTAACCTCAGTACTTTGGGAGGCTGAGGGAGGGGGATCGCTTGAGGCCAGGAGTTCAAGACCAGCCTGGGAAAGATAGTGAGACCCTATCTCTACAAAAAATACAAAAATTAGCCAGGTGTGAAATCCTGAAATCCTCGAGGCCCCGCGGGCTTTAGAGCACTTTTCGCATTTGGGGAAGGTAATGAATGCAGTGTGTATCGGTCAGGACAGTGCAGACTATGCTGCACAACAAACACAACCACGTCTCAGCAACAGCGGCTCGTGGCTGCTTGCTCTTGCTACCCGTGGGGCCTGGGCCGGCTGAGGCCTTCTTGACGCTGCCCAGGGCCCAGCTGTGGGAGCAGCTGTTGTGAGGAAAACCTCCAGCCTCCAGGCAGAGGGAAGAGAGCGCAGGGAAGCACTTCACCCCGAGGCTCTGCGGGCCACACCCACTCCCGTTTCATTGGCCAAAGCAGGTGACACGGCCACGGCTGCATCTGATGGGGTGGAAAGGCTCACCCAGCCACACGCACAGGAGGTGGCGGGACTGTTTCAGAGCAGCTCCAAGGACTCTACACAGTGGGGTTTATCACCAACGCTCCCCTGGGATCTGAGGGACACATTCCATAACCCGGCTGGTTTCTCAACCTCTGTGCTCACCGGGAGCCGGAGCGTTCTCTGTTGGGGGGACAGGGCATTGCCTCCACGCACTACGTGCCAACTGCAGCCCCACCTCCAGCTGTGACAACCAGAACTGTCCCCAGGGGGCAGGACCCATCACCCCAGCTGAGAACCACCGGGCCGTAGCAAAACGTGGATGATCAGCTCGTGCTGACTTTGCCTCCAACTCTTGGTTTTGGGCTCTTGTGGCTGTGGACAAGCGGCCGAGGGCCCGCGGTTCTCCTGCTGTACCTTCACAGAGAGGCAGACGGGCCGCCCCAGCGCCGCGTGTGCAGAAATCGGGGGAGCCAGGAGGGGAACCCACAGCCGTGCTCTTAGCTGTACCACTGAACCCCTTCCCCGGTGCCCCCAACAGGAGCTGGGGGAGGATGAGGGTGTGGGGTGGGCCAGGCTGGTGGGCAAGGAAACGGGCTGGCTGGGCAGACCTTACCCCTTGCCTGTCGCTGACGGTTGTGCAGTGTCGCGGGCAGGACAATTCCTAGAGCTGGTGGCTCCGAACATGCCATGCCCCCCGCACTCAGGCAATATTCTGTGAGCAGCCTGTTCACCCTCCCCCAACACACTCGAGAGTCATCACTTGGCAAAAATAATTTAATATTCCATTTGGGCAGTGTCCTGTCCCTCCCCGGCCCCTGCAGTCGGCCCAACCCACTGAAAGACCACCTCCCCACCTCTGCCCAGGCCCCCCGACCCTGTACCCCTTCCCTGCTCTGCCCCTGGGTTCCCCCAAACCCTCCTTCCAAAGACAGCCCGTCATGAGCTGGATGCCCCAAACCCTTTCGCGGAGTCCCACCCCCGTGCCTGGAAACGTCCACACCTTCCAGAGTCCTCGGGGAGCCCCAGCCAGGCCGCCTGGGCAAGGGCGGGGCGGGCGGGTCTAGCAGGGGGCGCCGCGCAGCTGCTCCAGCCCGTCGGCGTACTGGAAGGCCGCCGCGTTCTCGTGCTCGTACATGTCCAGGGCCACCTCGCAGCTCTCTCGCACCACGCGCTCAGGGTCAGCCGCGTGGGCCCGCAGCGCGGCCAGGCAGGAGGGCCGGGCGATGGCGCCCAGGGCCTCAGCGCACTCATGCCGCACCATGGGGCTCTCGGCAGGGCGGGCCAGGGCGGCCACCAGCTGGGGCACGGCGGCCTCGTGCTGCAGCTGGCCCAGGACGTAGCCGACCTCGTGGCGGAAGAGGGCGCTGCCACAGTGCAGGCCTGCGGGCGGGAGGCGGCGGTCACTCTCGGGGCAGGGCCAGAGGCCTGGGGCCGGGACACCCAGAGAAGGAACGACAGAGCCGGGGCTGGGAGGTATAAAAAGGGGCTCATCAGAGGACACCACAGCCCCAGCCTGGTGGTCAGGATGCTCCCGGGAGCTGACCCAGAGCTACAGGGGCCAGAGCAGCCAGGGAGAGTTCTGGAGGCCTAGAGAGTCTCACTCTGTCACCCAGGCTGGAGTGCAGTGGCATCACCAACTCCTGGGCCCAAGTGATCCTCCCGCCTCGGCCTCCCAAACTGCTGGGACTACAGTGTGAGTCACCACGCCCGCCCCTTGTGCGGGTCCTTAACGGTCCCATGGGAAATGCCAGGGGCCAGGCCTGGTCCATTGCACAGATGTGGCCACAGGGCCTCACACGGGGGCGCTGAGCGGGACCCGCCCTCCTCACCTTCAGCCAGCGCCAGCGCGGCCTCCTGGCCCCCAGCATTGCGCAGCGCGAACATGGCGCGGTAGCGCTCGAACAGCGGCTGGGACTCGTCCAGCAGCACGGCCCGCAGACGCCCCACGTCGCGCTCCTCGGCTGGCGGGGCTGGGTCCACTGAGAGGTAGGGCCCTGTCACCGGGTCCCCACGGTGCTGCCGCAGCCACTCCAGCCGCTGGACGGCCAGCTGGCAGGTCTCGGCCACCTGCAGGGAGAGGAGGCGCTGGGGCAACTGGCGGTCCTGGGGGGATGGGACGAGGCCATCCCCACCCTCTGAGGCTGGGGGTTTAGCAGGGGCAACAGAACGGCTGGCGCAGGCACTAAACCAGCAGGGTGACAAGGATGACAGAAGGCCAGGCAGGACCTCAATGAGGAGGTGACATCAAGGCAGAGACCTGAACCAAGGCAGGGAGGGAGTCAGGTGAAGACCTGGGGGATGACGACGCAGCCCATGCAAAGGCCCTGAGGCAGGGAGAGGATGCGGGTGGGGGTCAGCAGCTGGGGAGATCTGAGGTGGCCGGGCCAGACCACGTAGGGCCTGTGGGCATGGTAAGGGTTTCGGGTTTTGTCCTAAAGGTGACAAGAGCTTTCAGCACAGGACAGATACCAGACTTGAGTGTCCCCTGTATCCCCTGCTGCTGAGAGGTGGGGCGTGTGACGTGGACAAGACAGGCAGCAGGCGAGGGAGGAACACGTATGTCCACACGAGGACTTGCATGTGCATGTCCATGGCCGCTCTAGTCACAACGGCCCCATCTCTGCTAAAAATAGGAAAATTAGCCGGGCGTGGTGGCACCTGCAGTCCCAGCTACTCGGGAGGCTGAGCAGGAGGATCACTTGAGCCCAGGAGTTGGAGGCTGCAGTGAGCTGTGATGACACCACTGCGCTCCGGCCTGGGTGACAGAATGAGACTCTGTCTCAGAAAAAAAAAAAAAAAGAAGAGGAAGAAGAAGAGAAAGAAATGCCGAAAGGCAGCAGGGAGACCAGTGAAGAGGTCCCGTGGGCTGGGCTGGGGAGGTGGACAGTTGGGGGTTCGGAGGGCCTTGGCGGTAGGACTGGACGCCCCTGGAGAGGAGAGGCCCGGCCGGCTCAGGGGCTCAAGGGCTGGGCGAGCGCCCCAGGGCCCGGCCGGCAGGGAGAGGGATGGGGGCTGCGTTACCTCGACGACGGGGTCCGTGGAATATTCCTTCAGCAGCTCCAGGACTTCCGGGTTCCCGATGGCTCCAAGGGCCTCTCCTGGGAAGGAGCAGCCAGACAACATGTGGTGGCAGGTGGGCGGGACATGTGGCACTACGTGGGGGAGCCACTGACCCGCTGACACCCCTCCCATGACTCTGCCTGTGTGGCGTGGTCCTGCCTCTGGCCACGGCTGATTGGAGCTGCAGCGGGTACACGGCCCCCAGTCCCTTCCCCAGAGTGGGGACCTGCCTGGAACCACACAGGTCGCAGCAGACAGCAAAGCCACCCCCGCCCCTGAGACTCCGAGACAGGTGTGTCATTACAACCCGGGGACCCAGATGACAAGGAGCTCCAGGAACATTTGGACTAGTGGAGCCGTCAGGAACAGCCCCCTACAAGAAGAGATTTTACGCTGCGATGGGGGAAGGAGGCTGGGCAGGCCAAGGCACGCTGGACACTGAGGTCTCCGGCCAAGACGGACACCTGTGCCACCTGCCCTGAGGCCAGGATGTGGGTGCAGTGAGGGTGCAGCGGACAGTGGCAGGTGTATGCAAAGACCAGGTCAGGGCAGGGGCCTGCAGCACAGCTGACATCAGCAGGCACCAGACTGGGCAGGGCCTCGCGCCCACACAGAGCAATCTGTTCTCCTGCGGGCACAGGTGGGCGCTGAACCAGGTGGAGACCCGGGGCTGGGGAAGACGCTCCTTCAGCAAACTCAGAGTCCAGGATGCCAGGAGCACGTAACGGACCTGTCCCTCCTCTGCCCACAGCCCTCCATGGCTCCTGCCTCCCTTAGGATCAAAGCCCAAGTCCTCCCTGCAGCCCACCAGGGCTCCCCTCCTCCCTCTCTCCTCCTCCTCACTCTGCTGCAGCCACACATGCCTCCTCGGTGCGCCTCCAACACGCCAGGCGTGGTCCTGCCCCAGGGCCTTTGCACAGGCTGTGACTCTGCCTGGAATGCTCTTTCCCTAGCTTTCCACTCAGACAACTCCATTACTGCATTCAGGTCTCTCTACTGATTAAAAACTGCAACTCGGCTGGGCGCAGTGGCTCACACCTGTAATCCTAGCACTCTGGGATGCCGAGGCGGGAAGATCGTTTGAGCTCAGGAGTTTGAAACCAGCCTGAGCAAGAGCGAGACCCCATCTCTACTAAAAATAGAAAGAAATTATATGGACACCTAAAAAAAAAAAAAAAAATATATATATATATATATATATATATATATATGAAAAATTAGCCAGGCATGGTGGCACATGCCTGTAGTCCCAGCTACTCGGGAGGCTGAGGCAGGAGGATTGCTTGAGCCCAGGAGTTGGAGGTTGCTGTGAGCTAGGCCGACACCACAGCACTCTAGCCCAGGCAACAGAGTGAGACTCTGTCTCAAAAAATAAAAAATATCATGCCTGTAATCCTAGCACTCTGGGAGGCCGAGGCGGGTGGATCGCTCAAGGTCAGGAGTTCGAGACCAGCCTGAGCAAGAGCGAGACCCCGTCTCTACTAAAAATAGAAAGAAATTATATGGACAACTAAAAATATATATATAGAAAAATTAGCCGGGCATAGTGGCGCATGCCTGTAGTCCCAGCTACTCGGGAGGCTGAGGCAGGAGGATCGCTTGAGCCCAGGAGTTGGAGGTTGCTGTGAGCTAGGCTGACGCCACGGCACTCACTCTAGCCCGGGCAACAAAGTGAGACTCTGTCTCAAAAAAAAATAAATAAATAAATAAAAATAAAATAAAATAAAATGAAACCTGCAACTCCCCACCCCCGCTGCAATACCTGCAGTACCGCCATCGGTTCCCTGCCCTATTTCCCCAGGCACTTACACATTTCAACCATAACACGACTTGGTGTTCTGCTTACGGGAAAAGCAAGGTTTGAGGTAGAACACTCTTTGCAAAGAGAGCTCTACCCAAAACTGTAGTTGGAATCTTGATAGTTAGCTGGGACAGCCCAGCGTAGCTGACGAGTAACTCAAGGAATATTAAGAATGCCCAAAAACAATCAAATGGAGTGGGCGTGGTGGCACCTGTAGTCCTAGTTACTCAGGAGGCTGAGGCAGGAGGATCATTTGAGCCCTGGAGTTGGAGGCTGCAGTGAGCTGTGATGATGCCACTGCACTCCAGCCTGGGCAACGGAGCAAGACTCATCTCTAAAAAAATTATAATAAAAATGAAAAAAATAATCAAACAAAAACACAGGTCAGGCTTGCTGGCCGGAAACTACGGAGCCCGGGGCCAGTGGGGCTGCAGTCAGATGGGTCCAGGCAGAAGCCCAAGCCTGGGGGCTACTCTCTCTCTGCGGAGCCCTGGATGCACGTGGGAGCTTTGCATTTTCTCAAAATAGAGCCCACAGGCCCCTGCCTGGGGAGCGGGTGAGACGGTGGCCTTGTCCTTTTCTGCTGAAGGCTACGCAGGTGTGCGCCTGCCCGTCTCCCTCCGTCCGGGCACAATGCCGTGTGCGCAGTATGCCCTGTGTCAGGAGCCCGTCACTTGCTCATTGCAAAGACGCTCTCTGGTTACAGACACACGGTCCCAGCCACACTGACATGCCAACTATCGGACTCATTTCTGTATTTATTTTATCATTATTTTTTTTTCTAGTAGAGACAGGGTCTCGCTCTTGCTCAGGCTGGTCTCAAACTCCTGGCCTCAAGTGATCCTCCCACCTCAGCCTCCCAAAGTGCTGGGATTATAGGCGTGAGCCACCTCGCCCAGCTTTAAATGTTTTTTTTTTTTTTAAGAAATCAAAGGAATAGTACCTTCTAACAAGTGACAATCATAAGAAATTCAAATCTCCGTGCTTACAAGTGGTTGCTGTCGGTCACAGCCAGGGCTGTGTGCTGGTGGAGGGCTCACGGTGGGTCTTTGGGTCACTGTCCAGCCTGCGGAGCTAAAGCTACTTACTGTCCACGGCTTTACAGAAAGTTGACTGCCCTGACCTGTGTCACCTGAGTGAGTACACGGACACAGGAGGCAACTGAGAGGAGAGGCAGAAGGGAGTGGGGTGTCCCGGCCACAGATGGGAGGGCGTGAGGCCCCGGCCACTCACCTGCCTCGTGGCGCACCATGGGCTCCTGGCAAGTGTCACGCAGCACGTCCACCAGCACAGGGATGGCGCGGGCATCCTGCATCTGGCCCAGGCAGTACGCCAGCTCGTGCTTGAGCAGGGCGGAATCGTCGCTGAAGGCCTGGCTGATCCAGGAGATGGCGCCCGGGCCACCGAGCCCACGCAGTGTGAACAGCGCCCGGAAGCGAGTCTGCAGGGGCTGCTTGGGGTCCACCAGTGTCCTCCCTATGGCCTCCACCTCCTGCTCCGTCACCATGGTGCCCACCTCCTCCTGCCCGTCGATGGGACACAGCCCTGCCCGGGCTAAATGGAGGGTCTCAGGGGTGTAAGAACCTACAGTAGAAAAATGAGAGCTCAGGTCAGAGGTGTCTTTCACCAGCTCAATGGCGTGTTCACAGGACCAGGGAGGGTGGTTTCCTACCCACTGGGCATCTGGTTGAAAGCCCATCTGGGACCCCACCTACCTGCTGTTCAGCCTTCCCTAAGCTACTTTCTCTCTCTGAGCCTCACTCTCCACACCTATGTATCAGCAATGCCCTCCATTGTCTGCTCTCCACACAGCTGCTGGAGGGATGGCCGGTCCCTGATGGCCTCCGATGATCCCACCTCCTGGTATCCATGCCCTTATATAGTCCCCTCCCACTATGAATAGAGCTGACCCCTGTGAACGGTAGGATATGGAAGAAATAACAGTGAGACTTCTGCTGTTAGGCATAAAAGGCAGCAATTTCCTTCTTGCACTCTCTCTGGGGGAGCCAGCAGCCATCTTGGGAGGAAGCTCAATCAGCCCTGTGGAGGGGCCCAGGTGGCGAGGAACTGAGGCCTCCCACCAACAGCCATGTGAGAAAGGTGGCTTGGGAGGAGCTCCTCCAGCCCTGGGTGAGTCTTCAGGTGATATGTCCCCAGCCTATGTCTTCACTGCAGCCTTAGAGACCAGAGCCGGAACAAGCCAGCTAACCCAGGCCCAGACTGCTGCCCCACGGCAGCTGTGTGAGGTGGCATTTACTGTTGTTTAAAGCTGCTAAGTATGGGGTAATTTGTTATGCAGCTTAGATAACTGATTCGGGAATCCTTTCGGTAAGGTGGACCCTGTTACACCCTTGTTTGAAATCCTTCAATGGCTTCTCATTACTGCAAACTTCTCAATAGTCCCAAACGCCCTTCCCTCCTCCCTCTCTCCCCCTCGCTCATTCTGCTCTGGCCCCAGGGCCTTTTCACTGGCTGTTCTCTCCACAGGGAACATTCTTTCCCCAAATGCACCCACGGCTCATCCTTTTGCTTTCTTTAGTCTGAAATGTCACCTCCTTATAGCTTTCCCTTACCACAATCTGCAATGTCACTCTGTCATCTCTTTTCCCTTGTTCACCTTCATTTTCCTTCAGAGCACTGACCACTGCTAGACATTGCATTGGATGTTATTGGTTTAGTCACTTACAATTGGTCTCATCCCTCAACAACAGAACCCTGTAGGCAGGGACTGAGTCTACACTCCACACTGCTGTCCTCCCAGCACTTAGTGCAATGACCAGTACACAACAGGTCCCCAATAAAAACAGTGTAACAACAACAGCAGCTGACCTTTATGTAGCATTTGCTATGTGTCAGGCTCTCTGAGCCCTTTATATTAACTCACTTAGCCTCATCATAACCCTATAAAGCAGGTACTAGGACTGTCCCCATTTTGCAGGCAAGGAAACAAAGGCAGAGTCAGGCACTAAACCACCAATGCTCTGTTGGGTGGATGAACTAAGATGGAATGACACAGCTAAGGCTGGGAGAAAGGACGCCTTTCTGCCCTCTAGTCCCGCTGAGGACATGGTGGATGCTTCATAAACAGGACAGGCAGGCTACGGCATGTCAGCAGCCCTCTCTGGTGTCCCGTGGCATTGGCAGGGCTGCCTGGGTTTAACAAGGGAGGTGTGGCTGCCTAAGCACAGGTGGCCATCAAAGGAGGGTGACAGCTTGAAAGAGGGATCATCAGAGACCAAAGAAGCCAAGAGTGTGTGAGATGGCAGGGAACTAGGGACCATGGAGACCCAACTCCTCGTTCTACACAGATGAGCAGTGACTTGTCTCAAGAGCACACAGGACCCAGGACCTCTGACTCCCAGTCTGTGCAGGGCCTCCCTCAAGACATCTGAGAAAGGTTCCTCATCCCGAGACCTTAAACTCCTGGGAAAGAGGGAAATCTGTGGCCAAGGAGGCAGCTCTAGCTACAGAAAGGAAGTAAAGAGAAGAGAGGCTCTTGAGTGAGACCCAAACGGTGGCAACTGTCCCTGAGCTTGGTCTCTTTTCATTTGGAATAAAAGTATTAACAACTCGAGTCTTGGGTTTCCTTCGAGTCTCTGCTCAGTTATTGCCCTCTCAGGGTGGCCTTCTCCAACCCTCATGTTTAACAATGCAAACCCTCCGCTAGCACGCACTTTATAAACTAGAGCTAGTGTTAAGTATTTCTGCAGGGACCCAATACCCACCTCTGTGCTCAGCAGAACAAGGGAAGGTACACCTATCCGCCTCTAAGTCCAAAACTCACACCTTAGGCCCATTTTCTGGTGGGAAGGGGGACAAGAATGTAGGCCTGGGGTTCAAGGGATCAGCCCCCCACCAAGGCAGTCTGAGAATCCGCTCAAAGCTGTGAAAGTCTTAGGGGCTGACAAGAGGAATGAATAAGTGATGGAAGAAGACCTGAATTCTGGAAACCCCTCCCCCTCCGAGAGACCTCTCTAAATCAAGAGTCCCTAAACATCTCCGGTAACTAGACCCCTCCCCAGGAAAGGGATCGCCCTGACAAGCGATCCCCCAAGGGGGGCATTCAGGATTCTCCGGCGACGACTGGCTACCCAAGCCCCCTTGAGAAAGACCCTCAGGAACTATGCCTCAAAATCCTTCTACGCGGATCCCCCAGTACTGAATCTGTCACAGGTTAGTTCTCGAAGTCCCCAAGACTCCGAGAAAGGGGTCGCCCCCATGGGACCCCTCACGTGTTGGCTCCCCGGGTCCCCCAGCGAGAAGATGCCCCGAGACAGGTCTCCAGATCCCGGGGGGAAGAGATCGCCAGGACTCGGGACCCCTCAAGCTCGACCCCAGCCCCAGCCCACGAATCCCCGAGACCGGATGCTCAGACGACGCGGTCTCCCCGTGCCTGCCCGCCAGGCCCGGGCCCCGCACCGTGCTCCCGGCCGCCGGAACGCCCCACCGAGCTCCCGAGACTCAGGACCCGTCGCTCCGGCCAGCTCCGGCAGGCGCCACCGTCGCCACAATCGCTTCACCAGGAGCGACGCTCGCAGCGCGCCCTGGGGGCCGCCATCTTCCCGCCCACGTGACTTAGCGGACGACACCAATGCAGCTCCGGGCGGGGGGGGATCCAGCGAAAGGCTCCCAGAAAGGACAGAGGCCCGGAAGCCCGAGTCGGCACCAGTGCCATAGCTCAGCCGTCCAGAGACATTCTTCAGGGAACGGAACTGGCAACGCCGCCCCTTTTCCGGAAAAGATTCTCCCCGAACTCCCCGCCCGGTACGATAAGTGGAAATGGTTTGTGCCGATTCAGCGGCCGGCTCGCCACAGAGCATGCGCAGCGTTGCGGGCTGGGCGGGGTCAGGCTCCGGGGGCGTGGCCAACCCCAGACAGGGACGGGAAAAAGAGAAAGTGTTGCAGTTGTTCATTCATTCATTCACTTATTTAATAAAACAGCAGACTATTTTTTTATTCTTATTTCAGCATATTGTGGGGGTACAAAAGTTTAGGTTACGTATATTGCCTTTGTCCCCCCACTCCCGCTGAGTCAGAGCTTCAAACGTGTCCATCCCCTAGACAGTGCCCATCGCACTCATTATGTATATATACACCCATCTCCTCCCCCACCCACATCTGCCCGACACCCGATCAATGTTATTCCTAAATGTGCTCTTACGTGATGGTCAGTGAAATCAATTTGATGGTGAGTCCATGTGGTGCTTATTTTTCCATTCTTGGGATACTTAACTTAGTAGAATGGGTTCCAGCTCTATCCAGGAAAATACAAGAGGTGCTATATCACCATTGTTTCTTATAGCTGAGTAGTACTCCATGGTATACATATACAACATTTTATTAATCCACTCATGTATTGATGGGCACTTGGGTTGTTTCCACATCTTCGCAATTGTGAATTGTGCTGCTATAAACATTCGGGTGCAGATATCTTTGTTATAGAATGTCTTTTGTTCTTTTGGGTAGATGCCCAATAATGAGATTGCTGGATCAAATGTTAGGTCTACTTGTATCTGTTTAAGTTATCTCCATATTGCTTTCCACAGAGGTTGCACTAGTTTGCAGTCCCACCAGCAGTGTATGAGTGTTCCTGTCTCTCCGCACCCACGCCAACATTTGTTGTTATGGGACTTTTTGATAAAGGCTATTCTCACTGAAGTTAAGTAATATCTCATTGTGGTTTTGATTTGCATTTCCCTGATGATTAGAGATGTTGAGCATTTTTTCATATGTTTGTTGGCCATTCTTCTGTCTTCTTTTGAAAAATTTCTGTTCATGTCCTTTGCCCACTTTTTGATAGGGTTGTTTGATTTTTTTCTTGCTGATTTTCCTGAGTTCTAAATAGATTCTAGTTATCAGTCCTTTATCGGATGTGTAGCGTGCAAAAATTTTTTCCCATTCTGTAGGTTGTCTATTTACTCCCGTGACAGTTTCTTTGACTGTGCAGAAGCTTTTTAATTTAATCAGGTCCCATTTATTTATTTTTGTTGTTGAAGAGCAAACTATTAATTGGAGAAAGTAGGTGGTGGAATATGACAGTTCACTGTAAAATTCTTTCAACTTTTCTATATATTTGAAAGTTTTCATAATAAAATGTTGGAAAAATAGGTGGCTGGGAAAAGGAGGGTGACTGTTATTCTCAGTGTTTAAACGTTTCAAAGTTAAAGATTTGAAAACTGTTTTAAGTTTTATTTATTTATTTATTTATTTATTTTTTGAGACAGAGTCTCACTCTATTGCTCAGGCTAGAGTGCCGTGGCATCAGCTTAGATCACAGCAACCTCAAACTCCTGGCCTCAAGCGATCCTCCCGCCTCGGCCTCCCAGAATGCTAGGCTTACAGGCATGAGCCACTGCGCCCAGCCTGTTTTAACTTTTAAATGAAGAGTCTTTGAGTCTGCAAATCCTTTTTGAAGAATGTATCGGACGGTAGTATGAAAAGAAAGGAAAACGATGCACTCGTTGCAACATGTTTAGAAATGGCAAAAGAAAAGAAATGTGGTAAAGTTCAGCCCCTCTGCAATTGCCACCAGGTCATTCCTATCATGACCCCTGGGCCAGCCTTGTTCCCACTGCCCTGTATCCAGCTCCCACCCTCTTGCCCCCCACAGTCTGTCCTTCCCACAGCAGCCACCAGAGGATGCCTGTGAGCACTGAGTCAGGGCCTGGCCCTCCTCTGCCCACAGCCCTCCATGGCTCCCACCTCCCTCAGGGTCAAAGCCCAAGTCCTCCCTGCAGCCCACCAGGCCCTGCACGACCTGTCCCCTCTGCTCCTTCTCTCCCCTCCTCCCTCCCTTCCCCTCCTCTCTCTGCTTCAGCCACATGGGCATCCTCGCTGTGCCTCTAACACACCAGGTGCTGTCCTGCCCCAGGGCCTTTGCACAGGCTGTTCCCTAAACCTGAAACACTCTTCCTCCAAATATCTGTGTTCCCTCTGTCACTCAAATGTGTGCTGCTTTGCTCGATGTTACCTCCTCAACAAGGCCTTCCCTGAGAACTCTCATTCAAATCACAACCTCGTGGTCAGCACTTCTTTATCCACTTCTCTGTTTTATTTTTCTCCATGGCACCTATATTTCACTGTCCATTTCACGTAATTATTTTGTCTATTGCCTGTCTTCCCCACCAGAATGTACGCACTGAGGACAGAGATTCATGGATTTTGTCTGCTGTGTTCTCTAGTGTATGATACCGTGGTGCACTGGCCGACGGCTCTCTGAAAACAACGGCAACCCGCATTGGTAGCGTTTGCCAATTCCTCTCGTGTAAATATTCCCACCACAGGTCACTCACAAAAGCCCTGATATATAACACTTGGCTATGCTGCGTGTGGTGGCATGCACCTGTAACCCCACCTCCTTCAGAGGCTGAGGTGGGAGGATTGCTTGAGCCCAAGAGATCAAGTCCAGCCTGGGCAACACAGTGAGATTTCATCCTTTTTTTAAAAAATTAATTTATTAATTAATTTTTTTGAGACAGGGTCTCACTCTGTCACCCAGGCTAGAGTGCCATGGTGTCATCACAGCTCACTGTAGCCTCAAACTCCTGGGCTCAAGCCATCCTCCCACCTCAGCCTCCTGAGTAGCTGGGACTACAGGTGCCACCACGCCGACTAATTTTATTTATTTTTAGTAGAAATGGGGTCTCGCTGTTGCGCAGGCTGGTCTCGAACTCCTGACCTCAAGCGATCCTCCTGCCTCAGCTTCCCAGACTGCTAGGATTACAGGTGTGAGCCACCGCGCCCGGTCCTAACTTCTACTTTAAGACAACATTCTGTCATTCGCTGCACAGTTATTTATGGAGCACCTACTGTGTGCACCAGCCCATCCTAGGCACAGAAGACATAGAGCAAAAGACATGTGGAGCCTCATGGAGGCCACATTCTGATTATTTTTATTTCATGGCCTTCCCGTGTGTTTGAAAGCTCACTCCAGATAACCACCTTTTCAGCAGCCTTTGCCACTTTGCTAAGACACCAGCTTTTGGTCACAGTCGAGGCTCAGGCCAATGTTTACGGAGAGGACTTCCCCAGAACCGAGGGCTGTGCTGACTCTGGAAGGCTGCAGGGCAGGGTGCCAGGTGTGATGGGCCCCTAAGATGTTCTGGGGGACAAGATAGGCCCAGGGTGCAGGAAGCAGATACCAGAAGCCACACCCCAAAGCAAGGCCGTGGAAGTCAGAGAACTTGGCGTGTGGTCTCTGCAGATGTGAGGAACCGATAGCAGGAGGGAAACCTGCGCTCAGCCTGGACGTCTGCAGGTTCTGTCCCATGGCTCCTCTGTGCTCGAGCAAGGTCCCGGAGGCCAGAAATCTGAAGTCAGGATGTCTGCTGAGCTGTCCCCCCTCGGCAGGTTCCCGGGGAGGGTCCTTCCTGCCTCTTCCAGCCTCTGGTGCTGGCCACAATCCCTGGTGTTCTTGGGCTTGTGGCTGCATCACTCCAATCTCTGCTTCTGTCTTCACGTGGCCTCCTTCCCTACGTGTCTGTCTGCGTGTTCTGTGTCTGAATCTCCTTCTCTTATAAGGACACCTGTCATTGGATCAGGGCCCACTCCAATCCAGTATGATCTCATCTTAATTGCATCTGCAAAGACCCTCTTTTCCAAACAAGGTCACGTTCAAGGGTACCGGGGTTAGACCTTGAACGTGTCTTTTGTCGGGGGCGGTGGGCGAGGGGGAGTGACAGGATTTAGCCCATAACACTGAGTTATTGGTCCAGTCTCAGTTTGGGCATCCAGGAACCCTTGCCTGGTCCCCGGCTCGAGCCTGCCTGAACAAGAGACATCCCGCCTCCCGCACAGGACACCTGCAGCCTCCATTCTCTCTTAAGACACTCTGCACAGCACGCAGCATCGATCTATTGAAGGCTTACTGGGCTCTGTCTCCCCTTTGGACGTCTATTCTGCCAAAATGTGAACCTCTGCTAAAATAGGAGGAATAAAATAGGAATTAAATGATGCTCTTCGTAGGTGGAAACAGAGAGAGGAAAAATTTGCCCAGCAGTTTGGGGACAAAGTAGAGGCAATTTTGGCACTCGTCGTCTCAGGCAGAAAATTTAGGGGAGGGCTGAAAAACTCCGTAAACAAGATAAACTACAGTCTAAGGCAATTATTTTTGATTTTCAAAATGAAAGTTACATTGAGAGCATTATGGAGTCTACGCAGTTGTAAGAAATAATGCAGAGGCCAGGTGCAGTGGCTCATGCCTGTCATCCTAGCACTCTGGGAGGCTGAGGCAGGAGGATCGGTTGAGGTCAGGAATTTGAGACCAGCCTGAGCAAGAGTGAGACCCCATCTCTACTAAACATGGAAAAATTAGCTGGGTGTGGTGGTGTACACCTGGAACCCCAGCTACTCGGGAGGCTGAGGCAGAAGGATCGCTTGAGCCCAGGAGTTGGAGGTTGCTGTGAGCTAGGCTGAAGCCATGGCACCCTACCCAGGGTGACAGAGTGAGTCTCTGTCTCAAAAAAAAAAAAAAAATTTATTTCAACATGTAATCAAAATCAACAATTATTAATGATGTAGTTTATATTATTATTTTCATACTCAGTCTTAAAATCCCATGTGTATTGGCCACATACAGCACATCTCAACTTTGGTACTAATTTTCCCTGGAAATACTAGATCTCTAGTTATATTTTATAAAATTTCACAGTGGAAAGAGTAAATTCACCTGTTCCAGATGTTCCGAGCATGCCTAATAATTTTCCAAGAACTGAATCGAGTATTAGGTTCTTTCTATTTACATTTGAATTACTTCACTTTTAAAAAATTAAAAATTCAGCTACAGAGTGGGACTATCCACATTTCAAGTGCTCTATAGACACACCTGGCCAGTAGCTGTCATATTGGATGGTGACGATATAGAATATGTCGTCTTCATGAAAGGTGCAGTCCTTTCTTTCAGGTCTTTGTCCAGGCATCACATAGGCAGGGAGACCTTCCCTGACCCCTGTGTCTGAAACTACAACCCCTTGCTCTCCCGTTTCTGTTTTGATTTCTGCGTTCCTCAGCTCCAGGAAAACAGGAACTTTTAAATAACAGCTTTATTGAGTTATAGCTCACATACCATACAATTCATCCACGTAAATTGTATAATTCAATGGATTTTAGTATAGTCAGAGTTGTGCAACCATCACCACGTTAATTTTAGAATATTTTCATCACCCCAAAATAGAAAGCCCCTATCCCTCCCTCACTCCCCATCCCTCTCCCCCAGCCCCTGGCAACCACTAAGCTTTCTTCTCTATGGATTTGCCTATTCTGGACATTGTATATAAATGGAATCACACAATCTGTGGTCTTTCGTGTCTGGCTTCTTTCACCCAGCATGATGTTTTCAAGGTTCATCCACAGTGTAACGTGTCGGTGCCTCATGCTTTTTTCTTGTGAAATAATGTCCCATTGTATGAATGGGCCACTATCCATTCATCAGCTGATGGACATTAGGGTGGTTGGCACTTTTTGGCTATGATGCATAATGCTGCTATGAACATGGGTGTACGAGCTTTCGTGTGGATGTATGTGTTTATTTCTCTTGGGTAGGTACCTATGCGTGCGGTTGCTGTGTCATATGGCAATGCTATGTTTAACTTTTGGAGGAACTGCCAGACTGGTTTCCGCAGCAGCCACCAGCAGTGTACGAGGGTTTTCGATATCTCCACGTCCTTGCCAACACTTTTCTTTCTCTTTTTTCTTTTTTGTCTGTACTGATGTGTTTTGTTTTGAATTGTAGCCACCCCGGTAGGCGTGAACCGGTATCTCACTGTGGTTCTGATTTGCATTTCCTGAATGACTAATGACGTTTAGCATCTCTGCAAGAGGGTAGCGGCTATTTGCATATCTTTTTTAGAGAAACGTTTGAGTACGCAGAGGCTCTGCCCATTGTGTCTGTTTTGTCCCCTGCTGTATCCTTGGGGCCTGCAGGAGCACCCAGCAGGCGCCCAATACGTGTTTGTTGAATTAATGAATGAATGACTGTCTCCGCGGTTAGGTATGTATGTCCGGGACACGCCCCTGGTGTTGGGTCTCATTTGTGCCCATCACGCGCGTGTGTGCCCGGCTAAGGTCTCCCTTGTCGTGGGCCCGCCCACGGGCGCCGGATTCCGCGACCGTCCCCAGTTAAGAACCACGCCCTCCCCCAGCAGAGCCACTTCCGCCTTTTCCTCGCAGCTTCAGTCCATTTCCGGCCGCGGTTGCCCTTGGCAACGCGTGGCGCCGCGCTTCCTGTATTGATTCGAATCGCGGGAGACGTCACGTCCTCCCGAGGTGCTCAACGCGCGCAGGCGCAGTCGCGCAGAATGGGCGTGGCGTGGCGTGGGGATCTGGGGCCCGGGGGGCGTGACCGGGCGGGGCCGCGGCACGCAGCACGCCGACGCGGGGGCGTGGCCCGGCGGGCGGGCGAGGGGGCGCGCGCGCGGCCAGCCGGGCGCGCGCGGCGGAGGGAGGGAGCCGGGAGTCCGCGGAGCAGCCAGCGGCGCCATATTAGGGACCGCGGAGCCCGGGATCCCGTCCGCGGCGGCCGCGGCCGGGCTTGGGGGAGCTGCGGGGGTCGGAGGCGGGCGCGGCGCGGTGCCGGGAGAGGCGGGGCCGGCGGGAGCCAGCGGGCGACGAGAGCGAGCCAGGTGAGGCGGCCGGGGTCGGGGACCCGCCCCCTGGGCCCGAGGCGGCGGGGTCGACCGCAGACCCCTCCAAACCGGGCGGGGAGCCTGGCTGCGGCCCCGCCCAACTCAGGCCCCTCCAGGAGCCCACAGCTCCTCTGAATGCCGCCCCCCGGGCCGAGCTAGGCCCCGGTGACCTCAGCATCCCCACCTCCCGTGTGAATCCCCAAAACCGAGCGTCCCCCCAGGTCAGGCCCTGTCATGACTCCCCCAGCCCGAGCCACCTGCAAGCCGCGACCTCCCCCTGCAGTCGTCCTCCCCCATCCTCCTTAACCCAGCAGGCTGAGCCCCGACCCCCCAAAGCCAGGCGCCAGGGCGCCCCGGGCCGGCCCTCTCCCCAGCACGGCAGACCCACATTCTCCCGACCCTGGTTGTTTCTCTCTGGCCTGTCATCCTTGGGTCTTCCAAATTCGAGCCCTCCGCACATTTGCACCGGCCCCAATAGCTGAACCTGTTGTGACTCTCTTGCCCAGGCCCCAACCTACCTTTCACCCCAAGAAAGTGCAGTCCGAGTCCTGGAGACCCGGAAACGAGGAGACTGAAGGTTGGGACCCTGTGTGTCTGGGGTCACCATTGTATGCACCGCCCAGTTCCACTGCGGTTTGAAGGCATACATGTCCCGGTCCCACCTGGAGCCCCTGCTTTCTGCTCCTCCACCATCCCAGAGTGACCCCCCACTAGCCTCGATACCCCCTGAAACCCAGCTTTCCCATTTCAGGGGTGATCCCACCAAAACCTGAGACAGCCTGCCTGTGCCCAACTCTCCCCCTCCCATCTGAACCTCCAGCCTGTGTATTCCCACAAACACAAGCTCGGCCACCTGAGTTCCCCGAAATGTGGAGGGTACCCCAGTCAGAGCCTTCTTCCCCTACTGAAACCTGTGATTTGCCACCCATCTTCCAGACCTGTCCCCACCCAAAAGCCTGAGACCCAGCCACATGCAGATGTTTGTTCAGCCTAAACTTTTGTTTTTTTTTCCCCGTTTTATCTGCCCCAAACTCATCCCCAGGCTCAAGAAGCAGATCCCCTCATCCCTCCCCAGTCCACTGGGCGATGACCTCATGCCTCCCCATGGTGAGGGACCCCCCCCACCCCCCCTCCCCACCCCGCGGGGGTGATTTAGGTAGAGAAAAATCATCCACCCAGAACACACACAGCCACCCCTGGGATGGGGACAGCCCGGAGGGACTTTGAAGTAGAAGAGGTTGGGTGGTCTCTCTTGGGGGTGGGGGCTAGATTTGCATGCTATGAAAGCAGGTGACATCCTCTGGGGACGGTCCCCAGAGTGGATGTATCTGAGGCCGTTTGTCATGCAGAATTTCTAGTGGCCTTCTGTGTCAAGGGCCCTGTCTGATTTGGCAATACCAGATTGTCACTTCCTTCGGAATTCCAGGGTGGAAGCAGGTGTTCTGGCTGCCGGTGCCTTTGGTGCCTTCAGTGCCTTTCCTGGAGAGTGACGTTGGATTGCAGAGGGTTTTGTGATGTTGGGTTGCAGAGGGTTTTGTGATGTTGGATTGCAGGGGGCTTTGTGATGTTGGATTGCAGGGGGCTTTGTTAAAGACGCAGACTGCCCCTTCGGAGACTCTGCCCCTTCAGAGACCGGGGTGCTCTGGTCTTGGGAGACTCTTGGCCAGATGACGGATCCTTGCTTTGCTGGATGTGGATGTCTCAGCAATGCTGTGGTGACCAGTTTGCTCCGGCGACTGTTTCCCAAGTAAAAGATCAGAACTGGTGCCCTGGCTGAGAGAAGGGGTTGGAGGCTGGGGTGGGGGGAGCGGGGGGCAGTACCTAGAAGTGAACGAAAAAGGCTGACAGGTCTTGGGAGGTGGGTCTAGGTGACTTTCAGACCCGCCCTCTAGTGCAACAGGAAGCCCCTCGCTGGTGCTGTTTGTTGGGACTCCTGGCCAGATGGGGTTTTTGTATTGGTGACTCTGGATTTGGGGAGGTCCAGAATGGGATTGGTTCTGGGGACCTTTTGCTTGGTGTCACGTAGAGGAATGAGGATCCAAAGTCTTTCTGTTTGTAGGGCCGATCCCAGTGACTGTTGGCCAGGGTCAAGATACAGGGACTTGGTCTTCTAGGAACTGGCCAAGTCACAGTATCCTGTAATTCCTTCTCCTGGAGCAGAGGTCCTCGGCCGGGCCAGTTCTGTTCCCAGGAGACACTCGGCAGTGTTTGGGCTCGGGGTGCAGCTCAGCACCTCACAGTGCCCAGTGCCCACCACAGAGAACCATCCGTGCCCAGTGTCCTCGGCGCCAATGGGGAAAGGCCTGGTCTCCATGCTGTCCCCAGTACCGCACAGTGCCCCGGCAGGGCTGGAGCTCCCAGTGCTGGCTGAGGGGTGGGCAGATGGGTGGACTGAGGGCGAGTCGGGCCCTTGCTGGGAGCTGACACGGAACTGGGGTGCCCACTGAGCAGGGAATGGGGTATTTGGTCTCCCCTCTCTTCTGCCCTCGACAGCTCCCTCTGGGCACCTCCTACTTGTCACCTCCACCTCTCACTGCCCTGCCCACACCTCACGTTCACCCCTGCAGAGCCCACCCTGTATGTGTGCCTATGGGGACAGCAGAGCGCTGAGAGCTGCCTCCTGGATGCCTGTGTGTCCAGCATGTGCTCTGGTGGCCACTGGGCTCAGCACAGACCCAGAGCCCTAGTGGGGCACTGCAGTTTTCGTCCAGGGACGTTCATGTCCTCAGCAGCCATTGGTCTCCACGTGCCTTGGCAAGTAACTACTTTCCTTTGCCTCAGTTTCCTCACTTGTGAATGGAATGAGAGGCACTTTGCTTCGCGCCTGGCCTTGCTTCCTTTAGTCACTGAAGCATCACGAACCTGGTGGTGCACGCTTCGCCCAGAGAAAAGCAAGACCCGCTGTCGTGGCCACTTGGTCGGCTGTTCCTTCAGCCTCCTGCATGGGACCTTCTTTTTCTATTTTATTTTTAAAACTTATTTAATTTTTCCTGGTAACAGCTTTATCCTGATATAATTGTCATGTCACACAACTCACCCGTTCAAAGTGTAAAATTCCGTGGTTTTTATATATTCACAGACTTGTGCAACCATCACCTCTAATTCTAGAACATTCTGATCATCCCCAAAGGAACTCCATTCCCTGTCAGCAGTCACCTCCAGCCCCTGGCACCCACGAATCCACGTCCCGTCTCTGTGGATCTGCCTGTTCTGGACATTTCACATACAGGGAGTCACACACTGTGTCCTTCTGTGTCTGGCGTCTCTCACTGAGCAGATGTCCTCAAGGTCCATCCACGCCGTGGCCTGTGTCAGAGCCTCGTCCCTTTTCATGGCTGAGTGATAGTCCACGTGTGGACGGACCACCCTGTGTGTGTCCACTCACCTGTCCGTGGACACTGTGCTGTTTCCAGCCTTTGTCTGTTGCGAGCAGAGCTTCCAGGAACAGTTGGGCACTGGTTGTTGTGTGGGGGCTGGTTGCTGTTGGGGACCCTTTTTCTTGCTCTGTGACTTGGGCGCCAGCACCCCCGTCTGCACCGTGTCCCTGGGAAGCCTGGCCCGCAGGTTCCTTACCTCTTACTTGCTCCTGAACTCCAGGCCCATGTGGCCAGCGTCCAGTTGCCATTTCTCCTGGGTGTTCACAGGCACCTCAGGTTGAGAGTGCCCCGAGGAGGTCACTCTGTCCTCAACCCCGCCCCTCCCCGGGACCCTTCCCCTCCCTGCCCCAGCCCTATATTCAGGTACAAAAGTCTCATCCATCCTGCCTACCTGCGTCTCACACTGGGCCCTCCTCTCCCTGTCCCCACCATGTCTTAGGACCTGGACAGGGCAGTCATTGTCCCCCAGTCTCTGCCACACTGCCTGGCCTCCATACCATACCACAGTGAGTCATGTGTGCGCTGCCCACCCCAGGGCCCGGCTCGGGGGACCTACCCTCTGGCCTGTCCACCTTGCCCTCTCTCCTGCCCCAGAGCGTCCCTTCCACCCCAACCGCTGCGCGGCTCTGGAAAGCAGCCGGCCTTTTTGCACACACTCTCTTCCGTCAGGAATCTTCCCTCGCCCAGATCAGATTTGGCCCGGGAACCACCACATTGAGATCCCTCAGTGAGGATCTTGTTGCCGCCAGGCCCAAAGGCTACCGGGTGGGCGGGTGGGAGATGGCGGGCACGGGAAGGATGGGTGCTGGCCGGAAGGGCTCTGTCTGCTCTTGCTGGAGGGCTGGGGGCGGGTCTGTTTGCCGGAGGAAACAACTCCTCTCCCAGGGATTCCCCCAAACCGGACCTCGTCCACCTGCGTTGACTCTGCCCCTCCGTGGGCACAGGGCATCGTCTGGAGACATCCATGGTTGTCATGACTGGGGTGGCACGGGGGGTGGGTACAGGGAGGCTGCTCAGCAGTGCCCAGGACAGTACCCCCCCCACACACTGGCAGAGAGCTATGGGGCCCGAGTGTCTGCAGTGCCAGGGACGGCAGAGTGGGGACCGGCTGCCCCGGGGGCAGGGTGAGCCCCCGCCCTGCAGGCCTGTGCAGAGACACAGAAGAGAGGCCCTCAGGGACCTCTCGGGGCTCAGTCCGATCCTCTTCTGTCCCGGTCCAGCCTTGGGAGTCGGTGCTGCTCCGCACACGCATTTCCTTCCCTCCTTCCTTTGCATGGGGCGTGTGTGTGTTCTGGCTGCTGCAGACCCAGATGTCCTTTTGCTCTGAACCTCCCGCCCAGTCCAGCGGGGTCGTGGGTGCTTGGTGGTGCCCAGAGGCCAAGGAGAAGCAAGGTCAGGTTTGACCTTTGGTGTCACCGGAAGGTGTGAGGCAGCAGCTCTGGCAGGGCAGGCTGGCAGTGAGATCCCAGGGGTGGGATTCTCATCCACCTGCCGCCTGCGTGCCCCGTGGGGACAGCAGCTTCAGCTCTGCTTAGCAGCGCCTGGGTCAGCGCCTGGAACCCTGGCAGAGGTCAGTGGGGAGGAGGCATCTACTGGCTGCGCGAGTGAACGAATGAATGAAAAGGCGATGAATGTGTTCCTGGGCCCGGGGGCCAGGCCTCCCTATAAGTTATTGGCCTCGTAGTGACTCACGTGGGCACCCAGGGAAGTCCCCCGATGCTCATCTGGGCACAGCCGTCTTTGGCTTCAGCCACTCCCGGCTGCGTCTGTGCCGACTGTGGAGGTCGGGGCGCCAGCTCAGCTTGCTTTTCCGCAGGGTGGGAGGCCACTCCTCACGGGGCTGCCTCTGTATATTGGCTGTCCCCAGGCCGGCCCGGTTCTGGTCCAGAGTCGACCTCTCCATTGGCCCAGGCCACCCTTGAGACCACAGCCAGCCTCCCTCGGGGAGCCCCTTGACTGGGGACATCCTCCCCCTCTCTGGGGGAAGTCTGTCCTCACCAACAGGACAGATGGGTGGTGTGGTCTGTGTCTAGGAGGTCACTGGGGCAGCTTGGTGGCCACCAGGGTGCCCTCGAGCCACACAGCCCACAGGCACTGCATGGATAAGGCAGCAGGAAGCGGGCCTGGGGACCTGTGTGTGCCTGTCATTGAGCCAGCAGGACCAGCCACCTCTCACTGAGCACCTCCCCTGGGGCAGGTCGCCGCTGGCTACCCCTCAGACCTACCGATGGCACAGCTGTGCAGGCGGGCAGTGTTGTCCCCACTTGGCAGATGAAAAGATTGAGGTCCCAAGAAGTGAAGCTACCAAAACCATGTGGCCAGAAAGGATTGAGGCTGGGACTCAAGGCCTGGGCTGGCCCCTCCAAAGCCCCTGCTCTTGCCAGGGACCCTGCCAGGGCCTTGTTTGGTTTGGGTCCTGGGAGCGAGAAGGGTTCCGCAGGGCCGAGGGCTGCGCTTGGTGGACGGCATGTCCTGGTGCGGGGCTCATGCCACTTGCATGGTCTCCCCTTAATGACATTGTGGACCCAAGGGGATCCAAGTGCCGCCCCAGAGACTCATCTCGATTCATCTTCTGGGAGGGTGGCTGGGAAGGAGATTGGGGGACAGGGTGACGCTGAGAAAGCTGCGTTTCACGGAGGGCGCGTGGGGCGCAGGAGGCAGGCAGAGCAGGGAGCTTGCAAGCCCATGACAGCACGTGGACGATGGCTGAGAACAGACCACAGGCCCTGGGAGGAAGGGGCCCCGAGGGGAGGCGGCTGGGCCTGGGGTCTTGCAGGTGTTGGGGGTGCCTGGGGCTGCCCTGGTCTCCCAGCTACCCGGGCTCCTGCGCCTGGGAGCCCTCAGGAGCGCTTGGCACAGAGGATTCTGGTACCTGTGGAGGGTTGTGCCCAAGCCCCACCCCAGCCTCTTGTCACTGTGGCCCAGTGATCCTTAATTGGATGCTTCCTGCTGAGCCATCGTGTGAAGCTCCAGCTGTGACAGGGGAGTGTGGGGTCTGAGCCTCTGCCTGGGAGCCTCATACCTGTAGGGCAGGGCCAGGGAGTGGCAGCAGGTCCCTGTCCCAGCGCTACCCTTGCTGGCTACGCAGTGACTTTGAGGCTGTCTGCGGTGACTTTGAGCCTGAGATAAGACAGCCGCTGCCCACAGGGCTGAGGACAAAAATGCAGCACAGACTGTGTGGCCCGTGGTGGGCGCAGGCGGATTCGTTTCTGTCCATGTCCCTGTCCGTGTTCTAGTGCTCCGGCTGCTCCCCGTTCCTCCTGTCTGCTCCGTGTTCCCGTGGGTATCAGACGCCACCTCGCCTGTGAGCATTGGCTGAGGAGGGGACTGGAGTTACCCTTGCTCAGGGGCGGTCCCGCCTCCAGGGTTGCTGGACAGTGTCTGGGGACATCTGTGGTTGTCACGACTGGGGGAGCTCCTGGTGTGCAGCGGATCAGGGCGAGGGACAAGGCGCTGCTTGGCACCTGCAGCCCAGGACGGCCCTCCCCAGAGCGTGATCCGGACAAATGTCCGCAGGGCCGAGGGGACACCCCAGTTTACATCACCTCACAGTCAGCCGCAGTGCGTGAGTCACAGAAGAGCTACTGTTGGGACATTTCGATTCTTTTGTTCATCGAACAGCCTGAAAAAATATAAAAGCCGCAGGGACCAGTTTTTCAAGCTAAGCAAGACCTTGAAGGAGTCAGGATTTGGCTGAGGGCTTCTAGAACCAGCCTTCTCTGTTCTTGGGGATGTTCGGTGACGGGTGAGAACTCTGGGGACTCATACCCACGCCCTGTTGACACATCGATGCTCCTTCCACTTTCCAGCCCCGGTTGGGGGCCTCCAGGACAGGCCGCGAGACGACACGCTGTGTCATCCGTCCCACACAGACAGCCTCCTCATCTGGCTCCGTTTCCTCTTTCGTAAGGTGGGGCTGGGGAGCTTCCTGCTCCGCGACACTGGGGGGCTTGGCTGACTCCAGGCCCAGCCCACGCGCTCTCCACGTCTCACTCATTCAAGCCTCCCTGGCCTGGCCTGGCCTGGCCGTAGAGCAGGGTCTGCCCTGTGGCCCTTGGACACTGGGACCGGAGGCACTGGGGTGGGCCGTCTTGGGCACTGCAGGTGCTGAGCAGCGTCCCTGCCTCCACCTGCCCCATGCCAGGAGCTCCCCACAAGTGTCCCCTGGAGGGAGCAGAATCACCCCAGGTGAGACCCCCCCCCCGGGTGAAGGGATTCCACGGACCTCCAAGAGACTTGGCAGGTACCACGGTCCCCTGCCCTGCCGAAGTCCTAGGAGGCTGCACTCGTTTCAGTCCACACTGGATGGGGGAGGGAGCGAGGAGGGGAGTCCCAGGGGCTGGGGGTCCCCAGTCTGTGCTGTCTGCCCCATCGGGAGCTTGTCCTGGTGTCTGGTATGAGCAGGTGTAACTCAGGTTCCCACATACTTATCCCGGGGTCTCCCTCCGCGCCAGGGCCTTGTCACTGCTCTGCTGGGGGAGCAGGGTGAGGCTCGGAGATTGAGGGCTTGTCCCAGGCGGTGGCAGCAGGGCCTCCGGGCTCTTCATTCTGGGGGCTTCAGGGTGAAGGGTGGACCTTCCCTTGTGAGCTGGCTCGGTGGGTGTGCGAGACCCCCAGCAACAGTGCCCTGGGGATGGGCAGGCGGAGCCCAGCCTGCAGGGGCGGCCATGTGGGCAGAGTCGCAGCAGCCCCCCAGCCGGGCACCCATGGATGTGATCACCAGGTCACCCCCAGCGCGTGGCGAGGCTCCTTGTTGGCGCTAAACTCCCTTGATCTGGTTGGAGCCTTTCCGCTCGGCTGCACAGGTCGCTGTCTGTGCTCCGTGGTTACCAGTGGACAGCGATAAAAGATACTGGTTCATCTCACTCGGACGGCCGCTGTGCAGCGAGTGAGCGAGTGCTCTGTCTGCTCCGTCTCTGTCCCTGGGCGCCAGTGTGCACGTGACAGAGAACGCAACAAAAGCAGTTCCTTCCTCCCTGTCTTCTATCGTCCCCACCCCTGCCCTTGGCTAGTGGTTCTCTCCAGAAGCAGCCTGCTCCACGCAGCGACAGGTCCCACAGCCCTGCCGCCCGCCCCTCTGCGGGACGTCTCTTCCCCGTGTCCTGGCAGCGCAGCGAGTACCCCTTTGCACACGCGCCTGGAGTTTCTAAGGATAAATTCTTAGAAGTAGAAATAGCGCATCAAACAGGATGTGCATTTTTTTTAGAATTTTGGAAGCAATTGCCAAATCGTCCTCCTCCAAAGCAGTAGCGGTTTCATCCCCTGCCAACAGTGCTCGCGGCTGCCTCTCCCCACGCCTTGGCCAGAGAGGGCGTGTCGCCTTCCCTGTCCGTAGACCCTGCGCCTGACAGGTGGGAAAGTGGTGTCCCGGCTGCGAGGGAAAGGTGAGTGTCCTTGCCGATTTGGGCTCTCCTATGGGTGGCAAATATTTTCCCCAGTTTTGTCATTTTTTTTTTTTTTTTAACTCTGTTGGTGGTGTGTTGTGCCTTGCAGACACTTAGTTTTTCCGTTGTTGAATTGGCCACCCTTTCAGACCTCATGGCTTTTGGGTCTTTTGTTCTTCCTGTAGCACAGGCAGGTGGGGCTTAGAGGAGGTGGCCGGGGAGTCCCTGAGCTGAGCACTGCAGGCGCTGGGGTGTGGGGCCCCAGGAGGTCCCAGGCCCAGGACGCAGGACTTTCCCTGCGGCTGCCAAGGCTCCGAGAGTCCTGGAGCCCAGTGGGTGCTGAGTTCATCCAATTTCAGCAGATACGAGGCCAGAGGTTGTTGAGGTTCAGGAGCCTGAGAGAGGCCCCCGCCAGGCCAGCAGCAAGGGCCAGGCGCACTCCCAAGTCGCATCTGGATGTGGAAGGTCAGAGCCTGTGCCTGCGTCCCAAGGGCCCCTCTGCGGGGCGCTGGGTCTCGGGGAGGTTCCCCTGCTCGGGGCCCTCAGCCCCATCTGGACGCTGTGTCCCTCTCGCCCTCACTACAGCAGCTGGTTGTTGGGGCCACTTTTGAAAATGCGCTTCCTGGTAGCACGTGCTGCTGGGGAGTCCTCCTCACCTGGTTCCTTGACCTTTGCCCTGTGGATGGGACCGTGGCCCTTGGTGCCAGGCCTGGGGTGCTTTGTAATGGGTGTGGTGGATGAGCCGCCTCCCCGACAGATGGGGCCACCAGGAGTCAGGGGAGTTGGGGGCTCAGGGAAGGGGGGGGAGGCAGGGCTGGCTGGGCCTCCTGCAGGAGCCGCACGGGGACGGGGTCGTGCAGGGAAGGCCTCTGGCCATGGTGAGCACACACATCAACAGAGATGCATCCTCTCCAGCCCTGCAGGCCAGAGGCCATCACAGGCCTCATGGACTGACATCAAGGTGTAGCAGGGCCCGTCCCTCCTGGGGGCTCCAGGGGAGAACCCGTCTCCCGCCTTTCCCAGCGTCTAGTGGCCGCCTATGTTCCTTAGCTCGGGGCCCTTCCTCCCCCTCCAGAGCCAGCAGCGCAGCGTCTCCCAGTCTCTCTGCCTCCGACCCTCTGCCCCCTCGTGGGAGGACCCTGTGCCGTCACTGGGCCCCCGGGTCATCCAGGGTGACCTCCCATCTCGAGGTTCTTAACTCCATACCCCCTGCAGAATCCCTGTGTCTGCGTGAGGTGACGTGTGCACAGGGTCTGGGGTGAGACCCCCACACTTGGGACATCTGGATCGTCCCTGACTCTCAGCAGCCATGTCTGTGAATGGCGGGTTGCCCGCGGCTGCGCGGGGCTCATGAGCTGCCTGCAGCGGCCAGGCCTGGGTGGGCTGACGGCGGCGAGGACCTGCTGGGCAGCGGGCGGAGGGCCACCTCCCTGCCGCTGCATGTTTGCTGGGCTCAGCGAATTCAGCGCTCGGCCCTGGGACTCTTGGAGTCGTGGCGGCAGCTCCGGAGCTCCCACTGGGTGCACTGGCCTCCGTCCCCTGCTGCGGAGCCACCGCGGTGTTTGGGGCTCTGCTTGGTTTCTGGTGCGCAAGGTGGAAGGCTGCAGTCTGGGCCCTGCCATCGGTGAAGCATGTTTCCAGCTGTTTCCCCACCTGTGACCACGGCTGATGTCCACTCGCGTGCAGCCTCGACCTAGCAGTGCTGACCAGTGCGGACCACCCAGTAGCCCCCCAGGGTGGGTTTTCCGTAAAGCGATTCTGCTTTCGAAGGTGACGTCTGCCCCATGGTTTTCTCTCCGTTCCGTGGGTGCGTGTGGACGCACGTAGACCCCAGCTCCTCTCAGCATCGGTCCCACAGCCTGTGGGACACAGTGGGGGGCACCCCCGGCCTCTTGGGGCACAGCATAGTTGACTGGAAGGACCCTGGGAAAATGTACCACTGGCAGGCTGAAATTTCTAGAGCTTCTCTGTCCAGCCCCCTCCTGGGGCTCAGTTGTGTTTAACGCTTGGCCTGGCGCTGTGGCTGTGAGGTGGCCTGGCTTTGGCCTGGGGAAACCATCCCTCAAATGGGTATGTCCACTGGGGACAGACCCACAGGTCTCTTCTCAGCCCAGGTATGGCCAGTGTGGCCCCAGGAGTGGTCACGGGTGGTGGGGGCCCATGGTGGACCCCTGGGCGCGGCTGGGCCTTTGGGTGGGGCGGGGCGTGGGCAGTGTGTGTGGGCTGGGGGCTCGGGAGGTGGGAGGCAGCCTCCATCCACATCCTGGGACCAGGACCTGGGCCTTGGATTGAGCCACATGGGGGTCTCTGGGGGCTCCAGCCGGGGAGGGGGTGCTGCAGCTCAATTCCCAGCAGAGCAGGCGGCCTGGTGTCTGTGAGGCCCGGGTGGAGGAGCCACAGGGCAGGGGCCCCTTTCCATGTCCACCCGATCCTGGGCCGTCGCTGCCCCACCCTGGGGCTTAGTGTCATCTGCCCGAGGGGTTGTGCTGGTGTCAGGGTCATGAGGCCGTGCCTAGGGGCACGAGATACACAAAAACGCAGTAACACGGGACTGCTGGCTGCACACTGCTGTCCCTCGGAGTCTGATTGGCCCTGCTGTGGCCGAGGCTGAGCATCCACCTTTAGGGCCTGCTGGTGTACCGGGAGCCCTGTGTGCAGAGCGGGGCAGCGCCGCCCCAGGGGGACCCAGCAGGCTAATGGGACGATACAGCCACACGGTCCACAGCCCTGCTGCTGTAGGACCAGGAGCTCGTCAGAGAGGCCACTTGGGGATGTGAAAAAAGGAATTGGCCAGTCTCCTTGGTATCAGGATGTAGTTCCCGAGATGACAGGACAGCAGGGAACCTGGGTTTGTTCCCCACCTGGTGGTGCCAAGTAGTGCCTTCCTGGGTGTCTGGATTGTACAAAGCAAGTGTGGCCTCTGCTCCCGTCTCTGTGGACCTGCCTGTTCTGGACATTTCACACGGACGGAGTCACACACTGTGAGTCCTTCTGTGTCTGGCGTCTCTCACTGAGCACGGTGTCCTCAAGGTCCATCCACACCGTGGCCTGTGTCGGAGCCTCGTCCCTTTTCATGGCCTAGTGATGTTCCATGTGTGGGTGGACCACGTGTGTTTGTCCACTCACCTGTCGATGGACACCTGAGCTGTTTCCACCTCTTGGCTGTTGCGAATCGAGCTGCTGTGACCGTTCAGGGACAAGTTTCTGTGTGGGCGTGTACTTTCTTGGGTGTGTGTCTACTAACGGGTGGAATTGTTGGGTCGGTTGAGGAACTAATGCCAGAGGGTGTTACCAGGGGCTGGGGAGGGGACAGGGAGGGGACGGGGAGTGGGTGTTTCATGGGGACAGAGCTTCAGTTTGGGAAGATGAGAAAGTTGTGCGGGTGGAGGGTGGTGACATTGCACAGCAGCAGGAGTGTGCTCAACGCCGCTGAGCTTTGCACTGGAGAATGGTTAAAATGATAAACTTGGTGGTACGTATTTTACCACTTTTTCTTAGAAGGGCACGTGCTGACTTTACCATGGTGCTACACGTGGGAATTGTAAACTTTTTTTGATCCGTTGCCAACCTGGGTGCCCACGTGGAGGCTCAGGGCCTGGAACTGGGGTGCCAAAGGCCCTGGGTGCCATTGGGCTCCCGCTAGAGGAGCCTAGGTGTTGGTGGCAGATGACAGGCCACAGGAGCCACCCAGGGCAGCAGGACAAAGGCGCTGGAGTCCTCCAGGCCCCTCTGTGCCAGGCTGTGCTGAAAACTCCCACTTCATCCGAGCTCCCCCGGCTCTGAGGCGGCCCCCCAGGTCACACAGGGCTCTCGGGCCTTTCTGTGAGGGCCAGGCAATCTCTGTGGCAGCTCTGTCCTCGGAGCCCACCGTGCGTCAATCAGACTTTACTTACAGGCTAAGTGTGGTGGTGGCACCTGTAGTCCCAGCTCCTTGGGAGGCCAAGGTGGGAGGATCAGCCAGGAGTTGGAGGCTGCAGTGAGCTGTGATGACGCCACTGCACTCCAGCCTGGGCGACAGGCGAGACCCTCTGCTACTGGGGAGGCAGGCGGTGTGCGTTTGGCTGTCGGCGGGGGCCTGCAGACCCCTGATGTCAAGAGCACCGTGTCGCGGCCGCCTTCTACCTGCGTTGGGGGGCTCTGTCCTGGAACCGGCCAAGCCCTTCCTACCCCAAGCCATGCGGACCTGCTCTTTCCTCTCTAGAATGTTCTTTGCGGGTCTCCTTTCCAGCACTGTCTTGAGGCCTAGACATACATGCCGCCTCAGGCCTTCCTGGCTTGGGCAGAGCCCGAGGGCCCGGGACGTTTCCTCCACTGTAACCGGTGTGAGCGTGGATTGTCCACTGGAGGCCGACGTGCCTGGGCGGTGGCCTGGTCTAGCCTGTCCCCCGGCCCCACATGGGGGCTCCCCCACTCACGTACTTGCACGCGTGCCTCGTGGGTTGTGGCTGGCACGTCAAGACATCAGGGCTGCCATGCTGGGGAGGGGGATCCTGGCTGGGACCACCTTGACTCTTTCCCGCCCCCTCCCCCCATTTCCCTCCCCGGACCCCAGGGCAGAAAGCCGCTTCCCCTTTGCAGGAGGAGGACGAGGCGGGGGCTGTGTGGGCTGGAAGGTTCTGCGGGCAGCGAGGAGGGGCCGGGGCAGGGCGAGTGGAAGACTGGCCCAGCATGAGGGAGGGGCTGTGGGAGTCCCCCAGAGGGGCCTGGAGAGCCCAGCTGGTGCCTGCGTGAGCCGCACTGGCTTCCGGGGGGTGCTGCTGCCTGTCCCGCAGCTGGCCCTGCCTGCTGACCCCTCCCACCGCCCCGCAGGCTGACCGCGGCCGGGCCCTGCCTCGCCATGGACCAGGACTATGAGCGGCGCCTGCTCCGCCAGATCGTCATTCAGAACGAGAACACGATGCCCTGTGTGAGTACCTGCCCCGAGCGCCGGTGGCACCTAGGCCCTGTGCACCCCTCCCCCTGCTGCGGGAGTCCCGCAGCCCATCGGGTGCCCACCCGCCTTCGTCACCGCAGGGCTGTGAGGGGCGCCAGTCCACCCCCAAGGCCGTGGTCAGGGTTGAACCCGCGCTGGAGGGACCAGTAGGTGACAGCTCAGCGTTGGGGAACTGGCCGAAACCGCGCGTGTGTTAGGTCGTGACAGGAGAGGCGGAGGAGCCTCCCAGACTGGAGGGCCACAGAGATGTGACGGCGGATGTGACAGTGACCCCAGCATGGAGTCTGTGTTCATTCCTGGGGCTCCCCACAGAGGCCTGAGGACGGCGGCTTGAATAGCAGCCGTGTGTCCATCCGCTGCGGCCCCCGCGGGCAGACGTCCAGGATCAGGGTGTGCGTGGGGGCCGAGGCGGAGGCTGCCGTGACGTGGGATCGAGCCACTGCAGCCTGGGGGCCAGAGCAACACCTGTCTCTTTAAGAAAAGATTAGGGCTGGTCTGATGGTACTGGGTTATCAAAAGTTACTAGTATTAGTGTCACTAAACCTGGTATACAACACATGCTGCCCCCCCCCCCCCCCCGCTAAATTTGACTATCTTTAAAAAAAGTTAAAAAAAATTTTTTTTAAAGATGTGCACGGCCTTGGTCCCTCCACAGCTTCTCGGGGTGCCAGGCGTCCACTGGCCATGGCCACAAGGTCACAGTCTCTGCCTCTGTCCCATGACACCCTCCCCCGTCTCTGTCTGTATTTCCCTCTCACATTGGTGACCATGGTTGTGATTACACGTGCAGGGAACCCGTGCCCAGATGAGGTTCCATTCCCAGGGCGTGGGCCTCAGCCCTCCAGTGTGTCCTTAGGGGACACAGCACACAGCAGACCCCTCCTGGAGAGAAAGGACACCTGGGACAAGTGGGGTGGGAGGCTCGGCGGGGGCCCCGGGCCTGGTTCAGGCGGGAGGGTGGTGGGCGAGAACGTACTGGTGTTGGGGAAGCAGGGGTGAGGGGCGGCAGACGCGCAGGGGTGAGGGGCGGCAGACGCCCAGGGGTTCCGGGAAGAAACGTTCTGTGTCCCACACCGTTGGCACTTCTGTCTGCAATGCTTCGGAAATCGCAAAGCCGCGTGGCATCCCCCTGGGAGAGCAGTCGGGGCCTCACCAGCCCTGCTCTTGGGCTCTGTCCCCCACCATCCCGCGCCCCTGCCCTGTCCACCCTCCGGGCCCTGGAGTGGGGACAGTGTGCCTGCCACAGGCCTGGCACCTCTGGGGACCTCCAGCACCCAAGTCACTGACCAGAATGCTCGGCCTTCACCCATTGGGTTTTCACTTTGTTCAGTGGCCAAGAAGAGAGGCTCGCCTTGGGGTCCGCTCTGGGGGCTCCAAGGACAGAGAACGAGCCCCTCCCACCTTCGTCTCAGGTCACAGAGATGCGGAGAACCCTGACACCCGCCAACTCCCCAGTGTCATCACCCAGCAAGCACGGAGACCGCTTCATCCCCTCGCGAGCCGGCGCCAACTGGAGCGTGAACTTCCACAGGATCAATGTGAGGGCGCCGCGGGCAGGGTGTGGGGACACCCCAGGGCTGGGGACAGTGGGCACAGCATCCCTTCCCGCCTTTTCCCTTCCTCCCACAGGAGAATGAGAAGTCACCCAGCCAAAACCGGAAGGCCAAGGACGCCACCTCGGACAACGGCAAAGGTGAGGACCTGAGCCCGCCCAGCCCCTGCAGCCTGGCCCGCCCGCCCCGCCTCACTGTGCCCGGTGCCCGCAGATGGCCTGGCCTACTCCGCCCTGCTCAAGAACGAGCTGCTGGGAGCTGGCATCGAGAAGGTGCAGGACCCGCAGACCGAGGACCGCCGGCTGCAGCCGTCCACGCCCGAGAAGAAGGGCCTCTTCACGGTGAGCCCGCGGCCTCGGGCAGCAGCCTCCCAGCTCTGCCTCCCCAGCCTGGGCCCAGGCCCTGGGGACCCGTCAGGAGCACTGTTCCTGGCCGCAGCCCAGCCCCAGCCAAGCCACCCCCTCCCTAGCTGGCCGGGGCAGGGATCTCCCCTCCCTTGCCAAGCTGGGGTACCCAGCAAGTGAGCCAGGAGGTGGGGGCGCAGGAAGAATCCAGGCCCAGCGTTTCACGTTTCTTCCCCCGGCAGCAGTGCTGTGTGGGGGCCCGAGTACCAGGGACAGGGCCCTGCCTGGGGGAGGCCAGGTGTCTGGACACACAGCCCAGGGGGCGCCGGGGTCCTCTCTGCAGGAGCAGGAAGTCCTCACAGAGCACCTCCCGCCTGCCCCCGAGGTGGTCGGGGGCCCGAGGCAGGGTCATACGCCCAGCATGGGCCCTCGAGGGCGGGCGGCGGGGCTGGGCCACTCGAGCAGAAGGCGCTGGTGTTCGTGGTCACTGCAGGGTGGACGCCTCAGAGCAAGGCCCGGTCTGCTCCTTCCTGCTTGGAGCGCCGCCCTGCGCGGCTTTGGCGCCTGGCTGGGCACGTGGGCTACAGGGTGGCTGGCGAGCGCCCCCTCCTCACTCGCCTGTCCCAGGGCACGGGGGGCTCGGGGGCCGGGGCTGCGGCACCGACTCAGCCAACACGTCCCGCCCCAGTACTCCCTCAGCACCAAGCGCTCGAGCCCTGACGACGGCAACGACGTGTCGCCGTACTCCCTGTCCCCCGTCAGCAACAAGAGGTGAGTCCAGGCACCTCGGCAGCAGGTCCCTGCAGGTCCTGGGACAGGCAGGGTGGGGCTGCAGTGGAGCCTCCCAGGAGTGGGTCCCCTCGTAGCAGAGGGGCCCAGGCCCAGGGAGCCATGGTTAGTGGCACAGGTGTGCCAGGCCCAGAGGGGGCCCAGAGGACCCCGTCACTGAGGACACGCTGTGGCCCGGCAGCACTGGTCTCAAAGACGGGTGGGGGCAGCAGGGAGGACATGTTTTCTGTGCATTTGCCAAAAAGCGACACTAACGCGTTGGCTGACGCTGCCATGCCGCTGTGTCTGCAGTCAGAAGCTGCTCCGGTCTCCACGGAAACCCACCCGCAAGATCTCCAAGATCCCCTTCAAGGTCCTGGACGCGCCCGAGCTGCAGGACGACTTTTACCTGAACCTGGTCGACTGGTCGTCCCTCAACGTGCTCAGCGTGGGGCTGGGGACCTGTGTGTACCTGTGGAGCGCGTGCACCAGCCAGGTGGGCACCTTGAGCGCGGGGTGTGCGTGTGCCTGTGCTCTGGGGGCCTGCGTGGCAGGTGCCCGTGTCGCTGTGGGGCTCTGGAATCGGGGCAGCGCCTGGTTAGCCTTTCCTGCCACTCTGCCCCCGGAGGCTCCAGGGCGGGTGGCAGGTGCGGGCAGGGCGTCTCCACGTCCCTCTCTTCTGGGGCCGACGTCTGTGGTGGCAGGGAGTCCCCACCGGAGCCGCGGCCTCTGCCCCGATCAGTAAGAAGTGGGAGGTGGGCGTCCTGGCCTGCCGAGCCCGTGATGGCTGAGTGGCTGCTCTCCTGGAGTGGTCACCGGGCACAGGGGCCTGCTGGTCCCTGGGGTGGGTGTTCTCAGGCTCAAACCACACAAGGGGTCTCACGAGAAGGCACGCGGAGGCCTTGCAGAGGGAGGGCCGCGTCCGCCTGCGCCTCAGCAGCCCATGGCCTGCATCTGCCACCGCTCTCGGCACGCTCAGGCCGTGCAGGAGTCCCCAGGCTCAGCCCTGTGCTGGCCAGCCTGGGCACCCCTTGGCCTGGCGCAGTGACTGAGGGAACAGACGGATGACAGTGGGTGGTTGGACAGTCCGGGGCCTTGAAGGACCAGCAGGCAGCACATAAGCCGACACTGACCTCTGCCCCCAGGTGACCCGGCTCTGCGACCTTTCTGTGGAAGGGGACTCAGTGACCTCCGTGGGCTGGTCTGAGCGGGTGAGTCCAGAGGGCTTGGCCCCCGCCGGGCAGTGCTGGGACACCCAGAGGAGCCAGAGCGTAGCCCGAGACCTCCAGGGTCCAGGCACAGGCGCACGCACATGTCCCCACCTGTCCCTGCCTGGGCTCGCTGCTGGTAGCGAGGGTTACAGTAACCGCTGGGGAAGGGCCAGCGGGGAAGCAAAGCCCGATTGCTGGAGATTTCCTTGTCCAGCCGCGATTCAGCTCCCCTGGAACTCCACTTTCAGCGGGGACGCTTGGGTCTGGGTCATTTGATACTGTGAGAACGTCCAAGCAGCAGAGAGAATGTTACAGTGCAGGTCCGTGTGCCCCGCCCAGAGCTGCCCTTGGCGCTTAACGCTGGCTCTGTCCCCTCCTCGCCATCCGTCCGTCTTATTTTCTGACACCTTCAAAGTCGGTTGCAGCCGTTCGCACTCTGCCCCTCAGCACCTGCGTCACAGGGGACCTCAGTGCCCGTTCGCAGTTCTCTCCTTTCTGTGTGAGACGTGCACACGTCCAAGTGCGCAAGTCCTGAGTGTGTTGGCCGGACTCGGGCAAACCCACACACCGTGTGCCCCGGGTGCCTGTCACCCCGGAAAACTCCGAGGAGGGTTTTAAGCTTCACCCACAAGGACGTGTGTTCAAGATTGTTTAGGGAAACCGCCCCAAGGCCCTGGCGAGGGCAGATCCCAGGGCCACCAAGGCCTGGCTGGCTGCAGGGTCCCCACGCTGGGGCCTCATGCCCACTCTCTGCTGCGCCTTGCTTCCATCCCAGGGGAACCTGGTGGCGGTGGGCACACACAAGGGCTTTGTGCAGATCTGGGACGCCGCCGCGGGGAAGAAGCTGTCCATGTTGGAAGGCCACACAGCGCGCGTGGGTGAGGAGCCCTGTCCTGGCGGGCTGGTGGCTCCCCCGGGCCCAGCTCTCGAGGCCAGGGCTCACCCGCCTTCTGCCTGGCCCCCAGGGGCGCTGGCCTGGAACGCCGACCAGCTCTCGTCTGGGAGCCGGGACCGCATGATCCTGCAGAGGGACATCCGCACCCCGCCCCTGCAGTCAGAGCGGCGGCTGCAGGGCCACCGGCAGGAGGTGTGCGGGCTTAAGTGGTCCACGGACCACCAGCTCCTCGCCTCAGGGGGCAACGACAACAAGGTACGCACCCCAGGCGAGATCGCCACCCCACATGCAGCCAAGGCGTCCCTTTCCCCGGGTGCTGTGCCCCGTGCTGTGGGGACTGTCCCTCACACTGCTGGTGACAGGGGGTGGAGGGTGCTCTGCAGCAGGTCAGCCAGGCTCTGCCCCTGGCGGCTGTGCGGCCTTGGGCTTGTCCCTCCCACTGGGCCAATCCTGCAGGATTGCACAGGGTGACAAGAGTGTGCCCCTAGGGGTCCTCGAGGGAGGACCAGGAGGGGCTAGAGGTGGGGCCTGTGCCACGGGGGCGAAGGGGCTGCATCCTCCCTGTCGGGGGCCAGCCTGTAGGGCCACAGCTCCTCGGGTCTGGGGGTGTCCCCAGGCCTCACAGCCCCTGTCCCCCAGCTGCTGGTCTGGAACCACTCGAGCCTCAGCCCCGTGCAGCAGTACACAGAGCACCTGGCGGCCGTGAAGGCCATCGCTTGGTCCCCACACCAGCACGGCCTGCTGGCGTCCGGCGGCGGCACGGCCGACCGCTGTATCCGCTTCTGGAACACACTCACGGGGCAGCCGCTGCAGTGCATCGACACGGGCTCCCAGGTGTGCAACCTCGCCTGGTCCAAGCACGCCAACGAGCTGGTGAGTGGGGCGTCGCGCAGATGCCAGTCGGCCTGGACGTCTGTTCCGCCCTTGGCACCTGACGGCCGTTCGCGAGGAAAGCGTTAGTGTGGCTCAGCATGGGGCAGGGCGGAGGAGGCCGGCTGAGAAGGCAGGAAGTTGTCAGGGACCCAGACCCTGGGCGCATCGTGGCCTCGCCGTGTCCCGCTCCTCCAGGGCCCTGGCTAGCGTCTCTGAGCTCTCACGTGCACTCGGTGGGAGTTCGGGGCAGAGGGCGGCCCCGCCTCGGCCCGGCCTGACCGCCTGCCCCCTCTGGCCACCCAGGTGAGCACGCACGGCTACTCGCAGAACCAGATCCTCGTTTGGAAGTACCCGTCCCTGACCCAGGTGGCCAAGCTGACCGGGCACTCCTACCGCGTCCTGTACCTGGTGAGTCTGTGTGGGGTGGCTGGCGTGCAGGTGCCCGTGGCCCACCCTCTTCTGCAGGGGAACTGTGCTGGGTGCAGCGTGGGCGCCTGGAGGCGGGCAGCGACGTGGCAGGTTGTGTCTCAAATGTCGGTTTTGTCATCAGTTTGATTTTCCCCCTTTTTTTTTTTGGAGACAGAGTCTCACTCTGTCACCCAGGCTGGAGTGCAGTGGCGTCATCATAGCTCACTGCAGCCTCCAACTGCTGGGCTCACGCGAGCCTCCTGCCTCAGCCTCCCCAGTAGCTGGGACCACAGGTGCTACCATCATGCCTGGCTGATTATTCTATTTTTAGTAGAGACAGGGTCTCACTCTTGGTCAGGCTGAGTGGTCAGGGTTCGAGGTCAGGTCTCGAACTCCTGACCTCAAGCGATCTTCCTGCCTCGGCCTCCCAAAGTGGGGGGATGACAGGTGTGAGCCACCGCACCAGGCCTGGTTCTGTCGTCTTCATGAATGTGCTTTACCAACGTCCCCGCCCTGCTCCTTGAGAACCTGCATTTACTTTTTTTTTTTTTTATTTTTCACCAAAAGAGACATGAAGAAAGCCAAAAATAATGTACATTTGGCCATTCAGGTAATCTGCGTGGTCGTCTCACAAAATGACCGTGTGCACGTGGCTGGGACAGGGCAAAGGGGGTGGCCCTCGCCCCCAATGCCGCTCACTCTCCAAGGTTTTGTTCTTCCCAGAGAAAACGCCGTGAGCCGAGTCAGCGTGTCTGGGTGATCTGTGTGTGTCGACCCTTTGCGTTTGCACAGAGTTGACCGTCCCTCCCTACAGGGGCATCCTTTGTGCCTGGGGGAAAACGCTGCCTCCTTGGCCTCTGCCCGTGCGGCCTGGGGGGCCCTGCCTGAAGCTCAGCCCTTTCCCGTCCACAGGCGATGTCCCCTGATGGGGAGGCCATAGTCACCGGTGCTGGGGACGAGACCCTGAGGTTCTGGAATGTCTTCAGCAAAACCCGTTCGACAAAGGTAAAGTCGGTCGGTATCACAGTGCCACACGCCCCCTGCTGCCCTGTCCTCTCGGGCACACCTGCCCCCCGGGGTCCCCCACCTCCACGCCCCTGACCTCACACCCAGGTCATGGGCAGGGGCACCCAGGGAGCAGCAGGGCAGGGCGGGACGGCGCCTCCCAGTCACCCTGGGGGCCAGGCCCGCAGCCTCAGTTTCCTTCCAGGCAGCCCTTCCCCCCTGGGGCTGTGGCTCAGCCCGACCCTCCCGTGTGTCCACAGGAGTCCGTGTCTGTCCTCAACCTCTTCACCAGGATCCGGTAAACCTGCCGGGCGGGACACGTGGCGCCAGCTGTCCAGGGTTTGGAGACCCCCAGCTGTGCTCGGCTTGCATGGACCCTGCCTCCCGCACAACCCCAGAGGGGCGGCCGGGGCGGGAGCTGGGCCTGGAGAACCCTGGAGTCTCATTAAACGCCTGATTGTGAGCACGTCGCCGGTGTTTGGGGTGGGCCCGCGGGGGGCTCCATCTCCTTCCCGAAGGCCAAGAACCACCGTGGGTGGCCGCGTGGCCCTGGTCGGACCATTTACACCCGGAGCAGGATGGATGCCCCAGACCCTCGCCTGCCACACCTGTCACCTGGTCGGGGCTGCATGCCTTTCCTGGAAGCCACCTCTGCCCACGCGCCTGGGACAGACAGCTGGACACGGGGGCCTGGCACCCCGGCTGCCTCTTCACAGACGCGGCCCTCCGCCAGCCCAGAGCCAGGTGGCTGCGGGGGCCTGTGAGCCCACAGGCGCCGGTGCATCGAGGGGCCCCAGCTGGGTTGGAGGCGTCTTTGCTGCCATCTCTGTGGTCAGCGCCCGGGCAGGGTCGCGGTTGAAGCGCTATGTGGAGCGACGCCCGCGGGCAGCAGCCCCAGTTGGGGTCCGAGCGTCCTGCTGGGCCGTGGCCCTCACGCCGGAGGAGAAGCTCTGCAGAGGGACTCGTCCTCCAGGAAAGCAGAAGGAACCCGTTGGCCATGCTGGCTGGAGAGTGACCTCATCGTGTCCCCAGTGGGGTCCAGCGTCCTCCTTCCCCGAGCCAGACTCGAGTTCCCCGTGCTTGCGGGTGGCCAGGGTCCCTTTGAAGGCGGCTGGGTCTGAGTGACCATGGGGGCCTCAGCGTCCTCGGCTGACTTGTGCTGTTGTGTCCGTCTGTGCCGGCGCCATGGGGAGGTCAGGGCAGAAGGATTGGGGGGCCTTGGTCCTTCCAGAAGCTTCCTGGGCTTTCCCTGACACCTGACGCTCAGATACTGGCTTATGCTCCCTGTTCCCGGACAGCAGGCAGGGGTGAGACCGACTGTGGGGTGGAGCAGGCGGGTGTGTGCATGTGTACATACGTATTTGTGACTTTTCTTTGGACTTCCATGTTTTTGTTTGAGGCTAGACAGCGAGGGGCTGGGACCTGCCGGGCCTCCCCCTACCCCCACCCCCACCCCCACCCCCACCCACCCGCTGCTCCTGGGGGCCGGGCCACCGGGCAGAGCCTGCTGGTGTAGAGGAGGCAGGTCGCTGCACCCCCAGGACGACTGGCATCCACCTGCGCGTCCCGCCCCTCCTGCCTCGGCAGGTCGTGTGTACATAGGAGGTGTGCGTTTGATTGGTCTAGTCTTACTGTTTGAGTTTTTTGTTTTTTTTTTTAACAAGAAAACAAACCTACCTTCCCCTCACTCAGCCCCGGGCATTGCTGGGAGCCTCAGAGCTGCTGTCGGCAGGGGGCCTGGTCGGCTCTGAGTGTGGGACCCGCACGGGCCTCTATGGGACCCTCCCCTGGGCTCAGAACCACTGCAGGTCCCGACGCAGGAGAGGGCGACACACTTGTCGCCTTGGCGGGTGACTGTGGCTGCAGAGGCGGGTGGCGGGTGCCCTGCAGGACAGACGGAGCCTTGTTTTCCATGTAATGCAGTGTCACTGTCATTAAACAAGTTGTGGATTCATGCACAGCAGGGCTGGCTGGCGTCTGTGGGTCCCGGCTGGGTGGGGGCCGCACAGTCCTGCCCCAGGCCTGGCTGTCACGGTAGGGGACTGGCCCTCGCAGGCCACAGAGACCTCACGGCTGTCTCTGCAGGCACAGTGCCCAGTCAGGGACCGGCCCCCCAGATGTGCTGTCACCATGGCAGGGAGGATGGGGGTGGTGCTGCTCTGAGCGTGTCCTCTGAGGGCTGGCCACACTGGGGGACCCGGGGCACAGCAAGTGAGGGGAAGGTTGCTGGTGGAGGGGAAGGGGGCAGGCGGGCTCGTGTGGAGTGTGTGGGCATCGGTTCCCGAGTGGCCCGGACGCTCTGGCCACGGGAATGGCAGCTGTGAGGGGCAGAGGAGCCTGGAGGGCGGGGTGTCGGGCCTCGGGGGTGCCACTGCTGCCACCCCCACCTGACAGATGGGCCCGAGGCCAGGGGGCATCACCAAGGCCGGCCAAGCTGGAATGGAGGCAGGGGCTGCCTGAGGCCCTGGAGGGTGAAGTCTGGGATTCCCGTTGGGACAGTGAGGAGGGCGGAGGAGGCTGGAGGGAGGGTCTGGTGTGGCGGGACGGGGACAGGGACAGGTCCCGCGAGAGCCAGCAGAGCCAGGGGAGGGAGGCCCGGCAGGGGCTGGGGCTGGAGGACAGAGAGGGATGGATTGAAGTGGTGGGGGCTGAGGGGAGGGGCAGCCAGGAGGGGGCCTGGCAGCCCAGGGACCCCATGCGGTCTCGAGGCTCGGTCTTGGCGCACCGAGGGGAGAGGTGAGGGGAGCTGCATCGGGGCCTCCCCTCCGGGTGAGGACGCGTGAGCGCCTGCGCTCAGGAGCTTGTGTGCTGGGGCAGTCCCAGGACAGACAAGGTCATCAGGAAGTGTGTGGAGGTGACATGGGGACAGGAGCTCTGGGGAAGGGTGGCATTGCATCAGGGCTCAGCACCAGCCTGACTTGGAGCGAGGGCCTGAGGACACGGTTGGCACTGCAGGCAGGGGCGTGGCACGTGCAGAGGCGGCGGAGTGAGGCGGGGAGGGCGGGGCCCGGCGGGCGCAGCGGGGACCCCTGACTGTGGGGGGGCCCATGCGGGTCAGGACGGGACCCAAGGCAGTGGGGGCGCTGGCTTTTGTTTACATTTTTTTATTGTGGTAAAATACGCATAACATACAACATACTATCTCGAAGGGAACAATTCGGCAGCATTTAGTACCTTCATGATGTGCGGCCACCATCAATTCCAGAACATTCTCATCATCCCAAAAGGAAGCCGGTCCCCATCAGCAGTCACTCCCTCCCCCCTCCCCCAGCCCCTGGTGACCACGGATCCACATCCCGTCTCTGTGGATCTGCCTGTTCTGGACGTTTCATATAAACGGAGTCTCACACTGTGTCCATCTGTGTCTGGCGTCTCTCACGGAGCACGATGTCCTCAAGGTCCACCCACGCTGTGGCCTGTGTCAGAGCCTCGTCCCCTTTGGTGGCTGAGTGCTAGTGTGTGGAGAGACCGGTGTGCTGACCCTCGCACCTGCTGTGGCCACCGGGTGGCGTGACGGGCACCTGTGGCTGGGGCGAGTCGTGCTGTGCGCGCTCACGGACACGCTCCGGCTCCGGGTTTGCCGTGGACGGAGGTGGACGGTGGGTGTGGGGTGAGGAGGGGAATCGGGGTCTCCGGGCGCTGGAGTCCTGGCAGGGGCACTGCCTCCCGGGGACGGCGGGATGTGGGGAGATGGAGTCCCCTCCCCCCTGCCTTGAGGATGTGCGGAGGGAGCCTGGGGGTGCGAGGAACTGGGGACTCGCCACGAGCCCCACCCTCGCGGCCCCGGTTGTCGAGGACGGGGAGCAGCTCTCCAGACTTCCCCTGCCCGCAGCTGGGAGGAGGGAGGGAGGGTCAGGTGGTTGCCAGGACACTGGGTGGCCTTTGTCACTGTCAACAATGGCCCCAGAGGCCTTCCTGGCAGGAGCCCGCAAGGACACAGAGGCAGACATGCAGACCCTGAGGCGGCAGGCTGCCCGGCCCTACATCCCCTCAGGGACCTACGTCCCCTCTGGGACCCTCGAAGTGGACTTCCCGGCCCCTCTATACAGGTGAGTCCCGGCGCACCTGGGCCTGCCTGGGCCGCCCCCTCGGGTCAGCGTCCTTCAAGGCTTACAGTGGGGCCCTCTCCCGCCCCCGGCCCGAGGCCACAGCGAGGCCCTGAAGCCGGCGGACGTTTACTGTCGGGAACCCCTGACCTGGGAGAAAACCGAGGACAAATCCAGTGCCCAGGGACACCCAGGCATGGATAGGGCCACCTCACCCAGTGTGACCTCAGCTTACTGAGACCCGTCTGTCTAAAGCCTGTTTCCAAATAAGGCCACGCTCTGAGGTTTGGGTGGACGTGGATTTGGGGCACACTGTGCACCCCAGTCCCGTACCCATCAGTAAGCACCTGTCCAAACAAGCCCCCGTGGGCCCGCAGCTGCGGAGAGAGATCGGAGAGAGATGCGCGAGCCCAGGGGAGGAAAACCAGCGGCGGAGCAGCAGGTGCCGCGGCTCCCGCCCGGGCCCCACCTGCCCCCACCTGCGTCTGGAGGGAGCGGGAGAAACCAGGAAGAGTGGGCGCCCGGGCTCGGGGGGTGGCGGCTGGGGCACGAGGCACCCGTTTTCATCGACTGTTACTTTGCACCGACACGTGCGCCTTGCGATTCAGAAACGGTCATTTCGAAAGGGTGGGGCATCCCAGATGACCTGGCAACCCCCTCCCACGTGGGAACCCAAGTGCATGCCGGGTCCCTGGCACAGGCTCCACGGTCACCCAGGCTGATGCCACGTCCCGCGGGACGCGGGACTCTAGGTTTTCTTGATTTAACCAAACTCCTGCATAGACGACCCTGAGCCAGGCTTTGGAGGAAACTGCTTTGTGCCCAGCCCTGGGACAGCCTTGCTCCTGGGGCGACTTGGTGGAGACGTATCCCCAGGAGCCAGCTCACGAGGCCAAAGGCCACGAGCATCTTTGAGCCTCGTCTCTGGTTGAGGCTCAACTTTTGCCATGAGAGCATTCCCGTGTTCCTCTCCACTGCAGGTTCTAGTCCTTAGTCTATCTCCTAAGCCGTCCCCTGCTGCTCCAGGGCCTGTGTGTGCCGCCCGCCGCCTCCTCCGGGCAGCCCTCCCTGTGTTCTCGGCCTAGGACAGGTTCTGCCACCAGAGGCCCGACAGGCACTTGCTGTGCAGCCACTTAGTTTCCTCTTTAATGCGAGCTGCGCTGGGACCGCTGTGTCCTCCTCAGGCCACACGGCCCCAGCCCTCTCGCACCCTGGCCGAGACCCTCTCTCCTGGTGCACCCCAGGCCGGGGAGTCTTAGAGGCTGGACAAGGGCTTTAGGGCCCCAGGAGTGGCCAGAGCCCTCGTCCTTGGCCCTCCCCTCCCTGGTGTCTGGTCTCCAGGCAAGAAAAGCTCCGAGGGGACCAGTCTGGTGAAGGTCTCAGGTGGCTGGGGCGGGACATGCAGAGAGGAGGAGAGTTGGCCCCTCTCTCCCTCTGCCAGTCCCGGGGGTGGGGGGTGGGGGGGGCCTATGTTGAGGGACAGGGGCAGCAAGTGGGGTTGGCACAGCACAGAGGACTCAGGACACCCATCCTAGAGGCAGGCCGAGGCCCGGGGAACACGGGACAGCCACAAGCTCACTCTCTGCCCATGCCCTGGCCCTCAGCGATGACTACCTGTCCCAGGAGGGACCCCGCTGGGCCCCAGCCATCAAGCAGGCGACACGCTGGAAGTACACGCCCATGGGACGCGACGCAGCCGGCCAGCTGTGGTACACAGGCCTGACCAACTCGGACCCCCGAGAGGCCTGGTACAACCTGCCCCGGGCCCTGGACAGCCCGTGCCGTGAGGCCCACGGCCGCTGGCACAGGTGCTACCAGCACCGGGAGCGGAGCATGCCCGCGGGTGAGTGCGGCCCCTGCCCCTGGCGCCAGGCCCCTGGTGGGGACAGACCCAGACTTGACCGCCCGCTCCACCCCGCAGCCTACACGCAGCACCTGCGGGACGTGGCCTGCTACGACCCCGTCGTCCCCGCCCAGTACACGACGCCGGGCACCCGGTGGGGCAGCGTGCTGTGGAAGGACAGGCCCACCCGCGGGAAGGAGTTCGGTGAGGCCAGCGCGGGGTGGGCCCGTGTCCCCCAAGGCCCGGTGGCGGGGAGGCCGGGGTGGCTGGGGGCTGGCGGGTGACCCACCTCCTGGCCCACAGTGCTCAACAGGAACCGGTACCAGGCGGAGCCGCTCTGGCGGGCGTCCGACTACGTGCCCTACCTGTCGGCGCCCCAGCGCCCGCGCTACACCACCCAGAACTACCGCCAGTGGGGCCTGGAACCCTACTGTCCCTCCACACGCCAGCGGCCCCCACCCGTCTACACGCCCACCCTCCGATAAAGGTCGCGCTGCCCCTCCCCCGTGCGGCTGCCTGAGTCCGGGGACGGGTGGGTGCTGGCTGGCCGGGTACCTGGATAGAGGGGTCACCGACCGCACCCAGGTGAGCGAAGGCCAGGGTGGGGACAGGCAGGAGCCAGGCCAAGTCCTCTCTCTCTTTATTCACTGCCACAGAGCCCGCCCGTCCGGCAGCCCAGGTCTCCTGGCAGGCTCGGGTCACAGCACCATCCCCAGGGGCCCCTGGCAGTGTCTGGAGACCCCCAGGCTGGAAGTGGGGGGCAAACTGGGGCTAAGCTCAGGGTAGCCCCTGGGCCCCACTGGGACCCTCACACCTCCTGCCCCCCTGCTCTACAGAGGGGCACCCCAAGTCCTCCAGGGGGCTGGGAATGGATGAGAGTTGGGGTACCCCCAAACCCGGGGGACCCACAGCCCCTGGAAGTCCAAGGATCAGTCGCTAGGTCCCCCCAACAGGCCTTGGCCTGCACCCCAGGGCCAGACAAGAATTCAGAAGTTGGGGGGGTTCTCCCAGAGGCCTCGAGCTGGACGTCGCTGTGCAGAAATGTGGGTCACTCGTGCAGATGCAGGAGTCCATGGGGCCGTCAGGGTTGGACACCAGGGTCCCCTACAATGGGGTGAATGAGGACAGCGTCAGGGAGGATGGGCTGGCCCGGCCCTCCCCGCCACGGCTTGGCTGGTTTTGGGGGGCAGGGAGGGGCCCGTGACTCACAGCTGCGCAGGCGGATGGGCCAGATGAGGAGGCTGCAGAGACAGAGGGTCGCGGCCACGCCCACGCCGCCGGTCACGGCCACCATCACCCAGTGGTAGAAGCCCACGCAGGCCCCGCAGCAGAGCTCCGAGCTGGGGGCAGGAGGGACAGCTGAGTGGACGTCCGTGGGGACCCTCCCCTCCCACGCAGGGTGGCTCTGGCCTGTCCTTCAGGCCAGAGAGGTTGGGGTCCCCCAACTCCCTCCCACACCCAACACCCGGCCCGTCCTGGCTCTGCCTCCAGTCGGCCCCCAATCCACCCGCTTTTGCCCCTCCCCTGCCCCCACCTGGACCAGCCCAGTCCCCTCCGCCCTGTGCCCCTGCTCCTGCCGTCGGCCCCCAGTCTCCTCCCCACATCGGCCACCAGAGGGCGCCTGTGAGCACCTGAGTCGGGGCCTGTCCCTCCTCTGCCCACAGCCCTCCATGGCTCCATGGCTCCCACCTCCCTCTGGGTCAAAGCCCAAGTCCTCCCTGGGGCTCACCAGGCCCTGCACGGGGCTCCCCTCCCTGCCCTCCTCTCCTCCTTCTCTTCCCCTCCTCACTGATCCAGCCACATGGGCCTCCTTACTGTGCCTCTAACACGCCAGGCACAGTCCTGCCCCAGGGCCTTTGCACAGCTGTCCTTCCCCACAGGCCTACAACTCCCTAACATCCTTGGGGCCTTGGGTCCGATGTCACCTCCTCAGGGAAGCCCTCCCCAGCTTCCTGCTCTGACCAGCCAGGCCTCTCCAAGTGGTCACCTCGACACCTCTCACCACCGGTCTTGATTACACATTTACACCTGCGATTATTAACGTGGCTTTGCCCCCAGCTCCATGAGGACAGGAGACCAGGCCAGCTTTGGTTCCCAGGTCCTGGGTCTCTACAGGCTCGAACTCAGTGGTCTAGAACCATCCGTGTCCGGACCCCAATGCTCTACAGGTCTGCGTATCACGGACTCTGGGATCCCTCCAGCCGGGCCCGCTTGTGTTTCCCCAGTACACATGCCTGCTGTGTCCTCAGATGCAGTGTTTGTTGAATGAATAAACGAAGTGCCCAAAGTTAAGAAATGAGAGGTTTCTCTGGCCTGTGAGTCCCACCAGGGCAGGTGTCCTACGTCCAGGACCTGGAGCACTGCCTGCACTCAGTAGGTGCTCAGCATGTCCTCACCGAAGGAACGAACGAATGGGTGAGTGGCACTCACGGGCAGGGGTGCAGGCTCTGCACGGCCATGACTGCCAGCCCGTTGGCCACCTTATCCGAGAAGCTCATGGCGCCATACACGAAGGCTCCGCTGTGCTGGGGGTGACAGGCAGGTGGTGAGTGCTGCGGCTCCCGAGGTCCCCAGCCTCCGCCACGCCAGCCCTGCCCTCCGGCCCTACCGTGTGGGGGCCGATGAGGTCGGCCGTCATGGCCAGCGAGGTGACGAGGATGGTGGCACAGCCAGCGCCCAGCAGCACAGCCGCCGCATACACAGCCACGCCCAGTGCATCTGCCAGCGCCACCCAGGCCGCGAAGGCCAGGATCACCAGGAGACCCGTGAAGTAGGTCAGCTAGAGAGGCGGAAGCCCGGCCGGGCATCAGACCCATGCTGCTGGGCACCCCCGAGCCTGGCACTTGCCCTCTCTGGTCTTCAATCCACCACCCCTACCCCCAACCCCAGCAAATGAGGTGCCTGAGCTGGACGGTTCCTAAGGAGCCCCCAGCTCTGACCTTGGCCAAGTGGGAGACTCCGAGACCCAGAGGTGCTCGGAGCTCTGCGGGGCTGACACCCTAGGGCTGTGCTCTCTGTGCAGTGCAGCCACCAGAGAGGTGGCCATTTATGTCTAAGTGCAAGTTGGTTACAGTGAAGACAGTCACAGCCACACGGGGTGGACAGAAAGTTCCGGAGCTCTGCAGCCCTGAGAGTCTGAGAACCCAAGATACTCGGAAGCCAGGATTCTGGAATTGTTGGTTCTCAGACCCAGGGCTGCTACGAGGCGAGGACGCCCAGGCCTGGAACCACCGGGCTGGAGCCAGAGTTGCCGGGCCTGCTGTGTCCGGTGGGTTCTCGGCTGCAAGGTGCCCCCAGCCCCCACCGTCCCGCCCTCCGCCCACTGTCCCCACACTCACATTCCTCCCGATACGCTTGTTGACTGGCTTCATGAGGAAGGACGAGAAGAAGCCGCTGAGGTACATCACCAGGGGGATGGTCGCGATGAACCTCTGTCAGGGCAGAGGTGGCACTGGCGTTTCAGCCGTGGCTCATGGGGCTACGGGGCCGTCCTGTCCCTACCCCCTGCCCCACCCAGCTCACCTTGGGCAGGTGGAGGGAGTAGGTGAGGTACATGGCCATGTAGGTCTGGGACAGGTTCACGATGAGCCTCGTGGACATGTACAGCGCGCCCACCTGTGGGCAGACGGACACGGGACGGGCAGGGGTCTGGCGGCCCTTCTCCACTCCTACCAGCAGGGGCGCCAGGGCCTGGGCGAGGCCCCTGCAGCGGGTGCCTGATCCATTGGTAGTTGACTCCCCAGGTGGTCAGGCCAGAAGAGAGCGGCGATTGACTAGCAATGTCTGCCCAGGTGTGGGGTTGAGCAGGGGCTACGCTTGCCATCTGCCAACTCTGCCTGCTCTCTGGACGCTGTGACCCTGCCGGGCTGGGGAGAGGGGTGTCCCCGACGTACCTGATAAAAAGCCGGCTCCCGAAGCCAGTGTTTCCAGAGCAGCAGGGGCCGGGCCACGGGCGCCAAGAGGGGGCTGCCCTCGTCCGGCTCCTCCAGCCGCAGCCGGTGTCTCTCCCGGGTGCCCAGGTGGAACAGCAGCGAGAAGACGGCTCCAATGCCCACCACCAACAGGGACAGGTTCTGGGGACCCCGAGGAGCGTGTCAGCGGCGGCTCTCCCAGCCCCGGCCCCAGGGGCAAGGACTCTGGGGCGACCCACCCGGGCCCCAGCTCACCCGGAACACCGGCACGTCCTGCATCCCCAGCTGGTCGCTGACGCTGAGGTCCCGGGCAGGCCCCAAGTGCGAGGAGCCCTGCAGGTGGAGCAGGAGCCAGGCGGCGCCGTAGACCGTGATGTTGGCCACCACGGTGAAGGCGTACCTGGCGGGGGCACGGCCTCAGCAGGGCAGCCGTGGACCACGGGCTGCTTCCTCCCGGGGGCCGCACCTTCAGAGCAATTTGCGGCATCTGGGGGACCCCTGGCTGAGAGGTGATTTCAGCCACCAACACATTGGGTGACCTCAGGGAAGTGCCTGCCGGCCTCAGTTTCCCCAGCCTGCACGTGATCCGAGGGCATGCAGCTCCGCCCTGCGTGAGCTCCCATCTGCCAGGCTGCAGTCCCAAAACTGAGTGCCCAGAAACCAGGATGCTAGAATCTTGGCTCCCGGATCCTGGCCTAGCGTCCAGCCTGCAGCCCTGCTTGGCCAGGGGCAGAGGGCGGAGCCTCTGGATTTCACCAGGACTCGGTTTCCCTTTCTGAAAGCAGGAGCAATGCCATCTCCAGAGGCCAAACGAGCCTGACAGGAGGTCACCGGCAAGGTGCTGCCGCGTAGGAAGCGCCCCAGAGTCTGGCCCTGGTCAGCAAGGCCCTCGGGGGCCCTGGGCGTTGGGCAGTCCCTGCCGTCAGTGCCACGGTGGGGAACTGAAAGGCAGGGCTGGGAGGCGGCCAGGGTGGACAGGCTGGCCTGGAGATGGAACAGACCCGATGAAGACGCTACCCAAACCCCAGCCTGGGGCACACCTGGCATACGGAGGGGACAGCGGTTCCCGCCGCCCTGGCGCATAGCAAGGATTAAAGAAATGGATTCGTGTCAAGGGGCTACAATGATGCCTGGCAAGTGCTCAATAAATGCTCTTATCGCCAGCAAGATGGCGGGTAGGCCAGGTGCCAACCATACCTGCGTGTGGCGGGCAGAATTCTCAGGTGGCCCCAGAGAGGCGCACCCGTCATTGTCGGGGGGTCCTGGCCTCAAACGATCCTCCCGCCTTGGTCTCCCAGAGCGCTGGGGTCACAGGCGTGAGCCACCGCGCCCGGCTGAGACACCACTGTACACCTGGGCCAGCCGGGGCAGAGGGCCCCACCGAGGGTACCTGAGCGCCGTGAGCTCCACCTTCTCGTGGTCGTTGGTGACGAGCTCCGGGATGAGGCTGAGGTGGGAGATCTGCGTGGCGGCCCAGCCGAACTGGAAGACCACGATGAACGGCCCGTAGTAGAGGAGCGCAGCCCACTCGGGCGTGGCCGCGCCGCAGCCCAGGCACGGGCTGAAGATGAAGGGGAAGGACAGCAGGACGCAGACGGTGCCTGTGGACGGGGGCAGGGGGCGACACGTCACGGGGTCGTACCACACCAGCCCAGGGCTCCCAGGCACGTGGCCCCTTGTGACAAAGGGGGAAACCAAGGCAGAAAGATCTGGGGTGTCTCGGGTCACACAGCTAAGCAGCATAGATGGGGCCAGGCCTCCAACCACCAGTCAGATGGGGAAACTGAGGCAGAGGACAGGGGAGTGGGAAGGGGCAGGAACGGGCCCCTCCCTGCCAGCCCGGGGCTCCCGGGCTGCCCCTTGGTGAAGGCGGGTAACTGACACAGTGACCAAGGCCAGCGGGAGGTGAGATGGGCGCAGCGGGTTCCACGGGGAAATACCCGCCACGGGGCCTACGTCCAGCCACAGCCTCCCTGTCCTGTTCCTCCCAGCGGGAGGCCTGTTCCTCCCGCTTGGTCACTAGCAAGCATCCTCAGGGAGTCGTGGCTCCCTCCCTGAGCCCCGCTCCCCGCTGTCCCCATCAACTCCTAACAGGCCTCTCCCTGGAACACTGGGGTGTCCTGGTCCCTGGGGACAGAGTTTAGAAACTAGAGCCTGCCACGTACTCTCCCCATCTATGTGCTCAGAAAAACCTCAATACCGCGGAATGAATTCAGGGTTCTCCCTGCAGCCTGCCAGGCCCTGTACGACCTGCCCCGTCCCCTCCTCACCCTCCCCTCCTCCCTCTGCTCCAGCCACACAGGCCTCCTCGCTGCGCCTCCAACATGCCAGGCACGGTCCTGCCCCAGGGCCTTTGCACAGGCTGTGCCCTCTGCCTGGTTCACTCCCTCACTTCTTTCAGGTTTGTGCTTAAATGTCACCTCCTCAGAGAAACCCTCCCTGACTGGCCCAGTCACCAGGTTCCCCTCCAGGCCCGGGACACTCTGTCCTGGGCTCTGCTCTCTCTACCACACAGCCGTCGGCACCCCTGGGAATTCTGGGGTCTGGCTGCTTCCCCCACCAGACAGCAGGCTTCATGGGGGTGGGTAACAGGTCCCTCCGTGTCACTTGCTTGTCCCCAGCGCCTAGCAGGGAACCCGACACATCACTGTCTTTATATATTTTTTTTTAAGGTTTTTATTTTTTTAAATTTTTTTCGAGACAGAGTCTCACTCTGTTGCCTGGGCTAGAGTGCCATGGTGTCAGCCTAGCTCACAGCAACCTCAAACTCCTGGGCTCAAGCAATGCTTCTGCCTCAGCCTCCCGAGTAGCTGGGACTACAGGCATGCACCACCATGCCCGGCTAATTTTTCTATATATATTTTTAGCTGTCCATATAATTTCTTTCTATTTTTAGTAGAGAAGGGGTCTCGCTCTTGCTCAGGCTGGTCTCAAACTCCTGACCTAGAGCGATCCTCCCGCTTTGGCCTCCCGGAGTGCTAGGATTACAGGTGTGAGCCACCGCGCCCGGCCATCACTGTCTTTTGAATGAGTGAAAACAGCACTCGTGGCCTCAATCTACAGCCTGGAAGGGTGGGTGTTATAATCCGAGTTTTCTAGGCGGGGAAACTGAGGCTCGCTGAGTGCACTGGTGTGGCGAATCCAGCCTGCTGCGCCCTGCGCCTCCCGACCTGGAGCCTGGAGGGGCCTGTGCAGTGCCAGCAGCTGGGCTTCCTTCCTGCAGGCTCCGGAGGTGACCTCATCCCCCACTGCCACCCCCGGACCCTGGACCCGCCCTCAGGATTGAGAAATGAAACCAAACCCACCCTGGCCTAGTTCTCTGGAACTGGTGCCCCGGAGGGTTGTGGGAAGATTCCTGGGGGCGTGGAGGCCACCCAAGGTGGGGCAGGGGGTGGTCACCCACTGTGGACTCTAGTCAGGAGAATGTCCCTCCCTGGCCAGACTCCACCTGCCTGCTGACCAGGCTCGGTTAACCATTGTTGGGGCCAGGCTGCCTGGCTGGGGGACCTTGGGCAAGTGGCTTTGTCTCCCTGGGCCTCAGTTTCCAGAAAACAGGGGTAAAGTGTGAAGATTAGGAGTTAATGTGTGAAACCAGCAGGAACTCCTGCCCCTCTGAGCCACTTCCTGCCTCAGCAGCTTCCAGGCCAGGACAGTTCATGCCTTTCCACAGTCGTTTCCACTACTTGGAATACCACCCATGCACACACTCCTACTCACCCTTCAAAACCCCAAAGCTAATATTCCCTCTTCCTGGCAAGATGCCCAGTCTTGCCATCTGCCCCAGCCCACAGGCGTCCATGGTGACTGAGGTTACAGGAGGGAGCCCCAAGGGCTCGTTAAGGGACGGAGTGAGTCCATCCACGGACTCCAGGGTGAAAAAGAGAAGTGGGCACTGTTGCCAGGGTGACCACCACTCAAGTCACCTTATCAAATGTCAAGAGGGGTCACCCTGGCTTCCTAGCCCAACAGACCCTCCTGGGGCCTCCCCTGTGCCCACCCGGAGGTGGGGAAGGGCCAAGGTGGAAGCTTCAGTGTCGGTTTGGCCACCCAGCCCCTAAAGCCTGTTACGCAAAAACACAAAGCCTTCTGTCCTTTATTTACAAAGTTGCCCCAGCTCTTCTACCCCCCAGCCTCTGCTGGGGGCCTCAGACTCCTCCTCTGGGGTCTGGAGGGACCCTCCTCGAGCCTCAGGCCCCCACCTATGGAAGGAGCATACAGTCAGGCCGGGAGGCGCAGAGCTGGTAAGGGGCCCCCGAAGGCCTTTGCACGTGCAGCGCCGCAGGCGCAGAGGGGCTCCCCTGCCCAGGAATTCTCTGACAGTGAGTTTGCCCACAGTTAGAATCCAAGTTGCCTTGGCCGGGCGTGGTGGCTCACGCCTGTAATCCTAGCACTCTGGGAGGCCGAGGTGGGCGGATCGTTTGAGCTCAGGAGTTCGAGACCAGCCTGAGCAAGAGCGAGACCCCATCTCTACTAAAAAAATAGAAAGAAATGATATGGACAGGTAAAAATATATATATAGAAAAAATTAGCCAGGCATAGTGGTGCATGTCTGTAGTCCCAGCTACTCGGGAGGCTGAGACAGGAGGATCGCTTGAGCTCAGGAGTTTGAGGTTGCTGTGAGCTAGGCTGACGCCACGGCACTCATTCTAGCCTGGGCAACAGAGTGAGACTCTGTCTCAAAAAAAAAAAAAAAAAAGAATCCAAGTTGCCTTTGAGACTCTGGGCTCAGTTCTGCAAACAATCTGTCAGTCAGAGAGCAAGGGACCACCGTTCCCCTGCTGGTCTGCCACAGTCTAAGACAGTGAGCCCAGGGCACCCTCAGGAACCTGGCAGTCCACCCCCCAGGCGGGGGCTGTTGCAATGCCAGCTGCCCTCAGGCCACCCGGAGATCTGCTCATCTTGCAAAAAATGTCCCTCAGGAGGGACTGACTGCTTCAAACCTCTGCCCTCAGCTGTGGCTCCTCAGGGCATGGAGGCTCCAGCCCACCCCCGGTGGCTCCCAGACACATGCCGCCTGCCCAGAGCCAGAATGTGGCCGGGAAGGTGGCGGGAGCTAATCTCCGGGCCCAGGGCGGGCAGGGAGAGCAGCGCCACTGGGAAGCAGCTGGGCAGGCTTATCATCCCAGCCCCATGGGACCTACCGCCTGCCCTCCGTGACAGCCTTCTCTAATTAGGGCCCTCCCCAGACATGGGGGTGCCCTATCCCTGGACAACCAGCCAGATGTGAAGCAAGAAGAGGGCACAGACCTCTGACCCTGTGGTCCCACCCATCCCCAACTCTCAGCTCTCGGGGCAGCACCCCCAGGCTGCCCAAGCTCCAGGTGGCCAGAGATGAGGCAGGGGATGGACGGGGGTGTCCTGGGGGGATGGACAGACAGAGGGGCTCTAGGCAGCTGACCTTCCCTCAGGCAGAGCTGTCCCAACAGTCACCCCGAAGGAAAGGGGGGGTCAGCTGAGCACTCAGACCCAACCCAGAGAGGGTTCTGAGTGCCCCCAGGGTTCAGACAAAGGGAAGTGACATGGAAGGATCCTGTGAACAGTCAGATGGGGAGGGCCACAGGCAGATAGAGAGGACACAGGGCTGCCAAGCAGAAAGGTGGGGAGGCTCATGGGTCAGGCAGGTAGAGGGGCACTGGGCAGCCAGACAGATGGGGGAGGCTCAGGCCATGGACAGACAGACAGAGGGGGGAGGCTCAGGCCATGGACAGAAAGACAGAGGGGGGAGGCTCAGGCCATGGACAGAAAGACAGAGGGGGGAGGCTCAGGCCATGGACAGACAGAGCGGGCAGGCTCAGGCCATGGACAGACAGACAGAGAGGGGAGGCTCAGGCCATGGACAGACAGAGGGGGGAGGCTCAGGCCATGGACATACAGAGGGGGGAGGCTCAGGCCATGGACAGACAGAGGGAGGAGGCTCAGGCCATGGACAGACAGACAGAGGGGGGAGGCTCAGGCCATGGACAGACAGAGGGGGGAGGCTCAGGCCATGGACAGACAGACAGAGGGAGGAGGCTCAGGCCATGGACAGACAGACAGAGCGGGGAGGTTCAGGCCATGGACAGTCAGACAGAGGGGAGACTTTGGCTCGGGCAGGCGGGCAGAGCGGTGCGGGGACAGAAGAGGCTGACGGATGGGGAGTCCCGGGGGCGTGGGAGCGGGTGCTTACCGACCAGGTGCCAGGCCTTGCGCGGGCCGTAGCGGGCGCAGCGGCCGGCGGCTCTGTCGGCCTCGTAGCCCACGAGGGGCGTGCACAGCCCGTCGGCCACTTGGCCGAGCAGCAGCAGCAGGCCGGCGCCGCGCGAGCTGTAGGCGCGCACCGAGTGCAGGTAGAGCAGCAGGTAGGTGAACCACATGGACGCGCACAGGTCATTGAGGAAGTGGCCCACGGCGTAGCTGAGCCGCGCCACCAGCGACATCGGCCGAGGGGCCGTTCCCGCTCCGGCCGCGGGGGGCCCCGGGCCCATGGCGCCGGGCCGCGGGAGACGCTTCGCACCGGGACCCCGCGGGGCCGTGACCCCCGCCGCGCGCCAGTCCCCGAGCGCAGAGTCCGCGCCCTGCGCCGCTGTGCAGCGGCCAAGCCCGCGGCGGGGACTCTACAGCCGGGCGCGGCGGGGCGGGCGGAAAGCCGGGCGAGCGGCGGCCGCCTCCGCCAATCGGAGCCGCGCGCCGGGGATAGGCAGCCAATCACCGTGGAGAGGGGCGTGGCCTCGGGGCGAGCCTGCCCTCCATACCGCGCATCCGCGCGGTCCTAGCGCCCCGAGGGTACCCCTACTCTTCGGGACTGCGGGACCCCGGACCGTGGGAAGTCCGTCACCACCGCCCGCAGCCTGCACAATGAAATAGAGAAGCGACACCACTGCCGCCCACCCAGACTCCTGCTTCTAGGCCCGCGCCGCCCGCGTCCTAACGCGGGCCGGGGAGGACGGAGTGAGATGGGGCGGGGGTCTGAGTCCGAGCTGGCCTCGGGGTCCCATGACTTCCCGGACCGGATGTGGGGAGGGCGCATTAGAGCTACCTAATTGGTTATTAACGATATAATGGAGATAATGATCATAATAATACCAGCCGGCATTTAACGAGCGCTGACTGCCAAGCACCCCACGTGGCCGAGGCAAACCTCTCTCCCACTTTTCAGGTGGGGACAGGCCGGGGAGGGGACGTGACTTGCCCAGGGGCGCACGGTGAGTCAGGTGCGCACAACGAGTCAGGTGCATGTGAGTCCCAGGCCTGTACCCTCCCCGACCTTCCTCCTCCCTCTAACTGCCCTTCCACCTCGGGGCGGTTTCAAGTTCCTCCAAGGGATGGGTGCAGTTCCCCTTGGCGTCCCCAGACCTCCTTCAGCGGTGTTTGAGACTTGCAGCCTGGGGTCAGAATCATGAAAGCCACATCCAGGTCACCTGCCTCCCAGCTGTTCCACTTGGGACAAGTCCCTTAACTGCATAGGGCTTTAATCTCCCCAGCTCCGGAATAGGTATAAAAGTTATATCTAATGACTGTTAGCTCTTACTACTGTCACCCAGGAAGTAGGAGCTCAGAAAATATCTGCCCAATGCCTGAACGGTGGAAGTACAGGCAGGGAATCAGAAAGGCAGACCCAACCTGGGTCACAGACAGAGACACGCTTTATAAACCCCAGGCCCCAGCAGCCCAAGGGGTACGCAGCTCTGGCCCCCACGCTGCCACGGGCTACACACTGTTTTGTGAAAATAAGACAGAAAAAATGGGTGAGGGTGACAAAGGGTCAAGAGAGATAAGCTGGGGAGGGGAAGATGGGAGATAGGAGGGCAGACTGCCTTGGCGGAGATAAACCGATAATGAGAGATAAGAACCTCAATTCTTTCCTCCCTGTCCACGTGCTCCCCTTTAGCAATAAAAAAATGACTTTTAAAAATACCAGCCTATGGCTGGGTGCAGTTGCTCACATCTGTAATCCCAGCACTCAGGGAGGCCAAGGCGGGGGAATCTCTTGAGGACAGGAGTTCAAGTCCAGCCTGGGCAAAAGCGAGACCCCATCTTTACAAAAAATGAGGAAAATTAGCAGGGTGTGGTGCGACCTGCCTGTGGTCCCAGCTACTCGGGAGCCTGAGGCAGGAGGGTTGCTTAAGCCCAGGAGTTTGAGGCTGCAGTGAGCGAGGCTGACACTACTGCACTCTAGCCTGGGTGACAGAGCAACACTCTGTCTTGAAAATAAAATAAAATAAAAAGACCCCAGGAATGATCCCTGCAGCCCTTTGGAGCAGATCCAGGGGATTTTGTGGAGACAACAGGAACAAATTCAACCCTGACCCTGGGACCTTGGGGGCCCAGCCCTCATGCTGAGCTGTATCATTCATTCAGAGGATCCAGACTCTTGCTAAGGAGCCCCAAAGATTCTGAAGTCCCCAGTCTGTGGGTTGCTGGGGGACAGAGCTGAACCTTTCCAGCTCCCCTGCTCAGGGCTGGACTGGTGGCGTCAGCCCACTAAGAGTGATTAAATGGTAGGTAAGGAGTTGGGACTTTGCCCTGTAGTCACTGGGGAGAGACGGTGGGACAGCATCAGATAAAATGTCCAATGGGTGTGGGGGGCACAGGCCTCAGCTGCAGGGGTCGGGACACCAGTGGAGGGGACACACATGTGCTACATTAAGAAAGGGGGCTTGGATTTGGGGGTGAAGATCAGAGAAGCCCCCATCTAGAGTGAGAGAAGCCAGGAATTAAGGAGAGATGAATGTCCTAGCCCTGGGGGGCAGGACAGTTAGAAGCCAGACAGGCTTGGGGGCAGGAGAGATTCTGACAGTCTTTGATGTTCCCAGAGCGTCGCCAGCTGCCCCAACGCCAGGCCGGCGTCCCCCCTCCCCTGGCTGGAGATCAGATGTCCTGGTGGCCCCTTTCCAGCCTCAGGGTGCAGTGGAGGGGCTGTCAGCCAGGGAGGCTCTTTCATCTTCTCTGTCAGGGCAGGATGGGGCACAAGGGTTCTCAGGGCTCCATGGAAACTTTCTTAGATCTGAGGGTAGCTGTGGCCGGCGGTGGCCACAGCCCAGATCAAATCCAGATCAAATCCGGGCAGTAACAGGCAAACCACTAAACCTCAGTTTCCCTCTCTGTACAATAGCCCTGTTGAATAGTGTACCTGGAGGCATAGGGGTGTTTGGCCTTAACCCAGTAGATGCCAATAGCATGCCCTAGTTGTGACAATGAAAAAATACTCACGCCTGTGATCCCAGCACTCTGCGAGGCCGAGGCGGGAGGATCACTTGAGGTCAGGAGTTGGAGACCAGCCTGAGCAAGAGCCAGACCCCATCTCTACTAAAAATTTAAAAATCCACCAGGTGTGGTGGTGGCGCCTGTAGTCCCAGCTACTCAGAGGCTGAGGCAGGAGGATCGCTTGAGCCTAGGAGTTTGTGGTTGCTGTGAGCTACAGTGACACAAATGTACTCTACCCAAGGCAGCCGAGCAAGACCCGGTCTCAAAAAAAAAAAAAAAAAAAAAAACTCCTAGACAAATGTCCCCTGGGGGGATTGAATTGGCCCCAGACCAGAACCACTGAGCTAGAACATTATCTGTGACACGTATTTGATTCTTCACAGACAATACTAGCTATGTAGCATGGACTGGCCAGGCCCTGTTCTGAGCCCTGTATGTGACCTGAACTCGTGAAATCGGTACAACACCCTCATACAGGCAGACATGACAATTATCCCACTTAACAGAGGGGGAAACTGAGGCATAGAGCTTTAGTAAACTTCCCAGGTCAGGCAGCTGGGGGTCTGCATTGTCTCTGTGAGTTCCTGAGGGTGCAGCAGCAGTGGGTGCACCTCCTTAGGGGACTGGGACCCCGGTCCCAACAGCCCTGTGTTCTGGCAGCCCCAGGGCCAGGGGCTGTTCCAGCTGTGAAGCCTGAGGAGGGCTGGAATTGTAGAGAAACAATGGCACCCTGATCCTCCCTGGGTGGTGGGGGAAAGTGGAACCACCCCATGTTGATAAATACCCATTAAAAATGTAAATGGAAGACTGGGCGCGGTGGCTCACAGCTGTAATCCCAGCACTTTGGGAGGCCGAGGAGGGAGGATCCGCTTGAGGCTGGGAGATCGAAACCAGCCTGAGCAACATAGTGAGAGCCCATCTATAAAAAAAAAAAAAAGAAATTTAACTGGGAGCAATTTCGTGTCTTCCTTCCTTTCCACTCTACCCTGGCCATGGGCTCAGGACAGCAAGTCAAGGACATTTAAAGCAGGGGCTGGAAAAGTGTAATATTGAAAAGGACCATGATATATATAATACATCAGCTGTACTCGCTAAGCAGAGGGTAGTACAATCGCACTAAGGAATGTTACACAGCGTCACCACGTGCCTAATATATACAGACACTTTATATGAGGAATGCTATTGTGAGAACAGAGCCGCTGTAGGTCGACGCTTACTGCACCAGGGCAGCGGTATAATAAACAGCAAAACGGGACCTCACATTTTTCTGGGGATAGACATATCGCACACATACATGTGTGTGCATGTGCTGTGGGTGCAATTATGCCCCCCAGAAATGCATAGGTTGCAGAAACCCCTAGGACCTCAGAAGGTGACCTTATTTGGAAACAGGGGTAAGGTAGATGTCATTAGTTAAGATGAGGTCATTAGGGTGGGTCCTGATCCAATGTGCCTGGTAGTCTTTATACAAAGGGGAAGTTTGGACACAGACACACACAGGGACAGCGTCATGACAACACAGAGGCAGAGATCCGGGTGATGCTTCTAACCACCAAGTGACACCAAAGATGCCGGTCACTGCCAGGAACTGGGGGAGGCCTGGGACAGGCCCTCCCTCATGGCCTCAAGAGGACCCAGCCCTGCTCATACCCTGATCTCGGACTTCCAGCCTCCTCAACTGTGGAAGAATAAATTTCCAATGCTTAAGTTACTCTGTCTGTGGCACTTTCTCATTGCAGCCCTAGCAAACCAACAAGTCTATATGCGTGTGCGTGTGTGTGTGTGTGTGTGTATGTGAGTGTGTGTATGAGTGTGTGTGCAGGAAAAGTGATGTAATTGACAGGGCGAGGTGGCTCAGGCCTGTAATCCCACACTCTGGGAGGCCAAGGCGGGAGGATTGCTTGAGCCCAGGAATTTGAGATTGCAGTGAGCTGTGACGGTGATGACGCCATTGCACTCCAGCCCAGACAACAGAGTGAGACTCTGTCTCAAAAATAAAATAAAATAATAAAATAAAATAAAGTAGAAGGAAGGAAGGATGAAAGAAAGAAAAAAAGAAAAACAGAGCTATAATTTGGGGGCAAAAGGATCTACTTTTACAACACTTTAGGAAGGATGTAAAGTCAAATAGTATAAATGTTGTTTCTTAGATATTGCCTATCTGGGAGCATGGACATTCATGTATGGTTTGCATGAACCAGACTGAATAAAATGCAGTTTGGACTGAAGATATCTTTGTTGTCGTTTTTTTTTTTTTTTTTTTTTTAAGAAAATATCCCTGCAGCAAGGCATTTCTTTTTTTTGGTGCCAGGAAGCTCCAAACTGCTTTCAAAATCAACTTCAAAACTCTTCATTTCTTTTTGATGTCCAGGAAAACCCTTGAAATCTTTATGTGGTGTGGGAAGGCCATTCCTGTGGCAACACCAGGCTTGTCACTCAAGCTAGACAGGCGGGGCTCGAAGGTGGGGCTTCCCTGTCTTTCAGCTTGGAAGTGTGCCCCCCCCGCCCCCCCGTTGTTTTTAACTGAGCAGACAGAGGCATGGGCGGGGATTAAGCAACAGAGTGAGGTCTGGAGGCTGCATCTGTCAATATTCCAGGGCAAGAAGCTCTTCTTCCTCAGCCCTGGGCTGCATCTGGGGAAAGCAGGTTTATTGAGGTTAATCCACATACTATTGAGTGCACGCATTTAGACGGTACAATTCTGTTCTTTCCGGTATATTTACAGAGTTATGCAACCATCTCTGCAGTCTAATTTCAGAATATTTTCTTCACCCCAAAGAGAAGCCCCAGGCCCATTAGTCATTCCCTGGCTCCTCCCCCAGTCCCTGACAACCACGAATCCACGTCCCGTCTCTGTGGATCTGCCTGTTGTGGACATGTCATATAAATGGAGTCACACACTGTGTGCCCTTCTGTGTCTGGCGTCTTTCACTGAGCACGATGTCCTCAAGGTTCACCCACGCTGTGGCCTGTGTCAGAGCCTCCTCTCTTTTTTATGGCCAATAATAGTCTACTGTATGGGATGTAGGACATGTAGTTTGCCCACTCATTGTTCTTGGGCACCTGGGTTTTCACTTTCTGGCTACCGTGAATCACACTGCTATGAACCTGTGTGTACGTGTTTCTGTTTGCACACCTGTTTTCAATCGCCTTGGGTCTATTCCTAGGGGTGGAATTGCTGGATCCTGGGGTCATTCCGTGTTTACGTCACCCTTGGAGGAACTGCCAGACTATTTTCCATTGCAGCTGCACCTGCCTCTTAGAAACGTACGGGATTCATTCATTTGTTTGTTCAACGAACAGGTATGGAGCACCTACCCTAGGCAATGTCGTAGGTGCTGCAAACGCAGCAATGAACCCAACAGGCAGGCCACGAGGAAGGAGATAGGTGTATGGAGGGAAAGATCAGATGAGGTGTAGGGGGTGGGCTACAAGCTCGGAGCAGGTGACATTTGAGCAAAGACCTCAAGGAGGGAGGCAGGCAGGTATCTCCAGGAAGGGCATTCCAGGCAGAGGGAACAGCAAGTGCAAAGCCCCTTAGGTGGAAAGGAATGCAATGGCTGTTTAGGGTCTAATGAGCCGTAGTCAGCACCCAGTGACCCTGGGAACACCCTGGGGGCAGAGGCAGCCCCAGCCCAGCCCCCACCTTCACAAGGTCCTGGCAGCCTGCCTTCATCATCCTCGTTTCCCAGATGCTTCCGGATCCCAAAGCCAGCCTGCCCTACACCTCGTTCTCAGCTACATAACACCCCAGCCACGTGGTCCTGGATGTCGTATAATGTCCCCACTGTGCAGGAGGGGAAGCCGAGGCCCGGGGGGAGAGTAGCCCCTGTGGCTCAGGGACAGACCCCGTGGGGAGTCAGGGATTTTAATGGAGTGGACATAAGGGAAACTTCCGGCCAGGTTTTGCAGGATCCTGAGAACAGGTCCCACCTTGCTCTGTGGCAGGGGGCTGCCTCCCAGGACCTTAACTCCCTCCCCAGCAGCCTACCGCCGTCCCCATGGCAACTGGGGCGGGGCCCGACCCGGATCCAATGTGCACTGATCCGGCAGGGGCGGGAGTCTTCGCCTTCACACAGGGAGGAGGAGTCCGCCCCGCGCCTACTGGCCCTTTAAGAGGCTCCTCCCGATGAGGCCCTCCTGGAGCCCCCCCATTGGTCCGGATCACGGCCGAGCGCAGCCGAACTTGATGCAACGCCCACCGCCTTCCCTCCCCACCTCCCACGCGGCTCCGCAGCCTCCTCGGCCAATCGCCGACCGGCGCGCCGACCCGCATCTGCATGATCACGCCCCAGGGGAAGAAGACAGCCAATCGGACGGCTCGCCCGGGCCGTATTAGCATGCCGGGGGCGGGGCGGGGCGGCCGGCGGGGGCGGGCTCGAGGCGGTTGGTTGGAGCGTCGCAGCAGTCGGAAGGGCCGGGAAAGTTTCTTTGGAGGTGAAAACAGCCGCGGAACTCGGGGCCCCGCCAGGGGTGGGGGCCCGGGGGACCCGGGGCCGGGGCGGGCCCCTGCCGGGGTCCGGGAGACCCGACGCGGGCATCCCGGGGCGCGATCACCCAACAAAGGGTTCTTGGGGCGCCCGCCCTCGCGGACTTCCCCGCCCCCGGATCCGGCCCCCACCCCCCGGCGTCCGGGCCCGGCACTGGGGGCTCCCGGTCGGGGGGCGGCGGGGACCCTGGCACCGGCCGGGGGGACCCTCACCTCCGCCCGCGTCTGGATTCCAGGTCCGGCCCGGAGCTGCCATGTCCCACGGCCCCAAGCAGCCAGGCGCGGCCGCCGCGTGAGTGCGCTGCCCCCGCCCGCCTGCCCCCGCCGCGCTCCGTCCGTCGGCCCGGTACCCCCGCCCCGCCCCCGCCCACCGGCCGCCGCCGGCAGCCCCACCTCTGGCCCGGCCCTAGGCCCCCCCGCCCCGCCCCGCGGACCCCACCCGGGTCAGGGCTTCTCTCGTACCCCGTCCCGCGCCCCCACTCCCGAGGGCCAGCCCCGCAGGGGGCTCTACTGTCCCACCTTGTGCTCCTGTCCCGACCCCTCGCACCCGCCTCCCCGACGCACGCCCCCCGCCGCCAGCCCTACAGTCGGTGGCCCCTGAACGCTCAGGGACAGTGTGAGGGAACTTCAGGGAAGGCTCTGGGGGCGGGGGTGACCTGTCCCCCCTGGCTCCAGGCCGGCTGGCGGCAAGGCTCCGGGCCAGCACGGGGGCTTCATGGTGGCTGTCAAGCAAGAGCGCGGCGAGGGTCCACGCGCCGGCGAGAAGGGGTCCCACGAGGAGGAGGTGAGAGTCGCTGCCCGGCGGTGGGGAGGCCCCGGGGTCCCGCCCTCGGCCTGAGGCCCCGCCCCAGGCTATATTTGAATTGGTTGTGGCTCTGCCCACAGCCGGGAGTTTCCTCCTAGGCTGAGACCCCGCCCCGTGTCGGATACCACGCCCCTTAGACTGCCACTCTAAGTCCAAGTCCCGCCCACCGCCCAATGCTAGCTTGCTCCATGCTGGAGGCCCTGCCCACTGCCACCTTCCCAGCGTCCTATGGGCCCTTCCTCCAGCAAGAAGCCACGCCCGTCACCAGAGGCCACGCCCACAACACAAGGAAGCCCCATCCCTGGTCTCCACCCCCGCCCCACTACCTTGGATCCCCTGACCCCTGGCCAGGCATCCCCTAATCCCCAGGGTCCTAACTCTTGACCAGGCATCTCAAGCCCTTCCGGGTCCTGCCTCCCGGCTAGTTCCCGCCCACACCACAGGCCACACTCATGCCCTCCCACGCCCCTCCCCTGCCCCGCTGAGCTCCGCCCCAGCCCTCCAGGCCCCGCCCAACCACGCGCGCGGTTCCGCAGCCGGTGAAGAAGCGCGGGTGGCCCAAGGGCAAGAAGCGGAAGAAGATCCTGCCGAATGGGCCCAAGGCACCGGTCACGGGCTACGTGCGCTTCCTGAACGAGCGGCGCGAGCAGATCCGCACGCGCCATCCGGACCTGCCATTCCCTGAGATCACCAAGATGCTGGGCGCGGAGTGGAGCAAGCTGCAGCCGGCCGAGAAGCAGGTGGGCGCTGTGCGCTCGGACCCCACAGCCTGTCCCCATCCAGTGCGACTTCGGCCCACCGCCATGGGTGCGGGGCCTGCAGGCGGGAGCTGGGCAGGCACCCGGGAGTGGCTTGCAGGGCCTTTCAGGGACGCGGCTGGGGCGCACAGGCAGGTTGGGGAGCTGGGCGGCGCCCCAGCAGCAGGCTGTCCGGAGGCATAGGGAGCCATGGGAGGTTCGGCACAGGGGCAGGCTCAGAGAGCGGAGCCCTACCTGGGGTCCAGGTCTTGGCCCTGGAGGCCTCTCTCGCAGCTGGGTGGGCCAAGCCTCCGGGTGCTGCCCCGCCAGCGGTACCTGGACGAGGCGGAGAGGGAGAAGCAGCAGTACATGAAGGAGCTGCGTGCGTACCAGCAATCGGAGGCCTACAAGATGTGCGCCGAGAAGATCCAGGAGAAGAAGATTAAGAAAGGTGGGAGGCCAAGGCGGGAGCAGCGCTTGAGCCCAGGAGTTCACGACCAGCCTGGGCAATGCGTGGAGAGCCCCTCTCTTAAAAAGGAAAAAAAAAAAATCATACTGTTATTTCATTTGCTGTATATACTTGCCAGTAAAAAAAAAAGGAAGGTGGAAGGGCCCCAGCCCAGAGCAGTTGGGTGACGAGCTCTACGGGATGCTGGTCCCCAACAGGCCCCTCCGTTCGTGGGGTGCACAGTCCCATGGGGGACAGAGACAGATAACGAGCTACGGATGAACAGGGCTCACTCAGTACTGCGATGGGGGATGTACAGATGCGGGGTGGGGGGGACAGGTGGGGAGCCTGACCCAGGATGCATAGGGCTGACCAAGGGGGCGGGGAAAGTGGGGGCCCCAGGCAGGGGGAACAGTGGAGACCTGGGAGGCTGACCTTGCCCTCCTCCCTTCCCCGCAGAAGACTCTGGCTCCGGGCTCATGAATACCCTATTGAACGGACACAAGGTGAGCGCCCCTCCTAGAAGCACCTTGGGGAGACCCGTCTGGAGGCGTCTAGACCCCCGAGTGGGCCAAAACCCAAGCTCAGGGAACGAAGTGATTTCTCCTTGTCCAAAAATATGTCAGTAGAGGCGGAGCAGCCACTCGTGGGGATGGTGTTAACTTGGCCGTGCCCCAGGTTGCCCCAGGTTGCCTCACAGGCTTCGGGGGACATTCAGAAGGGACGTGACTGTCCTCCCAAAAAACATTCCCTGTCCCTTCATCCCAGGGTGGGGACTGCGACGGCTTCTCCACCTTCGATGTTCCCATCTTCACTGAAGAATTCTTGGACCAAAACAAAGGTAAGCGGTAACCCGGGCGCTGGTTCAGTCCTGGTGGGGGCTTCGTGACGCGGGTGGCGGAGGAGATGGATGGGCCAAGGAGGCGCCAAGGCGAGCGGAGGGGGGTCGGGAAGGTACCTCTAAAAACCTAGGTGCCAACCCCGCCTTGGGAGCTTACGTGGGCCGGGGGCAGAGAGGGCACGAGGGGGGGAGGCACAGCCCTGGCTCGGGCGCTGACCCGCCGCCCCTGCAGCGCGCGAGGCAGAGCTGCGGCGCCTGCGGAAGATGAATGTGGCCTTCGAGGAGCAGAACGCGGTGCTGCAGCGGCACACGCAGAGCATGAGCAGCGCGCGCGAGCGGCTGGAGCAGGAGCTGGCGCTGGAGGAGCGGCGGACGCTGGCGCTGCAGCAGCAGCTCCAGGCCGTGCGCCAGGCGCTCACCGCCAGCTTCGCGTCGCTGCCAGTGCCGGGTGCGCACCCCCTGCCCCAGGCCCGCCCGCCCCTGTTGCCCCGCCCTCACTTGCAGCCCCCGGGCCCGCCCCCGCCCGGGCCTGCCCCTGTCGTGTCGCCTCCCCCACCCGCTGCTGTCCCCCCTGCTCTGCCCCGCCCCTGCCGCCCCGCCTCTGACCCTATCGCCCCGCCCCCCGCGCGGAGCCTGCCCCCCTTCCCCCGACCACCGCAGCTGGTCCCCGCTGACCTCGCCTCCATCCCAAGGTCGGTCACCCCTAGCCCCGCCCCCGCTTACCCGCTTCCCTGCCCTGAGCCAGCCGGGTCCGAATGGCTCGGGCCACCCTGAGAGCTGACCCCACCTCCCTGCCCATCCCGGACCGCCCCCGGCCTTTCCCCGCCCGCCCCGCTAGTCCCCGCGCCCCGCCTCCGCTAGCCCCGCCCCCTCTTCCGTGGCTCTGTTCCCAGCTGACCTTGGCACTCGCTGACCTCCCCCACCAGCCCCTACGTCGTCACTGCGACCCGGCCCTCAGCTTCCTCCCGCTCTCGGCTGACCTTGACTGAGCCTCCCGCCCCGCGCACACCAACCCCGTCCAGGCGCCCTGACCCCCAACCCGACCCCATGGCGCCCTCTGAAGGGACCTGTCTTCACGGACCACCCGCCCTCTGACCTCTGCCCCCGTGGAGTTCCGACCCTGAACCCCCCCCCACTCACCCTTGCTGGGCTCGGCTGACCGGTCCCCCGCCCGCCCTCCCCAGGCACGGGCGAGACGCCCACGCTGGGCACCCTGGACTTGTATATGGCCCGTCTGCACGGCGCAATCGAGCGCGACCCCGCACAGCACGAGAAGCTCATCGTGCGCGTCAAGGAGATCCTGGCCCAGGTTGCCAGGTGTGTGCCGGGCAGGTGGGGGGCTGCGTCGGGCCACCGGTGGGGTGCCTGAGGTCTGGGGAGCCGCTGGGTGTCCTCCCACAACGAGATCTTGCTCCCCAGCCACTGCCCCAGGCGGCGGGGGGTGTCTACCCGAGGGCTTGTGAGACACAGATGGCCAATGTCGGGACCGAACTGTGCAAAATTCCGCTGGGCAGGATCTGCCAGGTCCCCTTGGCCAGTGGGATCCACTTGGAGGCCCCAGAACTTCCCCAAAGCTTCTCAGGGTGGGTCCCAGCTGCCCAGGGTAGGTGGGATCAGATCCAGGCTCCCCACCCTGGCGTCTGTTTGGAGGAGCTGAGGGGGCGTGGCCTCAAGGGTTCCCCGGGACTGGGGTAGGGGCTGAGAGATGATGGGGGCCCCATCACGCTCCCCTCCTCTCTCTCCCATTACAGCGAGCACCTGTGAGCGCAGGGCCAGCCCAGGATCCGGAAGCAGCTCTGGACTCAGCCCTTTCCCCACCTCCACCCCCATGGAGAACAGGCTGGGGGTCCACCCTTTGGGGCCAGGCCCATTCCTGCACCTTGGGGGCTGCAGCCCCCCTAAAATGAAATTTCTACAGCATCCCTTGAGCTTTCAACCTCTGCAGCCCCCTGAACCCAGAGAAAGCACTCTCCATGGTGAACCCTGTGGCCCTGGGGCTCAGTGAGACCGCCCACCTCAGGCAGGGACAGCACCTGGTGCTGGGGGGTTCAGCTGCCTTGGCTGTCCTGGACCACCCCTGGGACGCCCAGCTCGATACAGGACCGCCCCCAGAATTACTCACCACAGGGGAGCCATGAGGTGGTGCCACACAGGCAGGGGGGCACTTCTGTCCCTGCGTCCCAGGGTTGGGGGAGTTGGTGTTGCCTGCCCTGCCCGGTCCGGCCGAGGGCGCCTGCTGGGGGCAGCCCCTTCCACTGTTCCACCCAGACTTTTTCAATAAAAGCAAGTGGAATTTATGTTTCAAGCTTGTGAGTGTGTAAGGTGTTTTGGGGAGGGGGTGTGGATGGGCCAGAAGATGTGCCCAGAGTTCCCCAGGTCACCCCTACTGGGGACACCAGGCCTGCCCTCTTAGGGCCTCAGAGCCTGGGCTGTCCCTGTTTCTCAAATGGGGAAACTGAGGCCTAAAGGTGCCCAGGTTCACAGAGCAAGCCAGTGGCAGGATGGGACATTGCCCTCCCACCCACCTGAAGGTCATGCACTGTGGGCTCTGCACACTCAGGGGACAGATACAGTCGCTCAGTCCATCCTTCAACCTTCTTCCTGACTGGGGTTCAAATCCACTTCCCGGCAGAGTGAACTTAGACGGGGAGTTTTGTTTATTGCGGTGAAATATACAGCATAGACCCTAACCACTCTGGCCATGTTAAAATGCACAATCCAGTGGCATTTAGCACACTCACAATGTTGTGCAATCGTCACCTCCGATCTAATTCCAGAACATTCCATCACCCCAAAAGGAAACCGATCCCCATTAGCAGTCACTGCCTGTCTCCTCCCCCAGCCCCTGACACCCACGAATCCACATCCCGTCTCTGTGGATCTGCCTGTTCTGGACGTTTCATATAAATGGAGTCTCACACTGTGTGTCCTTCTGTGTCTGGCGTCTCACTGAGCACGATGTCCTCAAGGTCCATCCATGCCGTGGCCTGTGTCAGAGCCTCGTCCCTTTTCCTAGCTGGGTGATAGTCCACGTGTGGATGGACCACGTCGCATTTATCCATCACCTGTGGATGGACACCTGGGCTGTTCCCACCTTTCGGCGGTTGTGACTCGTGCTGCTGTGAACATTCGGATCCGGGCTGTTGTGTGAAAACCTATTTTCAATTCTGCTGCGTAGCTGGATTGCTGGCAATTCTAGTTTCACTTATTGAGGAACCTTCCCCGAGACTTCTGTGTTCAATGGAATGTTAAAGACATCCTCAAAAAGTTTCCAGAACACTTTGACAAGCACCCACGCTGTGGGTTGACTCGTATTCCTGCCTCACCAAATATGCTGCAGTCCTAAACCCACAATCTCTGAGTGTGGCCTTATTTGGAAAAAGGGTCATTGCAGATATAGTTTGTTAAGATGAGATCACACTGGAGTAGGATGGGCCCTTAATCCAATGTGACTGGTGTCCTTATAAGAATAAAATGTGGACACAGACACAGGAGACAGCCATGTGACAACAGAGACAGAGATTGGATGTGTCTACAAGCCAAGGAATGCCAAGGTTTGCCACCCACGACCAGGAGCTACTGAGGTGAAGACAGATCCTACCCCAAGTGTCAGAGGAGCCCGGCCCTGCCGACACCTTGAGCTTGGAATTCCAGCCTCCAGAACTGCGAGAGAATGCGTTCTTGCTGTTTTATGTCACCCAGTGTGTGGGACTTTGTTACAGCAATCCTAGGAGACAGCTACAACCTGATACTAACACCCTCTGCCAGTCCCGCTCCTTCCTGGCACGGGAACTCCCCCCGAATTCGGGTTATCACTCGGAGCCTGTCTCCACGGTTTTACAACATAAGCGTGTCTCCCTAAAAAAGTAGCATTTTGCAGCAGTTTGTTTTTTGTTTACTTAAAATTTTGTTTTGAAGTCTACAATCCAGTGGGTTTTCGTATATTCACAAAGTTGTGCCACCGTCATCTCTAATCCCAGAACATCCATCACCCCCGAAAAGCAACACTGTCCCTATCAGCAGTCACTCCCCATGCCCCTCCCCCAGCCCCCGGCACCCACAAATCCACTTCCTGTCTCTGTGGATCTGCCTGCTCTGGACATTTCACGTAAATGGAATCACAGGTGGAAAACGTGGCCTTTTGTGTCCGGCTTGTCACCAATGATGTTTTCAAGTTTCATCCATGTTGTAGCTTACAGCAGGTTTTGCAAATTTTAGAACTTTATATAAACTTTCTTACATTGTCCAAAGCCTTCTGCAAGCTGCCGCTGTCTACAGATGTGTGCCTTCTCCCAGGGAGGTCGTGTGTGGACCCGCGCAGGACGGGCTGCTGTTTACTGAGCCACAATTCTCGTGTAGGAATTTTGATGGATGCTAAGGTGTTCCGAGAGGTGCATTCCAGGGGGTTTTATAGATGCCTCTTCCTCAGCTGTGACCTGGTGACTCATTCATGCCCTCACCAAGGATTGCCTGAGCAGCCACTATGTGGCAGGCACCGTCCACTGGGCACAGGGACATGGCAGGAGAACAAAAGACACAAACCGCCTGCCCTCCTGGAGCCGACATTCCGGCTGGGGAGACAGACAGGACCCAAGATGAAACAAAATATCTGATATGTCACATGGTACCTTCAATCGCAGGGGAGAAAAATTAAGTCAGGGAAAGGAGATGGAAGGGTGGTGAGAGGAGGTGACACTGGAGCAAAGACTCGGAGGAGCTTGAGCAAGTGAACCAAGCAGAGCTCTGGGGAAAGGTGTTCTAGGCAGAGGACACAGCCATGCAAAGGTCCTGGGGCAGGACGGTGCCTGTCATGTTGGAAGCACAGTGAGGAGGCCCCTGTGGCTGGAGCAGAGTGAGGAGGGGGAGAGAGGGAGGAGGGGACAGGGCAGGCCGTCCAGGGCCGTATGGGCTGCAGGGAGGACTTGGGCTTTGACCCTGAGGAAGGCAGGAGCCATGGAGGGCTGTGGGCAGAGGAGGGACGGGGTGTGCTCAGGTTACACCAACATAACCATCCCTCCCCACCTCTTGAGGTTGTTGTAGGATTAAATGAGCGTGCCTAGCAGAGAGTGAGCGCTCAGGCGCGCTCCGCTATCCGGTCCTCTTTGGGAGCTTGTTATTCCAGGGTCTGAAACTCAGGCCCCCGAGGACCCACCGCCAGGCATCCCCGGGGAGGGCGCAGCTGGCCCTGGCAGGGCCCAGACACCTGGGCCCCGTCCCCGCCTCCGTACCCCGCGGTGTCGCCTTCCCGGGCAGCTCGGATTCCCGGATCCCCTTACCCGGGCGGCTCGGCTGTCGCGCCCTAGGCCGGGGGAGGGGAGGCTGCAGGAAGCGGCGGATCCGGCGGCGGCGACAGAGGAGGCGGCCCGGGTGGGTGGCCCAGAGTCCCCAGCCATGGAGAGCGCAGGGGCCGGCGAGGCCCCCGGGGCCGAGACCCCGCGCGCGCGCGCGCCCCCGCCCTCGCCCTCGGAGCCCCCGGCCGCTGCCCGCGTGCGCCCGCGCCTGGTGTTTCGCACCCAGCTGGCGCACGGCAGCCCCACGGGCAAGATCGAGGGCTTCACCAACGTCCGAGAGCTCTACGCCAAGATCGCCGAGGCCTTCGGAATCGCGCCCACCGAGGTGAGGACCCTGGACCCCCGCGCCCGAGGCCACCCGGCTGGCGGCGGTAGGGCTGGAGCCTGGACCCCAGATGGGAGAATCAGGTCCCGGAATCTCGGGGTGTCGGGGGGACCCGATCACCAGATCCCAGAGACGCTCCTCTCAGATCCTGAGGTGCCATACCCCAGGGACCCCCTTTGCATACCCTGCGCAAAAGATGAGCAGGTCTCAGTGGACCCCTAAATCTCGCGGGAACCCAGTCCTCGGAGTGGATCGCAGCCCTCGGGGAAGCGCCTCGGTGGTTCCTGGGCGCAGCTGGGGGATTGGGTTCCACGCAGCCCCCTTACAGGTGGGACGTCTAAGGCCCGGCGGGATTAGGGGTGGGCGGGGGCGGGGGGGTTGTTCCCAGCCCGGTGTCAGGCGCTTCGCAGCCCCTAGAGGGCGCCAGCAGATGCGCGACCTCCTGAGGAGCAGCCAGCCCGGGGAGTGAGGGAGCCAAAGGGTTAATTAAGCCTGGGAGTCCCGGGGATGAGGGGCGGGAGAGGGGTCTCCTCCTGCCCACAGCCTCCTCTCACCCTCCTCGGCAATCTCGGGGTCCCCTGCCCCGCCGTTTCCCATGGGCTGGGATCCTGGGCCAGTTTGGGCCTCAGTTTCCCCCCAAGCCTCTGGGCCCACGGCTCTGGTAGCCGAGTGGGGGACAGCGCTGTGGTTAACTCCGGGCTCCTCCCCCTGGGGCAGATCCTGTTCTGCACCCTCAACAGCCACAAAGTGGACATGCAGAAGCTCCTGGGGGGGCAGATAGGGCTGGAGGACTTCATCTTCGCGCACGTGCGCGGAGAGACCAAGGAGGTGGAGGTCACCAAGACGGAGGACGCCCTGGGACTGACCATCACGGACAACGGGGCCGGCTACGCCTTCATCAAGGTGCCCGAGGGCTGGGGGCGGGCGACCTCAGACCTCTCCGGATCTAAGTGGGGCTGGGAAGGTGGCAGGGCTGGGGCTGGCCCACGAGTCGTTCTGGGTCCCCGCAGAGAATCAAGGAAGGCAGTATCATCAACCGGATCCAGGCGGTGTGCGTGGGCGACAGCATCGAGGCCATCAACGACCACTCCATCGTGGGCTGCCGCCACTACGAGGTGGCCAAGATGCTGCGCGAGCTGCCCAAGTCCCAGCCCTTCACCCTGCGCCTGGTGCAGCCCAAGAGAGCCTTCGGTGAGGGGCCCGGGCAGGGCGGTGGGGAGCTCTCCCAGAGGCGGCTTCTGCGGGTGCTTGGCCCTGAGGAGGGTGAGGGCGTGGGACAGGGTGGAAGGTTCTAGATACATGTGGTGCGCGGCAGGGAGTTCCTGGTGCTGTATCTGGAACAGGTGGGTGGTTTCTAGATTGGTACAAAGTCAGCTGGGCTGGGAGGCATAGGGGACAGCGTGAGCAGAGTGGGACAGGAGGACAGTCTAGATCCACTCCAGGGCATGACTGGGAGCTTTTAAAGTAGTGCTTTAGCCTGGCACGGTGGCTCATGCCTGTCATCCCAGCGCTTTGGGAGGCTGAGGCAGGAGGATCACTTGAGGCCAGGAGTTGGAGACCAGCCTGGACAACATAGCAAGACCCCATCTTTACAAAAATATTTTAAAAATTAGTCGGGTACAGTGGCTGCACCTGTAGTCTCAGCTACTCGGGAGGCTGAGGCAGGAGGATCACTGAAGCCCAGGAGTTGGAGGCTGCAGTGAGCTATAACGACACCACTGCACTCCAGCCTGGGTGACAGAGTGAGACCCCATCTCTCAAACAAATAAAGATAAAAAAAATAAAGTAGTGCTTTGAGGTCATGGTGCATTCTAGAGAATGGTTTCCAAAGAGAATGGTTTGAAAGAGAAGTCTGGGACTGGCCCATGGACAAGATAAGTCGCTTGCTCTAGAATATAGTTTCTCAGCCTCAGCACTGTGTCGTGTGGGGCCAGATCATTGTGGCGGGGGCGTCCTGGCCACTGCAGGGTGCTGAGCGGCTTCCCTGCCCTTGAGTCATCGGACGCCTGTAGCACTGCCACTTACACACCGGCCGTGACAACCAAAAATGTTTCCAGACATTGCCAATGCCACCTGAGGGGCAAAGTCACCCCCTAGTTGGGAACCTTTGCTCTAAAATGTGTATCATCCTGTTCATGTTAGCAGATTTTTTTTTTTTATATAGCTAGACTTTCTCAATGAAGGAAGCAGCGTGTTGATTTACATACCGGCACAGTCTCTCCATTTCATCAGGGACTGGCCCTTTGGGGGGCATCGTTCCAGAGCAAGAGGTTCCAGAAGTGCCCTGGCACAGCTGGAGGGAGGTTCTAGACGCGTTTGGTTACCATAGCTCATTCTGGACTTGCGGTTTAGTTTCCTGGGGGCAGGAAGAGTGGGGTTCCAAAGAGGTCTCTGGGGATTCACTCCAGGGACTTAAGGAGGACTTTGAAGGGGAAGAAGGTTCTAGAAAGACTCACCTGGTGGCTACTCCGGGTTTTATAAAGACGTGGATCCACCCAGAATCCATGCCTGCCCCCACTCTGTCCCTTTCAGATATGATTGGCCAGAGAAGCCGGAGCAGCAAGTGCCCCGTGGAAGCGAAAGTGACCAGTGGGAGGGAGACCCTGCGACTTCGTTCTGGGGGGGCTGCCACGGTGGAGGAAGTGGTGAGTGAAGGGGAGGGTGGCCTTCTAGGGCTTTTGCACTCTACAGAACTCAGCCGCTAACTTGGGGCGGCCTTGGATGAGATGCTCTTCTTCCTGGAGTCTCAGTTTACCTGCCTGCAAAATGGGTCTTCACTGAAAGGCAGGGCAGTAACGTTGGTGCTGGAAGCAATGAGCCGTGTGAGGCTCCGGTCTGCTCTGCCCTCAGGGGTGGGGGCTGGGAGGGGCTGGGGCATCAGGGGCTTCTCACCCTCTGTCCCCCACCCTGTGCCTGCAGCCCAGCGAGTTTGAGGAGGAGGCATCCCGGAGGGTGGACGACTTGCTGGAGAGCTACATGGGCATCCGAGACCCCGAGCTGGGTAAGGGGCCAGGGTAAGCTGGGGGGTCCCCGGGGGGAGGACAGTCCATGGGAGGGGCAGGGGTCCCAGTGGGAACTTGGGGCCCTTGGAGCGTCCCCACTGATGTCCCCTCCCACGCGGCCCGCAGCGTCCACCATGGTGGAGACGTCCAAGAAGACGGCGAGCGTCCAGGAGTTTGCGCGCTGTTTAGACTCCGTCTTGGGCGAGTTTGCCTTCCCAGACGAGTTCGTGGTGGAGGTGTGGGCCGCCATCGGAGAGGCCAGGGAGGCCTGTGGCTAGTGTGCCCCGGGGCTGAGCACAGCCCCAGCCCCAGCCCCGAGCCCAGCCCCCTGCCCCAGCCCTGCTCCAGAGCCCAGCCCAGCTCTGAGGCCCGGTTCCTCTCTGGAACCCAGTCCAACCTGGAGACCCAGCCCTGCTCCAGACCCCAGCCCTCCTCTAGAATCCAGGCCAGATCTGAGGCCACACTGTGCTCTAGAGCCCAGGCCAGCTCTGAGATAGAGTCCACCTCTAGAGTCCAATCTGGCCCCAAGACCAAGCCCTGTTCTAAAAGTCAGGCCAGCTCTGACACCAAGCCCTGCTCTGAGACCAAGCCCAGCTCTAGAACACAGCCCAGCTCTGAGACCAAGCCCAGCTCTAGAACACAGCCCTGCTCTGAGACCAAGCCCTGCTCTGAGACCAAACCCAGCTCTACAATACAGCTCAGCTCTGAGACCAAGCCCAGCTCTGAGACCAAGCCCTGCTCTAGAACACAGCCCAGCTCTGACACCAAGCCCAGCTCTGACACCAAGCCCAGCTTGGAGACCAAGCCCTGCTCTAGAACTCAGGCAAGCTCTGAGACCAAACCCTGCTCTGAGACCAAGCCCAGCCTTAGAACACAGCTCAGCTCTGGGACCAAGCCCAGCTCTGAGACCAAGCCCAGCTCTAGAACACAGCCCAGTTCCGAGACCAAGCCCAGATCTGAGACCAAGCCCAGCTCTAGAACACAGCCCAGCTCTGAGACCAAGCCCAGCTCTAGAACACAGCCCTGCTCTGAGACCAAGCCCTGCTCTGAGACCAAACCCAGCTCTACAATACAGCTCAGCTCTGAGACCAAGCCCAGCTCTGAGACCAAGCCCTGCTCTAGAACACAGCCCAGCTCTGACACCAAGCCCAGCTCTGACACCAAGCCCAGCTTGGAGACCAAGCCCTGCTCTAGAACTCAGGCAAGCTCTGAGACCAAGCCCAGCTCTGAGACCAAGCCCAGCCTTAGAACACAGCTCAGCTCTGGGACCAAGCCCAGCTCTGAGACCAAGCCCAGCTCTAGAACACAGCCCAGCTCTAGAACACAGCCCAGCTCTGAGACCAAGCCCAGCTCTAGAACACAGCCCAGCTCTGAGACCAAGCCCAGATCTGAGACCAAGCCCAGCTCTAGAACACAGCCCAGCTCTGAGACCAAGCCCAGATCTGAGAACAAGCCCAGCTCTAGAACACAGCCCAGCTCTGAGACCAAGCCCAGCTCTAGAACACAGCCCTGCTCTGAGACCAAGCCCTGCTCTGAGACCAAACCCAGCTCTACAATACAGCTCAACTCGGAGACCAAGCCCAGCTCTGAGACCAAGCCCTGCTCTAGAACACAGCCCAGCTCTGACACCAAGCCCTGCTCTGACACCAAGCCCAGCTTGGAGACCAAGCCCTGCTCTAGAACTCAGGCAAGCTCTGAGACCAAACCCAGCTCTGAGACCAAGCCTAGCCTTAGAACACAGCTCAGCTCTGGGACCAAGCCCAGCTCTGAGACCAAGCCCAGCTCTAGAACACAGCCCAGCTCTAGAACACAGCCCAGCTCTGAGACCAAGCCCAGCTCTGAGACCAAGCCCAGCTCTAGAACACAGCCCAGCTCTGAGACCAAGCCCTGCTTGCAAGCCAGCTCTGAAACTGAGTTCATCTCTAGAATCCACCTGAGCCCTGATATCAAGCCAGGTTCTGGAACCCAGACAAGTTTTAAAACGCAGGCCGGCTCGGAGACCAATCCTACTTCCAGAACCCAAGACAGCTCAGAGACCATGCCCTGCCGTAAAACTCAACCTGACTCTGGAGCTGAAGACCACTCCGTGACACAGCCATACCTAGAGACTCGGTCCCGCTCTGGAACACCTATTAGTTTTGAGACTCAGGTGAGATCCAAGAAACAAGCCAGCTGTGGAACCCAAGGCAGCCCAGGACTCGAAGACAGCCCCCAAACCCAGCCCTATGCGAGATCTCAGACCAGCTCAGGAGCCCAGAGCCATGCTGCTGCCCAGTCCAGATTCAAACCTCAGCCCTGCTCTAAAACCCACTTGCACCCAAGTGCCCTCGCCCCTGCTGTGGCCCAGTCCAGCTCCGGCGATGAGTCCAGCTCTGAGAGTGAGCCCAGCTCCAGAACCCAGCCTAGTGCTATAACCAGGCCCAACTCCAGAACTCAGAGCAGCTCTGGATTCCCACCCAGCTCTGCAGCAAGGCCCAGCTCCAGAACACTGCTTGGCGTGGAGCCCCACTCTCCCTGGAAGATGCAGACCAGCTCTGTAACACAGTCCAGTGCTGGGACTCAGACCCACTTCAAGGCCTGGCCAAGCTTAAGAACTCAGTCCAGCTCAGGCACCCCACCCAGCTCTAGAACCCAGCTCAGTTCTGGAGCACAGACTGGTTCTGAAATCCCAGCCAGCTCCAAAACACAGTCAGTTGCTGAGACCCAGCCAAGTTCCAGAATCCAGCTAAGCTCTGGGATCCAGGCTAGCCCTGGGTCCCAGAACAGTTCAGCAACTGAGTTAAGCTCCACGATCCCGTCTGGTTCCAGTGGCTGGTCCTGCTCCAGCACCCAGCGCAGCCTAGGAGCTCAACCAACGTCTGCTTCTCAGCTCCCCTCTAAAACCCTGCTGAGTTCTAGATCCCAGCTCCAGCCCACAACCCTGGCCAGCTCTGATACTCAGCTGGACTCTGGGAAGCAGAGCAGCTCTGGAATTCAGCCCAGTTCTAGAACCCAGCCCAACTCCGGGACCCAGACGAGTTCAAGAATTCAGTCCAGCTCTGGAGTCCACCTAAGTTCTGGAAGCCAACCTGTTTCTGGAACCCAACCCAGCTCCAAAACCCAGACCAGTTCTGGCACCCAGCTCAGCCTGGAGACCCAGCTCAGCTCAGAGACCCAGACCAGCACAAGAATTCAGCCCGGCTCTGGAGCCCACCTTGGTTCCGGCACCCAGCCTGTTTCTGGAAGCCATTCTAGTTCCAGAGCCCAGACCAGTTCAAAAATCTGGCTCAGCTCTAGAAATGGGCTCCACCCACAGACCTCTGGCCTTGACCCTAGAACCCAGCCCAATGCCCCTGCCCCAGCCCAACCTCGGCCCCCAGCACCTCCACCTGGAGCCCCAACTCCAGCCCCTGGCAAAGTCCTCTGGCCACCACTCCAGCCCCATGACCTAGCATGTGGCACCCAGGACAGCCCTGGCCCCAGCTGTGGCCCAGCAGCCTCCCACCTGGCCCTGCAGCCACAGGTCTCCTCGGCACCCCAGAAGCCACCCCTGTCCCCCAAGCCACAGCTGGGACCCCAGAAGTCCATGCCACCCAGCACACCTGTCACTCCTGGTGCTGCCCCAAGGGCAGCCCCCCTGAGCTCCCAGCCCCTGGGTCCCCCAGCTCAGGGGTCCGCCCCCTCCCCCAGGCCCGGGGAACCAGGGCCCCTCCTGCGCGGTGGCAGGGAGCTGTAGCTTGGGGGCTGGGGCACAGCTAAGGCTCCTGTGGTCCCCTCTCCTGGCCCTCCCAGCCAGGGTCCCCCAGAAGGGGCAGGTGACCTCATTCACCCAGCGGGCGGGGGTGGGGAGGCGCGGTGGAAACACCAGCTTCGGTTTCGTGGGGCCTGGCGGTGCGCGTTGTAAGCGGATCCTGGCCCTGGCGGGAGAAGGGGGCAGGGGCTGGTCATCGCCATGTACTAGAGGGCGCCAGGTGAATAAAGGCACCGTCCCGCCCGCAGCCCGGTGTGTCCTTTGGGGGGAGTTGCAGGGAAAGCAGAGGACAGAGCTGGGCTGGGGGCCTGGGGGGCTGGGGGAGCAGATGGCTACGCTGAGCGCCTCTTGGGCACCTACTGTATGCGGAGCACTTTATCAAGCACCATGTGCACAGAAGCGTAGGTCCCCGCACCTACACGGCGCTCCATGCAAACTCGGTCATTGGTCCACATTCAACCAGCATTTATTGAGCACCGACTGTGGGTGCGGGGCTGTCCTGGCCCTGGGGAGTTTGAAACGCTGTTGAGTGAATGAATGGACGCAGGCACCGACCGACCGGGGAGTGGAGGAAGCAGGGACTTCACTCCACGGTCTTGCGTATGTCTCTTTCCCTCTCTCTCTCCCAGCTGCAAATGGGTCTAATCCCACAGCCTCCCCTAACAGTTGTTGAGAGAATTCAAGGAGATACCACTTTCCTAAAGTGCTTAGGAAACAGCTGGGCGCAGTGGCTCACACCTGTGATCCCAGCACTTTGTGACACTGAGGCGGGAGGATCGCTTGAGGCCAGGAGTTCAAGACCAGCCTGGGCAACATAGCGAGACCCCATCTCTACAAAAAAATTTAAAAAATTATCCAGGCGCGGTGGTGGCACCTGTAGTTCCAGCTACTCGGGAGGCTGAGGCAGGAGGATCACTTGAGCCCAGGAGTTGGAGGTTGCTGTGAGCTAGGCTGATGCCACAGCACTCCAGGCTGGGCGACAGCAAGACCTTGCCTAAAAAAAAAAAAAAAAAAATTTAAAAGAAAAGAAACCACTTGATAAATGAGGTGGGGGAGGCACTAGACCCAGCCCCATCCCTGAGGTCGGAACCCCGGAGGCCGATGGCTTCTGGAGCCAAAGGAAACTAAAGCCAAAGGCGGGAACATTTTGGCCAGAGAGGGGTGTCCTTCCTGTCCACATTCAATCTTTTCGAGGCAGAGCCTTTCCAGGCTGGGGTCTCCAAGGGAAGCAACTGTGTCCCGCAAGCAGGTCACATTCAGGGGTCAAGGCATCCCCCATGTCGGGGTGGGGTTCCAGGAAGGGGGACCTTGGCCACTTTGAGCCTTACAAGACGCTCTTCCGACACCCGCAACATGCCCCTTCCTGGGGTTGGGAGGGTCTAGGGGAAGGTGCGGGTGGTCTGAGTGGGGGAGGGGGCCGAGGCCTCGGACGGGGTCAGGGAGGAGTTGGGGGGTCCCCAGGTTGGATGGAGGCGCCCATGATCCTGCAGCCGAAACCCTCTGTCCGTCCAGCACACGCGGTTCATGGAGCATCAGAACAGGCAGATGCGACCGTCAGAGGGGACCGAGGGTTTCGCGGGGCACACGCGGGCAGGGGTGATGTCCGGCTGTGCCGCTGGGCCCTACTGCAGCACGGAGCCCCGCGGGAGTTGGGGCCGCAGGGAGAGCGACCTGGGCCGCACGCTGAGGCGGGGGTGCAGGCGCCGGAGCACTGCGCGGCGGAACAGGATGTACACCCAGGGGTCCAGGATCTGGTTCCAGGTGGCCACACGCAGGTAGATCAGCAGCTGCTTCTCTGTGGCGCGCGACAGCTGCCCGGCGGGGCTCATGGCGGGCGGGTTCCTCAGCACTGTCTGGGCGATGAAGACCTGCGAGGGCCACAGTGTCAGCCGGGGACCCGCTGGCCTCGGTCTCCAGCCCGCCCCCAGCAGCCCCTGCCCGGGGCTCTGCGACTGCCTCGCGGTGTGATCTGGGGAGAGTTGCCGAACCTCTCTGAGCTCCCGGGGACGTGTCCATAGACAGCACACTCTTCCTGCTCCTCTCCTGGACGCGATTAAATATGGTGAGAAAGGAATTGTTTTGTTTTTTACAGCCGCCGGTGCTGTTATTCTGTGTAAATTTTTATATCATAGGCTGGGCACAGTGGCCTGCACCTGTAATCCCAGTGCTGTGGTGTCTCCTGGCCAGAAGGTGACATTTGAGCAAAGACCTGGAGAAGGTGAAGGTGTAACCATGTGGAAATCTGGGGGTGGGGGTGGGGGAAGCATTCCAGGCAGAGGCACAGCCTGTGCAAAGGCCCTGGGGCAGGACCACGCCTGGCATGTTAGAGGCACAGAGAGGAGGCTCGTGTGGCTGGAGCAGAGTGAGGAGGGGGAGAGAGGGAGGAGGGGAGGGTGGGGAGGGGGCAGTTCAGGTCATGCAGGGCCTGGTGGGCTGCAGGGAGGACTTGGGCTTTTCCCCCCCTGAAGGAGGTGGGAGCCATGGAGGGCTGTGGGCAGAGGAGGGCCAGGCCCTGACTCACATGCTCACGGGCACCCTCTGGTGGCTACTTTGGGGACAGACTGTAGGGGTGAGGGCGGGAGGGTCAGCACTGGCGACCCTCACTGCAGCCTCCAACTCCTGGGCTCAAGTGACCCTCCTGCCTCCTGAGTAGCTGGGACTACAGGTGCGCAGCACCACGCCTGGCTAATTTTATTTTTAAATTTTTTGTAGAAACAGGGTCTTGCTATGTTGCCCAGGCTGGTCTCAAACTCCTGGCCTCAAGTAATCCTCCTGCCTTGACCTCCCGCAGTGCTGGGATCACAGGCGTGAGCCACCATGCCCGGCCTCATTTACTTATTTATAGTGTTCGTGTTCTGTCTGTTCCAGAAAGTTAGGAATTTTTGTCAGTTTTGTTCTCTGCAATGTCTCCAGCACCTAGAACAGTGCCTGGCACACAGTAGGTACTCAGTACATGCTTGTTGAAGGAATAAGTGAATGACTGATCTCATTTCATCCTTACAACCACCTGAGACCCAGGCAGCACCTGTCTAGTTCCCACAGCCCGAGGACCACGGGGCTTGGGGAGGGAAGGTCATTGCCAGAGTCCCGCAGTGAGTCCTTGTCGGGCACAGGTTGGAACGCGAGCGTGTGACTCCAGACTTGGCTTCTTGTCCTGACTCAATCAGAAATGAAAAAATAACCACTCTTGGCCGGGCGCGGTGGCTCACGCCTGTAATCCTAGCACTCTGGGAGGCCGAGGTGGGCGGATCGTTTGAGCTCAGGAGTTCGAGACCAGCCTGAGCAAGAGCGAGACCCCACCTCTACCAAAAATAGAAAGAAATTATATGGACAGCTAAAAATATATATAGAAAAAATTAGCCGGGCATGGTGGCGCATGCCTGTAGTCCCAGCTACTCGGGAGGCTGAGACAGGAGGATCGCTTGAGCTCAGGAGTTTGAGGTTGCTGTGAGCTAGGCTGACGCCACGGCACTCACTCTAGCCTGGGCAACAGAGTGAGACTCTGTCTCAAAAAAAAAAAAAAAAAAAAAAAAAAAAAAAAAAAAAAAAAAAAAAAAAAATAACCACTCCAACGACACCAGTTCAATGTAAACCCAGAAATCTTGGGTTTACATAAGAGCTCTTGTGGGGCTCCCCTGACCCAAGGAAAATCCAGGCAGGGCTGGCTGGACCTCAGCCTAGAACTAGGCACAAAGGGGACTCAGGAACCATTGAATGATTAAGTGACTCTGTCTAGAGTGCTTTCCTCCTTTTAGCTAGCAGGTAAACTCCTATTCATCCTTCAAAGCCCCAGCTCCCACGCCCTCCTCTAGAAAGCTTTCTCTGATACCCCAGGTAGAACCTCAAAGCCCCTCCCTGAGCCTCCCAGTCCCCAGATGCTGGCTCTGCCCCAGCCATGAACACAGGGTTTTGGAGTTATCTGTGTCTTGCTCACAAACGCCTCAAGGAAGGACACCTGAACCCTGGGGTGTCTGCCCATATTTTCCCGGGTGGACCAGAACCTAAGGATTTAAATCCAGTCTGGGTGACCCGAGGCCCAGTTACAGGGGTGGCAGGAGCCCTGCCCATACCCCCACTCACCAGGAGAGGCATCCAACAGACGCTGGCCACCACCATGATGCCCAAGAGCTGCGCCATCATCTCGACCTCGCAGTCCCGGGGGCGCTGCTGGGCAGCCTCCCGGCCGTGGTAGACACGGCAGAGCGTGGCCACGCTGACCGTGTTGAGCAGGAAGGACAGTCCCACCGAGAGGCTGCCGAGCATGGAGAACAGCAGGCCGAAGGCCACGTCCCCCGGCTCCGCACCCAGCGTGAGGAAGCACCAGGAGCCCGGGAACTGGATGGAGTAGCGGCCCACGCCCAGCAGGGGCAGCAGGCCCAGCGCCAGCGCCACGGCCCACACCAGCCCCACCGTGGCCCAGGCGCGGCGCTGGGAGGCGAACACAGAGCGCGAGAACGGCCGGGTGATGCCCAGATAGCGCTCCGAGGCCATGGTGGCGCCCAGCAGCAGCGGGCACAGGCCGAAAAACACCATGACAACCCCCATGAAGTGGCAGAGGCGGCAGCTGGGGTCCACGGCACGCCAGTCAAAGAGGGCGGCGTGCTGGGCCACCACGATGATGCCGGTGACCAGCAGCCCCAGGAAGTCGGTGAGGACGAGGCCGCAGAGGAAGGTGAGGAAGGAGGAGCGCGTGTGCGAGCTCCCGGGCCGCGCGCCCGCCAGCACGCTCAGGGCCAGCAGGTTGGAGGCCAGGCCCGCCACGCAGAAGGAGGCGGCGAACCAGGGGGACGCGATCAGGCGCCGTTCCTCCAGCGTGATGTTCGTTGGCCGGAAACAGGGCCCCAGGGAGCTGTTGTTGGACCACATGGCACTGGAGCCGAGGGAGACCGGTCACCACCCCATCAGGCCGAGGCTACAGACAGGCTTGGCACTGGCTCGGGAATACCTGGGAGGCGGGGAGAAGATTTGCTTGTGATTAATTCTGAATTTTGGCGTAAGTGGCTCTGGCAAACTCTTACACAACCTTCAAATGCCCCAGCTCAAATATCCCCTCTTGGAGGAAGCCTTTTTTTTTTTTTTTTTGACAGAGTCTCACTCACTTGCCTGGGCTAGAGTGCAGTGGCGTCAGCCTAGCTCACAGCAACCTCAGACTCCTGGGCCCAAGCGATCCTCCTGCCTCAGTCTCCCAGGTAGCTGGGACTACAGGCACGCACCACCATGCTTGGCTAATTTTTTCTATTTTTAGTTGTTTTGGCTAATTTCTTTCTCTTTTTAGTAGAGACGGGGTCTCGCTCTTGCTCAGGCTGGTCTTGAATTCCTGAGCTCAAGCGATCCTCCCGCCTCGGCCTCCCAGAGTGCTGGGATTACAGGCGTGAGCCGCTGCACCTGGCCGAGGAAGCCTTTTTTGACGTACTTCACTCCCCACTCAGGGAATATTACTACTATTACTACTAGTACTACTATTGCTACTAATATTAATACTACCTCCAGCTCTGTCTTGCTCAAACCCAGTGACCCTCCAGGGCAAAGACCAGGGCCGCCTCCTCGGGGATTCCTGGCGGACATCAGGAGGTATTTTCTGGGTGCTGGAGAAGGGCTGGGGAGCCCTGGGTGTGAACTCTTGCCCTGGTGCTCATTATGTGACCCCAGGCAAGTGGTTTCCACTGCCCCGGCCTCAGTTTCCCCGTCTTTGGCCCATCCAAGCCCTGGGCAGGCTGCAGAGCGGAAATAGATTTCAGTCATCACGAGACACAAGTTCTGAGCTCCGGGATGCATCCGGTGTGGGCAGGGCAGGCGGCTGGCTGGTGGCCAAGGGTCCCTGGTTGTCTCCCCAGCTCCAAGGTCAACTTTGCAGGTCACGGTTTCTTGTGAATGCATGTGGGAGAGATACTGCAGGGGGAGCCATGGGTCCCTATGTCCCTCCTCACACATGTCACGGTTGTGTGGATTCCTTGTCTTCCAAGTTTATGGCGTCGCTTTTTTCTTTTTTTTCGAGACAGAGTCTCACTCTGTTGCCCGGGCTAGAGTGCCGTGGCGTCAGCCTAGCTCACAGCAACCTCCAACTCCTGGGCTCAAGCGATCCTCCTGCCTCAGCCTCCCGAGTAGCTGGGACTACAGGCATGCGCCACCACGCTCGGCTAATTTTTTCTGTATACATTTGTAGCTGTCCATATAATTTCTTTCTATTTTTAGTAGAGACAGGTCTTGCTCTTGCTCAGGCTGGTCTCAAACTCCTGAGCTCAAACGATCCTCCCGCCTCGGCCTCCCAGAGTGCTGGGATTACAGGCGTGAGCCACCGTGCCCGGCCTGTGGTGTCGCTTTTACAAGAAGAAATAAACCCTGCAATCCGGTTCCATTTTGGGCACAAAAAAAAAACAGCTCCTTTGGAGCGACAGGTTCCCCGGGGACAGGTTAAAAGGACAGCTGGAGGGACCTGTTACCAGTGTGGCCTGGGGGACTAAACGAGAGAGACAGCTGGGCCCGACGGTCAGATGTGATGAGAGCAAAGTGAAAATAAAACGAGAACATTCCAAAACCAGCTCCTACTTCCCAGAAAGGACACATCATGGAGGATGTCATTGTCCGGAGAGAGGCGGTGACTTGTCTAACTAAAGCCACCCAGGGGGTCGGGGCTGGCACCCCGGTCTCCTGCCTCTGGCCCTGGGTGCACCCCCAAGACACGCGTGGGCGGGCATAGAGGGGGGCAGCAGGGAGCGCGGGGCTGGGGGACTCTGCAGTGTCTGGGGACCGGACAGTCAAAGCTCATCACGCTCCGGCTGTGATCCCCATTTTGGAAAGGGGGGAAACCAAGGCACAGAGAGGTTAAGCAACTTGTCCAAGGTCACGATGCCCGGCTGGAGCGGATCCGAGATTGAACTTGCGCCTCCTCACATAGAAATGTGACCAACTGCTTTTTCAAAAGCCCGACAGGGAAGGGTCAGAATCCTACCACTTTTTTCTTTGAGAAGAGAGGGGAATTTTCTTACCAGTTGGTCAGACCAGATTCGAACCCTGGCTTTGCCGTGAACCTTCCCACTGATCTTGGCATCTACATTCCCGCTCTGAGCCTGTTTCTGTTCCTGTAACATGGGGGTGATCTAATCCGCACACAGCCCTTAGCACACAGTAGGTGCTCAATTCGTGCTGCCCCCGAGGTGGCACCCCAGCTGTGGCTCTTTTGGGGAAGCCCAGTGGGTGGCCGCTGGCTGTCACTCCCCATGTCATTAACTGGCGCCTTGGCCTGGCTGCTGCTTGTCAAGCCTCATAAATTACCCAGCTCCCAACAGCCCCACTGAGAATCCCTCCCGGGTGGAGAGCCAAGGCCACTGCCACCTTCGTGGAGGCAGGGCCTCCAGTCAGGAAACTGAGGCACAGGGAGAGGAAGGAGGGGGGCTTGCCACAGCTACCGGCAACCATAGCCCTAGACTCCAGGGAGGGGGGTGCCCTTTGCTGTCTCAGACTCGGATCCCAGCTCTTGAATTCCCCCTGGGACGGGGCGCTCCCTCCCTTGAGAGCTGGTACTCGCTGTTTCTGAACATTCCTGGGAACTCAAGCTGTGCCCGCGGCCACTGCCCCGGCCCTGGCCACTGCCCCGGCCCTGGCCACTGCCCCGGCCCGGGCCTCTGCCTGGAGTGAGCGCCATGAGGACTCCTTGCCGCCCCCCGTCATGTGGGAGCTCTGTGCACCCGGGCACACCCATCCGGGACTCCCTCACTCCTCCCGTGCCTCAGGACAAACCGCTGACCCAGAGCTCTAGGCCTGGGGGAGGCTGGAAGCTGGCGCTGAGTCCCTCTGGCCACGGCCAGCGGTTTCCACTGCCCCCCCCACCCTGGGCTCAGGTGGTAGTGGCCGTCTCAAGTTCCCCAGGCAGGGAGGCCAACGGGGGGGCCTGGCACAGCCTCTCCTCTCCTCTCTGATTGGCCAGGACAATGGCAGGGTCCCCACCAGGGGAGGACAAGCAGCAGCACTTTGTGGCCCCTGGGAAATTGATCTCTGTGCCTCACAGGAGGGGTGGGCCCCGGGTCCCTTTGCTGATGCTGGAAAAACCCAGAATTATGCTGCTGAGAGCGGGGGACATTTGCACTTTGAGGGTCCAGGGATCTGGAATTCCAATGAGCCCCAGTTCTGCAATCGGGCAAAGCCTCAAGATTCTAGAATTTGCTGGGGGCGGTGGCTCCCGCCTGTAATCCCAGCACTTAAGGAGGCCAAAGCAGGAAGATCACTTGAGCCCAGGAGTTCAAGACCAGCCTGGGCAACATAGCAAGACCCCAACTCTAAAAAAAGATAAAAAATTTAGCCAGGTGTGGTGTGCACCTGTAGTCCCAGCTACTCGGGAGGCTGAGGTAGGAGGATCGCTTGAGCCCAGGAGTTGGAGGCTGCAGTGAGCTCTGATGACGCCACTGCACTCCAGCCTGGGTGACAGAGTGGAACTCTGCCCCTAAAAAAAAGAAAAGAAAAGATTCTAGAATTCCAAGGGGGTGAGGTTCTGGAACTTGGGCAGGAATTGGGCTGGGTCCCAGGTTCCAGAAATCTCTGTCTTAGCTCCCTGCTTCTTTCTGGAGAGTGGACACCGGGTTCTCCTGCAACCCCACACTGCCCCGACTGGCCCGGGCCCACCGTGTGAGGTGGGGGAAGCCGGGGGGCCGTGTGCACCGCTCTGGGCACGGCTGTTCCCGGAGGCCTGGGCTCTGGGCCGGGCGCGGGCACCAGGCTGGGCTCTAGCCATGAACTTGGAATGTGCTCCTTGGTTCCCAAGCAAGAGGCCCCTCCCCCGGACGAGCTTCCCGCATCCATCCATCTCTCCACACGTCCCCCTCCCACTCAACACCCCACCCCCAGGCCTGCCTGTCCCCACGGCCTGGGCCTGCTCAGCCCCACCCAGGGCCAGCGATGGCCTCAGACAAGCCTGGACTCTCCAATCCCCAGTCCGCCCCTGCCAAGCTGGGGGCCCAGCCTTGTTCAGCCTCAGTTTCCCGCCTCTGTGAAACGGCGATCAGAGTGGCGCCCACCAGCCCACCAGCATTGGGGGTGCTCAGCTCAGGCCTGCCTGGCGGAGCCTCTGCCTCCGTGGCGGCCCTGCCTGCTCTGCCCTCCCGGCTGTGGGCATAGCTGGTCTCCTGGCACGGTGCTCCAGGCAGCCAGGCAGGAGCTCTGACCGTGGCCCCTGCCACCCGTGGCACCCTGTGGCTTGAAACCGCAGGGACCTCCCAGGCCCGATGCTGATCTAAACGCAGCAGCTGTGGACCCGGGTGCAGACGCCCACGTGGGCGAACACTCGACAAGCCCCGAACCGCAGGGGCGCCGTTGCCCCGGCCGCCGGTGTTCTGGGAACTTCCTGTTTGTGACACCTGCACAGTCCCCAGAGTGGAGGGTGCAGTGTGGGGGATCCCCAGCCAGCCAGACTCGGTTCCACCCTTGTTTTGGCCCCTGACTCCTGTGGCGCCCTCTGAACCTCTGTTTCCTCTTCCGTACAGTGGGCATCCTCGGAGTGATCACAACTCTTGTGGTGCACACAAGAATCACAGTCAAGGCCGGGCGCGGTGGCTCACGCCTGTAATCCTAGCACTCTGGGAGGCCGAGGCGGGTGGATCGCTCAAGGTCAGGAGTTCGAGACCAGCCTGAGCAAGAGCGAGACTCCGTCTCTACTAAAAATAGAAAGAAATTATATGGACAGCTAAAATATATATTTAAAAAATTAACCGGGCGTGGTGGTGCTGCCTGTAGTCCCAGCTACTCGGGAGGCAGAGGCAGGAGGATTGCTTGAGCCCAGGAGTTTGAGGCTGCTGTGAGCTAGGCTGACACCATGGCACTCTAGCCCAGGCAAGAGAATGAGACTCTGTCTCAAAAAAAAAAAAAAAAGAAAAAAAGCATCGCAGTCATTCCACTGATGTGCACCAAGGGCAACCAGTGTGTGTGTACACAGAGACACAAACACACAGACACACACGGGTGGAGACACAGACACCCAGGCAGACACACAACAGATACAGACAGACACATAAAGACAGATGGACACACAAAGACACACACGGTCAGGGAGAGACACACAACCACACGCACAACCATCAGACACAGATGCAGACACGACACACACACGCAGACACACAAGCCAACAGACCTGCACGCAGACACGTTCACAGAGACAGATGAGATGCACACACACAGCTGCAGGGACGCACTTGCTCCCAGCCACACCCAGTGCCTGGGCACTCTCCCCTGCTGTGGCTGGAGTCTCAGACCCCTCGATCCCCAGAGTGACCCACAGGAGGCAGAGTGGCCCCACACGGCCCCAGAGACCCTGGACTGCACAGGTCAGCCCGGGCGGGGCTCAGACCCATGCGCACGGGTGCCGGTGCAGGCCAGAGGAGCACATGCCGGGGATACACAGCACCTGGTCACTGTCACCGCCCACGCGGACACACCTACAGTAGGGCAGGGTCAGCGTGCAAGGCGGGCTCCTGTCCACAGGAGCCATCCTGCACCACTGCCGGGCGGGAAGCAGTCCGCACCTGGGAGGACCCCACCTGGGCGGACCCCATCCGTGCGGACCTCACCTGAGTGGACCCCACTTGGGCGGATCCGGCCGCGCCGGGGTCTGGGCGCTGCAGTCTTGGAAGCGGAGCGGGCGGAGGGCGGGCAAGGGCGGGCTGGGCTCCTGGGGGATCCCCGGGGGATCCGCGGGGAAACCGAGTCACAGCCGGGGGCCGGCCGAGCAGAGGACCCTGGCGCTGGCACGTCGGCTCTGGGGCCAGAGGGAGGGCGTGGAGGCAGAGGACGCCCCGGGGTCGCGGGGACCCGGCCTGGAGGGGTCCGCTGGGCCTCGACCTAGCCCGGGGTGGGGGCAGAGGGGACCCCCAGCTCGGCGGCGCCGCCGGGTCTCTCCCGATCCCTGTCTCTCTTTGTCTCTGGCTGTCTCTCCGTCCTCTCTCATGGGCCCCGCCCCCGGCGCTGGCCACGCCCCTCAGGAGCGGGCCTGGCTGACTCGGGTCAGTGGCCCCGCCCCCCGCCCCGCGGGACACCCGCGGCCTCCTGGTGGGGGGGCTCCGTGGGACCCCGGGAACCCCAGGGCTGCGCTGCTCCGGGGTGGGGGCAGGGGCGCCCCCTTGGGAGCCCCGGCCCCTGAGGCCCCCCCACCCCCCGCCAGGCCCCTTCCCGGCCTCCTGCGTGGCCACGCCTTGTTCACCATCTGGGCAGCGCGCGGAGGGGCCAGCGGGCAGAGGGTCAGCTCCCTGGGCGCCCGGACCTGGCGCAGGGGACAGGGCTCCGAGCCAGTTAACCAGCGGGGCTGAGCCTGGCACACAGTAGGTGCTTAATAACCGCAGGGGTGTGTTGGCGGCCCCCGCCAGGGGTGGGGTGGGAGCACAGAGGTGTGGGAGGGCTTTGGACTCTCCACCGGCCTTCATGGGGGCGCGCGGCTGAGGCTTTGCCAGAGCAGGTGAGCCCAGGGAGGGGTGATGTCTTGCAGGGGGAGGGTCCCGGGAGGAGGAAGGGCCAGGGCAGGGAGGCGGGGTGGGGGCGAATGGACAGGGCCTGTCTCTGCAGGAATGATTCAGAAGGTGAAGGGAGCCGGATGCAGGACTTGGGGACTTGGGGATGGGCTACTGGGCCAGATCGGATGACCTTGAGCCTCCGTGGCCTCAGTTTGAACACCCAAGCCAGGCAGGACCTTGTGTTAAGGGCTGAGGAGGGACAGGACAGGCTGGCCTGGCCTCGACCCCACCGCACCCAGTCCTCTGGGCCTCAGAGGGGCCTTGAGTCCAGGCTCTGAGTGCGGGCAATGGGCTTCAGCCCTGGCCCTGCCCCCACTCTGCTGTGTCCGGAAGCCCCTTCCCCGGGTGCCCCACCCACCATCCTTCCGCCTCCAGGCCTCCGCTCACACCGGCTTCCCTCCACAAGGCCCCTCCTCTGTTTCATCCCATTGTCTTGAGTCCCTGAGCTATTTAACCCTAACTTCTCTCTTCTTTTGCAAGGAGGCTCCAACTCCTATGCATCAGGCAAAGCCCTGGCTCCAAGGGCCCTTTCTTCTTGATGTAGCCCCCTAACGCCTTCTCGATCTCCCAGACAGTCTTACTCCCTCCAACCCCCTCTGTGTTACAGCGCATGTGGTGGGACAGTTGAGTCCCAAGTGAGACTCAAAATCAGGCCTGCCTTTGAGGCTCCGTCAGGCTGGAGAAGCAGCTAGACACCAACTGTTCCAGCCCCCGGGGGGAAGGGGTGGGCCATAGTAAGTGCCAGGGGAGCCCAGAGGTGAGTTGGGAAGGCATGCTGGGGGGAGAGGGCATGGGAACTGGGGCTTTGTGGGATGAGTAGGAGTTCCCCAGGTCTGGGGTACGAGGCAGTGGCAGGAGTTGCATGTGCAAGACTTTGGAGGTGAGAGAGAGAGCACGAGTCTTGCTGAAAACTAACTACACAGAGGGCAGATATGGTGGGAAAAGGATGTGTGCCTGGGGCTCCAGATGGAGGGGTGGGAACTGGAGGAAGGCTGCTCTGTTCCCACTTCCTGTGTCCCCATCCCCGAGATAACAAGGACAACGTCCTTTCTAGGAAAGAGCCCTGGCAGGGGTCAGAGAAGGATGCTTGAGTTGCCTTTTAGTCTGAGCCTCACTGTGTCTCTGCAAGGCAGCGGGTGAAGGTTCTCGTGTTATAGATGGGGAAACTGAGGCCCAGAGGGAGGAAGATGCCAAGCCCACGTGTGGGGTTTGAACACATGCTCTGGGCTTCCCCCTCCTCTGGAGCTGGTGGCGGAAGTCTCCAGCCTTGGCCTGCCCTCCCCACCCACTCTGCAGGTCCTAGCTCGGTGGTGCACGGCAGGCGCTGGTGGGAGGAGTCGTGAGGGGCTGGTGGGGCCAGATGGTGGGAGCAGAGGCCAGGCACAGGATGTGCCCCCCGTGGCCGTGGTTTCCGGCGGGGGGCCAGGCAGGGAGCATCTATTCTTAGATTTGGACACAGTCAAGGGCAGGAAGAAGCTATAATGTGGGGTGGGGGGAGCTTCCAGGACACTGGGTGGACCTCAGGCCAGGGTGGGGTCATGGGCGGCTGGCAAGATGTGGTGCCTACCCCTGGCCCCCACTTCCCATCTGCGTGAGGTGTGTCCCTGACACCCAGCTCGGTGGCCCTGCCCGGCTCACTCACCCTCCGTGGCTCCTCTGTGCCCTGGGGAGAGTCCAGTCCCCTGACGGGGGTGCACCTGCCGTCCTGTCCTCTGCAGGGCAGCCCCCACCACCTTCTCTGACCAGCACTCTGCCCTTTCAGGTCCAGTGACTGTGTCCCCTCCTCCAGGGAGCTTTCAGTGCCTCCCCTGCCCCAGCTCTGCCTCCCTCCAGCCTGGGGGCTCCTGGCTACACGCACGCCCAAGTTGTGGGACAGCCACCTTGGTCCGCCTACCCTGGGCAGCCACCTCCCTTGGGGTCGATGCCCTGCTGGATCGCACAGGGGATATGAAAAGGAGGAGCTGGGAGAACCCTTGCAGAGGCAGGTGAGGAAACTGAGGCTGGGACATGGGTGGGGGTCTGGGAGGAGGGGTGCCCCAGGTTGGAGAAACACAGGTTCTAATCCTGGATTAGGTGGGTGGAGCAGGTCAGGGGACAATTGATAGAGGCCGCCTAGAGGATGCTAAGGCTACTCTGGGGATCTGCAGTCAACTAGTGATGTCTGCCAAGGGCCCAGATGGGGATGGATGTGCTCTGTGTGCTGCCACCCTCAGGTACCCACCCTCCTGTGTCAGGACAATGGGTGACACCCCACTTTGTGGGCAGGGAGGCAGCTGGGGGGGGGGTGGGCACAGGAGGGGACCCAAGGACTAAACAAAGCTCCTTAAGGGACTACTGTGACCTATTTTTGGGTGCTGTGGTCATGTTTCTCAAAGGTCTTGGTTGTGTCAGTCCCTTCACTGTGACAAATGTACCAAGTCATACAGGACACCAGCAACTGGTGAGGCAGGGCAGGGGGCACCAGGACCCCTATCTTTGTAGCATTTCTGTAACTAAAATTATTCTAAAATAAAATGTTTATTAAAAAAACATGCAATCTCACGAGGAGAGCAATTTACTGAAAATAAAAGATGTCCCCTCTCCCCACCTAAAAAAGTTTTTGAGAGAAACAAAGTAAACTGTTCCAGATAAGACTGGGCGCCTGGGCGGTCCTCTGGGAGCTGGTGACTGGTGGGGCCGGGAGGTGGCACTTCAGGATTCCCTGGGGGTCGAAGGTTGGGGGTGTCTCCATCATCAGACGCTGAAAGAAAGGAACCTGCTGCCATCCCACTGAGCGCCTGGGCTGTGGGCACCGTGTCGCCTTCAGCCCCCTCCTGAGAAAGGGAGTCGAGGAGGGCACCTCCAGGGGGGCCGGGACCTGCAGCCCCTGTCCCAAGGGCCCATCAACACCAGAGGTGCCAGGGGTGGGACTTGGGTTTCCTGCCCCTCACAAGCCAGCCACTACCACGTGCGAGTCCTCTGCTCCCCGCTGCGTGGCGCCCAGCTCGGGGCAGGCAGCACCTGCGGGCCCAGACGCAGCCTGGGGTCTTGTCTCGAGGCAGCGGCCCGGACCTGGGTCTGGTCTCCTCCTCGCACTGAGGGGCGCTGCGGCGGGTCTCAGGCCTCATTTGTGCCCTGGGACAGAGAGGTCAGTGGCAAGGGGTCCCTCCTGCTCTGAAGATCCCCCCAGCGGCCCCTCAACTCTCTGAGTTAGGCTCTATGGGGACCCCCATTTATTTCAAAGAGGGGAAACTGAGGCCCGGTGAGGGGAGGTCTAGCCTGAGGTGGGCTGTGAACCTGGGCAGGCAGCGACCCCACAGCCCCTCAACCCTGCCAGGCACAACTTTGCAGCTGCAGCCCAGATGGTGGCCCTGGAGTGACTGCCAACTTCACCAAGCCCCCTTCACCGACGTCCCTGAGGGCACCTGCCCGATGTCCCCCGGGGGCTGTCACCGCCGGTAGCGGTAGCGCTTGAAGTGGAACCAGAGCTGGAAGATGCCGTTGGCGAACTGGCAGCGGAAGCCGTGGCGGTGCGAGTACTCCCACTCGCGGTTGACGATTTTGAAGGCAATGTCCTCATAGGGCGGCCCCGCGTGGAAGCGCAGGATGGCGAAGTCCTTGTTGTCCGAGCAGGTCTCCAGGAAGTACTCGGGCGTGGAGCGCTTGTCGATGAGGTCGGGGTAGAAGATGTTGAACTTGTAGCCCTGCACGATCTTGGGCGGGGGGTTGTCGAAGTCATAGTGTGTCTGGTTGTACTTGTTCCACTCGAAGCCCGTGTGCACGCGGTTGAAGAAGCGCGGCTTGCGCGGCCGGTACTTGTCGGCCCACAGGTAGGCCTTGCCCGTCAGCGGCATCTCCACGCTGAACTGCGCCTCGTCCTGGCCCATGCCCTCCTTGGCCCGCCGGAAGAAGATGTCCTCTGCGCTCTCACTGGCGTCGCCTGCGGGTGGGGATGTGCGTTAACCTGGGGCCTCAGTTTCCCCCTCGGTCACAGGCCTCCCTCCCAGGCCCTCTGGCGGGGAATGCGGTTAGTGCTTCTGGTAGAAGAGGAACAAGCACGAAGTCCACCACTCGCCCTGGGCGCCCGTCACCCTCCTGGGTGGGCACCAGACACGGTGTGTCTCCTGCAAGAGGCAGGAGCACCTGGTGGGTGGGGCCCAACTGCAGGAACCGGCCCCATGTGCAACCCTCTAAGGGACCCTGGGCAGGGGCCTTTCTGAGACCCAGTTCCTCTGTCCTGGGGCCGTGGTGGCACAGGGTGTGCTCTGGCAGCTGGTGAAAGCCGCGATCCCTGGCGTGCCCACGGCCAGTCAGCAAGCACAGAATGAGCGAATGACCCCGTGAAATAAGCGGGGAACGCACGGGTGCTCGGACCGCACAGAGCACAGAGCACCACCATACTCAAGAGGTCTCAGCTGGGGGTGCCAGGCTGGTCCCAGACACCCAGCAGCTGCGCTCTGCCCCGGCCCACCCGACTGGTTCCTGTGGCCCCGCCCCCAGCCCACCCCACTGGTTCCTGTGGCCCCGCCCCTGCCCTCTGGCCCCGCCCCTGCCCTCTGGCCCCGCCCCCGCACCTGTGACCTGGAGCTGCTGGCGTGACAGCTGCAGGCGCTGCAGGTCCTCGTCCGGCTCCAGCACGTGCGCGTCCAGCGGCAGCTCGTGCGCCGTGAGCAGCCGCGGGCTGTACTTGCCCGCATCGTAGTCGTCCAGGCTCTGCTGGATCAGGTCCTCCTCCATGAGCACCGCCTCGCCCTCGCCCTCACCCTCACCCTCGCCCTCGCCCTCTGCCTCGGCCTCGGCCTCTGCCGGCGGCGCAGCCCCGTCCCCTTCGGGTTCCACGGGGCCGCCCTCTGAGGAGGGTCCTGGCGGGGTGAGGGGTGCGTCCTCAGGCCCTAGGCTGGGGAGGAGAGAGAGTCTCAGGCCTCAGGCTGGGAGGTGGGGAGGGGAGGGCTGCCACCTCCTGCGGCCCTCCCCCGCCACCTACCTGGGGCTGGGGGACTCGGGCTCCTGCCTCAGGATGGGGAACAGCGGCTCGCTCTCCACGCCCTGCTCCTGCTTCAGCTTGTACAGCTTCTGCCGCAGCACATCCTGGTGGCGCTCGCGGAGCCTGGGACGCAAGGCTGGGGTCACCCTCCCGCTTAGGGGCAAGGGACTCTGCACCCCACCCCCACCAGTAGACATTCTCCCACCCCCATTTTGCTGGCAGGACCCTGAGGCCGAAAGGGTGGCCATGGCTCTGGCTGGAACTCCTGCTCAGGCCCGGCCAGCCCAGGGTCAAGGATTTCAGCCAGGACAGTGTGACTGAGGGACCCTGGAAAACCATCCCATGGCTGGGAGGGGGCAGGTCCCTGTCCCAGGGCACACACACTGGACATGGCCCAAGTGGCCAAGGCTGGGGTGGGCCAGGACACTGAGCTGGGGAGGCCAATGACAAATTTAGAGGCCTGCACAGAATACCACCAGCTACAGACGAGACGGAGGAGACTGTTTACGCGAGGGTGCCAAACATGCGGAGAATCTGTACACAGCCAGGGGCCGGAGGGCGCCTGGCCTGTGGCGGAAGGCGGCCAAGACAGGGGGCCTTGGGGCTTCCTGCAGTCTGCAATGGCCCCAGCGAAACAAAGGCCTGGGGACCGCTGGAGCTAGCAGGTGCTCGTTAGAGAGGGAAGGAAGCTGCCTGCGGCCAGCCGGGAGGGCTGCCTGTTCGAGGGGGCGCTGGAACATGTCGGGGCCTTCCTGCCAGGGCCCGCTGGAGTCTGTGGCTCTGGCCCCAGGGCAAGGTGTGGAGAGGGATGAGACCCCGGGGAGGGCACCGCCTGGCACGGGGCCCTCACCTGGCCCTGGCCATGTGCGCGCGCAGCTGCTGCAGCAGGCTCTCCCAGTAGCCCATGTCCAGGTTGGGGCCGCCGGCGCGGATCTTGCCCTCGATGCCCTGGAAGATGACCTGCAGCTGGTTGTACGTCTTCCCCTTGAAGACCGACTGCACGTCGGAGCTGACCGAGGCGTTGACCCCCTCGCGGCGCTCACCTGCAGTGGGGCGAGGGCTGCTCAGTGCGGGGCTGGGGGGTCCCTGGTCCTCAGCTTCTCCACTCTGCCCAGCTGCTCCCCCCCATCCTGGCCTCCCCTTCACTCACGGGCTTCACTGGTCTCAGGTCACCCCCACCCTGGCTGGACCTTTCTACGGCAGCCAGAGAGTATGTTAAAACGCAGATACCCGGGCCTCGCCCTGGAAGCTTGGACTCCCCAGGCTGGGGGTGGCCAGGTATGGCATTACCAGCCCAAACCACATGGGACCCCAGGAGGGTGCAGTCAGCACCCACTCTGCAGAATTCAGACCCAGCTGTGTGCCCACGGGCACGTGGCTCACCCTCTCTGGGCCTCGGTTCCCCTCTGTGAGGCTGATAAGAGGCTGAGGAACGAGACCCTCCTCGCTAGTCCGAGAGGCCCCTGACCCTATGTGCTCTGCCTGTGGCACGCTGGCAGGGCCATGTGGTGGCCTCACCCCATGATCCTGCCCCTTGTTGCTCCTGCCACCCTGGCTTCCTTGTTGTCAATCAGAGACGCCGACCCCACCCCTGCCACCCCAGGGCCTCTGCACATGCCATGCTCCCCACCAGCAGCCCAGTCTTCTTCCCACTCACCTCCTGACTTCCACCTCCCTCAGTGCTCAGCGAGAACACCCCTCCTACTGGGAAGCCCCCCAGCCAACACCCATTGACGGGGACCCCTCGAGATTCGCAGCTTCCCGGGGCAGGCACTTGTTGGACTCTGCTGCCACGTCCCTAGCACTGTGCCAGGCCCACAAGCGGCTCAGGACGTAGCTTCTGGGGACACGGGGGTGAGTTGAAGTGACCCGTGCATGCCTCCTGCCCAAAAACTGCCTTCTCCAACCCCTGCAGGTGGCAGTGCGTTAAGAGCTCACACCCAGACCACAGGGCTTTGGGCAGTGCCGAGGGGACCTGGGTCCCCTCCAGCAATCACCCTGGGACCCTGGCACCCGGAGTTTCAGCCCCAGATTCCGTGGCAGAGCCCCGGGGCAGCGGCCTGGGCCTCTGGCCAAGCAGAGTGTAGCTCTGCTCTCTCTCAAACGACAGTGACAATCAGGCAGAAAGCCCTCCCATGACACGGACCATGGCCTTGTCAGCCTTTACAGGAAGCTAGGTCTGGACACTGCTGTGTCCCTGGATGTCTCCGGAACAGCCTCCATCAGAGCTCGGCTGGACCCGCTGTGACGTGTTTCGGGGGGACCCTGTCTGGGCTGGGAGGAACTTGGCTCAGCTGGGACGGAGACCCACTTTCTACCACACACCCTACTGGGTGGCCAGAATTTTCTATTAATAGCTCCAAAAAGAAAACCCCAAGGCCCAGTTTAATTCAAAAAGCCAAAGCCAGGGCTTTGTTGCTGTCCTGGGGTGGACGGCAGACTCAAGAGCCCTCAGCTCCCGCCTTTCCCCGGACATGACGCTGAAGGGAGAATCAGAATCAGAACACAAAAATCTCTTTCTCTGGGGACACCTGACGCCACCTGGGGTCCCAAACTGTAATTCTCAGGGGAGAGTGGGCGGAGGGCAGCTGATGTGCAGACGGGAGCTGGGGACAGGGAATGGTCAGAGAAGGCTCCGTGCAGTGACCGGGCCCACGGAGGCTGGCAGGAGGGGCCCGGCGACTTTGGCACCGGGGGATAGAGGGAAATGTTCCTCCAGACTGTGTGACAGCCACCAGGGCGGGGTCGCTCGCCTTCTGCAGGCAAACGCCCTGCCCCCGCATTCTCTGCCCGGCCCCACTGCTGCCAGCGAGAGCCCAGAAAGGCCTTCCGGACACACACTTCTGACGCCTGAAAACCCTCCTTCCTTTCTCTGGAAGTTACTGGAAGATGCTGAGAGGGCTAAGCGTGGGACAGGATGGGCTGAGTGAACTCTGGGAGGAACAAAACTTTGTTTAAAAACATGAAAGAGGCTGGACGCAGCAGCTCATGCCTGTAATCCCAGCACTTTGGGAGGGCAAGGCGGGAGGGTCGCTTGGGCCCAGCTGCTGTGAGCTGTGATGATGCCCTTGCACTCCAGCCTGGGTGGAAAACACCAAAGATGTCGATCTTTTTCCTAAGAGAAAGGAAACTGTCACCGACCGCTCTGTCTAAACAACGAATGGTATTTACCCAGGCCCCTGGGGACGGTGAGTGCTACCAGGCACGCGCGGCAGTTGATGCCCGAGAGAGGGGCCGAGGGAAGGACGCGGTTAGAGCAGCTGCTCCGGGCTGGGATTTACGGGAGTTTTTAGAACCCGGGGTCTCACCCACGACCATTCTGCCTCTCAGGGGACACTGAGCCACGTCTGACGACATTTGTAGTTGTCATGACCAGGGGGTGGTCCTGGCACTGCGGGTGGGGGCAGGGACGCTGCTCAGCACCCCGCAGTGCCCAGGACGGCCCCGCCCCAGAGAACGACCTGGCCCCAGTGTCCACAGGGCTTTAGAGCATGTCCCCTTGAGAACAAGTGCGTGCAATCACTGAGATGAAAAGGAAACTTGATTTAAAAAGTCCGTCAAGGCCGGGCGTGGTGGCTCACGCCTGTAATCCCAGCACTCTGGGAGGCCGAGGCGGGAGGATCACTTGAGGTCAGGAGTTCGAGACCAGCCTGAGCAAGAGTGAGACCACCGTCTCTACTAAAAATAGAAAAAATTAGCTGGCCAACTAAAAATAGAAACAAAAAATGAGCCAAGCTTGGTGGTGGCGCCTGTAGTCCCAGCTACTCAGAAGGCTGAGGCAGGAGGATCCCTTGAGCCCAGGAATTTGATGTTGCTATGAGCTAGGCTGACACCACGGCACTCCAGCCTGCGTGACAGAGAGAGACTCTGTCTCAAAAAAATAAATAAAATAAAATAAAATAAAAGTAAAAAGCCTGTCTGGTTGAAGGGACACGAAACGACCCACCTGAGGAGGAGGCACCTGGATCAGATCCCAGCCACGCGGAGCGGCTCTGCTTCCACGGGAACATCCAGAGCCGCTGTGACCGCTGAGCCCAAGCAGAGCAGCCCGTGGGGACACTCCTGGGATGCCGGCGCTGCCTGGTCAGCAGTTATGGGCAGCCAAGTCCTGGCTGCTGTGCTTTGGGCCCCGGGACAAGGCCCTGGAGGGAGCCCCACGCTGGCCGGAAAGCCCCTCACCGGGCCGCTCTGCCCGCTGCTACCCCCTGGTGGCCTGCCCACACAGGCGTGGGCTTGAGAGGGGCCATAGACACCCCAGATGGGGAAACTGAGGCCCTCGGAAGGCGCTGGCTCCTGCAGCAAGTCTGAGGCTCCTGGTAGAACCACCCAAGCCTCCACAGCTCCCACCAGACCCCGAGAGCACACCTGGTGGCTCTGGTTCCCTGGCCCTACGGTTACCTGGGCCCTTGCCCGAGGCCTCCAGCTTGCGGAGCTTGGCGATCTCGTCCTCGGTGATGGTAGTCATGTCCCGCCAGAAGTCCGCATTCTTACCTTGCTCCAGCTCCATGTACACCTGGGCAGGGGCGGGGGGCAGAGTCAGGGTGGTGCGAGCCCTCAGGCAGGGGTGCAGTGGGCGGTGGGGCTGGTGGTACCTGGATGTCCTCTAGCAGGTCCTCCATGTCAGCCACGGTGAGGCCATTCAGGAAGGTGTACGGCTCATGCATCTCCACGGCCAGGTCGTCGTCTTCGGCGCTGATGTACTTGGCCAGCAGGTCAATGGGCTTGGCCCGCCCATCCCGGATGCGGATCTTGGAGCTGTGGGGACAGGGGCGGCAATGTCAGAGCTGGGAGGACACCCTCCCTCCTCAACACACGGGTCAGAGGCTGGCCCTGGTCTCCCAAGGGAGCCCCTTGACTGGGCAGGCCTGAGCTGGGAGGAGCCTCAGATGCCATTAAGTGTGAGCCCTTTGCTGGGACCGGTACAGTGGGCTGGCAGCATGGCACCACGGGGCCAGGGCCAGGCGGAAACCCATGAGTGAGGGAGCCGTGGGTCAGAGTGATAGCAGTGCAAAGGCCCTGGGGTGAGCATGAGCTTGCCGTGTGGGGTCCAGGCGGCTAGTGGGGCCCCCACACACCGCAGCTTGGCCTGCTGGAGGTGGAAGTTGTCTTCTTGCTCCTCCCATGTCTTAAAGTGCTCGGCCTCCTTCTCTCGCTGTAGCATCTCCAACTCCTGCTCCCGCATGGCCTTCTCCCGCTCACGCTCCAGCCGCAGCTGCTTCACCTAGGGGCGCACGAGGAGGCTGAGGGTGGGGCGGGGCGGCCGTGCAGACGCACGACGGGGTCCCCTGCTGCCCTCACAGGCCATGGGTCTGCTGGGGTTGGGGTATGAACCCAGACCTGGCCCTGCCCACTTGTCCTGGGCATAGGGGTTGGTCCAGGGACACCTAGGACAGGAGGTGCCCTCTCTCTGCAGCAGGCTCAGCAGCTCGGAGTGGCTGGGCCATTCCAGCCACCTGCAGGGGGCATCTGAGCATGGAGCCCAGAGGACACAGAGCCCAGATGGGAGGGAAACGGCCCCTAGATCCAGCCATGCCTGAAGCCTGCACCCTGGGACTTCCCTCGTAAGCCAGTTCTATGTCACCTGGCCTCCGGGCCCTGGAGAGGGAGGCCTGGTACAGCGCGGGGTGGGGCTCCCACCTTCTGCAGCTCTAGCCGGTTGTCCTCCTGGATCCTCTTGTTGCGCTCCTTCAGCTCCTTCTCCTCCAGATGGCCAATCCCCTTCTTCTCCAGGGCCTGCGGGGTAGCTCCGCTGAGCACAGACTCTGCCCCGCCCCTCCCTGCCACCGTCCCAGGGAGCTGTCCACACCCCCCAACCCGGGAGTGCGAGCGGCCAGTGCAGAGGAGCGAGCTGCTCGCGGCCACGTCTTCTCACTGCCACCCCAATGCACTCAAAGCACACAGATGGGACCCCACCGTGGGCGAGACATGGCGAAGACACAGAACAGAGGCGCCAGCCTCCCCAGTGGGAACTGTGGCTGCCACCGCCAGGAGGGTCTGGCCCAGGACCTGGTGACTCCTGTTTTACATGGGAGCCCCGGGGTGCTGGCGCTGTGAGGGTCAGGCCCTTAGTGAGTGGGAACCCCTGACCAAGTGTGGGGAGAGCAGGGGTGGCGGGTTAAGGAGGACGCTCAGTAACCAACCTTGCCCGGGTCACCACAAGCGGGAGGCAGAGGCTCCCACACTCCCAGGCCACGGGCAGTCCCCGCCAACAGGGGCATCTCTCTCCATGTGTTCACTCGAAGGCAGATGCATGGGGCATGGGGGCTGCACCTGGTCACCCCGCCCCAGCCTGGAGACCCCACACCCTTGACATCATCTCGTGGTGGCTGCCCAAGCCTAGTGCTGAGCCCCGTGCCCCTCACCCACCCCTCCCGGGGGCTCTCAGGATCCCACGGAAAACACGCCTTCAGGGCAACTAGGGCTGGCTAGCTGGGGACCACCCCACGGATGCTTGGGCCACTCCATGGTCTCCCCAGGCCCACCTGGGCCACCAGCACTCAGGCTAGCGGTGGCCACACTTCCCACCTCCGCACTGCAGAGAAGGGCAGCTGAGGGCACGGGTGAGTCCCAGGGCCCGCTGTGGCGCCCAGCATGTGGCACCCCACACGTGTGGTGCTGAGGTCCTGGGAGGCAGCGCCCTGACAAAGGGCAGTGGGGGCCCTGTGTCAGCTGTGACCTGAAAGGTGAGGGCAGCCCTGGCGGGAGGACGGGTGTCCAGGCAGAGGTGGATGGAGCTTGCTGTGTTCAAGACACCAGTAAGAAGCCACCTGGGGATGTCACGGCTTCCCATTGTGCGAGCACAAAGCCAGTGCCGGCCTGCTCCCTCTGCCCTCCCTCCGCCCTCCACTGGGGGGCGCTGCTGTGGGTTGAACTGTGTCCCCCACGAAGACACGTCACGTACCAACCCCTGTGAGCTGTGACTGTGACCTTATTTGGAATTGGGTCTTTGTGGATGCTGGCTGGTGAGGATGAGGTCACCCCCCGAGGAGGACGGGCCCTGATCCAGTGACTGGCGTCCTTATAAGAGGGAAACTCAGACACGGGAAAGAGAAGGCTGCGTGAGGACGCAGATATGGGGGAGACGGCTGAGGACCACAGAGGCAGAGACTGGCTGCGTGCTGAGCGACACCCAGGCTTTGCCGGCAGCCACCAGAAGCCAGGAGAGGCAGGAAGAATCTTCCTCCCGAGCCCTTGGAGGGAACTTAGACCTTTGAACACCCTGATTTCAGACTTCTGGGCCTCCAGAACTGAGAGATGATAAATTCTATTGTTTTTCTTTATTTTTTTGAGACAGAGTCTCACTCTGTCACCCAGACTAGAGTGTAGTGGCATCATCACAGCTCACTGCAGCCTCGAACTCCTGGGCTCAAGTGATCCTCCAGCCTCAGCCTCCTGAGTAGCTGGGACTACAGGTGCCACCATACCTGGCTAATTGTTCTTATCTTTTGTAGAGATGAGGTCTTGCTATGTTGCCCAGGCTGGTCTTGAACTCCTGGGCTCAAGTGATCCTTCTGCCTCGGCCTCCCAGAGTGCTGGGATTACAGTGTGAGCCACCGCGCCTGGCCAATTCTGTTGTTTTAAGCCGTGTGCCCGAGGCTGGTGCAGGATGAAATGACCAGCTCAGAGACGACACAGGGCCCGTAATCGTGGAACCCTGTTTTGGGGTGTGACGCTAAGAACCTGTTCTCCAGTCACAACTGAGGCTGGGCTGGTGTTCTGGGCAAAGACTGACTCTCACACTGCAAGAGACTGTTAATGGCAGCAAGGCTGACGGTGACAGAAACTGGCGTGTGGGCACACGTGTATGTAAAAGGAACTCTTTCACGACAGAGCACAGGCTGGGAGTGTCCGCCGTGAGTGCCAGGGGCTCTCGAACCAAGAAATTGTGCAGAGTACACAAAACAGAAGTCCTTAGAGAAGGAGGAAGGCCTGGGGACAGTGCGGTCCCAGACTGCATGACAGGAGCTGCTCACCTTGCTCCAGATGAAGGTGCCCAGGAGGTTGTTGTCTCCGAAGGGGTTGTCGGTGTTGGTATAGCCCATGTACTCTTCGCCCCAGCCCATCTTCTCCCGCTTCTTCCGCTCCTTGGCCTCCTTCTTGGCGAGCCGCCGGGCGCGCTTCTCCTCAGGCGTCTCGAAGGCCTTCATCAGCTCCTCCTGTTGCTTCCGCTCCTCGCGCAGCCGCAGCCGCTCCTGCAAGCTCTGCTCGTGGCTCAGGGCGGCCGCTGCAGCCCGGGGGCTCTGGCAGCGCCCTGTGGACGTGGAGTTGGACCCCGAGGAGCCCGGGGACCAAGAGCGTGCACGCCGGTGGCGAGCCCATGAACCCCGCTGCTCCTTATCCGAGTCGGACTGAGAGGACCGGTCCCTCGAGCGCCACCGTGGTGGCGGGGGACTCCGGCTGCGCCTCCCTGGCCGCTGCCATGGTTCTTCCTCTGAATCTGACCTGCAGAGAGGACCCGCAAGAACCTGCTTAGTGCCTGCTGCTCTGACACCTGTTCGACAGATGCTTACTGGGTGCCTGCAAGGGGCCAGGTGTTGTTCTAGGTTCTGAGGACACAGCAGTGCCCAAAACATTGGTGTCTCCTGCCCTCCCTGGGCTCACGGTCCAGTGCGTCCCACCAAGGAATACATCAATAAATAAACATACAGTGTCATACCAGAAACATGAGCCACAACAGCAATGTGGGACCATGGGGGTGGGCTGCACGTTACGGAGGGCAGAGAGGGCCTCTCTGGGGAGGCAACATTGAGCAGAGCCCTGGAGGAACTGGGGGACGCAGCTATGGGAGGACCTGGAGGAAGAGCATTTGAGGCAGAGGGAACAGCGAGGGGCCCATGTGGCTAGGACAGAGTGGGGGGGGGATGGGAGGAGGTATGGGCAGAAGTCAAACTGGGGTCACCAGTGCAGAAGTTATATGGGTACAAACCAGAGGACCTGACTACATCTGAGTTGTCAAGGGAAGGCTTCTCAGGTGGCAGTAGTGTTTAAACTGGTCCTATAGGATGGGCAGGAGTCAGGTGGGGTAAAATTGGAAAGAGCAGGGAATGAATGGTGTGTGCAAGCCCCTAGGGATGGAGTCTTTAATAGTCAGGGGTCTTTGAATACGGAGAACAAGTACCAAATATTTTGTTAAATGCTTGCATCAAAAAAATCTAACCTATGCAAACCAATCATTTTGGAGCTCTTAAATATTGACCACAAACTCAATCAAATTTTCATAAACAGTATCAACTGTAATTACATATCTCATGAGGCTAATCACCACAAATAACTCAAATACCAGAAAAACAGGAGACCAAAAAACACAAAGATGAAATTAACATGACTTACTGCTACACTTGAGCCAATATTAATATATCAACAGCTAGGGCTTAAACAAGGGTCAGCAAACTTTTTCTATATAAAGAACAAGACATTAAAAACTTTAGGGGTTTGCAGACCATACGGTCTAAGACACAACCGTTCAACTGTGCTGTTTTATCACAAAAGCAGCCGTGGACAGTACATAAACAAGTAAGCATGGGTGGGTTCCAATGAAACTTCACTTCTGGACACTAAAACTTGAATTGTGTATAATTCTCACGTGTCATGGAATATGTGTCAACTTTGGATTCCTCTACCTCTACCCTCAATTTAAAAATGTAAAAATGATTCTTGGTTCACAGACTGTGCAGTTTGCTGACCCCTGGATTAAACCATCTTTTCATTAACTCCATTCTGCTACTTACATCTTCCTGGAATTCCCGAGGTGGCAATGACCTTACCAGACTCAGAAGGAAAAGCCACCTTGTGAACTTACCACGAAGCTGTGTTTTTACTGCAGCCACTCTGGCTGAAGTCCTGTGCACATCTTGAGGACACACGTTAACATGGGCCAGAGCAGGGCAGGACTGGCCTGAGCGTCACAGCCACTAACGGGCTGGGCCAAAACTGGGACTCAGGTCTGGGAGTCAGTCCCCGTCACTGAGCTGGTTACTATGTACCAGCATAAACTCCAGGCATGTCTAGCAGGTACCTTATCTCCAGAAGAAAAGGACTGTGGGCTGCAGGGAAGCTGAGACTCAGGCCCAAGGAGTCAACAGTGAGTCCTGCCACCTGTCCCCGCCTCTTCCCTCTCACTCCACCTCCGTTAACAAGTGTCCTCACCTCTACTTCCGAAATCTCTCTCCAATCTACCCACTTTACCACTGTGCCTCCCTCTCACCAAGGCTGCCTTCATCTTGTCTGTATCATCCTCCTCCCTAGTGCTGCTCTTGCCTACCCCAGTCATTCCTTCACCTGGAAGCCAGAGAAGGGGTGCAAAGGTGAGCCAGACCACATCACTCTCCCGCTCAAAGTCCTCTCACGCTCCCCATATCCCTCTGAGTAACGACCAAACTTGGCCACGGCACGCAGGGATCTATGTGATCTGCTCCCCGCCGCCTCGCTCACTTCGTTCCTCGCCCACTCCGTTCCTCATCTTCCTCTCCAACCACCAGGTGCCCGGCCGGGAGCGCCTCTCGCTTTCCCTTCCGCTGCCTAGTTAATTCCGACTTGTGCTCAGACCCCCCTCTCCAGGAAACCCTCCCTAAGTCGGGACCCTGCCGTCTCCCCGAGCTCTCCATCCCTGGGTCCGGAGGTCCGGAGGGCAGGAGCCGGGTCCCCGACGCGGCCCCACCTGCGGTCTCGGCTCCGTCGCCTCCGTCTGCGCCGTCGCTCGTCCTCCCGGCGCCGCCGGGCTCGCCGCCCATGGCCCCCGCTCCGGCTTCGGCTCCGGCTCCGACTTCCGCTCTGGCTCCGTTGCCTTCGGCCCCTGCGACCCGCGGACCGCGAGCGCGAGCGTGTGTCCCGACCCATCGGGTGGGACGGTGTCCGCGGCGCGGACACAAACAGCCGGGATCTACGTCGGGGGCCTTCCTCGATGGCGGCGCGCGCCGGGCTGCCCTGTCCGCGCCTGAAAAGGGAAACAGGAACCCACCCCGCCGGCCCAGCCCTCGGGGCTCCAATGCCCTGGACCCTCCTCTCTGTCTGAAACTGTGACCATGATGCCCTCGGTCGGACTGTCCACTCCGGGATGGGGGCGTCGCCCTTCAGGCAGTGCTGGAGGCAGCCGCAGGCGGGTCCTCGCCCCTCAGGGGGCCTGAGGAACTGTGGGCGGGGCCAAGGCAAACCAGAAACTGTGGGTGGGCGGGCCCTGGAAAGGCGGGACCAGGAAGAGGCGGATTCAGACAGGGGCGGGCCTCCGTGGGCATGGCCAGGGGCGTGGCCAAGGGAGGCGTGTCCGGGGATTGAAAGGAAGGCGGGAAACCGGGAAGGTGGTGGGTTCCGGGCAGCTCCGGAGAGGGTAGTGGGCGGGAGCGGGAACGGAAACTGAGTCTTAGATGCTGGGCTATGAGCCTCATCGTTATGCCCCACCACCTGCCCATAAATACCTACGTATTTCGGGAGCTTAGCTTTTTTATAAAAACACCTTGGATAACTGCTGGATTCCCTATCACCCCATTTGTAGGTGGGAAACAGACTTGGAGTAGGAAAGTCACTTTAACACCTGCCTTCCTAACCCAGGTCATCTAGATTGTTTGCCACTGCCACCACCCCGACCCAGTTCTATTTTATTTTATTTATTTATTTATTTATTTTTTTGAGACAGAGTCTCACTCTGTTGCCCAGGCTAGAGTGAGTGCCGTGGCGTCAGCCTAGCTCACAGCAACCTCAAACTCCTGAGCTCGAGCGATCCTCCTGTCTCAGCCTCCCGAGTAGCTGGGACTACAGGCATGCGCCACTATGCCCGGCTAATTTTTTTCTATATATATTTTTAGCTGTCCATATAATTTCTTTCTATTTTTAGTAGAGGTGGGGTCTCGCTCTTGCTCAGGCTGGTCTCGAACTCCTGAGCTCAAACGATCCGCCCACCTCGGCCTCCCAGAGTGCTAGGATTACAGGCGTGAGCCACCGCGCCCGGCCCCGACCCAGTTCTAAACACACGGGGCTGGGAGTGCCTGTGCTTGGAAGATGGTATTTAATGATTTTTAAAAAAGCTAACTTTTAAAAATGGTTATTTTAAAAAAATGCAACTTCGTAACACTTCCCCTAAACGCTGGCTTTGTGTGCTGTGCTTGGTGTGAAGGTGAGATCGGAAACTCCCCTGCCGCTGTCAGGAAGGACCCTGCTGGTCCTGGGAGGTGGGTTGTCATGGTGACAGATGGCCCAGACTGGGAGGAGAGCCTGGCCCATGATTTTAAAACTTTGGCTGCATCCCTGCAAGTATCTGAAAAGCTAAGCACGTTTGCGATCAGCGGCACGTTCAGCCTGTAAGTTAGCCGTGCCATTTGTATTAAATCTGCCTCTGTGTTAATAACTGCATTTTCGAGGGGCTCCCTTATGGACAGGATCTGACTTTCAATGCAGTTTTTCAAACTGGGGGCCCTGGAGAAATATTCTCCCCACAGGAGGTCCGGATGTCACTCAATTTGAGCAACTGTGGTAAAATGAGTGCAAACTTTGGGGAGTGTCTGTTCCTAGGCACTGGGCTGCACTGATGTCAGAAGCTTTGAAATGTTTTCCAAGCTGAGCTGGAACTGGAAGGAGGCCGTAGCGGTTACGGTGCTGGGTGCTGTTGCTCTTATAATAAATCCCACGAAGGTTGCTTTCCCCCTTGAGACTCGAAGTCCGCCCTCAAATTCCCACCAGACCACTGGAAGCCAAAGAGGCAAACAGACGCGGGCCGATGCTCAATACCCGATTTATTAGAGATCTCTTCCACATAAAAAGAGGGGGGTGGCAGGTATGGGGGGCGGGCGGGGGCCCGGGCTGCATATGAGTGTCATTTGGGGCCAACAGAGGCTGTTGTTTCAGAGGTGCCCACGGTTCTGGGTTTGAGGAACACATCACCCGCGTCTGTGCCACGGGCTCGGTGCTCCAGATTGTCACGCGCCAGACGGCGGGGCAGAGGAATGGAGTGGAATCCTGGTGGGAGTTAAGACACACGAGGTTTGCAGTTTTTGTTTCCGGAATCAGTTCATCCATAAAAAGGGGTTCGGGGTGGGGACGGGTGGTGGGATGGAGGAGCCCCCAGAGAAAAGGAGACGGAGGGCGCTTGTCCCGGGGCAGGGACAGAGGGGCTGTGGCGACAGTACCATGGCAAGGTACAAGGACAAGGAGTATTGCACTGAGCGGGACAGGGGACACGTCAGGATGGCTTCAGGGGGACAGAGGCTGATGAGGAGTGGGGGACATATGGGAGTTTCCACCTTGTCAGTCTCAGAGAAAATGCTTTTGTGTTTACAGTACAGGAAATGGGACAGTGTCCGTGTTCTCAGCGACAGCAGCCATCAGAGACATGAGGCAGGAGGGACGGTGGGCCTCGGCCACCTGGGTATTTACAGACTCCTGGGGCGGGGACAGCTGGGTGGGTCCTTCCTCGCTGGGGGTCTGAGAAACGTTATAAATAGGTCTTGCCTTCCTGTCCCCTACCCGGAAATAACAAACGGCCGCTGCCCCTCGCACGGTCTGTAGAATACGTCAGCATCGCCTTGCAGTTCTCTGGAAAGGAACCAAAATAAAAATGCAACCAACACAAAATGGGTCTCCAACAGGGCCTTGGAGACTTAACACAAAAATAGAAATATTGTGATGTCCATGGAAGTTTGCAAATTTCTCCTGCGGGTGAGCGAATGACGGAGACTCGTGTGTCCTGGGAGTCGCTCAGCAGAGCTGAGGGGGCCGTCCGGGACATGGTGCCTGTTGCTCTGGCTTATCCCCACGGGCTGGTGGGGTCTCTGGTGCCATCCCTGTTCATCATCCAGGTCCCAGATGCCCCTTCTGCCTTCTGCCCTGTCTGTTCCAGGGGCCGGCCGGGATTGATCGGGAGGCTGGGCACCAGCAGGTGGGCACCAGGATGTGACTCAAGCCCGAGGCCACTTGCTGGGGCTGGACAGACACTCCTGGGCAGGGGGCGAGGAGGACCCCAGATGGGCTTGTTTGGATCCATCCTCTGAGCCACCCAGTGGCTGGTCCACGCTGAGGGCTCTTTCCTTTCCTGGGCCGAGACTCGAGGAGCTGCCTGAGGGAATGTCTGTCCCTGCCAGGGAGAAAGGCCCTGGGGGTGCAGCCTGGTTCTCCACGGCTCAGCGGGGCACAGGCTGTGGGAGGGTACGGGGAGGGACCTGAGCAGCAGGACACAGCAGCATGTAGGAGCTTGTGACAGGCTCAAAAACAGTCCAATCCTCGCAGGAGGTTCCGGCTGATCTGGCCCCATGTCAGGCTCTGCTGGGGAGGCACGGCTGGAGGAAGATTCTCCCAGAATGTGCAACTTCTGCTCCGAGCCCGACCCCAGCTCCTCCAATCCTAGGCTGTGTCACTGGGGAACCATCACCAACATGCCTGTCTCTGGAGTCCCGTGTAACGGGCAGGGTGGGGGTGCATCCACAGGGGCAGGTGTCACTCTGCTCTAACCAGTGCCCTCTAGATGCAACAGGGGCCCTGGCAGCTGCCCCATCGGGCTCTGGGCTCCATGGCCCCACTGAGGGTACAAGCCCAAACTATGTCTTCTCTCCTCCTTCGATCCCCATGGGAATGACATCACTTAAAAGTCAATGAAGGAAACGCTCCGGGGAGAGGGGTCTGCCCCTCTAGGCTGTGCCTGGGGCAGAGGGGGTGGGGTGGGGGGTGGCCGTCACACGTCAAGGCCGGCCTGCCCGCCAGCCCTGAGCCATCTCCAGGACACAGGCTCTCTCTGGAAACTCTGAGGCCCGGCTCGGCCTCCTGGTCTGTCTCCGGCTTTGAAGGGGCATCTCACGTTGCTTGGAATGTCTTTGCTAGATGCTGCGTGGTCCACGCTGGGATGGGGGACATGTCCCCAGCCCCTCCAGTGTGCGTCTGGAGTGTGGGCACCCGAAATTCTTGCTCACGGGGCCCCAGGGAGGTGGGGTCAGGAGGTCTTTCCCGAAGCGGGGAGTGCCTGAGTGGCGAGACACACAGATGCTGAGGGGCTTGGCCAGGTGAGGGCCGTCCCCGAGGCCACCGCTAAGAGCAGAGGTCCTGTGCTGAGGCCCTCAAACCTGAGCTGAGGGAGGGAGGGTCTGCTTCCGGGAGGGGGGGCGGCCCCTGTGCTCTCAGGCTCTCGGGCACCCCAGTCAGTGAGGGACAGAGGCAGAGCTGGGGGACCCTGCCGTCCCCTCTGCAGGTCACAGGCTGAGGCTCGGAGTGTGATGTTGGCCGGGGCGGCCGGGATATGGGGTCCCGGATCCTGGAAGGTGGCAGGAATGGCCTGGTCCCCCAGAGAGAAAAATGCAAGCACAGCAGAGAACCGAAAAGTGCAGTGGGATGGAGTTTCTTCTTTTTCCACTTGTTTTTGTGTCTTTTTTGTTTTTTTCCTAAAAAAGCACACACGTGCTTCTGTCTGTGTGCAAAGAGTAAGGACCCAAAATAAATACATGATTTGACGCTCGGGAAGGTCCCAGTCTCACAGGTACAGGCAGTTGAAGGGGGTGCCGGGGCCCAAGAGGCTTGGTGACCCGGAGCTGTTGGGGCGGAGGGGCTCGGCCGGCGGCATCCATCAGGGGAGGACGAGTTTGGGCCCAGGTGGGCGGGCGAGGTCCGGCGGGGTCTCCCCAGCTCTGGGCCACAGCTGGGTGGGCAGTGCCTCCAGGGAGCGGCCGGGGCGGCAGCGGGCGCTGGGCTCCGGGTGGGGACTGCATAGAAATTACTGCAAGAGGGAAGAGGGGCGGGTGAGGCCTGTGGCGGCGTGAGGCCTCCCCCCAGGCCACCTGCTGGGCCTCCTGCTAGGGACCATGTGCTCCAACAGGCCCCGAGACACTCACCCCACGGCCACTGCCACCTCAGAGAGTCCAGGTCAGGGCTCTGGGCCACCCGCGCCCTCCCGCCCCGGCCTCAGTGTCACCAGGCCTGTCCCTGGGTGTCTGAGGGCTGCACTCTCGGGCCTTGGCCCCGGGCCGCACTTACTGTGTCGCTCTCGCCGTCGGAGGCCGGGTGGGCCTGCGTGCTATAGTGGAGCGGGGAGTACACCCAGCTCCTCTCGTCAGTGGGCTGCGGCGCGTGCAGGAGGGGCGCAGACAGCAGGGTGCGGGAGGCGTGACAGGACAGGGAGGAAGGAAGAGACAGGAGAAAATAAAAGAGGCGGGTCCCCCACAGGCGGGGCAGGGGCTCAGCCCTGGCTGCCCTCTCTGACGGTGCACCTGCCCCCAACTGGACGGCCTGGGCTCAGCGGGCGGCGGCAGCAGGAAGCGCTAGTGCGGTCAAGGCAGGCCTGAGACAGCGAGGCAGCGGGTGACAGAGACGGGAGGGAAAGGGGCAGGGGTGCGACCTGGGCCACCGTGTCCTCCTCCTCCTCAGCCCGGCTCCACTCAGCCCCCCACCTGCCTGTGACGACAGGGTTCCTGGGTTCTCGGGTGCCCACCCTGTTTTACAAGCACCCGGAAGCCTCTCAGGACTTGGCCCAGCCGCCCATGTGGCCCAGGGCCCTGAGCCCGGCCAAGGGACAGGCCGATGGTACTTCCCTGGTGTGTCAGTTTCGGGGGCTCCTCTGGCCCCACCCCACCCTCTAGGTCTGCTCCCACCTTTCCTGCTCCCCACCCTGGGGCTGCCTGGCCCCGCCCCCGTGCCCCATGTGCTCTCGCCGGGCCTCGACACACACCAGCCCCGACCGCACCCACCAGGGCGTCCCTCGGCCCCTGTACACTTGTCATGGCCACAACCAGCCCGTCCCTCCTCCGTCTGGTCAGGACAGTTGTCCACCGGCGGCCCAACTGCCCATGCCTCCTCCTCCTTGTCCCCTGGGGTCCTACCCACTGCTGGGACCTGCCCATCTGCCTGTGCCAGCACCTCTGTCACCCGGGCTGGTGTCTTCACAGCCTTGAGGAAGGCCCCCTCTCCCCGGCGCCCTGCCCTGGGCACCTCCCGTGCTCACTGCCTCTACTTGCCTCGGGCCGGCTCCAGACTCCCTCTGCCCGGGAGACCCCCCCCAACCTACACCCGCAGCTCCTGCCAGATCCCCGTCCCCCCCCCCCCCCCCCGGCGCAAGCCCCCCGGACACCGACACCACGCAGCTCGCTCCAGCCCGAGGACGGCTCAGGCACCGAGGCACCGCGACTCGGGGCGCAGGCCCCCTCACTCCTTCAGGCGATCGCAAATGCCAGGCAAGAACCCTGCCGCGGGGAGCGAGGGGTTGGACTCTGCCTCCAGCCCCACAGCGCAGTACGAGGGCCGCACCGACGGCTCCATGGGCACCACAAATGTGGGCCCAGAAAGGGTCCTCACCTGGACCCTGGGGGAGGCCGGCAGCGGCCATCGGGTCCAGTGGCCACTTCAGAGCCGACCTCCGGGAGGGCCACCCTGGCTGGGCTGGGCAACCGCCCCAGGGCAGGGACAGTGGACAACTGCACGCTCTTGCTACCGCGCTAGGAAGAACAGAACAGCAGCCTCCCTGTCCTCCAGCAGCGGGGACAGAAAGGGCCCCTCACTGCCCAGCTGAGGGGAAGGCTGGGGGACAGCGGCAGCCGGGATCCAGGATGCCGCTGACCCCACAGGGGCCTGGCCTGGGGGCACATCCCTCGGACCCCCGGCCCTCATGCTTTGCCTCTGCTGCGCCCGCACCAAGGCCACCCTCTTCCTTCTAAATCAGGTATTTTTCAAAGTCCAAGGCGGCCCCTCTCTGGGCAGCCTCTGCAAACTGCTCTGCTACCAGGTGACCCAGCAGGGGGCTGCTGGGCTCATCTGGCCCCTCCCCCTCCCAGCAGAGCCCTCTCTGGGCAGCTGGGGGATCAGCTCTGGGGTGTCCCACCCCCACCCCAGCGGACTTCCTGCTGCAGGGGCTGCCTGGAGGGGTCTGGGGAAGTGGCCTCCACCTCTGGGGTCAGCCCCGGCACACACTGGTGCTCAGAGAGGCCTGTGGATGGGGCCAGGCTGGGGGCAGCCCCAGACAGGGCCTTGTAAGAACAGAAGTTCCTGCTCCAGGCCTGTGCCTGTCCTGCTGTGCAGCTCCGGGTAGTTCCCCAGCCTCTCTGGGCCCTAGATCACTGTTCACAATGACAACGACACGCCCTGAAGCTACATCGGAGCCACACGGTGCCCCAAGGGAAACTGCGGGAGAGTGTCGGCCTGGGTTTTGTCTAAACTGTGTGCTCCTGCAGGTCCCAGGGTAGCGAGGCCTTGGCTTCCCTGTCTGTGAAATGGGTATGGAGATGCCAGCTCCTCCCCACCTTGGCAGCCCTCAGCTGCTCTGACCTTCGTCACAGTCCCTGTGCAGTTGGGCAGACAGCCCTGGTGGCTGGGGACAGCCAGGTCTGGGCCAGTGGGAAGGGTCCACCCGGCGCACCCTGACGTGGCAGGGCTGGCAAGGGGCAGAGGTGGCCCTGAGCCTCAGCTGTGCGCTGTGACAGTGTCCCCATATCAAGTGCCACTTCAACGCAGGACTGAGTGACATTCTCCTATGACGCACACAGCCCTGCGCCCGGCCGGGCCAGCACGGCTATTTCCCTGGCGTCCTTTCGAGGATGGGAGATACTGGGTGCTGTGTTTCGGGCCGGGGACCTGCGGCTCCCTGCTGCCCCAGGCGGGCGCTGCCCTTCTCCCCGGGGTGGCCGCTGCGGTCACTTACAGTGCCCGAGGAGCTCGGCGTCACGGCCCGCAGTCGGCGATGGCGGGGAGAGTAAATCCAGTACCTCCCATCCGTGAACTGCACGGGCGGTGGGCCGGGCGCGGAGGAAGGAAAACAGAGGACACGGATGAGGCCACAGGAACCCCCCCGGCTGGGTGGAGAGAGGTGGTGGGAGACAGCGGGGCTGGAGGCTGGGGACAGGTGACTGCCAAGCGGGAGGTGTGGGGCGGGGTGCCAGGCAGGGGTCTGGCCGAGGCTGCTCCCTTCTCTGCAGCCCGCCCAGGTGTCAGGACACAGACATACGGCACAACTGCCCCAGCCGCCCTCCTACCAACAAGAGACCAGGACGCGCACAAATCAAGCCTGGGGACGGGGTGACGACGGGTCGGGGGGCAGGCACATGGCCCCTCCACCCTCCTCCAGGGCCAGGAGGAGCACAGAGCGGGGCTGTTGGTTATGAGGCCACTGGGTGGGTGCCCCCAAATCAGGCCCTGAGCCCGGCGCCCCAGCCTGTCTGCCGCGGGGTGTGGAGATGAGAGTGGGCAGCTGGGAAGTGGGGTGGTGGGGCTGCAGCCTCTGCCCGTTACCTGGGGCTGTCTGCCCCCCGAGCAGCGGCCCCAGGACCTGCCGCTGAGACTGGACGTCGCAGGCCTCCTCCCTGGCCGCCCCACAGCTGCCTCACCCAGGCCCCCAGTGATGGGAGGGAGGTCCCATGTCCCCAAGCCCAGGCACACCCCATCTGGTCCAGGAGCAGCCACGTGTCCCTGACTGGGGAGCCCTGCTGCCACAGGCCCGGTCCCCTGGCCCTCCTGAAGGACGGAGCCCACCCGGCCACACCCACCATGAGAGGGAGAAGATCTTGTCACCAATAGTGACCAGGCTGCCAAGGACACAGGGCCTTGGCCTCTGCCTGGGCCTTCCTGCAGGGCCGAGTGGCTGAGGGCTCCGGACGATTCCCAGGGAGACTGAGGGACACGGCTGGGACCAAGGCCGTGGCTGGTGGCCAGGCTGTGGTCACAAGGCCGGGAAGTGGGGATGGGGGCAGGCTTGGGGCCTAGGAAGGGCTGGCCTGGCTGGCGAGGGGCCGTCCCACCCTGCTTGGTGAGACCAGGCACAGAGGACGGGTGTGAGAGTGTCTGTCAGGGCGCACGTGTGCCCGACTGTGACGCATGGAGGAGAGACTCCGTGGATGGCCGGGGCGGAGGAGCCCGGGAGACTTACAAAGTAGATGTCGGTGGCAGGTGCGTCCTCCTCCTCCGAGGCCTGGCTGGCGGGTTCCGAGGCCTGGCTGGCGGTTTCCGCTTCGACAGCAGCAGAGGCACCGGCCAAGGACGCCTCCACCCTGGGGACGGGCAGACAGGGAGTCCCGGGCGGGCTCGGGGCCACACCCGCCCTCCCCTCCCCTCCCCTCTCTCTGGGCTCCAGGTAGGAGTTGCCTCAGGGTGTCACAGCTGAGACGAAAGACTCAGGCCGGGAACCTGCTGTGCACCATTTCACGCAAAACAGAACAAGACAAAAAGTCCCAAGAAACCCCACTGGACACCAACCCCAGAAATGCCTTGCTAGCCCAGTGACCCATCTGTGTACCCCCGGGAGGTCACGTTCCTTCTCTAAGCCTCAGTTTCTCATCTGTAAGGAGGGGAAACATGGTACCTGCCCCAAAGGGGTCAGAACCTCTTTCTCCTTTCCATCGAACACTTAGTACATGCCAGGCCCGGCTCTAGAGCCTTCTGTGAATGAACCCAATGACTCTCCGTCATGGGGGTGGGGAGAGGACACTGCTAATGCCCCTGTGTTACAGATAAGGAAACTGAGGCACAAAGGAGCTGAGGAATGTGCCTGAGGCTGAGGCTGGTGGCCAAGGGACAGGTGTGCAATTTTCATCTCACAGATGACACTAAGGACTTGCTCTCCCGCTGTGTTTGAGGTTCGGCTGTTTTTGGCAGAGACTGAAATTTTACATTGCAAGATTCGGCTAATAGCAGAGAGCAGACGGTACCAGGACGTGTGTGTGTGTGTGTGTGTGTGTGTGAGTGTGCGCACGTGTGTTTAAAATACGCTCCCGTGGCAAGGCCAGCCTGGGAATCTGCTGAGAGCGCTAAACAAGGTCTCTGGGAACAAAAATAAAAAAGCATCTAAAACAAAAATCATTAGAAAGGCACAAATTTGCCAACACAGTGACAGAACTGCACACACCAAGGAGATGAGACACAAGTGAAGGCACAGAGGAACCGGATGATGACAGTGGACAAACTGGCTGTAAGAGCCTCCTAGGAAACGTTCGGAGCCTAAAGAGAACGTGCGCCTCATTCCACACGTTTGCGGACATTTAAAACAACAGGTTTTGACCTTGACCATTAGGGTTTTAAGCTATTTTTTAAAAAAGACATAGACTTTTTTAAGGCTACTTTCTTCAAATCAAAACTCAATAAAATTAAAAATAAATATTGGTCGGGCGAGGTGGCTCACGCCTGTAGTCCTAGCACTCTGGGAGGCCGAGGCGGGAAGATTGCTCCAGGTCAGGAGTTCGAGACCAGCCTGAGCAAGAGCGAGACCCCGTCTCTACTAAAAACAATAGAAAGAAATGATCTGGACAGCTAAAAATATATACAGAAAAAAAATGAGCCGGGCATGGTGGCGCATGCCTGTAGTCCCAGCTACTCAGGAGGCTGAGGCAGAAGGATCGCTTGAGCCCAGGAGTTTGAGGTTGCTGTGAGCTGGGCTGATGCCACGGCACTCTAGCCCAAGCCACAGAGTGAGACTCTGTCTCAAAAATAAATAAATAAATATTAAAAAGGTAAACAAATAATATCCTTAAATACTTGGAGGTTCAGAGATGCTCAACAACCCTCCCCTGGGCGCTGTGGACACTGGGGCTGAGTCGTTCTTTGGGGTGGGGCCGTCCTGGGCCCTGCAGGTGCTGAGCAGCGTCCCTGCCTCCACCCTCCATGCCAGGAGCTCCCCCACAGAGCTGTGACAACCACAGATGTCCCCAGACATCACCCAGTGTCCCCTGGGGGGCAGAATCAGCCCCAGCTGGTTGAGAACCACTGCCTTAGATCAAAGGAGGAATTAAAAGCAAATTTATTATCTGTACGACAGAACTACTTTGTGCTAAAACCTCCGGATGCCGTTGGCTCTCCCAGGCCCACAGCAGGTGCCCCGACCTCCCACAGAGCCGTACTCACTCCGCGTCCTCTTCTTTGGGGACCACGATCTCCACGCTGCACGTGGGCTCCACCTGCACCGTGACCTGCTGCAGATCTTCTTCCACGTGCGGCTCCTCCTGGGGCCTGGAGGCAAAGGGATGCTGAGCCTCAGTTTCCCTCCTCGCTCCCCTGCCCCCAGGAGTGCCTGCCGAACTCCAGGTCCAGTCCTGCCGGGGAGCTGGGGGCCTCCAACCTGGGTCTGGTCCCTCTGGTTGTCATACCTAGCCGGGCGTCTGAGTTGGTGGAGAGCCTGCCACCTTGGTCCCTCCTGTGACTCTGGCACCTTGCAGGGCCTGGGGTATAGCAGGTCCTCGGGGTACATTTACAGAATGAGCAAATGGCAGCCCCAACATGCTCAGGTGTCGCGGACGCTGCCCACGACCCTGGGGGTGCCTGAGCTTGGAAGCCGAGGCCCTGACGCAGGCTGCCGGAACATGCTGGCAGCAGACTGGGCATGCACGTCCTCTCTGAATGGCAACCCGAGAGCAGAAAGGCTGCTGACTTGGGAGCCAGGCAGCTGGGCAGAAGGGCGAGTGGCTTCCCACTGCTGGCACCCGGAGTTTCTTTCATTAGTGATTAAAAACCGATTAAGGAAAACAATACCTATTCACTGCCCTGGTGTTAACAAGAACACACCTGGGAACCACCGGAATGTCCCCAGAGGGGCTGGCTGAGTAAGATGAAAGGAAGGGCTCGGGCAGTCCCACACCAGCTGGGAGGATCCCTGCCTACCAGGTGACAAGAGCAAGGTGTGGGTGGCTGCAGAGACACCTCCTTTAGTGTCAAAAGGGAACCACAAGCCTGGGTGTATGCTCGCTTGCGTACTCACAAGACACCTCTGCGGAGACACGAAACCCACAGCCCCAGGGGTTGCTCCCCGCCTGGGGAGGGGATTGGTGCGGGCAGGAGGGAGGCGTTTCGCCACATTCCCTCTTGTACTTTTAAGTTAAAAAAAAAAATTAGTAGAAGAAAAAAGAAGGATGGACAGGCCAAGCTGCCTCAGCTCCCCGGGGCCCCAGGCTGGAAGAAACAGGCAAAGCGTCTAGGAGATTCCGTGCAGTTCTGCAGCCTGGTGCGGACTTAAACCTGCGCCCGGGACAGAACGGTCAGATGCACAGGGGCTCTGGGTGGGGAAACGGAGGCTCGGGGCCTCGCAGGACCCCTGGTGAGACTGAGAGGACAGGGCAGGGGAGGGGACCAGGGTCTCACCTGCCATCCTGTCCGGAAGACTGCGTGCGCCGTCTGCAGAGAGACCCGAAGAGGTGAATCACTAGTCCCCGCCCGCCTACCTGCAGCTACTCCTAGTTCCTCCGCCTACCAGCCTGACCCCGCCCACCAGCCCTGGCCGCCCCGCCCACCTGTACCGGGGCTGCTCTGACGTCTCGGAAGGGGAGCGCTCCGGGATGGAGAGGGAGGTGGACGACAGGGTCGTGGCGATGGAGGCTGTAGTGGCTTCTTCAAAAGAAGGTGGCGTGCAGGGCAGGAGGTCGGGCCGGCCTGCAGGGAGAGGGCGGTGGCACCTGGCAGAACTGCCAGCCCCTCTATCGGTTCCCCTCGGCTGGGCTCACCCTCGAGCCCTCCTGCCTCCTGGGTGCTCCCACCTGCCTCCCAGCACAGCTCTTCACAAGGCAAATTAGGTTGAATTCTGCCTTGTGCAAAGGCTTCCAACAGCTTCTTACAGCTCTCAAAACAGAATCCAAACCCCTGACAGCTGGAGGGCCCTCCCTTCTCCCCTCTGTCCCCTGCTCCCTCTCAGCCCCTCCCACATCTTCTCCAGCCACTCGGGTTCCCTGGCTCTGGCTCCAACACGCAGGCACAGTCCTGCCCCAGGGCCTTTGCACGGGCCGTGCCCCTTCCTCCATGCTATTCCCCAGCCTCTCCCTGCCTGGAGTCCTTGACCCCCAGGGCTGGGAAAGATCTTCTGGACACCCCTGGTGACAGTGACTGTTCGGGAGGCTGTCACCTTCCTGACAGTGCCTTCTATGCTCAGCTCTCCTTGTGGCTCTTGCTGTGGATGCAGTCTCAGCTCCTCACTCCCTGGTGGCTCTGTAGGTCCCTGAGGTGACTGTGAACCCCCGTCCCCTGGGGGCATGGCCCAGCCTCCGGAGGCCTCACGTGGGCCCCTGCAGCCCCCAAGTGCACCTGCTGCACAGCCCTCCGGCTCACCTTCGTCCTCCAGTGTGGGGTAGCTGCGGGCCCCCCGCAGGTCGTACTGCGCATCCTCCCGCTCGCTGGGGATCTGGCTGGCGGAGAAGGCGGCTGTGGGCCCGAGGGGCTTGACAGCCAGCAGGGCCCCGCGTCCCTTCTTGGACGGAGACGACTTCAGGGCTGTGGAAGGAGGAGGGCACAGTGGGTGTTGGCGCTCAGGGCCGCCGGGGCCGTGACAAAGTCCAGGCAGGACCCCCACCGGCCTCCCAGGTCCTCCCGCACACCCAGTCTGGTCTGCACCAGCACTGCCCACCACCTACCCCAGGGACCCTCTGCCTGGCCCCAGGCCAGGGGAAGCAGCAAAGCCGCTTCGTGCAAAGGCCGGCTCCGCCACGCTACTGGGGAGTGGTTACCCGGCCTGTCCACGCAACTCTGTCTAAGATGAGACACGTGGGGACTAGCACTGCATCTGCCCCCCACCCCAGGGCCCTCCCGACACGAGGCAGAAGCAGCCACCACGCTTGCCAAGCTTGCCTGGGCCTCATCCCCTTCTACTCTCCATCCTGGCCTGGCAGTGCCCCCGTGTTCAGTTGGGCACTGGTGTTAGAGAGGCCATGGCCCAGTGCGAAGAACCTGGTGGCTGTGTGACCTGGGGACTTGGCTTGGCCCCTCAGGGTCCCAGGGCAACAACAGGCTTGGGGGGCCAGGTGACACCTTGCTGTCCTCACTGCTCTATTCTTAGGAGGCAGGTGACAGTGCAGAGCCCCCGCACGGGGCCTACTGCCCCTAGAATGGCCCAGCACAGCTTCTGGTAAACAGCAGGCGCTCAGTTTGCCTTGTGACACCAGGGAGGACAGCCCAGGCGGTGGTGTGCTGGGAAAGCCTTAACAACTGGCCCTCTGGAGACACAGCCAGGCTGTGTGGTGGCCGCCAATTCCCACGGTGGAAAATACCAAGGAGAGGGCCCTGCCAGGGAGCTGGGGACAGAACTGCAGGGCTGGCTCTGGAGCTGGCCCCAGGGGACTGCGCCTGGCCCCGGGCTGGGAGAGTGGGCCCCGTCTGCGGGTGCTGGGCATTTGGCGTGCCCATCCCTGCCGCCTCCTGAAAGTGACCTCCCCGTGGGCACGCATGAGGACGCGGCTGGGACAGCAAGGCCCGCACCGAGACCACTCGTGTGCTGGCAGACACTGGCTGAGTTCCTCCTGTGTGCCAGGCCTGTGCCGGCAAACCCCGAATCCCGCCTTCCCTGTCACTGTTTGACCTGTGGACCACCCCCCGACAACACCCTGTGGGGTGGTGGCCACCTCCCTGGCACCCTGGCTACAGTGATGCTGTGGGCAGCTGGGCCAGGCCCACCCATCCCGTGTACAAATACGCTGTACCCTGATGACCCTATGCAGTTGGGGAACCGAGGCACAGAGGGGTGTTGCTGCTCAAGACCACAGGGCCCGGCCAGGGCCACACCAGGATTCTGGATGCAGGCTCTGGACCCCTGCGCCACACCCCCGTGCTGGGCAAACACCCCCCGACCCCATTCCCTGGGTGAGGCCCCTGGCCCGGCTCAGAGCCCCCCTCCTGGCTCTCGACACCCCTCGAGACCACACCCTTCCACCCCACAGGCTCTGGCGGCTTACAGGAGTTCTTCCGAAAGACCGTGTTGCTCATGAACTTGAAAAAACGCTCGGCGTAGAAGCTGGGGCGGTGGACGGAGACCGTGTCCTGGAAGAGAGCAGAAGGTGGCGGGGCAGAGGGTGTGTCGGCAGCCAAGATGGCTCTGGCTCTGCCAGGTCGGCCCCGGACACCGCTGTGTGCTGGGTGAGGTGGGGGAGCCACCTTCCGTGTATAAAGGGAAGAGGGGGCTCCATGGAGCAACGGCTCCCCGGAAAGGGACCCAAGGAACAGGTGACAGTGGTTCCCTCAGGGGAGGGAAGCCGGGTAGCAGGGAACAGGGTGGGAGGAAGACTCTTGTCACTATAAACCCATTTGTATTTCTGAACCACTTTTTGAACCATGTGAATGGTTCAAAGAAACCAGAGGATTTCGCTGAAACAGGTGGACGAAGTCCAGCCCCGCGCCTGCTTTGTCAATAAAGTTTTATCGGCATAGGGCCTCGCCTGTTCCTGCACGTTTCTGTTTTGTCCCTGGCTGCTTTTGTGCTCCGAAGGCAGAGCTGAGCACAGTCGGAGGCTGGTGTCCCCCAGGCCAGGCCAACCCGAATGTCCCCAACCTGGACGTAAGGCAGGGGCTCAGCACCTGGGGGCGGTGGGCTCAGAACGCCGAGCCCCTAAGGTGGATACTTCTGGCTGTTCCCGGGATCAGTGCCTCTGTCGTCCACGACAGGGTTCTTAGCTTTGGCATACCTGACATTTTGGGCCGGATCATTCTTGGTTGGGGGTGGGGATGTCTTGGGCATGGCAGGTGCTGAGCAGCGTCCCTGGGCCCCACCCACTCTGTGCCAGGAGCACCCCCCAGTGTGACAACCACAGATGTCCCCAGACATGGCCCAGTGTCCCTGGAGGGCAGGATCAACTGGCTGAGACCCCCCCTGCTGTGACATAACAGAACCCATCTGCGTGGGCAGCGGGACCACCTTGACCTTCCCCAAGTCCAGAGCACCACTGCTAATGGCACAGGGCATCTGGCCTCTGAACGCACATTCATGAATGAATGAATGAAGGTTCTCACCCCGTCGTGCACGAGAGCCTTCCAGGTGTGTTCCAGCTTCTTGATGAACCTGCAGAAAGAAAAAACACCCAAATGTCGGCCCATGTCAGCCAAGCCCTCGAGTCCAGGGGGTCTCACCAGGGCGATTCTGCACCCCCCCCAGGGACACCAGGTCACGTCCACAGGCGTCTGCAGTTGTCAGCTCAGGGCAAGGGGGAGCTCCTGGCCTGCTGGGGGTGGAGGCAGGGACACTGCTCAGCACCTGCAGGGCCCAGCACGGCCCCTCCCCAGCAGACGAGCGGACCCAATGTCCACAGTGCTAGAGGAGACCCTGCTCTAGAGGGACTGAGACTGCAGCTGCTGCACCAGCCAGAAGCGAGAGCCCCCTCGCTCTCTCCTCAAGGCCCAGGCTGAGCCCAACCCCCTCTCCACTGCGTGACGCCACCAGCCAGGCAGCTCCTCTGGGAGCTTCCCAGATGCCCCCCGCTCCCCGTCTGGAGGGGAAGGTCCCTCCTTGGCACAGCCTCGTCCTGGGAGGAGCTCCCGGCTGCCTGGAACCTGGCCGTCCCATCCCCCTCACCTGGAAAGCTGCCTAATCCTGCTCCCGAGCCCAAGGCAGGACCCTGCAGGCCTGCAGGGGACATGGCCGACTGTAAGGAGGGAAAAGCTACAAAACATGACCAGGAGAGCCCATCTTGACACTTCAAAAAAGAGAAGCTCCAAAGAACCGCCAAACGGGGACAGCATCTCCCTCGCTCACAGCCCCTCCTGGGCAGTGTCTGAAAGGTCCCTAACGAGCACATGTCACTCTAAAGATAAAAGACTGAGAGCTCACTGCTGGGGCTCATGAACAGCCAACAGCTGTGGCCCTGGCTCTAGGCAGCGGCTATGGGGAAGCTGGGCTGTCTGTTCCTTCCAGGTTTTTCCAACATGTGTCCACGCCTGAGACCACACAATTACGAAATGTGGTGTCATGTGACACCGGGTCAAAGATGTAAACTTCGTGGCCCAAAGTGAGAGTTTCTGGAACCCAGTCCTTGGACTCTCAAGGGGCCCGATGCCGCCCTGCGGGGCCGGGGAGGGGCAGCGCGCACCTGTAGGACTGCAGGATGTCGATGATGCCGATGTGCAGCAGCAGCCGTTCCCCGCGCCCGTTCACGGCGGGGATCCCGCCCATCCTGGGGAGAGAGGGCGGGTCAGCAGCCCGCAGGGCAGGAGGCTCCGGGCTCCAGGACCCACCTGCTCCCGAGGGTGGCAGCTCAGCCGGGCCCTCGGAGCAAGGTCCCGGCACCTGGGAGCCTCCGTCCTGATGCCCCCTTTCACCCCTCCCGGGCTCAAAGCAGGACGCGGGATGCTGGCCAGGGGCCCTGGCTAGGAGACGTGCGCACACGTCCCCCCTCCCCTCCCCCACGGATGAGCACAGACACATACAGACACGCCCCTCGGGGCCCGAGCTCTCAGGTGCAGCCTGGGGAGTTAACTGTGTTCCCGCACTGCGCGGTTAGTGAGGCCACACGATGCAGCAGCCAACGGAAGCCACCACGGCAGCAAACACATTGGGCCCAGGCTTGGCGCGCCCTGCTCACTCTACATCACACATCGCTGGGCTCACCTGCTCCCCGACAAGCCCCACGAAGACCCTACAAACGCCAAGAAGGTCTGAGGGGGGCTGCACAGGACCTCTCCACAAGCTGCCCCGCCCCCTGCCCCCCGCCCGTCCCCGGGGCCCTGAGCCCAGCCCCTCCTCTGTGCCCAGCAACTGATGCCCCAGTGCCACCCATACCAGCTGCCGGGGCCAGGGTCAACCTTGGCTCCGTGCCCAGCTGGCTATGTGCTTAGGACGGCTGCCCCCACCTCGGAGCCTTTGTTTCCTCAGCTGAAAATGGGGGATGCCACTGGCTCCCTCCAGGGCCCCCAAGGACTGAACAAGGTAACACAAGCCGAGGCTCTGGCCCATTTCTGCATGGTTGGTGCACAGTTACCAGGCTCTGCTGTGACCAGGGGATAATCTTGACACTGCTGTACTGTCAATCCTGCCCATCCTGGGGACTCTAGGCAGTGTCTGGGGGCATTTGCAGTTGTCATAACCGGGGAGGGGGTGGTCCTGGCATGGAGTGGGTGGGGGACGCTGCTCAGCACCCCAGAGAGGCCAGGACGGCCCTGCCACAGATAATGACCCGGCACCAACGTCCACAGGGCCCAGGGGGAGACCCTATGAGTGTCTCCCCGACCAAACCCTGGGCCCCTGAGCGTGGCGCCAGCCTGACCCTTCTCCCTGGCATCCAGCAAAGGTGCCCTGGGTAGATGCTCCACGGCATCAGCCACATCTGTGGCAGCCGCTTTCTGTCTTTGTGCAATCAGATTTTTCAATCCCACTGCCCTGCGGGTTTTGTCTTTTGCCACGAAAGGTCTACCACGTCCCCAAAGCCCCACACCTCTCTGTGGTCTTCCTACGCCTTCCGCCTTGCTCCACACGGCGGCTACAGCTGAGGGAGGCTACCTGTGCCCTTCTCATGGGCACGGCCAATGGCCTTGACCCAACTACTGATTGATGTGAAATGCCCCCACCGTCACACGCCAAGGCCTGTGGCCACCTGCGTTCACCTCTTGAGCTGCAGGCAGCCTGGGTGGCAGGAGCTGCTGCCCATCCCACCCAGAGAAGCCAGGCACAGATTGGCTCCTGGGCTCCCTGCTGCTCTGTCCATCATGGACACCCTCGCTGACCCGGAGCCACCCCTTCACCTGTTCTCACACCTGGCAAGGGGAGAGGACGGGGCCGGGGGCTGGAGCCCGGTGGGGCACAGGAGAGGGGGACAGAACTAGAGGGCTCCCCGCCCACCTACGTGTCGTCCGACTCGATGGCCTCCCCGCGCGCGGCCCCACCCTGGATGGACTCCATGGCCGTGGAGTACAGCGCCTTCTGGCCCACGGGCCGCTTCTCGTCCGAGGTGCTCTGGGCGCCCTGGGCCTGGCGCTCTCGCTCCTGCTGGTCGAGGTTGTGCACCCCCAGCAGTAGGCTATAGTCCATGATCTTGAAGCTCTCCAGCACCTGCGGGTAGGGGCGGTGTGGTCAGCCGTCCTGTCCCCAAACCCCGGCTCCCACACTCCGCAGGACCCCAGGTGCACTGGTATTTGGGTGACTCATCCCACGCCATGCAGGGCCCTGGTTATCCCAAGGGATTAGAAGGGCCGCAGTCACCCAGGGCACCAAACCCGGATGCTGGGCCTTGGAGTGCAGGCTTCTGACTGGACGCCAGCTGCCCCTGGGGCTGGGACAGGGACTTTTTGGGACTTTCCAAGAGAGGGCCTGAACCTATGCCCCCACCACCCTGGGGCCGAGGGTGAGGACGTTCTCTGGATGGAGAGGCGGAGCCCAGGCTGTGGACACCCGGGTTCAGGGCCAGGCCAGGGAAGCCAGGAGGCCCCTGAGCGTCTGGGCAGCGGGTTTGGGTCAAGTTATCAAAGGGTCTGGCCAGCTGGGGTGGAACAAAGGATGTGGGCGGCCCAGGCTCTGCCCCTAACAGCCTGGGCCCCCGACCCTCGGCTCTAGTTGCTGGGGCCAGGATGGGAAGGGACACCCACTCTCACTGCAGCCTGCGGGCCGGCAGAGACGGGAAGGGAAACTGAGGTACAATGTGCCCAAGCGGCTGGCAGGGGCACACTGGGCTTGTGACTGCCGCATCCTGAGGCTACACTGTCCCTAGATGCCATCGTCACCGCGAAGTGACGTCTGCAGAAACAGGCACAGACACTCCTGACCCCCCCAGGTCTGGGTATGGAGACAAGTTTTACGTTAAGGTCGCAAACTCCGGGTCCCACGGCTCCCACGCGGGGCAGTGCCCGAAGCTGCTCTGGGAGGGGCCACTCTGGGGCGGGGCGGGGCGGGGCTGCTCGGGGCGGGGCCGTTCTGGGCAACGGGGCTGCTTGGGGCGGGGCCGGGGCTGCCGTGGGCGGGGCCGGGGCTGCCGTGGGCAGGGCAGGGCTGCTATGGGCGGGGTGGGGACTGCTGTGGGCGGGGCTGGGCTGCCGTGGGCGGGGCTCACCAGGCAGTCCCGCTGCAGCGTCTTGACCAGCGCGCTGAAGGTGTCGGCGTCGAGCAGGAGCCCCTCGGGCATGTCCTGCATGAAGTCCAGGTCCTTGTAGGTAGGGATGCTCTTCTCCTTCTCCTTCTTGCTGGCGCGCCGCTTGTAGGTAGAGCCCTTAAGGTCGAACTTGAGGTGCATCTTGACGACACGCGGCAGCACGTTGTTCATCACCACCACGCGGATGTTCTTGCCGCCCGACTGCACGCAGTACAGCCCGTAGAACTTGGGCAGCAGCGTCCGCGGGTTCTGGTTGAGGTTCTGCGGAGAAGCGGGGGTTAGCGCCCTGCCCAGAGCCCCGCGGAGAACCCGGGACCCTCCCGGGGTATCCCCGCCACAGGGAGGGACCACTCCTCCCCCCAGGTCTCTGCTTCCGGGCCCATCCGGGCAGGGTCCACAGACCCCGCTTGGCCAGCCGGGCCAGCCCCTGTTTTTGTAAGGCTTCCAGCTGAGGGCGGTTTTTCCATTTTTAAAAAGTTGAAAAATAGTATTTTGTGACATGTGAAAACGATGTGGAATTCACACTTCGGCGTCCATAAATAAAGTTTTATTGGCACACAGCCGTGCTCATCCGCTCACGTGCTGTCCAGGGCGGCTCCTGCGCCACCAAGGCAGAGCAGAGCCACGCAGACAGACACAGACCGGCTCACGGAGCGGAAGATATTCCCCATCTGGCCCTTGACCCCTTGACTGGTCATGTTTGTGGAGCCCTGATCTAGAGGAGCCAGGGTCCCACCCTAAGCATCACACACAGTGGACGCAGGATGCCTCAAATGGGAAACTGAGGCACAGGCTACGCTGAACTGCCCAGAGGGGCCGGCAACGGCCCGGGCCTGGCCGTTCAGAAGGCACCCACCCTGGTCTGGGCGACTGCCCAACCCTAAGGGCCGGGAAAGGCAGCCCTGCCGCCTGCGGTTCCTGCTCCTCCCTCCCTGGGCCTGATGTGCCCTTTTCTCAAGGGCCGGAGGTGGATGGCGCTGCCTGCACCAGCAGCTGCTCTTTTGTGTGGCGCCAGCTGGTGGCCCGTCCCCCTCATCTCTGCGACTGAGTCACCCTTGGGCCGCTAGGGCCTTGGTGGTGGCTGAGGGAGACGCTGCCCGTGGGCTGCTATTTCTGGGACCCACGACTCTTGGGGGATGGGCAAGGCAGGACTGGGCAGCCAGGCGGGGGCCCCCCAGCCCTGCCCGGGGTTGGCCACCAGGGCCCTCGGCTGCAGGAGGAGGTGAGGGTGGTCCCGAACACCTCGTGACGGGCCCCAGAGGGTGAGTCTGTGAACCTGCCCAGGAGGGGCCCGGGCCAGTGTTGCCTACCTGCTCCCGACAGCCGGGGGAGTGGGGTCAGGGGCAGAGTGGAGGGGCTGAGTGTGGAGGCAGGACAGGGGCCAGGGAAGCCTGGGTTGGGCCCTGCTGAGCCCTCCCTGCCCCCCCTCCTCCCCCTCCCCCAAGGCCACCACCCCGCAGCCAGGCGCCACGCACCATGTAGTAGCCGGGGAGCAGCTTCTGCAGGAACTCGGCCTCCTTGTGCATCACGGTCTTGATGATGAACTCGTCATCGCTGGTGACATAGAAGAGGGAGCCGCTGGCCCCCGGGTTGGAGAGCTCGATCAGCGGCTCGTTGCACAGCGAGTACTGAAAGGCAGAGGCGGGCGGGCGGTGAGCAGGCCTGGGGCCACCGGACAGACGGCTGGACAGACGGACGGTGCTCCGCAACTGCCCGACAGCCCCGGGAACTGGTGACAGTCAGTCCATCTACAGACAAGGAAATGGAGGCTGCGGGGCGGGTGACTTGCCCAGGGCCACACACCAAGGATTGGAACCGCTGACTCCGCAGCCTGAGTTAGCAGGAGACACCTGATCGTATCGTGGTGCCCACACACCTGGCCAAGACGTGGTCCCAGCCCCCCTTGCAGCTGGGTGTGGCCCCGACGGTAGCTCTGCCCAGTGAGCTGCGAGCAGAACGGTGGAGTGAACTTCGGGGAAGGTTCCCGGAATGGGGGACAGACTGGAACACTGACGTGACAGCTGGAACCCCAGCAGCCATAGGGGAGACCATGAGGTGACCTTCAGGATGGAAGCTGTGTACCAGTGGCGGCAGAAAGAGAAGCTGTGTCTCTGATGGGCAGTCCCCACCCTGGCCCCCAGCACGCGCTCCCCACCTTTCTTCCCCACTGTCCCCCTCACTGACATTTGTCTCCCTCCCCACATGCCACTCCCGGCCATCGGATGGGACGTTCCATGGGAACAGGTGTCTGTGCGGTTTCTTTGCTGACACACTACAGGTGCTACATTCATTAATCGAGACAGTGAAAACGAGACCTGCAGGCTGTGACCCTGGGCCACTGATGTACTTCTGGGGTTAAGGCTGTTTGCGTTGGGCTTTCTGTCCCTCACACCCCCGACATCCTAGCTGATCGCCTCTGGTATACATGGATGAAGCCACAGGGGCTCCCCAGCAGCTGAGTGTGCCAGGCCTGCTGCAGGGGGCACGCACCTGCAGATGGGCACGCAGGTGGTTTGTGAGTGACGCCTGCCGGTCCCACCCTGCCTGGGAAGACCGCCGAGTGCTGAGTAGGTGGGGGTCCCCCTTGGGTTAGGGGTGGCAGTGAACAGGAGTGAGGGACCCAGCTTCTGGAAAACAGTGGTGAGTCCTCGGAGGCAGACACCGGTGCCGCACACCCCTCATGGTGCAGAGCAGCCTGCCGGCTCCACTGCGGCTCCCACCGTTGTGGGAAGCAGCCAGTTCCCACCATGTCCCAAGGCGGAGTTGGTGGGATTCACATGGCGCTGGCGGCAGGGAGTGAGGAAGCCGTGTAGGGAGGATGGAGGTGGAAGCGAGAGGCGCCCAGGCTGCAGCCACTGCCAGGCCCAGCCATCTGCCTGTCCTTCCTCCACCCACGGCCACGAGCCACAAATATCCACGGAAGACACAGAGAGCCCACACCGGGCTCCTCCACCCTCCCTGCCGTGGCAGGAAGCCTCCAGCCTCTTCCGGACACAGGCGCGGCAGTGCAGGGTGAGGGCGGTCCCTCCTGGGGCTGGCACCCTCCCTGCGTGGTGAGGAGGCCCCTGCAGATCCCACAGCCGCTGTCCTCAGGTCTCCTTGGATGCGGAGGACACAAGCAGCCTCTATAAAGCATGGTAGGGAAGGCCGTGCTGACATGCACAGTGGGAAAAGCTGCAGAATGGGTACGTTCAGCTTGATACAAAAGAAATCTATGAGAGAGAAAGTTCTGGAACCAAGCAGCCCATGGCAGTTGCCCTCAGAGAGCAAGCCACATGCATGGATTTCTGAACCAGGCAGCAGCAGGACAACTGGGATGGGACCCTTTGCCAGGGGCCAGGGGTGGGGGCTCTTGGCGGCCGTGCTCGGTGTGGGCTGACCAAGGCCCACCTCTCCATGCTGCAGCTGACTGGCTGGGGGCCCAAGGCTGACCGCATGCAGCCCCCTCAGCCGACCCTCTGCTTTCTGTCCCAAGGGGGGCTGCCCCTTGCCTGGGCACGCTGTGGCCTCAGCTGTCCAATTGGAGTGGAGCCCAGGCAAGCCCAGCTCCTAGAGGCTCCCGCCTGTCCCCTCCACTGCTCCGGCTCAGGGACCCCAGGCTGCACGAGCGGGGACAGAACATACGCCATCGTGTCCTCCCACTGCCATTGCAAGGCCACACTTGTGCTGTGGCCTGGACAGCCAGGGGCTGCTGCCAGCCTGGCACTGGGGCCCCAAGGACACTGTCGCCACCTGGGATGGGCACGAGTCAGGCTGAAGGGCCACCATGCAGACCTCCGAGGCCGGGAACTTGCTCTGATTGGGGCCTAGGTGAGACCTAGGTGTCCCCCGCCTCCGTTCTCATTTGTCTACTCCCCATTAAGGGACGTTCACGCTGTCTCCCCGCTGCTAGGAACCGCAGCATCCACTTCCACTTCTGGCAACCTGACGACCAGTGTCTGGGTAACCCGGGGGCCATTTCTATGCAAGAACAAATCGCTTGTCTTCGAGGTGCTGGGACACTGCAGTCAGGAGCCCGGGTCCCCAAATGGGGCTGGGGTCCTCTGGGGTCCCGCACACCCCTGGCTGGAGGAAACACTAATTCTCTCTGGAAGAATGTAGGTTTCCCCCAGACCAAGATAAACCAAATTCACAGGCATAGTCAGCGACCACCAAAGACACAAGGGAATGAGACACCATGCGTGACAACCCAGTTGCAACAATCAGACACAGTGTTTCAAATGATTACAGACCGGCTTGTCTACAGATTTTAAGTTTCCCTCTAATACAAAGTTATAAAACAATGACCAGGCAGATTTGGAAAAGGACCACATGGAGCTTTTAAGCTTTTAGACGTGGAGCTCTGATGAACTCGGACGCCGCCTCGGTGAGTGCAGGACTGGACTGTAACCCTAAGCAAGGAACCGGCTGAGCTGCACCCAGGCGCCTGGCCTACGGAACCTCCGGGGCCACAGACATGCACTGTTTTATACCACTGAGCCTGTGGTACTTTGTTACATGGCAGTAGCTGACACACTCACCAGGTAATCATCCGGCCGGATCCCAAATAGTTCCCGGAAGTAGCGGAAGGCGACAGGTGCATAGGTCTTGAACCGGAAGTCCTGGAAGTGGTGGGCGGGGGTGAGGTTGCTGCCTTCACTGTGGAGGAAAGACAAAGAAAACGTCTGTGAGGGACAGTGGCATTTTGGACACCTCTCTCTACTCCTCCCAGTAGCCCTCCCCAGACCCAGGGCAGCGCCTCCAGCTGCCAAGCCCCAAGGCATCCTCCAAATGGCCCAGTCCCATAAGCAACATGGGGCTCCCGACGGGACTGTCCCCCAACAACCATCCCTCCTCCTCTCATTCGCAACAGAGCCCACAATGTTGGCTGGGCACATGGCTACCCCAAGTAAGACCTCACTGCCCAGCCTCTCTTGCAGCTAGTTGTGGTCATGTGACTGCACTCAGCCAATGAGATGTGAGTGGGACAGGAACCATGTGTGTTACTTCCTGGTTGTGCCCTTAAAGGGAGTGGGCACATTGTTCCCCTTCTCCTTCTCTTCCTTCCTGCTGCTGGAATGCAGATGTGATGGCAGGACCTCAGGCAGCCACCTGGGACTGCTGGTGACAGAAGCTGCATGTTGAAGATGGCAGTGTGGAGCCACCCTCCCAGCCCTGGACTGCCTACTGGTATTTTTACATGAGAGAATCAACTTCAACCTTTTCTTTTTCCTTTTCCTTTGAAAACCGCTTTTATATTGAGTCTCCCTGATTCTGCAGCAAACTAATATCCTCACTGATGTGGGGTCAGAACTCAAAGCCAAGGAGATGCCAGGAGAGGCCTGGTGCTATCTTCAGCAGAGGAGAGCACTCAGAGAACGGGCTGTTCTGTGTGAGAACAACGGCTGTCCGGTGGGCAGGCCCCCAAACCCCAGGGCTGCTGCTGCAGGGCGAGCCCGGCCCACCTAGGGAAGAAGATGCTCTCCACCACGTAGAAGTCCTGCATGAGCACGTCCCGCTCAGGCTTGGAGCTCAGGTTGCCCACGGTGTAGCCGATGCCCAGCTGAATGGCACCCTTCAGGGTGGAGGAGGTGGTCTGCGGGGAGACGCAGCATGTCAGGACCCCCCTGGGCTGGTCTCTGCCACAGCCCTGTCCACCCTGGGTATGCTGGGAGGGTGGGGGCTGGCGTCCAGTCTGCAGCTGACCCCCAGCACCCATCCACACCCTCCCTGGGGCCCCTGCATGGCCACCTTCCAGAACTGTGACCACCCTGCCACAGTGCAGGGGAGGGACCCAGCCGGGAAGGTGAAGCCACCACCTTCGGGCCACACAGCATGTGGCTTGGCCATGACTTTGACACCACTTTGTACAGCCCAAGGCCTGTTTTCCAGGTGTGTTCCCGAAGGCCCCAGCATCCCCAAACTACCCAGACTGAGCAGGGTTTTGTTTTGTTTTTTAGGGTGGCACAATTTACAGAGCAATGCCGAAATCAACTCATTTCCACAGACGGGGTTCCTTCTACCTGCTTTCTGCGTGACAGATGGGGCTGGGCATGACGGTCCTGGCCCTGCTGGGGATGCTGTGTGTGAGCCAAAGCCTGCGCACGCTTGGGCAGCACTCGCTGTTTTTCTTTCATTTTGTTTTTTGAGATAGTGTCGCTCTGTCACCCGGGCTGGAGTGCAGTGGTGCGATCACAGCTCACTGCAGCCTCCAACTCCTGGGCTCAAGCGATCCTCCTATCTTAGCCTTCCGAGTAGCTGGGAATACAGGCGCCACCAAGCCTGGCTAATTTTTCTATTTTTTGTAGAGATGAGGTCTCACTATGTTGCCCAGGCTGGTCTCAAACTCCTGGCCTCAAGCCATCCTCCCGCCTCGGCCTCCCAGAGTGTTGGGATGACAGGCGTGAGCCACCACGCCAGGGGGTCTGTTTTCATCGCCAGCATCGTTAATGGTGTCCTCCCTGTGCGTTCTCAGTGACGTGTCCCTCCTAACACTGAGGCAGACACCTCGGTCTCTGCGTCTCGGACTGGTCCCCAGCGCTCACACCGGGGGTGTGGGAGGCAGGGAGGGGGTCGGAGTTGGTCTTTGCCAACAGGGCAAGGCCTTCCCTCCTTGCTTGGGCACCTGGCCCTCGGCTCGCCCCCCTGCTAAGCCACCCCCAGACGGGCCCTGGCCTGGCCTCCGAGTTCCACTCCCTGTCGACGCTGCGCATGGAGCAGACCATGGAGCAGACGTTTGCTCAGAGACACACAGCAGGGAGCTCAGCACTCCTGGGAGCTGAGGGGAGGAAGAGCAAACCGGAGTCACAAAGAGACACCTCCTCTCGCCCACTGGGCTCCAGAATCACAGAGACGGACGATCACAGGCACCGGTGCGCATGTGGAGAAACCGGGGCCTAGCATGCTGTGGGAATGTGAAATGGTGCAGCCGCTGTGGGAAACAGTCTGGAAGTTTCTCAAAGGGTTAAATGCAGGCCGGGCGCGGTGGCTCACGCCTGTAATCCTAGCACTCTGGGAGGCCGAGGCGGGAGGATCACTCAAGCTCAGGAGTTTGAGACCAGCCTGAGCCAGAGCGAGACCCCGTCTCTACTAAAAATAGAAAGAAATTATTTGGCCAACTAAAACATATGTAGAAAAAATTAGCCGGGCATGGTGGCGCATGCCTGTAGTCCCAGCTATTTGGGGGGCTGAGACAGGAGGATCGCTTGGGCCCAGGAGTTTGAGGTTGCTGTGAGCTGGGCTGACGCCACGGCACTCACTCTAGCCTGGGCAACAGAGTGAGACTCTGTCTCAAAAAAAGAAAAAAAAAAAGGGTTAAATGTAGAATTACCCTGTGACCCAGCAATGCCACTCCCGAGCGCGTATGTCCATGCAAAAACGTGTAAATGAACGTTCACAGCAATGTCGTTTGCAAGTGGAAACGACTCAAGTATCTGTGGACAGGTGAGTGGACACACACAGTGTGATCCATCCACACTGGAACATCACTCAGCCATGAAAAGGGACGAGGCTCTGACACAGGCCACAGCGTGGAGGGACCTTGAGGACGTCGTGCTCAGTGAGAGACGCCAGACACAGAGAGACACACAGTGTGAGACTCCGTTTATATGAAACGTCCAGAACAGGCAGATCCACAGAGACGGGACGTGGATTGGTGGTTGCCAGGGGCTGGGGGAGGGGATGAGGAGTGACTGCTGATGGGGACAGGGCTTCCTTTTGGGTGGTGAGAATGTTCTAGAGTTAGACAGAGGTGACGGTTTCACACCTCTGTGAAAGCACCAGAAACCTTTTACTGTACACTTTAAAAGGGTGAATTATACAGTATGTGAATCACATCTCAGTATAGCTGATATGTTTAAAAAAAATGCAACTGAGGCAGGGGTGTGAACAGCAGTGGGTCACACCTCCTGCCCACACAGCCTGGGCTAGAGCGTCCTACCCTCCCTGTCCGAGGCCATGGCAGGCTGTGAGCCCCTCTCTCTAGATGAGGTGCTGCCCACAGTCATTTGACTCTGGAGCCAGGCCGAGCCACGCGGAGCGTGTCTCCCGGCCTCCTGACCAGGCCAGCACAGAGTGGGAGCCTCACCAGGGACCAAGGTCCACGAGAGCATCTGCCTCCAGCCAAACACGGCGTGGCCCACACCGAGCTTGCGCACACCCCGTGTGATCGTGGGAGCCAGGAGCCCCTCCCTTCCCCCATCACCCTCCCCCTCCATCCAGCAAGCCAGGCAAGAGCAGCTGAGGAACCTTCTTGTAGGTGGTTTCACCGGACGCGTCCACGCCTCGATGACCCAACTTCTTTCCATGGCCGGGGCCTGGCTGTCCAGTCATCGACAGGGCCTGTGGGAAGGAAGCAGGGAGTGTGAAGTCGCCACGAAGGCACCGCCACCAAGAAAGCAAGAAAGGGGCTTAGTCACCGGGCCCAGCGGGAGCACTCGGGGGCCGGGGCAGGTGCCACCCACTCCAGGGTGCAGTGGGAGGCCGCTCACTGGCACGGGCCCGGTGGGCAGCCAGGGCCCACAGCATCTGACAGGGACACCAAGGCCAGGACCCCTGGCTGCTTCAGAGAGGCAGGAAGACCAGGCGGCCTTGGCCTGCCAGACTCAGGGCTCCCCCGGGCACCGCAGACACTGGGCCAGCTGGTCCTCTGCGGTGGGGCGTCCTGGGCACTGCAGGTGCTGGGCAGCATCCCTGCCTCCACCCACCATGCCAGGAGCTCCCCCAGTGTGACAGCCACAGATGTCTGGAATGACTGCACACAGCGTCTCCTCCCGAGGGAGAGGGTCCCGCTGGCCGGGATGACCCATCCCGCTGTCCCCGTGGGAGGAGGGGAGGAGGGGCCTAGGGAGCCTGCAGGGGCACAGCCTCACCTGTCACTGCGGTTAAGGGGGCTCCCACTGCGCACACTCGGGGAGCCCTGCAGCCCTCTACCAGCTCAGCCAGGCGGCACTGCCCGCCCCTCTCCTGCCCTCCTGGCCGTGACAGCCTCTGCTCTGCCAGGGGCCGGCGAGTTCTCCTCTCCAGCCAGCAGGGGGCAGGCTCCTCCAGGGAACTGACCCCCCCCACCTGCTCCGTACCCCTCACTGGCTCCCTGCTGCCCCACCCCATGGTGGACTCAGAGTAAGGTCCCTGTCCAGGTAGCCGACACCATCCTGGCTCTCGGTGTGGACCCACGTGGCAGGTGACATCCCCTGTGAGAAGGGACACACGCCACACGGGACTCCTGCTACCACACGGCCCTCGCAGCCGGCTCCCGTTCCCTGGAGGGACGGTGACCTTCCCGAGTACACCCACCCCCGCCCCCAGCTGCAGACAGCCACAGCTGAGGGAAAGCTCTCGGAACCAGACTCCAGAAGGGATGGTGACGGTGGGCAAGTGGGGGGCAGGAAGGACCCGTGACCACGCACACGCGAGCACATGCCCACAGCCTCACTATGCTTTCACGCCTCGTGTGGCTGCCAAGGGTGCTGTGACCGCTCTGGGGTGAGAGGTTTGGGTGGAGCCACTGGCCTGGGGCTTTGCCATCCGGGCAGCATCCCACCCTGCTCCACCCCCCAACCCCCTACGCCCTGGTGCCCAGGCTGGCCGCCTGCCACCTCAGGTCCCAGTGACACCAGGGTCAACCCCCAGGGCTGAGCCTCCAGCCACATCCATGGTCTGGCCACGTGGGGCGGATATACACGCTAATCAGCTCACCCGTCCTGCCCCCGAGCCTGGGACCCACAGAAGCTGTCCTGCCTGCGGCCCCTCCTGGCCCCTGCTGGCATCCCCTCCCGGGGCACAACCCCCGACCTGCATGGACCACCCCCCTCCCCCGCCACTGAATTCTGCTCCCGCAACTGGAGATGCTGCCAGGTCAGAGTGGACACATCACCCCCCTGACCACACTGGATGGTGTCTGGGGCCCAGAGAGGGGCAGTGAGTTGCCTAAGGCCACACAGCTCCTCAAGCTCAGCGGGTCAAGTTGGGACCCCCAGGCCCTTCACCCCTTCCAGACACTCACCTCCGTCGGGGCCACCTTCTTCTGAGCCAAACCTGCGGGAGAGAAGGGAGACTTCAGAATGGGGCCTAGAACCACGCCCCTCGGCTCCCTGCACCCCAGGAAGGACTCCGGTGCCAGGTAACTGTCCCCCCTTGGGGCCTGCCTCAGGTCACATCACGGCGGGAAGACACTGGCTGAGAAAGGGGGAGTAATGTGGGAAGAGGGTGGGGCCACAGGGCCTGCTGAGGCCCCGGGGCAGGTGGGAGGCTTCGCTGCCGCAACACCCAGGCGGGGTGAGGGGCTAGACTCGGGCACCAGCGAGGCCAGGCCTGGGCTGGGACCTGGTGGGGAAGGGGCAGCGGACGCACACCTCCCTGCCTCTGCCCCCTGCACCTCCAGGCGCCAGGTCCTGGGCGGCAAACTGAGCGACTCTGAACTGACAAAGCCCCATCTCCCCAGCAGGCTGCCGCCATGAGATGCCTCAGTCACAGGGAAATCGAGTGACACCGCAGGAGGAACAGTGACACCGCAGGAGGAACAGTGACACCGCAGGAGGAACAGTGCGCAGCCCACCCCCCAGGCCCTCTCCGCCCCACTCCGAGGAGAGGTTTGTGGAGGGACACGGAGGCGGCAGGAGACTCCCAGCCCTGCCCCACTCCTGGGGCCACAGCCTCGGTCAGGGGCCACAGCTCTGGGGACAATGTGGCCCTGCTGGCACCAGAATCCTGGGACCAACTGGCCCTGGCCCAGGCCCAGGCCGGGATGGGAGAGCGTCCCTGCCTGCAAGGAGGCTGGCTGGTGTGTGTGGGGGTCTCTCTCTGTCCCTGGCTCTCCATGGGGCCCTCGGGCCACCCACTGGCCTCTCTGGGCCTGGGGTCCTCATCTGGACACGGACTTCAATTAGGAATCATTTATTCAATGAACATGGTGGCAGAATATGCCCCCCTCAAAGGCAGCCCTGGAATGGACTTTGCAGCTATGATTAAGGACCCTAAGGTGGGGAGGTCACCGTGGATGACCCAGGGGCCCAGGGTCAGCGCAGGGCCCTCCCACGAGGGGGCAGGAGGGTCAGAGGCAGAGAGACTGGAAGACGCTGCGCTGCTGGCTCTGGAGGGGGAGGAAGGGCCCCGAGCCGAGGGACACGGGCGGCCGCTAGACGCTGGGAAAGGCGGGAGACGGTTCTTCCCTGGAGCCCCCAGGAGGGACCGGCCCTGCCACACCTTGACGTCAGCCCGTGAGGCTTACTTTGTACTCTGACCCTAGAACTGTGAGCTGAGAGCCGTGTGCTGTCTTAAGCCAAGTCTGGTGACTTGTGTTGGCAGCCGCTGGGCACGCACACACTGAGTGTCCACACCAGACCTGCTCCCTGCCCTCGAGGGGGTCACTGTAAGCGGGGGTGGGCACTCTGCGCTTCCTAGAGGTCCCTGCCCTTACAAGTGGCTAGGAGGGTGACTTGGGGTGACAGGCAGCGGTGCGGATCAGCAGGGGAGGCCTCCCTGGGGAGGTGATGTCTGAGCTCAGTTGGGAACAGGAGCAGGATAGGGAGCCCTGGGGAGGGGGTGGCCGGTGCAAGGGTCCTGAGGCAGGAAGAGGCCTCTGCATTTCTGTGCGGAACATGGCTACGGCCTTCAGGGCTCGCACAAGCTGCTGGTGGTGGCGAGCAGGGTTACTTAATCCTGCCGGGACTACGAAGGCGGCATCACCCCAGGCACTGTGGACCCACAGGCTGGCACCTGCGCAAGGTGGACTGTGCCAGAGACTGCTATCATCCTCTCATGCTCTTCTCCCTTCACAGATGAGGAGACTGCAGGTCAGAGTGGTGCTGGAACCTGACCATGCTCCTGCCATGGCGCTGGGTGCTGGGCAGACCCTCAGGTGGGCACAGCCTCTCCCTGATGCCACCTGAGTACCAGCAGGCACTCGGCAAGTCCAGCAGAGACTGTCACAAATCCACAGAGAAGCCGGCTCCACTGGGGGGTGCAGCCCCCTCCCCACTCTGGGCTGGGCAGACACGAGGATGAGGACAGTCTGTGGACAGACAGGGGTGGACGGGCAGGGTGGGGCGGGACCCCGTGGGGGAGACACGGGATGAGGCTGGGGAGGTGCTGGCCAGGGAGGAGGTGGGCACCAGGCTGGGTGGGGCCTCAGGTGAGGAGGGGGGAGAAGTCTTTCTTGCCCGGTCTGTTGTGGCCTCAGAGAGGCCAGGGAGGGGCCTCTCTGCTTTAAAGATGCCTACGGGGAGGCTGCAGAGAGGAATGAACCCGCCCAGGGTCGCGTGGAAGGAGAAGGCAACTCAGACCCAGGTCTGGGCTGTTGGCGCCCCCGTCCCGTTCACCCTCCTTGCTCGGCCGTCCCTGCCAGGGCCCCCAGCCCCCATGCCGCCCTCAGGGGTTGCTCGGACGACCCACTGTGCGTCCAGCGCCAGGGCCACTCTGCTACCTCAGATGCCCACTGTGCACACATCACAGGTGGCTGGGGCTGCTCAGCAGGGAGCCCACGGTTCTGCTCTGGTGACGGTGACGCCGGACACGCAGCAGGGGCCCCACTGAGCCTGAGGGAGAAACCGTGTGCGTCCGTGTCGGGGGGCTGCGGGCAGACGCGGCTCAGGAGGGGGCAGCTTTACACCAAGACACAGCAGTGACCCAGCTGCCCCTGTCACGGTGGCCAGTCCCGCACCGCCCGCCTGGTGCACGGGCTGGAGAGCAGCCCCCCCAAATTCACGTCCTTCCAGGAACCTCAGAGCACGACCTTATTTGGGAAGAATCTTTGCTGACCTAATTGGCCGAGATGAGGTCGAACCTTGGGGGGTGGGCCCTGGTCCAGCAGGACTGATGTCCTTATAAGAAGAGGGGAGACGCAGGACACCATGTGAGGACAGAGACAGAGACCGGGAGACGCTTCTACCTGCCAAGGATGCGGCCACCACCAGCAGCTGGGGACACCTGGGACAGACCCTCCGCCACGGCCTCAGGAGGACCCAGCCGTGCCCACACCTTGACCTTGGACCTCCAGAACTGAGCGAGAATAAACTTCTGTTGTTCTCAGCCCCCCAGTGCGTCCGTGGGACACGCACACACCGCCATGGCTCTCTGGGCGGTACCCGGGATCCCATACCGGCCGGGAGAGGGCCGGGCAGGGGTGACAGGCGGCCAACGGGGCCAGGGCGGAGGCAGAGGAGGGGACGGCTGGCTCTGGAGGGCTGTGCCGCTGGGAGACAGGCTGTGCTCACGGGAGGGGGCGGAGGAGTCGGGATGACTAAGGATTCCGGCTGCGGCGCTAACGGAAGGACGGAACTGCCCTCAGCCGGGAGGGGACAGGCGGCCCCGTGGCCCTGCTGAGCAGGAGCCGTGGAGCCCCAAGTGCAGACGTCTGGTCTGGCGCTCGGCCCTCCCCAGGGCGCCCCCTTCTGGAGGAAGAGCCAGTCGCTCGGGTCCCTCCTGGCGGCAGGGACCACCCGCTGTGATGGCCGCTGGCCGGAGGGTGGAAGGTGCTGACACATGTTTGCATGGCCGCCAGCAGCAGAACAATTCAAAGCTTTGCATCCAGGGCGTGGGGGGCAGGAAAAGGAGAGCGGGCAGGAAGCTGGTGGCGGATGAGGCGGAACATTCTAGACCTGGTCAGGGGCCCCTGGGGCTGCCCTTCTTGGCTGCCCAGTGGGAGGAGCCAGGAGGGTGTCCTGTGGGTGGGGACAGACCACCGTGCTAGACCCGCAGCCTCCTGGGTCAGGGACCCCGGGATGGAGCTCCCAGCTCTGAGCAGAGGCAGGAGGCGCCCCGGCCTCAGTGCCACCAGCTGGGTGGGCGAGCGGGTGTCGCCTTCTCCCCACTGCTCGGTTCTCGGGAGCCCACCCCAGACTCAGAGCCTGGACGTGTGGAGCCCCGATGAAGGACTGTCACGATGTCGAGGTGACTAATTATCTTCTGAATGAGCCACCCTGTTTTCGAGGAAATTAAGTTTTAAAAATAGTCGGGGGGAGGAGGAGGAGAGGCGAGCTACGCGGCTCAGCGGGAGCGCCAGATGTGTGGGGCGAAGCCGCGTCCCCGCCCCCCGCTCCCCACGCGTGAGGGGCAGGCAAGGACCCCTGGGCCCCCAAGCCGGGCTCCCGTCAGCCACGTGCGACCTCAGCAGGTCCCTGCACCTCTCTGAGCAGGTTTCCTCTGGCGGAGCTAAGGCAGCCACTCACCGAGCACCCAAAGGTGGGGCTTCCAGGGCTCCTGGGGACCTGGTGGTGACGAGAGCCTGGCGCATGCCGCTCCACTCACCTGCACCGGGGACCTCACAGCCCCCTCACCTTCTCACACATGCTGGGGCTGCACTTGAGACTCGGTCTGTCCACCCGTGACGCGGGCCCAACGTGACCCCTCGGCACTTGCTGTGCCCCCCGGGAGGCCACACCCCGCACGGCGGCACCTCCTTGCCCAGCTGCCGCCTGGTCCACTCCTGGCCTTGCGCTTTGGCCGTCACCACCCCCCGCCTGGATGCTCTGCCCTGCGCCAGCTGCCTCGCCCGCCCTACTGGCACCACCCTGCCCTGCAGGCCCCATCTGGTCCCTGCTGCCAATGGCAGAGGGGCTCCTCCAGGGCCGGGCCTGCCCTGGGCTGACGCTCAAGGGCGTCTGTCGACTGAGGGACGGAAGGACATGCCTGTTCCTCTACTCTGCGCAAACACAAGCCTCGGCAGGAGCTGTTCTCCCCGTCTGCTCGACTGGAAACTGAGGCAGGGAACGACCATACTGGGGCCTCACAACCTCCCCACCCACCTGTCCTCCCCCTCCTCACTCTGCTCCAGCCACACAGGCCTCCTCACTGCACCTCCCACACACCAGGTGCCGTCCTGCCCCAGGACCTTTGCACGGGCTGTGCCTCTGCCTGGCAGGGTTTGCTCCCTCACTTCACCCAAGCCCCGGCTCAAATGTCACCCCCTCAGAGGCCTCCCCACCCCCGACCACCCTGCCCCCAACCGTCCCTTCCATCACTCCCCTGCTTCCCAGCACACTCAGCGCCTGGCACACGTCTTGCTGGGTACCCCGGGCCGGGCACCAGCCCACCGTGCTGAGCAAACCAGGGCGCAAGGACACAGGCAGCTCGGAAGGCCTGCGGTCCCATGAGACCAGGAAGCTGGCTCACTTTCCCCATCTGCCGCGACAGTCTGTCCTTCGGCTTCCCGCTGTGCAGGCCTCTGACCACGCGGACCAGAGACCCTGTGCGGTCTGCCAGGGAGGCCGGGCTGGGAGGGGCACCCAGGGTAGGGGCCCGAGCTGGGGACCCCTCTGGGGGCAGAGCCAACCCTCTGCCCTGAGGCTCGGCCTGGCCAGGGCCCCGCAGATGAAGAACTCAGAGGCCACACCTGGGGATCCTCTCCCTAACTTACCGTCACTGCGGAGGGGCTGGACATGGCGTGCAGAAGCTGTCTCAGATTCCGTGCTGCCCACTGACCACGGCTGCGGGACCAACCCCAGCAAGACCCGCAGAACCGCCTAGCTGAACCGAACCCAGGTGACACATGAGCAAGCAGACGCTGTGGGAAGGGACAAGGTCTGGGGTGGTTTGTTACACAGCAACAGCTGACGGAAACAGGGCCACGTTCACACGCGGGGAGCGTCTCTAACAGAAATACCAGGACCTGCTGCCAGGGACCTCTTTGGGGCAGGAGAGGAGAGTTAGAGTTCTTGACTTCTCCACCCTACCTGGGTTTCGTACATTCAAAACAGCATTAAGTATGTCTGTAGGACAGATGGCTCAGCTCTGACACGGCTACGACGTGGAAGAATCCTGGAAACATCGTTTGCAGTGAGAGGAGCCGGGCACAGAAGGCCACATAGTATCTGATCCCATTTATGGGAAACAGAACAGGCAGATCCACAGGGACAGAACGTGGACTCGTGGCTGCCAGGGGCTGGGGAGGGGGTAGGGAGTGACTGCTGACAGGGATGGGGCTTCTTTTTGGAGAAATGGAATGTTCTGGAATTAGTGGTAATGACTAAACTCTGTAAATAAACGTTTAGAAAACTACTTAATGGTATACTTTGAAAACACCATGCAAAACACAGTACAAGCCAATTACTGGAGAAATGAAGTAAAGGCATAAAGTCCAGTCCCAAGTCTCAACGCTTGAGTCCGTGGACCCCAAATCCGCATGGAGTTGGTCGCTGACGCCGACCCTCAGCTTCTGGTCTGGCTCACACAGACCAGGACCAACTGCGCTGCCTGCCGGACTTCGCAGGTCCTGCCCCAGGCCTCTCCTCTCCTGACACACAGATGTCTGGGGGCTCCAGTCACCCCCTAAAGTCCACCCACCATCCCAGGGTCTCCCCTGGGTGATGTGGACACTGGGGCCGGGTCGTTCTCTGGGGAAGGGCCGTCCTGGCCCTGCAGGTGCTGAGCAGCGTCCCTGCCTCCACCTGTTCCAGGCTGGGAGCACCCTGAGTCGTGACAACAAACATCCCGAGACATCGCCCCGGGTGAGACCCCCTGCACTAGCCCATGTGGTTAAAAACCCTTAGATGAGGCCGGGCTTGGGGGCACCTGTAGTCCCAGCTACTCGGGAGGCTGAGGCAGGAGGATTGCTTGAGCCCAGGAGTTGGAGGCTGCGGTGAGCTGCGATGACACCAACGTACTCCAGCCTGGGCAACAGAGTGAGACCCTGTTTCCAAAAAGCCCTCAATTGAAACGTTAAAAACAGCAGCGACAGCAAATACCTGAGCTGCTGCACTCTGCCGGGTGGCGAGCCAAGCGAGCCCCTCCCATGCAGAACCTCACCCCCAGTCTGACCAGGTAGCCGCTACTGACAGCTTCACTTTACAGATAGGGAAACTGAGGCTCAGGGAGGTCCAGGGGTTCCAACACTGCTAATGGGCTGCTGTGTAGGCCAGGCCCCTCACCCAGATCATCCTTAACCCCCACTGGCCTCCCTGTCTTGGGATCGGCAGCACTTGGCCAATGGTGCCACCAGGAAGTAACAAGAGATGTCAACTTGTGCAGCTGCCCAACCCACAGCAAGTTGCTATGGACTGACTGAGCTACCAGCGTGCCACCGGGAATGGCCTGTGCCTGGGCTTGCTTTCTAGCGCTACGGTGTTTGAGTTGAGTCAACTTTAAAAATCACAGTATCCTGGAGAAAAACCTGGGTTTCCTGAGAAACAACAGACCTAGAAACAAAAGGCTGGCACCGCCACTTGCCTCCTCTGCCCTGTCCCCCACGGCCCTTCCCCACGGTGGGCAGCCAGGGGGCGCCTGTGAGCACCAAAGCCAGTGGCCACTTAATTCATTATACTGCCCTTTCCCAGGCTGGGAAACGGGCGATTTGGAGAAATTTAGGAAGTTACCCAAAGTCAAGGGAGAAAAACCCTATGATCTCATCTCTAAATCCAGAAAAGACTCCAACAAAATTCAACATGAGTTTCATGTCCAAAAAAAAAAAAAAAAAACCCAAAATCAAGAAACTAGAGAAAGAAGAATAAAACGGGCGGTGGTGGTAAGAGAGGCTGCCTTTCCATGAAAAGAAACATAAGCCAAAAAGTTATGAAAAGTGCGTTAACATCCACGGCGAGACAGGAGAGCTACTGCTGCAGGAGCGATGCTGCCCAAAGTGATAAGACAAGAAAAAAGAGAAAGGAATGAAGATTGACAGGAAAAAAGACAAAATTTTAGAAAACCCAAGAAAAGCAACTGACCAAAAATTAGAACTAAACAGAGCAGGACAAGACGGCCAGGTTCCGGCGACCTACCCAAGGCCATGCAGCAAGTGCGTCTGGAGAGCTGGAATTCAGGAGTTCCCGCCCTCTGCACACAGCCCCTACTTTATACAGCTCACCCTCCTCTGGCCTCACGCTGGGTTAATTTTCACCTGCCACGCGCAGATGACCCTCTCTGGTCGGCAGAGGCGCTGGGAAGAACCCCTGTACTCCAAGGGCACTTCAAGGGCATGAAGACCTGGGTGGCTGCTGTTCCCACCCCATGTGGCACTGCATTCGTGTGAATTGGGGGGTCTTCACCAGGCAGAGGCAGAAATAAAGCCGTTGAGTGCATGTGCCGCGTCTCAGACTTTCACCCCTAGGACTGGGCTGGGAAAGGCTAAGGATTCTGGAGGTAACGGCAGATCGGAATAGTTAACATTTCAAAAGACAAGTTAAAAAATAGCAAGCTCTAGTGAACCATGCTGAATCATGCGTAAGCGCTGGCTGGTGGGATGCTGAGGTCTGCAACTTGGAAATGCATCCAGGGAACGAGACGGACGGGGGATGGGAGAACGGGTGGGAGAAGTGAATGTGGCCAAATGTCGACTGCAGGATCCAGACAGTAAGTAGCGGAAGGATCCACTGCCCGATTCTATTAATTTTTTAGTAGTTCTGAAAAATCTTCTCAGTAAGATCCTTTCTCCCCAGGTGAAAGGTCTCGACCTTAGATGTCAGGTGTTTTCAAGCTTTGGGGACACATGGTGTATGAGTGGATTCTACCTGAGAAATCACAGCAATCTCACAGGTCACAGAGGACACAACTGAGTACCAGGCACGTGCCACAGGCTACCTATGCTTCTGCATGTCACACCTTGAGGGGGCGTGGTCCTACCTCAGGGCCTTTGCACGTGCCGTGCAATCTGCCTGGGACGTGCTATCACTACGTCTATGCGTGGCTGCCTCCTCTCCTCCCTCGTTGGGTCTCGGCCTGTCAGCTTCCCAGAGAGACCGTCCCTGCCCAGGCAGGCTGCAGCATCCCCCACTGCCACACCCCGCATCTCCATTTTATCACCGTCTGGCATTACGTTGCTCTGTGCAGGCACAGGCCTAGGTGTCCTGTTCACAGCGGCTTCCCCACACCCAGCAGGTCCCCACACGAGAGCAGCAGGAGGCAGAGGCGGCTGCGACGGTCCTCAGCTGCCGAGGGGGGGAGCCGGGAGGAAGTGAGGCTGGGACTTGGGCTCGGCGCACAGTGGGTCCACCACCGAGATGGGGCACCAGGAGGAGAGGCAGGCTTGGATCAAATGTGCCAAGAACAGTCGGGACCTGCGGAGTCTGAGGGGCCTCAGGGACATGCTGGATGTGGCCAGACGCCACCCGCAACGGTGTGGCCCTTCAAATGCCAGGATCCTGGGCCCCTCTGACCCCCTCAGAGGGCTTAGGCTCTTCATGCCATGCGGCTGCCACTGCCGTAGGACACGTCACGCAGCAGTGATGGCTGCCACCAGACACTTCAGTCTTAGAAGGTTTCTAGTTATTTCTGGGGCGTGGGATTGGGGGGGTGGGGTCTTTTCTTTTGCATGTTACGTCCTTGGGTGCTGTTTGAAATAAATGTTTTGTCATTTTCATTTATAGAAATGAGGGTTTCCAAAAGCATTAACCCGCTTGATTTGTAAAACAGGCAAAGGAAAAGAAAACAAACAAAGCAAACATCTGAGAGACAGACAAGCCCCTTTGATGTTAAAAGACATGAATATGAACATGAGCTCCACGGGCCCTTGGTCACCTGTCGGCAGGGGTGGGGACACAGGGTCCTCACGCTGGGCTGGGGGTGGTGCTCGTGTCAATGGGTTCGCTGCCCTGGGAGGCAACTTGGCAACAACACTACGAATGTGTGTGACCTTTGCCATCAATTCTGCTTCTAGAACTTTCTCTCAGATAACTTTAACATACGTATAGAGACATATATGTTCCAGGAGGCTCACTGATTATGCAGCAACAGTTTACAACGGCCTAAAGGTCCTACAAAGGACTGCTGAGAGCAAGGACTGGTGAACCACAGTCCAGAGCCAGATCCGGCCCACCACCTGCTTTTGTAAATAAAGTTTTATTGGAACGCAGTCTCACTCATCAGTTCAGGAATTGTCTATGGCTGCTTTTGTGCCACAATGGCAGTATGGAACAGTTGGGACAGAGACCATCTGGGCCATAAAACCTAAAAGACGTACTGCCTGGCACTTTATAGAAAAAGTTTCTCAACCATTGGGTTAGAATTTTTTTTTTTTCTTTTTTTTTTTTTTTGAGACAGAGTCTCACTCTGTTGCCCGGGCTAGAGTGAGTGCCGTGGCGTCAGCCTAGCTCACAGCAACCTCAAACTCCTGGGCTCAAGTGATCCTCCTGTCTCAGCCTCCCAAGTAGCTGGGACTACAGGCATGCACCACCATGCCCGGCTAATTTTTTCTATATATATTTTTAGCTGTCCATATAATTTCTTTCTATTTTTAGTAGAGATGGGATCTCGCTCTTGCTCAGGCTGGTCTCGAACTCGTGAGCTCAAACGATCCGCCCACCTCGGCCTCCCAGAGTGCTAGGATTACAGGCGTGAGCCACCGCGCCCGGCCCATTGGGTTAGAATTGAGCCCAGTTGTTCCCCAGCCTCCCAGCTGGGCTGAGAACAGAGCCCAGCACACAGCAGGTGCTCAATAAGGAGCTGATGACAAGGTGAATGAATGATGGAATGCACACAATGGAATGTCACAGAGTTGTTTAAAAGAACGTGGCAGCTCTAATCTGTGTTGACAGAGACAAGAGGCCAGAGAGACTCCGCACATTAAAAGGCGACTTGCAGGACAAAGGTGGAGGACTCAGACTGCCTGTTTCAAAACTTACTACTTTGGTACCAACTGAAGGTGTTTTCTTTGTTTGGTTTTTTTTTTTTGAGACAAGGTCTCACTCTGTCGCCCAGGCTGGAGTGCAGTGGCATCATCACAGCTCACTGCAGCCTCCAACTCCTGGGCTCAAGTGATCCTCCTGCCTCAGCCTCCTGAGAATCTGGGACTGTAGGTACACCTCATCATGCCCACCTAAATTTTTTTGCATTTTTGTAGAGACAGGGTCTCGCTCTTACTTAGGCTGATTTCGAACACTTGGTCTCAAGTGATCCTCCCACCTCGGCCTCCTAGAGCCAACTGAATGTTTTTGAAAGAAAAAAAAAACTTACTACAAAGCTACGGCACTCAAGACAGCATGGTATTCATGTAGACACACATACAGATCGATAGATTAGTCCAAAACAGATCAACTGAGAAACCAGAAATAACCTGGACAGTCAATAGATTTCGATAAGGTGCCAAGACAATCCAATGGGGGGAAAACAATCTCTTTAACAAATGGTGCTGGGACGACTGGAATGCCACGTGCAAAAGAGTGAGGCTGGACCCCTACCTCACACCATGTACAGAAATTAACTCAAAATGGATCGCAAGCCTAAATGAATTTAACAGCTACAACTATTCAACTCTAGGAAAAAAATATAAGGGCAGATCATCATGACTGTGGATACAGCAATGGTTTCTTAGCTACGACACCAAAAGCACAAGCAACCAAAGAAAAATAGATAAATGGGCTTCATCGAAATTCATCATAACTTGAGCTGGGCACAGTGGCGCACGCCTGTAGTCCCAGCTCCTCAAGAGGCTGAGGTGGGAGGATCACTGGAGCCCAGGAGTTGGAGACCAGTCTGGGCACCATAGTGTGATCTTGTCTCTAAAAAAATTTTTTTTAAATCATCAAAACTTTTGTGCTTCAAAGGACACCAGAAAGAAACTGAAAATACAACCTATGGAATGGCAGAAAATATTTGTAAATCATGTATCTGGTAAAAGATGTACATCTGAAATATATAAAGAACTCCTACAACTCAATAATGAAAAACCAAATAACCCAATTACAAAATGAGCTAAGGATCTCAATAGACATTTCTGCTAAGAAGATACACAAATGGCCAACAAGCACACAATCTCTAGTCGTCAGGGCAATGTAAGTCACAGCCACAATGAGATATCGCACCCACTAGGACGGCTATGACAAAAAGACAGAAAATGAGAAGAGTTAGTGAGGATGTAGAGAAACCAGGGCCCCCACACGCTCCTGCGGGTAGTATACAGGGGTCCAGCCACTTCGGAAAACAGTCTGGCAGTTCTTCAAGTGGTTGGACACAAGGTTTCTATATGACCCAGCAATTCCACCCTCAGCTTTCCACCCAAGGGAAGTGAAAATCTACTTCCACATAGAACCTTGTATGCAAATGTGCACACGGTATTGTTTATAACAGCCCCAAAGTGAAAATAATCCAAATAGCCATCAATGGATGATGGACAAACACACTGTGGTCTAAGTGGAACATCACTCGGCCACGAAAAGGGACGAGGCTCTGACACAGGCCGCAGCGTGGATGGACCTTGAGGACGTCGTGCTCAGTGAGAGACGCCAGACACAGAAGGACACACAGTGTGAGACTCCGTTTATGTGAAATGCCCACAACAGGCAGATCCACAGAGACGGGACGTGGATTCATGGGTGCCAGGGGATGGGGAGGGGATGGGGAGGGACTGCTGATGGGAACAGGGCTTGCTCTCTGGGTGATGAGAATGTTCTGGAAGTAGAGATGAATGTACTTAAACCCATTGAATTGTACATTTGGAATGCGTAAAATGTGCGTATGGGACCGTATTAAAGAAGAGTTGGGAGGAGGAGCCCGGTGTGGAATAAGGGGTACGTCACATACGAGGGCAGAGGCCGAGTGACGAAGGTCTGCGCAGACGCAGCAGTCGGACAGAGGCTCCAGGGCGGCCGGGGGCAGAGCTGGAGGGACAGCACAGCTTCCTCTTGCACGGGCTGCGTGTGGCGCCGTGGACACGTGACACCTTCCCAGAGCCGGGGGAAGAGAACAAGAACCACAGGACTTTCCCAGCCTAGGGGCAGGGGGAGGTGAGAGACCGTGCACAGGTGGTTGGTGACACAACAGGACACTTGGGGGCTCAGCAAGGAAGGGCTGGGTGTGACCACAGGGGAGGGCACACCTGGGGGCCTAGGACGGGGGCAGCTTGGGGGTCCTCCCTGGCCAGCAGGTGGCCCTGTCCCACCCCCCACTGCAGTCTGTCCCGTTCTTCTTGCCCCCGCGTGCCGCCCCCACCGCACAGGATCATACTCCCCCGCCGGCTCCAGGGCGGTAAACAGGAAGCCTTGCGGAGGGCAGGGAAGGGCTGGGATCCAGGGCTCCGTGGGCCCCCACACCGCTGCAGTTTCCCAAAGCACCAGCGTCCAAGAGAGGGTTCCAGGCCAGCATGGAGCACCAGCGCGCCAGGCACAGCCCCACCGCAGCCCAGGCCAGGAGGCTCTCGGGCATGGCCAGCCACCCTGGGAGGGCTGGGTCCGGCGGGGCCAGGGGCCAGAGGGCAAACGTCTGGCGCAGAGGGAAGCCTGGTCCCACCATGGTCCTGGGGGCACCCTGCCACCCCGCCGTTGGAGCGTCCCCCATGGCCACACTCTGTGCGTGGTCCTGGGTTCCCGGGGCCTGGCGGTCTCTGTGCCTGCTGTCCACAGCACAGCGTAGAGGGCCGGTCTGTGGGACAAGGCCACACCTCCCTCGTCCCCGCTGCAGATCCCGAGGGGCCCTTGACTCTCATCTGTTGGGCTGGACAGTCACCTGGCCCCTGCTCCAGGTTGGGGGTCTGGGAGAGTAGGCCTGAGTGGGCCCCCAACTACCTCTGGATGTGTTCCCAGTTCATGTGGTGCGAGGCGACCGTCTGCCTTCCTGTTTCCGCTCACACTGTGAACACAAGGCCTTTTCCTGGACCATTGAGAGACATGATTTTGGCGTTTTGTGCTTTTTCTTGGTGATTTTGCTGTTAAAATTGCTTCCCCCCGCCCCCCACCGCCAGTGTGCTGCTGAAGCGCTTTCTAGTGTCGCCCGGCACCAGGAGGCTCGTGGAGGAGCCCCTGTGTCAGAGAAGGCCCGCTCGGAAGCCGGTGACGGTGCCGCGCCCGGGGCCTCAGTGCGGATGAACAACACTGAATTCTGCAAGGCGCCCTTCAGCAGGACACGCATAGGACAAGGATGGACTGGCTGATGGAAGTGCTGTGACCAGAGGCTGGCGGGAACCTAACCCTGGATGTCCCCTGGGAGGATGCTAGCTGCTTCTCAGTGTTGCAGGCAGCTTTACAGGACAAAACTACCGCAAGTGACGAGAATCGACTGGGCTTACGTATTTAGGGGCAAAGAAGCATTGAGCCGGCAGCCAACTCTCAAACGGCCCCGCATGATCACAAACACACACACACACACACACACACACGCACACATGCACACGGGCTAATGTACACACAGAGAAGGCCGGCGCCATGGCCTGGGCCTGTAATTCCAGCGCTCCAGGAGGCCAAGGGGGGAGGATCGCTGGAGGCCAGTTCAACAATAGCCTGGGCAGCATAGTGAGACCCCATCACTACAAAGCGAAAAATTGGCCAGGCATGGTGGCTCACACCTGTAGTCCTAGCTACTAGGGAGGCTGAGACAGAAGGATCACTTGAGCCCAGGAGTTCGAGACCAGCCTGAGCAAGAGCGAGACCCCCATCTCTACTAAAAATAGAAAAATTAGTTGGGCATGGTGGTGGTACCTGTAGTCCCAGATACTGGGGAGGCTGAGGCAGGAGCATCGCTTGAGCCCAGGAGTTGGAGGCAGCAGTGAGCTGTGATGATGCCACTGCACTCCAGCCTGGGGGACAGAGCAAAACCCCGTCTCTAAATCACTGTTATATTCATGCCAATTTTTCTATGGGCTTGAAAGTTTTCAAAATAAAACATTAAAAAAGAAAAACAACAATACATACTGAGACAGGTGGGTGCAGAGAAACACCTGGGATGCAGTTGTTGCCCCCACAGAGATGGGAGGGGGAGGGGAAAGCTCACTTTTTACTGACTACACATCTCACTGCCTTTTTTTTTTTTTTTTTCCCCCGTAAATGTGTTATTACTTGTATTTTAGGATTCGCCTGCTGCACGGGGGCACAGGCAGGGAATGGAACAGAATAGAAAGCCCAGAAATAGCCACATGGAGAAGTTCAGTATGGAATGAGGGGGCATCTCAAACGGGAAGCACAGCCAGGAGCCACCGGAGAAACCCGGAGCAATGAAACCCTCACAGACCTGGTGCCAGGGCAACTCCAAATAGAGCAAGAATTCAAATGTGGAAAAAAAAAAAAAGAAAAGAACCTATAGAAGTCCTAGAAGAATTTAATCATAACCTCAGAGCAGGGAAGATTTTCCTGTCCATGACGCCCAACTGGGAAACCACGGAAGGAAAGGATGACAAACTTGAACACAAAAACAAAACACCTGTCAGGCACTAATAATCACCAACAGAGAAGATGAGAAAAGAACTACTCAAACTGGTACCACAAATACATGAATAGCTTCCATAATATATAAAGAGCTCCTGCATATCAACAAGAAAAAGACTGATACTTCAACTGTAAAACAGGAAAGATGCAATTATACCATTCCCAGAAAATGAGGCCCCAGTTCCGCCTGACGTTGTGTGGTTAAATGCAGGAACGGGGCAAGGAAGACAGACCAGGTGTGCGGGCCGGGGCCACGGAACTTGCAGGCAGCACACAGCCAGCCTTCGTGGTGGCCCTGTCTCCCCTGTGGGTGACACTGTTTTCCAGCTCTGACAAAAACACAGATTATCAGTGGGATGAGTGAGAGGGGAGCCCCCGTGAAACTCGGGGGCCAGGTCCTTTCACCCACGCTGTCTCCGCTCCCTCTGCAGAAAAACATTTTCAAGAAAAAGAGGAAACGTTAAAAAAGAAAAGCTGTGTGGAGAGTTTTTTCTCTGATTCACATTAAGATAACTATAAATTGCAACTCTGCGGAGAAGTCACTCTACACCTGCGACGTCACCGGGGGAAACACACGAGGCCCAGGCTGGTGGGAACGGGGCACGGTCCGGTCTGGTCGGGACCTGTACTCACTCTGCGGTTTACCTCCCGGGTTTTATGGTGCTTTGACATCAGGGGGGCCTTGTGCGCCGGGAGAGGGATGGTCCCTCCCAGGGCTGGCCCGTGCCCAGAGGCTGCGACAACTCGCCTTGGACCGTGCAGGCAAAGGGGCCGCGAGGCAGCCGTCAGGGTCCGGGCCGCTTCCCCACCTGCAGGGCCCCCCACCTGCGCGCTGTGGGTGTGCAGAACACGGCCGGCCCGGCCTGGCACCCCGCACCGCCGGTGTCTCTGTGCCTACGACCTGGGTGTTCGCCGAGGGCCCATCTGATCCTCGAGGGACTCTGCTTTACAAATGACGAAACTGAGGCACAGAGTGGTGGGACAACCTGCTGCCATACCTGTGGGGACCCCTCTTCCTGGCTGTCCTGTCAACACGGCAGGACACCCACGGAGACGGCATCCACTGGCCGTGGCCCCACCCGGCCCCACGGCCATCCTCCCATGTTGCCTGCAGCCCAGACTCCAGCCCAGCTCACGGGGTCCCACACGCAGCACAGCCCCGCTGGGCCCTGCCCGGCCCCCAAACCAGCTCCTCCTGCAGGAGTCACCTCAGCCGAGGGCAGCTCCATCCTCCAGGGGCGCGGGAAACTCAACTGTCCTCACCGCTCCTTCTAGATCCTCCAAACAGCCCTGTTGGCTCTGCTTCCAAAGTCCCTCTGGGATGGCATTACTCACTTCTCACGCCCACCCCCGACCAGTGCTGTCCCCTTTGCCTTGTCCCCCAAGTCTCACCCTCGGCCCCCACAGCCTGTCCTCGCCACAGCAGCCACCAGAGGGCGCCTGTGAGCACCTGAGTCCAGGCCTGTCCCTCCTCTGCCCACAACCCTCCATGGCTCCCACCTACCTCGGAGTCAAAGCTCAAGTCCTCCCTGGGACCCACCAGGCCCTGCACGACCTGCCCTGTTCCCTCCCTGCCCTCCCCTCCTCCCTCTGCTCCAGCCACATGGGTCTCCTTGCTGTGCCTCCAACACGCCAGGCACGGTGCTGCTAGAGGGCCTTTGCACAAGCCATGCCCCCTGCCTGGCACACCCTCCCCCCACCTCCACGATGCAGGTCCCTCGTTTCCCTCACATCCCCTCCGTTCCCATGCCCCCTCCTGAGCACCTGTCCTGGACAAGGCCCTCCCATGCCATCTCTCTCCCCTTTTCCGCCGCACTCGTCTCACCCCCCGCCACCCCCCCCCGCCCGGCCCCAAGTTACATATTTTGCTTCTGTCTTTGTTCACTGTCCACACGCTCCCCACCCTCACCCCTAGAGTTCAGGGGCCCTGTCTGTCTCCTTCCACCTGGTTGGTTCCGCAGCACGTGGCCCGGAGCGCACTTTGGCAAGTATCCCATCGGTGACACCCGAACTGCACCTCGCTCCCCCGAAACCTTCAAGGGCAGCCCCCGCCTGCAGAGTAATGCACCAGTGCCCTGCGAGAGGCAGAGGCCGTGCGAGAGGCAGAGGCCGTGCGAGAGGCAGAGGCGAGGGCTGCGACAGGTGCTGGGGTCTGCTCCCTCCCCACCGCCAGGACTGGGGGCTCAGACGCCCAGGCACTGGCTGTGGCACCTGGGGGCCCCCGGGTGCAACCCCAGCCCCTCCCGTGCTGGCCCCACGAGGCAGGTGCGGGGACTCCGACTAATCCCCGAGGCCCGTAATCCCCGAGAGTACCCAGCGCCGTGGGCCCCACCATCCAGCTGGCTCTCGGCCGGCAAATCCCCCGCGGGCCCTGCCTGCGCGGGCCCTGGTGAAGGGACACGTTGCTAAGCCCAGGCGGCAGGCAGCGGGGAGCAGGCAGGCCTGGGCCACTCCCAGCCCACACCCTGCTCCGGGCGGCCTCCACAGCCCTCCTGGAGCCTCAGTTTCCCCATCCGTAAACTGTCAACGCCTGAGTCATGCAGCTTCCCTGGCGGGTGGGACCTCACCGATTCCTGCTCCCGCTGGATCCTCGGGCCCCTGCGGCCCTTGTTTTTGGGGAAGAAAAGGAGGTCGCTTGCTCAGAGGCACACGGCTCCAGGCGGCCACAGTGGGCTCAGCCCCACACCAGGCCCCAGGCCACCCCACCCAGGCTCCCAGGGCTCTGCCTGCTTTGGGTGGTCCTTGCCGCCTGCTCACCATCCCTGGACACGCCCGCCAGACGGCCCAGGACCCAGGCCACCAGCACGAGGGCTCAGGCCTAAACCCCTCAGGGCCTTGGCCTGCTGTGCCCAGGCATTCGCACTGCTCGCCAGGATGCCAACCCCCATGGCCATTGCCGCCCATGGCCGTCCCCACCAGGCACTGGAGCGTGAATCTGCACTCGCTGCCCTGCTTAAACACCCCAGTGATGCCTGCTGTCCTCAGAGCAACACTCCGGCCAGGGTCTGGCCCCTAAGGCCCGCGTGGCCGGCCCTGCCCCCACCTCGCTGAAGTCAAGTCTGTGGCGCAAACGGGTCCAGCTCATCCCTACCTCAGGGCCTTTGCATGGCTGCTCTCGCTGCCTGGAACGCTCACCCTGTGGCCCACACTTCTCATCCGGGTCTGGGCTGATGGGTCACCTCCCTCTCTGACCCCTCGGCTACAGCAGGCACAGCCCCATCCTTTGCCATCATGGTGGCCACAGCGGTCCCTCCCCGCACCCACCACTATTCAACCTGGCCTGACATGGGGGTCAGCAAATATTTCCTGTGAAGGACCACACGGTAAGTGCTTTCGGCTGTGCAGGCCACACAGTTGCCACTGCGGCCACTCAGCTCTGCCGCCACAGCGGGGAAGCTACCGAGGATGGCGTGTGCGCGAGTGGGCAAAGCCACGTGCCGGTAACACTGCGAGGACAAGAGCTGGTGCGACGGGATGTGGGGGCCACGGTCAGCCGACCCCCGGTGTCTGCTCCCTGCTCCCATCCGCCACGGGGCAGCCAGGGAGCCCCCTTGGTCCCCGATGCGACCTCGGCACCTGCAGCCCCCCGGCCCGTGGACGGTGCTCAAGAACGTCCTGTGAGGACCACGCAGCGGGGCCTCCACACTCCCTGGTGACGCCCACAGCCCTGGGTGCAGCTCAGAGCCCGCCAGGGGCCAGGCCCTGCGGAAGCAGCGGGTGACAGTTGGCTCCCCGTGCCCGGCGGCGACCCGTGGAGGAGGGAGGAGCCCGGCACCCGTGGAGCCGCCTGCGACCCGGGTGCGTCTGAGGCTTTGCCCACTGGCCCTCCCATGCAGCCCACGAGAAAGGTGCGGTCACCACGCCCCCTTCACAGGTGGGGACACTGAGTCCAAGCGCCCCACCTCGTACTCGATGGAGCCAGGTGTGGGCCCAGGTGGCTGCCGAGGCCTCGCCAGGGGACACGGAGGCTGCAGCAGCCAAAGTGCCTGGTGTCGTCTCCCAGGAAGCGGCCGGGGCAGAACTGGACCAGGACCAGGACCTTCCTGCCACCAAGTCCTCGGCCTCCGCCCTGGGCCCTGCTGACCTGCGATGTCGCCACCCCCCCGGCTTTTTCACCCAGTCCCTGACCACCCCACAGAGGAGGCCCGGGTGCCAGCTCCGTCCGCGGCCCTTCAGGCGCCCGGTGCTGCTGTCCAGGCATGCCCGGCCTCAGCCCGGGCTGTGTCCTCTTCTTGCCCCCTCCTCAGGGCTCCCTCAAATGTCACCTTCCTGGCGATGCCGTCCCCAGCCACCCCGTCCGCCTGCAGTTCCTCCTTGGCATCCACCTGATGTTTACCAGGCGACATGTGCCAGGCGGCTCCAGGCGCTGGGGACGCCGCGGGAATGACACAGACGGTCCTGGCTCCTGTGGCGCTCTCGCTCAGGAGGAGGGACGGCCAGAACTCACGTCAGCAAAGCCATATGTCTCAGGTGGTGACAAGTGCTGCGGTGACGAGAGCAGGAGGGGAAATGAGGAGGGTGGGCCCGGAGGAGGGGGAGGTGCTGTTGTATAACAGGAGGGTGGGGCAGCAAGAGCTAAAGAAGCAACAGGCACAGACATGGAGAAAGAACATTCTTGTGCTCCCTACAGCCCGTGCAAAGGCCCTGGGGCAGGATATGCCTGGCGTGTTGGGAGGCACAGTGAGGAGGCCCGTGTGGCAGGAGCAGAGTGAGGGGGGGGGAGAGAGGGAGGAGGGGAGGGCAGGGAGGGGACGGGGCAGGTCGTGCAGAGCCTGGTGGGCCATGGGAAGAACTTCGGCTTTTTCCCCGAGGTTGGTGGGAGCTATGTATGGCTGTGGGCAGAGGAGGGACAGGCCTGTGCCAGTTTTTAACGGGATCCTTCTGGCACGTGCCGCAGGGAGCCCAGGAAGAGGAGGGAGGCCTGGGCGGAGCCGACTGCTAGTCCAGGCAGGGGAAGGAGGCTGGAGCCGGCCCAGTGGAGGCAGGGGGGAGAAGTGCGCAGATTCCGGCTGTGATGGCGAGGCTGACAGAATTTGCCATGAGCTTAGATGTGGGAGGGGCGGGGGGCTCAGGAATGAACATCGACTGTCCGGGCGTCGCAGAGACAGGATGGGCAGCGGGGAGGAGGCTCCGAGAAACCCAGACCACGGCTCAGGCCCAAAACCACAGGCAGAGCAGCGGCTCCAACAGTGGGAGCATCCCCAAGCCCCCGGCCCTCCCAAGAGCCACCCCCGTGAACCAGGTGCCCCACATGGCCCCAGGTGCCCCGGCAGCCCACGGCGCATGCCACCAGGCTTTTCTGGGCCAGGCCTCGTGAGCAAGGAGCCTGGGCACTTAAAGTAACCAAAGTCTAAACTCCAACGAGATAGCGTTTTGCTTCCGATCAGATTGGCCGAAATTATGAGGGACAACAACATCCAGAGCTGGCAGCGCCCTGGGGACACAGGCGGCCTCTCTTGGACCCTGACAGACACCTGACTTTCTGGAAGGCGACAGATCATGATTTTTCAATCTGCCTGCCACTGACCAAGCCATTCCGAGACTGGGGCTCCAACCGCTAGGAATTAAAGCGCCCACAGGTGCAGGTCCACGGCCACAGGCACCTGCCACCACGCTGCTTCTGACAGCATAAAAGTGACTCCACAAACATCTGGACTGTGCCCTGCAATGATGGCAGGTGCCTAGAGCGGGCACCAATCGCCACTGATAGCCATTAAGCATAAATGTCGACTCATTTAAGGCTCACGGTCAACCTGACGTGGACACGGTCATCACCCCATTTTACAGACGGGGACACTGAGGCTCAGAGAGGTAAAAGTCACCCGGAAGCTGAGGGGCTGAGCTGGGGGTGGAACCCGGGCAGCGTGACTCGCCCTCCCAACCACGCCCCGTGCGCTGAGCTCTCTCTCCACAAGGATCACTGACACGACGTCGGGGAAGATTCCAGGTTACTACAGACAGCAAGTGAGCAAGTCACCGGTCAGATACTGTATGACGTTCTCACCAGGGCGACTCCGCCCCCAGTGGACTCCAGGTGATGTCTGGAGACACATCTGGTTGTCACGACTGGGGGTGCTCCTGGCATGGGGTGGGTGGCGGCCAGAGATGCCCCCCAGATAAAGAATTTTCCAGCCCAATCTGCCAATAGCGCCAAGGCAGAGAAACCCTGGTGGGGCATGAAACCATCTCGTAAGGAAAGAGCAGACCCATTCACGTGTTTACATATCGGTATGAAAAACACAAATATATTTAGGTATCTGTACGCACGGGCCTGGGTAGGCCACAACCCGAATCCAACAGCACGTACAGCAGGAGAGATGGGCTCGGAAGGGGAGAAGCAGGTCTTAATTTTAAAATGAGTAAAATAAACGAGTAGCTGCAGTGAGATTTCTGCAGATTTTGGGGACAGGCAGGGAGGACAAGCCCTGTTCCCTCAGCTCCCCCACGCTCAGAGCTTGCTTTGACTTTATCTGTCCCCAGTCAGCCCCTGATAACACAAATGGGTGCCCTGTGGCTTTCTTGTGGTTGGCGAGTCTTAGGCTACTTTGTCTCCGACAGCTCAGGTGGGAGGGCTGATGGCAGAAGTCAGGGGGCCAAGAAGGGGACCCCGGCTGGGGCCCGCTGACCCCCTGCATTACTCAATCATGCCTGGAGCTGGCCAGGCCAGGGCACCCGCCGCCGCGGGCAAAGAACAGGGCGAGGCGACGGGCTCGTGGCAGCGAACCAGGTCATCTAACCGAGCGAGCGGGTCCAGATGGCCGTGGGGAAGGCAGTGGTGAGTGACTTTCAGAGCCCAGGGGGACCTGCTCTCTCTTTCTCCCCAGACATTTCCCCCGACTCCCAGCACCTCCTCGCCTGCCTGCCAAGGACGCTTCGGGAGGGAGGCCTGGGTGAGAAGGAGGATGGGCACCCACGTGGGTGTCTACAGAGACACTGACGGCTGCTTGGGGAGAGAGCGCAGGATTTTGCGAATCCGGAAACTTCCTATTTGGGAGTTGTGACCTCGACTGAGAAGGAACCGCTCCCTCTGGGCTCTGGACGCAGTCCCCTCGGAAAGGGAGGCTGGGAGCCCAGGGGTGGGGCCCAGCTGCCGGCACCTGCTCCGCTGCAAGGCCCGAAGACAGCCAAAGGCATGTAAGCCTAGCCCCCTACACGGCCAGGGCTGCCCCGCTGGTGTCCAGGCAGAGAAGGTGGCTTCGGGGCGGGGAAGCAGAGTGACAAGGCATCCAAGCCCCCTGCTATGCCACCCCAGCTGCTTGCAGCTGGGCGACACTGAGGGCGCCTGGAAATGTCACCCCCTTGGCCCCCTCGTTTTCCAGGCAGGCAAACTGAGGCCCAGAAAGGCAAGGAACGGTCAGCGCACCCACGCCCAGGTCTGGGGGACTTGCAGAGGGACAGGTGACACCGCCAGCAGGCTGACCCAGATGGCCCGGAGGACCCCCCACCTGCACCTCCACCCGAGTGGCGGATGCTGCGGCTCCGAGACACTCGGATGCGCCCACCCAGTGGCTGCATCGCTGCGGTGGGGATAGGCCTGGAGGCTGACCCCGACCAGGGGTCCAGGCAGGGTCGCAGCCTCGCGTGAGTGGCAGTGTCAGCCCCGACACGGGCAGCGCGGGGGAGGCAAGTGTCTCTCAGGATGCGGGTCCCCCTCCAGCCCCCCGCGACCGTCCCCGCGACGTCCCCGCGCCCCCCACGGGCCCCGAGTGGAACGTCCCGGCCCCGCCGGCGCTCGGGCGGGTCCCCGGGCCGCGGGGGCCGGACCGTTACCTGCCGCCGCCCCGCTCTCCGCTGTCCAGGCCGCCTCCGCGTTCCCGGCCCCCGCCTCGGCGCTCTCCGCCTCGTCCGGCACCTCCAGCTCCATGGCCGCGCGGACCGCGGCGGGGCCCGAGCTGCGACCCGGGCTGCGGCCGCGAACAACAGGCGCCGCCGGCGGGGGGCGGGGGACGGGCCGGGCCGCGCGCGGGGGGCGGGCCGGGGCGGGGCCGCGTGCACCGGCGTCAGCGCGCACGGCCAATCGGGGCTCGGGGGCGGGGCCTGCGCGCGGCCCGGGCCCGGGAGCGCCTCGAGCGCCCCCGCGCGCCCAGGGGTGGGAGGACAGCGCCACGCCGGTCATGTCATCTTGCTGCTAAATAAATACATCCTAATGCTGACAGCATAAATATAATAACGGTTGCACTCAACGACGTGTTTACGATCATGCTGCAAAAACACATCCCATTGTTTATGTTACATGTTATAAATACAGACATTTCATTTTCTAGATTATTATTTTATTAATAATAACATATTTTACTATTTTTTTATTTTCTTGTGTTCCCGCTTAACAGTCTAGGGGTAGCTATAGTTTACTATTAATAAGGAACATCACAAATAATATTTATATAAATATATGATAATGTTTATATATTCATATAAATGTAAGTAGCAATGTGGATGCTGTTTATATAAATATAGTAATATCTGTATTGTTTATATAAATATAAATGATAATTTTTATTATATATTTGTATACCTATAAATCATAATGTGTATATAAATAAATATAATACAAATAAATATCTATATAAATTGGCATAAATATTATATCAATATCAATATAAATTATATAGCATTTATGTGAATATAAATTATATAAATACATATGTAAATATAAATTATATAATATGTATACAAGTAAATATTAATTATATTTATGTGAGTAATAAAGGTATTATTTGTGCTTATGTGACTAATACTCATGTAGTATATATGGATTATTACTTTAAATCATAAATAATAGTGTAGATAAATATACACTTATATAAGTATAAATAATACTTATATTAGTCATATAGATAATGGTAATACAATAATCAATCGATTTTATTTTATTATGAACATACATAAATTATATAATATGATATAAATATTATTAAAAATAATGTGTTGCTATTATGTCATAAATATTAATATTAATATATAACGTGCATTATAAATAATATTGTTTATAGTAATAAAGTTATAAGTGGTAATATTAAATGTCAGGCTCAGAGCTAAAGCCTTTGCATGTGATATTTCCCTAACAGTTAGAAACTTGTTTTTTGTGTTTTGCTACTAATACACTCCCAGTACGTAACACCTAGTAGACAAAAAATGTTTGCAAACATTAACCAGCCAAATGCTATCACCTCCATCTTACACATGAGAAAACGGGAGCTCAGAGAGGGTAGGCCACTTGCTCAGAGTCCCACAAAGAACCGTGCTGTGAGTCAGCCCTATGGTTGTACTAAGAATAATTGTGTTAATGATGTTATTACAGAATAATGGTGAATTTATTGATGATATGGTTAGGCACTTACTCTGAGATCATGATTTGGGTATTAATAAATGTTGTGTGGGCACTGTGGCTCACGCCCGTAATCCCAGCACTTTGGGAGGCCAAGGCAGGAGGATCGCTTGAGGCCAGCAGTTGGAGAGCAGCCTGGGCAACCTAGCAAGACCTCATCTCAAAAAAAAAGTTAAATGGAGCAATCCCATTACTGGGCATATACCCAAAGAAAAAAAGGTCATTCTTTAACAAAGACACATGTACCCAAATGTTTATAGCAGCACAATTCACAATAGCAAAGATGTGGAAACAACCCAAATGCCTATCAATACATGATTGGATTAGTTATAAGGAATGATGAAGATACGACATCTCTATGGTTCTCCTGGAGAGAGTTGGAACCCATTATATTAAGTGAAGTATCCCAAGAATGGAAAAACAAGCATCACATGTACTCACCAGAAAATTGGTTTCCCTGATCATCACCTAAATACACATCTGGGAATGACACCAATTGGATATCAGACTGAGGTGGGGGGTGGGGGAGGGGATGGGGGTATGCCTACACAATGAGTGCATTGCGCACCGTTTGGGGAGTGGTAACGCTTGAAGGTGCTGACTCGGGAAGGGGGGGTGGGGAAGGGAGGGATATATACCTACATGATGAGTGCAATGCGCATTATCTGGGGAACAGACACGCCTGGAGCTCTGACTTCGGGGGAAAGGCGGTACATGGGCAACGTATGTAACCTGCAATTCTGTATCCCCCATAACAAGATGAAATAAAAAAAAAAAAGTTAAATGGTAAATTTCTTATTTATTTATTAAATGTATTATGTTGTGTGTATTTTTCCACAATTTTTTTTAAAGGCTCCAGGCAGAGTTCTTTGGACACACGTTATGAGCAGAACTCCTGATTCAGGCAGAATCTGTCTGGAGAGAAAATTTAGAGCCCTGGTTCTCAAAGTGCAGTCCCTGGACCAGCACCGCCAGCAGCACCTGGGAACATGCTTGTGAGACAGGCGGGTTCTCAGGCCCCGCCCCAGACTTCCTGCATCAGAAACTGGGCACCGCCGTCTGGGTTTTAATGAAGCCCCTCTCCTCCAGGGGCCAGATTCGGATGCGAGATGAAGTTTCAGAACCGCTTGCTTTGACAGTGGGGGAAGGGGCGGGGCTTGGATCATTGAGGAGCATCATGAAAAGGAAATAAATTTTTAAAAAATACAAAAACTGGCACAACAGGCGTGATTTAGAGACGCGGAGGTACAAGTCAAATGAATCAGTTGACAGCAGCTAAAGTAGGGGAGGTGGCCTCTGGGGAGGGGGAAATGCGTGGAGACAAACTCAGGGGGCTGATTTCCTTAACAAACCTGGAGGACGGTGGAATTCTTTAAAATGCACACATGTATAACTTTAACTTTTAAAAAACTTAAAAATAACTGGTGCCGGGGTGGGGGGGGGCAGGAGGGGCCAGGATCCAGGTGAGACAGTGGCTTTTTTGTGCCTTCCAGGGTGCATCGTGCCCAATTTTCAGGGTGGTAAACTGAGGCCGCTGGGCCCGGCCCGTTACCTGGTTTCTGACGCCCCCTGGTGGCCACAGTGGCTATCACCATCAGCACGAGGAACTTGGTGGGTCTTGTCCACCTCCCCTCACCCTATTCCACTCATTCATTCATTCGAAAAGTGTTTATTGGGCACCTACTGTGTACGGGGCACTGTTGTAGGCCATAGGAGATGCTAGGCATGAGCAAGACAAAATCCATGACCTCAATGAGGTGACATTCTCGAAGGGACAGCAAACAAGCTAAGGTAGTTCTGGCAGCTAAATGCTTAAAAGCACATATTATTTTTTAATAACACCATAAATAGCTAATATGTATTAAGCACCTATTCTGGTACTTACAGAGCTATAACTCAAGCCGATTTAAATTTTAAATGCCATTTAAAATGTTCTAGGTGCCACATTTTTTAAACTCTGCCCAGTTTGTATAGTAGCCACATTCTAACAATGTCAAAAGAAACAGGTGACATTAATTTTAAACCTAGATTTCACTTAAACCCAATACATCCAAAATAGGATCATTTCAACACAGAATCGGGATTAAAATCCATGAGCTGTTTTTACGTCATTTTTTGTACAGCAAAGCTTTGAAATCCCCCACGCATTTTATACTTCTTGAGTGGCTCACCTGTTGGGACCATCACAGGTGTGGCGGGTGGCGGAGAAGCAGGATTTGCACCCGGATCTGCAGGGCGAAAGGAGCGCACCCTGCCACAAACTGGCAGGACGGCACAGCAAGTGTTAAGGCTGGGAGGTTCCAGATCCAAGGACAGCGGGGAGCGGGGAGCCGGGAGGTGTGGCCCATTCATTCCTGACTGTATTCAACAGACGTTTCCCTGAGCACCTACTACGTGCCGGTTCCCAGGCAGGTGAAGGACTCGGTGTCCCTAGCCTCTGGGCAGGCAGGGGTTAAAGCCAGCTGCTCCCACGTGAGAGCACCTTCCGACAGAGCCACACACCCAACCAGCCTGCTGGCCGGCCTCCCTCACACCCAGCCTGTGCACATTTTCTCGCTTGTGGCTGCCACCCCGCACAGGACCTCTCCGCCTCCTGCCACCACGACCGAGGAAAAGTTGGGCACCCAGGTGGGGAAGCCAGAGCCACCAGCCTCGGGTGCCGTCCCCACCCCCCGTGCCAGGCGGGCACCCCGGCCCTGGCTCCTGCCGCAGGCCCAGAGGCCACCCAGCCTCCTGGACAGGTGAGTCCCCTGCCCTGCTCTGCCTTCTGCCCTGCAGGCATTGTCCAAACTGGGTTCCCCCACCTCAGGGTCCTGGGACCCCTCAATGGCCTCCCCCTAGCTCCCCAGGAAGAGGAAACCGACACTCTTGCGTGGGCATCTGACATAGTTTCTAAGGGATTATCTGCCCGGCAGTTACTGGCCCTGGCGGCCTGCCCAGGACAATGTTGCCAGAGACTTTTAAAAGGGTCATTGTTGGCCCAGGTGCGGCAGGGGGTGGCGGAGTGCCGAGGGGCACAGGTTGGGCTCTGATCCCCCAAACTGACGAGGGGGAAGGGATGTCAGTCGGGGGTGGGGAGGAGGCTGGGTTTACTTCCTGCAGCCTGAGACAGTGGCCAGGAGGTGACAGGTAGGGCAGGCTGGGACCTCAGCGTCCCGGATGGAGCACCCTGAACTTATAAAGAGGCTCCAAGTTTTCAAACAACTGCAGGCCCCACCCTCCACCTCCCGATCTCACTGCTGGGACCTCGGGAGCTTTCGGCGGTGAAGCCAGCTGCTTTACTCCTTCTCTGGGGCAGCTGCGAAGGGTCTAGGAGACCCCAGATCTGGAGAGGGGAGGGGCCGGCGGCAGGAGTTTTTTCTGGGTCATTTGCTCCCAAAGGGGAGGACAGAGGGAGCTTCCCCGTGAGCCCAGTGTCCGATTGCACTTCAGGTCTTTGTCCAGGGCCAAGAGGTCCCCCCCAACCCCCTGGGGACCAGGGCCGGGAGGCACAGGTGACAAGTGTTTGCATGGTGGGGCACAGAGCTGGCGGGCATTTGGGGTCATGGCGGGGGGGGGGGGTGGTGTTATGTGGCCCTGAGGAGCCCCCGGGGAGCTGTGGGGGTGGGACACACATCTCCACTGTCAGATCCCACCCCTCTGCCTGGGTGTCTGTCTGGGCCTCCGTTTTCCGCTCCATAAAATGGGGATAGTGAGAGTGACCACGTCACAGGGCTGCTGAGAGCAGGAAATAATCACGACTCTCGGTCATGTGGGGGTGAGAGTGAGCTGTCCCACCCCAAATCGAAACTCAGGGCACAAGTCCAGTCCCACTGTCCCTCCGCCTCCCTGTTTGACAGATGACGAACGCCGGCTCAGAGAAGGGCAGCCACTTGCCTGGGGCTGCACAGTAAACTAGAAATGTCAGGCAGACGAGAGTCCGAGAGTCGAATGCAGAGCCGGGGGGGAGGTCTGGCCCCTCCAGCTGAGATCTAGAAACAGTGTGGCCTACCTGGCTCGTGCTTCCGTGCGGCCCTGAGTGCCGGGGAAAGTCCGAGGCGGGAGCCTGGGTGCCTGTTCCTCCTCTGCAGGCCTGGCCCGGGGCCAGGGCGGCGGTGTTTGCTCAGGGCGGAGCCTGACACCCTTTGGAATGGGCTGAGGTTAGTGGAATACACGGCTGGGGGGAGGAGCCACCCAGGCAGTGAACAGGCATTTATTGAGCACTTACTGTGTGCCAGGGGTGTCGTTACCAGGCCTTGGCAATTCAGCTGGCAACGAGACAGACCAAGCTTCCTGCTCTTGCCAGGCTTATACTGTCGTGGGAGGAGACAGACAAGAAACGTAATAAGTACGTTTTCTAATTATAAGTAGGAGGATTGGGGAGTGATCATACAGGAGGTGACTTTTGAGCAAAGACTTGAAGAATATGAATAGTTGGCCCAGCTGATATTGGGAGGAAGGGCATTCCAAGGAGGATACCGCCGGTGCAAAGGCCCTGGGGCAGGACAGTGCCTGGCCTGTTTGGAGGCACAGCGAGGAGGCCTGTGTGACTGGAGCAGAGTGAGGAGGGGGGAGAGGGAGGAGGGGAGCACGGGGAGTGGATGGGGCGAGTCGTGCAGGGCCTGGTGGGCTGCAGGGAGGACTTGGGCTTTGACCCCAAGGGAGGTGGGAGCCATGGAGGGCTGTGGGGAGAGGGATGGGCCTGACTCAGGTGCTCACAGGTGCCCTCTGGTGGCTGCATCTGGGACGACAGACCATGGGGGGTTAGGGTGGGAGTTGGGATCAGCTAGGAGGAGACTAGGTTGGTCCCGGTGGGCGATGCTGGGGCTGGAATAGGGGTCAGAGCTTTAAATGCTGACCTAAAGCCTTTTGGTTTTATGATGTTAAAGGATGTTTTTCACCAAAACATAACATCATAACTCTCATGCAAATATAAAACAGACAGGTGCTCTAAGAGTTTCCTGAGCTCATTAATTAACATGGTAACCAGGAAGATTTTACAGCCTACTCAAAGGAGAATTTCTTTTTTGTTGGGACAGAGTCTCACTCTGTTGCCCAAGCTGGAGTGCTGTGGCGTCATCACAGCTCACAGCAACCTCCAACTCCTGGGCTCAAGGGATCCTCCTGCCTCAGCCTCCCGAGTAGCTGGGACTACAGGTGCGCACCACCACAGCTTGTTAATTTTTTTTTTTTTTTGAGACAGAGTCTTACTCTGTTGCCCAGACTAGAGTGCCATGGCGTCAGCCTAGCTCACAGCAACCTCAAACTCCTGGGCTCAAGCAATCCTCCTGCCTCAGCCCCCCGAGTAGCTGGGACTACAGGCATGTGCCACCATGCCCAGCTAATTTTTTCTATATATTTTCAGTTGTCCAGCTAATTTCTTTCTATTTTTAGTAGAGATGGGGTCTCGCTCTTGCTCAGGCTGGTCTCGAACTCCTGAGCTCAAGCGATCTGCCTGCCTCGGCCTCCCAGAGTGCTAGGATTACAGGCGTTTCCGTGTAATTACCGTGAGCCACCGCGCCCAGCCCAGCTTGTTAATTTTTAAAAACTGTTTTTTTTTTTTTTTTTTTTAGAGATGAGGTCTTGCTGTGTTGTCCAGGCTGGTCTCAAACTCCTGGCCTCAAGCAATCCTCCTGCCTTGGCCTCCCAGAGTGCTGGGATTATAGGCATGAGCCACTGCGCCCGGCCTGCTTAAACTTTTGAGCCTCCCCCAAAATACTGCTCAGTGTCAGAACTGGAATCCCATTTTACAGATGAGGAAACTGAGGCAGAGGCTAGAATTTGTGCCGGGCACTGCTCTTTCCCCCTGCTGCAGAGCTTCCTTCTACAGCTCAGGCATCCTCCCGTCTTGGGGGTAAAAACACCCTCTGGGGAGTCCTCTGAGCTGCATCCCACACTCCAAGCTTCTAGAAGTTTCTATGGCCCCCTTCTGACCTTCCTTCCCCTCTACACCAAAGTGTCCCCTGTAAGGTCCCCCAGCACCCCCACATTGCCAACCCTGGGACATTCTTCAGCCCTCAGGTGCTTGGCGGCAGAGCCTGCACACCCAGAATCTATCCTTCCTCAAAGGCGAGGCTGCCCTCTGGACCCACAGAACGGGGCGTGCCCTGTCACCTGGCCGCCCAAGTCTCTGCTGCCGCCTCACCTCTCCACACAAGTTCCCCAAAACCTCCCAGGGGCCCCGAAAGCCATCACCCCCGTCTAGCCATGCGGGACACATCAGATAACCCCACCCTGAGGGACATTCTACAAAAGACAGGTCCAGTCCAGACCGTTCAGTTCATGGAATGAGGAAAGACAGACACGGTCACAGCTCCACGGTCACAGCCCAAAGGAGCGTGAGGAGACCTGACGACTAAATGCCACGTGGGACCCTGGACAGGGCCCTGGGGCAGGAAAGGGCTCGAGGGGACACCTGGATCCAGGCTGGAGCTTCCTGAATAGGGACGTGGCAATGTTGGTTTCTCAGCTGTGACAAATATACCACGGTAATAACAGAACACGTTCGTGTTTGGGGAATTGGTGAGGCGTGTAAGGGAATTCTGTGTATTTACTTTCCTGTAAATTTAAAATTAGTCCAAAATAAAATGTTTATTAAAAAATAAAATAAAAGCCAGGTGCAATGGCTCACGCCTGTAATCCCAGCACTGTGGGAGGCCAAGGCAGCAGGATTGCTTGAGGCCAGAAGTTTGAGACCAGACTGGGCAATATAGCAAGACCCCATCTCTAAAAAAAAAAAAAAAATTTTTTTTAATTAGCTGGGGGTGGTGGCATGTGCCTGTAGTCCCAGCTACTAGGGAGGCTGAGGCAGGGGGATTGCTTGAGCCCAGGAGTTGGAGGCTGCAGTGAGCTATGATGATGCCACTGCACTCCAGCCTGGGTGACAGAGTGAGACCCTGTCTCTTAAAAATATATATATTGGTACCGAAGTTATTACAGAAAAAAATAGAGTAACTACAGCACAGCAGGAATAAGAAAAAAGAGTCAATAAATACCTTGCAGGCTCCTGGCGGAGCCTGGGTCTTCCCACTTCCGTCTGCACTGGCTCCTTGGTGACCTCCCAAGAACGTCTCTGTCCAGCCACAGCTGCCTCCCCTACCCCCACCTTCTTGCCCCATCCCAGGAAGCTTCCTTCCCACCTTCCTGAGGCCCCAACCCCTACCTGGGAGTGGATTCCCTTCACCTGCCACATCCTGTCTGTCGGCCAGTCTGAGAGGCTCTGCTTCCGAATGCTTCCAATCCGCCCACTTGTCCCCTGTCTTGCCTCTGCCTAGCTGCCCCTGCTATCGCCCACCTGGGCCAACGCAGTCACCTCTGTCTTAGTCCCCAGCTCCCAACCTCCACCCCTGCAGTCTGTCCTCGCAGCAGTCGCCAGAGGGCGCCCATGAGCACCTGAGTCAGGCCCATCCCTCCTCTGCCCACAGCTCTCCATGGCTCCCACCTCCCTGGTGGTCAAAAGCCCAAGTCCTCCCTGCAGCCCACCAGGCCCTGCACGACCTGCCCTGTCCCTTCCCTGCCCTCCCCTCCTCTCTCTCTTTCTCCCTCACCCTGCTCCAACCACATGGGCCTCCTCGCTGTGCCTCCCACATGCCAGGTGCCGTCTTGCCCCAGGACCTTTGCACGGGCTGTTCCTCTGCCTGGAACACCCTTCCCAGACCTCCCACGGCTCCTCCCTCACCTCCTGCAGCTCTAACTGTCCCCTGCCTGGATCCCTCTCACCTAAGTCACACCTATCAAAACCCAGTTCTCGGCTGGGCGCGGTGGCTCACGCCTGTAATCTTAGCACTCTGGGAGGCTGAGGCGGGAGCTCAGGAGTTTGAGACCAGCCTGAGCAAGAGCGAGACCCCGCCTCTACTATAAATAGAAAGAAATTAGCCAAACAGCTAAAAATAGAAAAAATTATCTGGGCATGGTGGCGCATGCCTGTAGTCCCAGCTACCCAGGAGGCTGAGGCAGGAGGATCGCTTGAGCCCAGGAGTTTGAGGTTGCTGTGAGCTAGGCTGACACCACAGCACAAGAGAGTGAGACTCTGTCTCAAAAAAAATAAACAAAACAGTTCTCATCTCTGGTGCCACCTCCTCAGGGAAGCCCTCCATGCGCCCCTGGCCGGGATAAAGTCTCCCTAGTGGATACCATAGGAAGCCTGGCTTGCACTTTTCAATGTACATATGTGATTTTTCAATTATTGTCTGTCTCCGCCAAGGACCAGGGTCTTCCACTGGGTCTGTCTCATCAGCCCTGCAGGCTCCATCGGGTGTACACAGAGGGTGCTCAATGAGTACTAAAAGAATGAGCTTGAGCCCGTGGGGCTGTAGAGCTCTTTCAGGGCATTCCTGGGTTCCGGTCAGACCTGTTAGGCCACAGATGGTATCTCAGCTTGGTCCAGCCCAGCAAAGCCACCTGAACCGGGAAGACCCCAAGCCCCGGCATACACTCCCCCAGGGCTCCCATCATTCCTGGTGGCCGTGGCTCACTGGGGGACCTCAGCCCAGGCCCTGCTCTCTGGGCCTCAGTTTCCCCCCAAGCACCCAGAAGCGGGTGGAGCAGGATCATCCCAGCAATACTTCCGGGACCCAAGGTCCCCTGCACCCTCCCTGCCCCACCCCCTCTGGCAGCAGCAGCGCTGTCCCCTCCTGCCTGAGGTTGGCCCTGCAATTTCGGGTGGAAAGTTGGTCCCTGATCAGATCTCGTCACACACTTGGCGCCTAGCGGGGGCTTGAGACGTTCTTGTTGAGTGAATGACTGAGTGGATGGATGAATGAATGCATCGGTGAGGGGGATTGATGAAAGGCAGAGTTGCGATTCCCTAGGGTGATGTGGAGGTCGGGGTGGTGGTCTCAGGCCTCTGGGGCAGCACCGGCCACGCCCCTCTCCAAAGCCCTGGATTTGAACACAAGGTTGGTACTAGGGAGCCATTGAGTGTTCTTGAGCAGGGCACCGATATGAGAGTACAGCGGAGGGTGGCTGGAGGGAGACTACGTGTCCTGGGACGTCACACCGGGAAAGGCTGAGAGGCCTGTAGGTATACAGTAGGCGTTCAGCAAGCCTTAGCTCCCTGAAGGGTGTTTCCATCTTGGGTCAGCAGGGCTCGTGGAGGGAGTTTGGGGCTGCAGGAGCCCCTGCTGTGCAACCTCCAGCGAGCCTGGGGACATCTCTGGACACGGCTTCATCATCCATGAAATATCTGTGCCAGATTCGCGGATAAAAATAATAGCACTGACCAGTCAACGCTTGGGGCAGCATCTTCTGCACATTCACTCATTTAATCCTTGGAGGCTGGCACATTATTATGCCCATTTACAGGTGGGGAAACTGAGGCACAGAGTGGGAAGTGGCTTGCAGGAGGACACACAGCTAGGATGGGGCAGCAGGTCGCATCTATGCTAGGCCCCCTTTAATTCTCCCAACCACTCTGTGGCGTAGGGGGTATTATTTTCCCCAATCACAGAGGTGGAAATTGATCCACAGAGAGGGGAAGTAACTTGTCCGAGGTCACACAGCAAATAGGTGAGAGAGCTGGGATTAGAACCCTCCTGATCCTGAGGTTCCAAGTGGATCCCTACAAGGGGCTTTTGCAAAAGTTTATTGCCTTGGGGGTCCTTTGGAGGCCCCTGCGGGGCTAACTCTGGCTGACAGGGGCCTCTGGGCTAGTGTTTTGGGTAGAATCTCAGGGGAGGGTTGAGAAGTCATCTACGCAGGCATCAAAGATTTGATATCGTCTGTCTCGTTCACTTAGCAAACTCTTAACCAACCTTCAAAACCCCAGCTGCAATGCCCGCCTCCCATAAGAAGCCTTTCCTTACCTGCTACAGTTTTCTCTCTGCCTTCCCCTTTGCCACGATGTGGGACTCCTCTCCCTGCCCAGCCCGGAGGCCGCTGGGAAGCCGTGTTTATATCCGGATTTGCGCCTTCAACCTTAGGGCAGGGTGGGGCACAGTCAGGCTCAGGGTGGCTTTTTTAACAGTAAGGAATGTGTGGGCGGAGCCTCCACCGGTCCCGCCCATCCAGGTGACTTCCTCCCTCCCCCATCCCCAGGTAGAGGGATTCCTAGCCCGGTCCTGTCCTTGCTATCTTGGGAATCTCGGAATTCCGGGCGCCCGGGGCGAGGCTGGGCTGGGTGGGAAGGAAGCCGCGACCTTTGCTCCCGCCCTGCCCCTTCCCTGCCCTCCCCAGCTGGGGACCTCGCCCCGTGCAGGTGTGCAGGAGCCCGGGGCACAGGAAAAGTGCGTGGCGGCCGCTGGGCATCTTCAGAAAGTCCATGCCCCTGGCCTCCCGGGGCCTCAGTTTCTCCTCTGTGAAATGGGGTGAACCTCCCAGAGATAAGTGGCCGAGACAGACCTGGGGGTCCCTGGTCCTCGACAAATCCCTCATCCAGGAGGTCTCCTCGATGAACCTCAAAACGCGCCCATTTCGCGGATGGAAAACCCTTCCACGTCGCGGGCTCCGTTCCGAGCGCGGAGGACGTCCCTGCCGGGTCTTCCCTGCGGCCGCGCCCGGCCGGTCTCCAGCCCCGGCCGCGGGCAGGTGCCCGGCTGGACGGAAAATCCGGCCTGGATGTCCCGCCCGAGCCTGGAGCCTGCGACGGGAGGAGGTGGCGGGAGGGGACGGAGGCGTCCCGGAGGCGGGTCTGGGCAGGGGCGGGGCCGGCCGGGGACCTGGAGGAGGAAGAGGGGCAGGTGCAGCTGGGAGCTGTGGAGCTGGCGGGAGGAGGGCGACAACCGGGCCCCCGCCCCGCCGGGACCCTCCCCAGCGTCCCCCCCTAACCCGGGTGGGGGCCCACTGACTGTTTCCAGGCCCCCCCCGGAGCAGGGGCGCTGGAGAGCCCCGGGGTGGACCATGGCGGTGAGATTCCAGGCGAGTAGCCTGCCCAGGCGGCAGGGGGAGGGGACCGGGCTGGGGTGGGGGGCGAGGCGGGGTTTGGGAGTCGGACCCAGGACCCCAGAATACCCCCTACCTACTTAACAGATGGGGAAACTGAGGCCCAGGGGGATGCCGTGGCTCGCCCCAGGCTGCACAGCGAGTTGCTTCTGTGCCCCCACCCCAACCCCCCGACCCACAAAGGCCACCTCCTCTGCCCCAGGGTCAGCCTCCCTTACCCCGCAACCTGGGTTCAAATCCGGATTTTTCTGCCAACTACGGCTGTGTAACTTTGGGCCATGAGCGAACACCTGTCTGTACCTCATCTGCAAAATGGGCGATTGTCATTTTAAAGAGTGAGGGGAGGATTACAAGAGATAAACGTATTTGAAGAGCCTGGTGCACACAGTAGGTGCCCAGCAGAGACGTTCACGCCCATCCCCGTCCCCGTCCCTGTCCCCGGGGGTATGCAGCCGGGCTCCGCTGGCACGCAGTAGCTGGGAAGGTGGGCAGTGACTTCTTGTGTGGGCTGGGGAGGCTTTGGTGCATGTGAGGAGGCTGCGCAACTGTTTCAACCATTTATTGGGTGCCGACTGTGTACAGAGCTGTTCACCTGCATTACCTGGTAGAGGCAGCAGTTGGGACCAGCACCCTGGCTGGGGTGGGCGATCGCCGTGTCTCTGGAGGGACCTCACCGTCCAGGCATGGAATCCCACCCCCACGTGCCCCACCGGCTCTTCACACCCCCACATCCTGGGTCTCAGATTGGGCTCGAGAAGGGTAGGCTGAGTCCCCGTGGGTGTGTGGCTGGCCCCAGGCCACACCGCCCCAAGCCCTGGGGCCAGGCAGTTCTGGTTCCTGCCACCAACTCCTTCCAGACGACCAGGAAGGGCTCTCAGAGTCTTGCAACCTCCCCCTCTGCCATTGTTCCGGGAGGTGGGGCGGGCACAGGGAGAGGGGCTGGCCACCTGGGAGCCACTTGCCCTGCAGCTGTGTGACTTGGTAAAGGCCTGTCCCCTCTGGGTCCCTCTGGGGCCTCTCCTCTTCAGTGTTTGTGTCCAGTGGGCGGGGCCGGGGACAAAGGGCCAGGCCCCGCCTCTCGGAGCTCACCTTGACAGTGGTGGGGCTAAGGGGACTAGGACCTCAAGACACACCTGGTTGAGTTTCTAGAGAAGTGCTTTTTTTTTTTTTGTAGAGACCAGAGTCTCACTATGTTGCCCAGGCTGGTCTCGAACTACTGGCCTTAAGTGATCCTCCCACCTCGGCCTCCCAGAGTGCTGGGATTACAGGCTCACGTGAGCCTCCGTGCCCTGCCCCAAATGCCTTTTATTTTCAGCATTTGCACAATCCTCAAACTCTTCCCCACCGTGGCTGGTCCTATGGGGGACAGTGCCGGGGTCCTGGCTGGCCCCCAGCCCTGCCCATCGGGAGCGTGTGGGCAGACACAGCAGGGTTCTGATGTCCCAGGCCCCCATAATCACGGTTGGGCCAGAGGGAGGAATGTAAGGGGTGTGTATGGGGGGCAGGGGTTGAGGACTCATTTCGTGGAGGAAGAGAGCATACCACTAGGGCTGTGCAGGCTGAATAGGAGTTTGCCAGGGGGCCTGCAAAGGAGTCCCAGGAGGTGCTGATGGGCTCACCTGGGCCTTGAGTGCTCAGAAAGACACCCTGTGCCTTCACAGCCTCAGAGGAAAGGCCAGATAAAGATGGTTTTAAAAACTAATAAACAAATCAGGGAAGAATGATATGGTACCAGAGAAGACTGGTCAGCTGGGGTAGTCCAAGAGGGCCTCCTGGGGAGGTGGCATTTGAGCCAAGACCCCAGTGGCAGGGGCCAGCCGTGCAGAAGTCCTTGGAAGGGTGTCACAGACGCAGGGGACAGCCGGGGCTAAGGTTTGGAGGTGAACCAGCATGAGGTGGGCTTTGGGGTTGGTTAGGCTTAATCCCAAGGGGATCGGGAGCCCTGGAGGGTTTTAGACAAAGCCTACGGTATCCATGGAGACGAACCCACACAAGCTAGGACAAGCCCGGGCCACCTGCATGCTCCCCTTCCCAGGGCCCTGGTTCCCTAGGGGCTGTTTCTTAAAATAAAACCAGGACATCAAAATTCCGGGGGGCCTATGTAGTGACATGGAGTATAACATCAAAGCAAGTAAAAAAAAAAAGACCATTTTGAAAAATAAGTTCAGAAGGAAAAAATAAACAAGCAGGCGGCCGCTGGGCCCTGGCGATTAAGAGAGAGGGCGCACTGCTGTGTGAGCCCGGGCAAGTGACTGAACCTCTCTGGGCCTCCCTTTCCTCCCTTGTAAAGTAGGAATAGCAGCAGTGCCTCTTGCTGAGGCCACCGTGAGGATTAAACGGATGGGAACTCGCTCGCAGTGGGCAAGGACGGGTGTAACTTATTAATATGGCGCAAAGAAGAAAGCCATTGTGTTTTTCCCGCAAAAACATCTGCTGCCATTTCCGCAGGCTCCTTCTGCTTCTTCATGCGTTGATTTCACGCCCTCCTGCGCCCTATCCCTGGAAGATGGGGCGGGGGGAGGTGCCCATTATACAGATGGGGAAACTGAGGCTGGGAGAGGCACCCCCACCGGGAGCCAGGGGCAGACAGCGGATTTGAGTGTCAGTCCTGAGCGCCGACCCTGCTTCCCAGGAACTGCGTAGCGGGGGTGGGGTGGGGGGGGGCCCTCTCTCCCTGGTGGCCACAGGGCCCCGCCCTCACCTGTTCGTCTCCTGTCCAGCCCGCTTCCCATTCCGCGGGGGCCAGGAATGCTGCTCTCCGGGAGATCCCAGAGATCGTAAGGAAAGGCACGTGAGCGCGCCAGGGGAGGCCCCTGGGCAGGGAGCGTCGCCCACCCGCTGTGCCAAGCCAGAAACTGGTCTGGGGGAAGGGGAGGCACTGCTGCAGGCCCCGCCCCCCCAACTGGGCGTGTTCTCAGCAGCCCGCGGCGGGGTAGGGAGGGGGGAGGCGTGGCCAGGTGACCTTGCACCTGAGCCTGGTGGAGGCTGGTGCTGTAACCTATACCATGGGCGTGAAAATAACAGAATGTACAGGATCCACGCCTCCCCCAGCCCCACCCTCCGTCAGCTCTGCTGCCCCGGCAGGTGACTTCACCACTCCGTGCCTCGGTTTCCTCATCTGTCACAGGGGGATAACAGAATACCCCTTCCACGAGTGAGTTAAATGAGATAGTGTGTGTAACGCAGCTGGCACAGAGGAAGTGCTGCATTCATGCAGTCAGCAAACACGTGCTGGATCTCGGCTGTGACCGAGGTGCTGTTCCAGACAGAGAACCGGGGACTGGGCTGTGACCCAAGGCGGACAGGCATGTCTGCCCTCCGGGACTGATATTCTAGACGTGGGCAGTGGACAGATAAAATGAAAACCTAGCGGGCCATGCGTGCTGGTGGCGCCTGTAGTCCCAGCTACTCGGGAGGCTGAGGCAGGAGGATCGCTTGAGCCCAGGCGTTCAGGCTGCAGTGAGCTGTGGTGACGCCACTGCACTCCAGCCTGGGCGATAAAAAAGCAAACCTAGAAAATATCAAAGGGTGGCAAGTTCTGTGAAGAGAACTATAGCAGGAAAAGGTGGATTAGGTGGTTTGTTGTGGGGGGGAGGGGGTTACAGTTCTAAACAGAGTTGTCAGGGACGACCTCACCAAGGAGGTGACATTTGAGCAAAAGAAGGTGAGGAATTTGGGGAAAAATGTTCCAGGCAGAGGGCACAGCCTGTGCAAAGGCCCTGGGGCAGGACCATGCCTTGTGCTGGAGGCGCAATGAGGAGGCCCGTGTGGCTGGGGCAGAGGGAGCTCCCTGGGCCTGGCAGGCCTGGCTAGGTCCTCCCCAGGAAACTGAGCTGGACCTTCCACAGGGAAAGGGACCAAGAACTTGCCTTTTCTCTGCTCCCACTGCTGTTTGGTTCAATTAAATCAGGATCTCTCTCCCTGGGCACTGCTGACATTCAGAGCTGAATCACCCTCTGGGGTGGGGCTGCCCTGGGCACTGTAGGTACTGAGCGGTGAGCTTCCCTGCCTCCACCCACTCCAGGCAGGGAGTACCCCTCCCCTCCCCCCCCATCATGACAACCATAAATCCCCCCAGACATTGCCCAGTGTCTCCTGGGGGACGGAGTCACCCCTATTTGAGAACCACTGGCTTAGACCCATTTTGCAGACAAAAAAACTGAGGTCCCGAGAGAGGCAGCAACTTGCCCACAGGTTCCAACCACGAGTGTGTCAGAGCCGGACTCCCCACCCAGGGTTGTGGACCCCCAAATGCTCTGATGACCGTCCCCTGTTCCCCTGGACCAGGTGGCAGACATGGAGGAGCTGACCATCTGGGAGCAGCACACGGCCACGATCAGCAAGGTGAGGCCTCCCTCTCCCTGCCTGGGCATTGAGGGCATGGTGGCCTAGTGCCAGCTCGAAGGAGGGGAAACAAGAGCTCTTCCGGTCTCTCCTCCTCCCCCAGGACCCCCGCCGGGGCTTCGGCATTGCGATCTCCGGAGGCCGAGACAGGCCCAGCGGCTCTGTGGTTGTGTCGGATGTGGTGCCCGGGGGGCCGGCCGAGGGCAGACTACAGTGGGTATCAAGGCAGCTGGGTTCTGGCAGGTGGGGGTGGGGGGCTGTGTGGGCAAAGCTAGGAGGCTGCACAGTGCCTGGCACCTTCTGGCACTGTCAACACAAGGCTTGAGCTGGCAGCAGGACTGTCACCAACTTGGCCTTTGAAAGGCTTTTCCTGGTAAATTCTTGGGGTCAGAGCGACCCCAGGGCTCTCCTGGAACGTGAAGTCCTGGAAACCATCTTTTTGTTTTGTTTTGTTTTGTTTTTTATTGGCAGGAGGGAAAGAGACCCAGCATTCCGAGCCCTTGGCAGGAGGGGGAGGCTCCTGGGAATTATGTTGATAAAATGGCTCTGGGCCCCGAGTGGCTGACGGGTGATATGGCTTCGCCCATCCTAGCATTGGAGCCCAGGCTGAGAGAGAGAGAGAATATGAAACGCAGACTGCAAGGAGGGGGCGGAAAAGCAGAAGCGGGGGACTTGGGATAAATGTCTTTGTGAACCTGGGGACACCAACGAATTAGAACCAGGCCTTGTAGACCCAGAGGTGCCAGGGACCCTCCCCATCCCCACCCTCCTGGGAAGGCCTGGTGTGAGGGGCTGCCCTATGAGGCCGCCTCTCTGAGACCCACTGTCCTCCCCCCACAGGACAGGGGACCAAATCGTCATGGTGAATGGGGTCTCCATGCAGAATGTCACCGCCTCCTTTGCCATTCAGATACTCAAGACCTGCACGAAGATGGCCAACATCGTGAGTGGGCTGCCGGGTGGGAGGGGGCTGCCCCCGGCGCCAGCCCATGGTGGGGCAGAGCCTCCCCTGTCCCCTGTCCCCTGCCTCCAGCCGACCCCGCCTGTCCCCTCCCCTGACAGACAGTGAAGCGTCCCCGGAAGATCCAGCTGCCCGCCACCAGGGCCAGCCCCTCCAGCCCAAGGCGCCAGGGCTCGGACGAGGAGGACGGGCCCCGGCGGCTGGAGGACGCAGACCACGGCCGGGGCTACGAGGGCGACTCGTCCAGCGGCTCCGGCCGCTCCTGGGGTGAGCGCTCCCGCCGGCCGAGGGCTGGCCGCCGGGGCCGGGCTGGCAGCCACGGGCGCAGGAGCCCGGGCGGTGGCTCCGCCGCCAACGGGCTGGCCCTGGTGTCCGGCTTTAAGCGGCTGCCGCAGCAGGACGTGCTGACGAAGCCGGTGAAGTCCGTGCTGGTGAGGAGGAACGACAGTGAAGGTGAGTGGGGCGGGGCGCGGCGGGGCGGGGCGCGGCGGGGCGGGGCGGGGCGCGGCGGGGCGGGGCGGGGCGCAGTGGGGGCGGGGCGGGGCGGGGCGCAGTGGGGCGGGGCGCGGCGGGGCGGGGCGGGGCGCAGTGGGGGCGGGGCGGGGCGGGGCGCGGCGGGGCGGGGCGGCCCCAAACGGGCAGCACTGTCCTGGCAGGATAGCGGCCCACAAGGACGCCCCGTCCTACTCCCTGGGACCTGGGCTATGTCACCCCGCATGGCAGAAGGGACTCTGCAGATGGAATTAGGTCAAGGACGTTGAGATGGGAGGTCACCCTAGATCACCCACGTGGCCCAGTGTCAGCGCAGGGCCCTCCCACGAGGGGGCAGGAGGGTCGGAGGCAGAGAGACTGGAAGACGCTGCGCTGCTGGCTCTGGAGGGGGAGGAAGGGCCCCGAGCCGAGGGACGCGGGCGGCCGCTAGACGCTGGGAAAGGCGGGAGACGGGTTCTCCCCTGGAGCCCCCAGGAAGGACCGGCCCTGCCATGCCTTGATTTTAGCCATGAAAGACTAAAATCGCAGACTTCGGACTCCCAGACTGTGAGGTGACACCTCTATATTGTGTGAGAGCCACGAAGTTTGTGGCAATTGTTTGCAGCAGCCACAGGAGACTCACGTCGTGACAGCGATATGGTCACGATGTTAGAATTCCCATCGTCCCGTCAGCAACGGGGATGTTGCTCCAGACCCTGTCCCCAGTCAACGGCAGCACCGTGACCTCAGAATTCTGGTCATCATGTGACAAATGGCCTTGGAATGTCTGTTCATCTCGTTGTAATTTTAAAAAAAAAAAAATATATAAGTAGAGAGTTTATTTGGGCCGAGCTTGAGGATTGCAACCTGGGAGCGTAGACTCAAATTGCCCTGATTATACACTCCTCCTTATTTTATTTTGTTTTGTTTATTTATTTTTGAGACAGAGTCTGGCTCTGTCACCCAGGCTGGAGTGCAGTGGCATCATCACAGCTCACTGTGGCCTTCAACTCCTGGGCTCAAGCGATCCTCCTACCTCAGCCTCCCGAGTAGCTGGGACTACAAGCGCCAAAACACCTGGCTAATTTTTCTATTTTTTGTAGAGACGAGGTCTTGCTACGTTGCCCAGGCTGGTCTCAAACTCCTGGCCTTAAGCGATCCTCGCACCTCGGCCTCCCAGAGTGCTGGGATCACAGGCGTGAGCCAATTTTAATAACAAGACTCACAGCCCGGAAGCTCTACCTGTGATGTCATGAATGGAGTCCTGTCGCTGGGCTGTGCCTTGCGACACCACCGGCAGCGCGAGGACCCTGCACTCCATGCCCCCGCTTGACCCCCTCCCTCCGGTGGAGACCTCACTAACCCTGTCGGATCTCAGTTCCACAGGGGACACCAGCGTTCTCGTTGTGACGCCATCAGGGTGCTGGGAAGGGAGGGTCCGCACTTGGGTTCCATACTTACCGCAGGAGGACGCCCACAGGCTCCAGTCTCGGGCGTCCTGCCTCAGTTTCCCTTCTCCCTCTTACAGACTTCGGGGTCAAGCTGGGAAGTCAGATCTTCATCAAGCACATCACGGATTCGGGCCTGGCCGCCCAGCACCGCGGGCTGCAGGAAGGAGACCTCATCCTTCAGGTGCGCTGGGCTTCTTCCCGGCCCGTGGGGGCAGGCAGGGCCACCAAGTCACACGGCAAGGTCGGCAGAGCCAGGCCCTGAACCATTTACCTCTGGGCTGTTGATTGTTCTGAAAGGTTAAAGACGGCTGGGCACAAAACCCCCTCTCTCCCCAGCTACTGCTAATCCACTGCCAAATGTCTGTTTCTAGTATCCCCTTGGGGAACGTTCTTTTGTCGTACCCCCGAGCTGGCGGCAGAATCATGTGGCCAACTGGCTACCATGCTGAGTTCAGGACCCACCCCAGGTGGTTGGATACTAACAGCCCAGACAGCCCCAAATCTTTCTAGATTTCGCTCCTGAAAATCTGTTTCTAGCAATTCCTCCTGTTTGATTTCCAAACTCCTTTCAGCGGATCGTTTCATGTCTCTGCAAAGTTGTCTGTTTCTAGCGACCCCCAGGAATCATCTGTTTCTAGCATATTGGGGCAGACACTAGAACAGTAACTTGGTGGACGCACTAGAGCTCACATTTCCCCGGATTCCTGAAAACAGACATTCCCAAGGGAAAATGTTAGAAATGGATTCCTGGGGCTTGCGGAGGTGACACTAAGTTCTTTCTAGGAATTGTATGTGTCTAATCCACCTTGAGATGTCTGTTTCTAGGCCCCCCTCGAGATTGTGTTGCCAGCATCTGTAAGTAGCCACTCCCTCTCCCCCAATTAGGATTGTTTATAATGTCACCCTCAGATCTGTTCCTAGTGTCCCCGAGAAATTTCCACTTCTTAGGAAAAAGGAGAGTTGATATGTTTCTAATTTTTTTCCCTTATGTCCCCTACCCCTCTTAGAAAATTGTCTGTTTCTAGAAATCTGTGGACAGTCAGCTCTTGGTGTGGTCTCCACTCACAGCAGGAATCCGGTTCTAGCACTTTCCCTAAGAAGTGTCTGTTTTTAGAGACCCCTGGGGAATGTGTGTTTCTAGTCTCCCCCCGCCCAAGCTATCTGTTTCCAGTGCTCTCACCTCTCGTGAACTCACCGCCTCTCTGCCGTCCCGGCCCCTTTCAGATCAACGGGGTGTCCAGTGAGAACCTGTCTCTGAGCGACACGCGGCGGCTGATCGAGAAGTCGGAAGGGAAGCTGACCCTGCTGGTGCTGAGGGACCGAAGGCAATTCCTGGTGAACATCCCGCCCGTCGTCAGCGACAGCGACAGCTCCCTTCTGGAGGGTGAGGTCGGGGAGCCAGGCCCCGGCTCGGGGTTGAATGAGCGTGGGGACAAGGTGGGGCGCGCCACGCAGTGTCGAGTAGGGTTGGTGAGCCTGGCTGCAACAGGCCAAGAGAGTGATAGGGACTTGCCCAAGGCCACACAGCAGGCCTTTGGCTGTGCTCTAGGCCCTTTGCATAGAGGGGCCTCAATAGGGCCTTCTGTGAAATGGGTCCAGTCTGGAAGACGTGCCGATAGCTGATGAGATGCACTCGCCCCCCACAGACATCTCAGACCTCGGCTCGGAGCTATCACAGGCGCCACCGTCCCACATCCCGCCACCACCCCGCCACGGGCGGAGGACCCCGGAGGCCAGCGAGACTGACTCCCCCCAGTACGTACCGCTGTTAGCCAGAACAGTCAGGCAGGAGGGAGAGGGGAACATGCGGGCGTCTCTTTTCCAACTAGCAGGTAGCCTTGAGGGTACAGTCCTATATTTCTAGCACATTCCTCGAAACTCCTGCAGCTTGCCGGGCGCGGTGGCTCACGTCTGTAATCCCAGCACTCTGGGAGGCCGGGGCGGGAGGGTCGCTTGAGGTCAGGAGTTTGAGACCAGCCCGAGTAAGATCGAGACCCCGTCTCTACGAAAAGCAGAAAAATTAGCCGGGCGTGGTGGTGCACACCTGTAGTCCCAGCTATTTGGGAGGCTGAGGCAGGAGGATCGCTTGAGCCCAGGAGGTGGGCTTGTGATGACAGCCCTGCACTCCAGCCTGGGCAGCACAGTGAGACCCTGTCTCATTCTGAGTCGGGCCTGAGTGTGGCAGACTTGTCTCAGCCGCCCCACGGCTCAAGGGCTTTAAATCCAGGTGCAGATAACTTACAAATTTAAACAAACAAAAAAAAATCAGCCCTTGACACCCACCCCTGACTCACTCCGAATCTTTTCCCCTCCAGAGACAGCCCCCGGCCTCGGCGGGAAAGGTCACGGGGTTCTAGAGCGGTCTCGGAGCCAGGTGAGTGCAGGGCAGGTGAGTGGTGACTCTGAGCACCTCTCCCCTGATTTTTCTGATCCCTGCCAGCAACGTTGTTCCAGGCAGAGAGGGGGCGGGGAGGGGGGAAGGTTGGCACGAGCCTAAGAGGTCAGCCATGGTTTCCTGAGAAGGAACAGAGGTGGGTGACAGTGCTCCAAGTGGCATTTTAGGACTCCCTAAAAGGAAGGTTTGGGGGCTGGGCCGAGTCAGCGTGCTCGGGGACAGAGACTGGCTCGTCCATTTCAGACTCACCCAGGGAGCGCAGTGGTGACATCCACAGGGTGCCCAGCGGTCAGAGCGTGGAGGATCGTGGGTAGGTACCCCAGAAAAAATCGCACCCACTCAGCCCTCCCACATCCCAGGGCTGCGTCCGCCATCAGCATAACCCCGCCTTCCTGCACCAGGGTGTCGAATGGGGAAACTGAGGCCGGAGGGGGCAGGGCCTTTCCCAAAGATGCCCAGCACCCGCCCTGTGCCCCCACTCTGGTCTGACCCCTCCGCTGCCTCCCCTCGCAGGTACAGCCCCGACACGCGGGTGGTCTGCTTCCCGAAGGGCGCGAGCATCGGGCTGCGTCTGGCCGGGGGCAACGACGTGGGCATCTTCGTGTCGGGCGTGCAGGCGGGCAGCCCGGCCGACGGGCAGGGCATCCAGGAGGGAGACCAGATCTTGCAGGTGCCCTGGGGTCCTGCCTGTGTGGGGCACGGTCCGTGTGTCCTCCCCTGGGGTCCACCCGGGAGGTCCAGACCCCGGGGGGCGTTTGACACTCACATGTCTCCCTGCCTGTGTCGTGACCTTGTCGGCTGAGTCAGGACGGTGTCATTGGTGACCGTGTCGTGACCGTGTCGTGTGTCCTAACCACAGTGCCATGTCACTTCCTCTCCCGTGATCCCCACATCCACATGGTCACTTTCTGCGCTAACGCCCCCGAATCTTGTGTCGTCACCTCGCCTGGGTCCCGCCTTCCTGGCCGTGTCATGACCGTCTGCAGGGTCCACGGCCCCTCACCATGTCCCCATTTCTGTCCCTGCCCCGTCTCATCCCCAGCCTGTCTCCTCTGCTCCTCGGTCACCAGGTCCCGTCCCCACTGTCCCTCCCCTGACCTCGTGTGTCTCGACCTTGCAGTCTGAGTCCTGAATTGGCGGTGGAGTCACCGCCCGCCACGTTCCACGTCATCACCCCAGTGACAGGGTGGCTGGGTGAAAACTTGTTACCAACTTGCCCAAAGGTCATGGTTTTTTTTTAAAAAAATCTCCACTAGAGTTTGCTTGTGGGAGTCCAACCTTGACACCCGTGTCACGACCCCGATGCCAGTATGTACAATAAAAGAAAAAAACGACCGTGAAAGTAACATCTGTGGCCACTGACCCACTGTCTGTGTCCATGTATTGTTGTCCCTGTTGTGACCATGCAACTATGTCCCAGCTCTTTTGAGCGTATCACAAAATTCCCCCGGGCCGAGTGCGGGGAGCCCGTCCCCACGTCTTGCGGGTGACGTCTCCCCACGACCTGCTGTCCGTGTAGTGAGCGCTGCGCCTGTGCCTTGTCTCTGTGTCAAGATTCTCATGTCCCTGCGATGCCCTCAGCTGTCTGTGTCACGACATCACACGGCCACCGGGTGACACCCCGGTCAGAAAGCCGCCCCTAACTGCCAGGGCCCGTGACGGCCGCTTGGCTCTGCCTGGAGGAGCGTCTGGGATCTCGTGCGCCACCGGGCGGAGCCCGCGCCCCGTCCCACCGCTGCCCTGTCTTCCCGGCAGGTGAACGAGACGCCCTTCCAGAACCTGACGCGGGAGGAGGCCGTGCAGTTCCTGCTGGGGCTGCCGCCGGGCGAGGAGATCGAGTTGGTGACACAACGGAAGCAGGACAGTAAGTGCGTGGATAGGCGTGCGTGCGCGTGTGTGCGCGGCGTGCTCCCGGAGCGCGTGGCTGTGCGCCCGGTGGTGAGCGCAGGCAGGTGGGTGTGCGCACCCGCCACCCCGGCCCCCGGCCCCTGCATGGACAGCTCCCCGAGTCCCCCCGGGGGGGGTCCCCACGGCTAGGCCCACTGTCTCGGGACAGCCCGGATCCAAGTGGCTCATGCGGCCTCCCCCGAGTCCCCCCAGGGGGGGTCCCCACAGCCAGGCCCACTGTCTGGGGACAGCCCGGATCCAGGCGGCTCACGCAGCCTCCCCCAAGTCCCCCCAGGGGGGGTCCCCACGGCCAGGCCCACTGTCTCGGGGCAGCCCGGATCCAGGCGGCTCACGCGGCCTCCCCCGAGTCCCCCCGGGGGGGGGGGTCCCCACGGCCAGGCCCACTGTCTCGGGGCAGCCCGGATCCAGGCGGCTCACGCGGCCTCCCCCGAGTCCCCCCGGGGGGGGGGGTCCCCACGGCCAGGCCCACTGTCTCGGGGCAGCCCAGATCCAGGCGGCTCACGCGGCCTCGCCCGTCCCCAGTCTTCCGGAAGATGGTGCAGTCTCGTGTGGGCGACTCCTTCTACATCCGCACACACTTTGAGCTGGAGCCCAGCCTGCCGTCCGGCCTGGGCTTCACCCGCGGAGACGTCTTCCACGTGCTGGACACGCTGTACTCGGGCCCCGGCCTGAGCCACGCTCGAGGGGGCCACTGGCTGGCGGTGCGCATGGGTCGTGACCTCCGAGAGCAAGAGCGGGGCGTCATTCCCAACCAGAGCAGGTGGGGACCGCGCCCCACCCCGGCCTCAGTTTCCCCGTTGGAAGTAGCCACGGTGGCACTACTTAGCGGCATTGCTGGGTCCCTCCAGAGAGGCCTGCAGGGGGCTCAGGGTGGGACCCGGTTGGCAACTGAACCAGTTCCTGTTGTTGTAACAGGTGACCCCAAAGTCAGTGTCTTTAAACAACACAGACTTATCCTCTCACTGGAGGACGGTCCTAGAACCGAAGCGTGGCGGGGCCGGTCCCTCCTGGGGGCTCCAGGGGGAGACCCGCTCCCGCCTTTCCCAGCGTCTAGTGGCCGCCTATGTTCCTTAGCTCGGGGACCTTCCTCCCCCTTCAGAGCCAGCAGCGCAGCGTCTCCCAGTCTCTCTGCCTCCGACCCTCCTGCCCCCTCGTGGGAGGACCCTGCGCTGACACTGGGCCCCCGGGTCACCCAGGGTGACCGCCCGTCTCAATAGCCTTAACTAAATCCCACCTGCAGGTTCCCTTCTGCCATGCGGGGTGGCATAGCCCAGGTCCCAGGGATGAGGACAGGGACGTCTGTGGGGTTGTCATTCTGCCGACCACAGGGCTCAGTTGTCCCCTCTCCGCAGGGCGGAGCAGCTGGCCAGTCTGGAGGCCGCGCAGCGCGCCGTGGGGGCTCTGCCGGGCTCCTCAGCCGGCCCCAGCGCTCGCGCCGAGTTCTGGCGGCTGCGAGGCCTTCGTCGAGGTGCCAAGAGGACCACGCAGAGGAGCCGCGAGGACCTGTCGGCTCTGACCAGACAGGGCCACTACCCGCCCTATGAGCGAGTGGTGCTCCGAGAAGGTGTGGTGTGCGAGGGGGGCGGGGGCTGCAGTGCGGCGGGGAGGTCAGGAGGTCCTGGCGCACATGGTCACCAACCTCCAGCTGCCAAAAGGCACAGTCCTTGCCGCCCTCCTTCCGCCAAAATACCCACTTTGGGTTGTTTTAGGGGGACGAGAGAGACAGGAAGAGGGTTCATTCCTTAAAATTCAATTCCTATTTCCAACAGAAATATAATGCAAGGCATGTGTATAATGCTAAAAAAGGGAAAAATAGGCCAGGCGCGGTGGCTCACGCCTGTAATACCGGCACTCTGGGAGGCCAAAGCAGGAGGATTGCTTGAGCTCAGGAGTTCAAGACCAGCCTGGGTAACATAGCAAGACCCCATCTCTACTAAAAATAGAAAGAAATATCCAGATGTGGTGGTGGCGCCTGTAGTCCCAGCTACTCGGGAGGCTGAGGCAGGAGGGTCACTTGAGCCCAGGAGTTGGAGGCCGCAGAGAGCTGTGATGATGTCACTGCAGAACTTTGCTCCTCCCATCTTGTCTTCCCACCTTGCTGTGTGGCCCAAGACGGTGGAGGTGCCCCCACGTCCTCGTTTCAGCCAGGGGGGAAGGGATTGAAGGCGGATAACCCACACTTTCACAGGTCCATCCTGCCTGTATCCCATGGGCCAGGACTTAGTCACATGGCCACCCTAGTTGCCAGCCAGGCTGGGAGTCGTAGTCTTTGGCTGGGCAGCCGTGCACCTGCCCACATAGGTTGTTCCATACAGGAAGTGTCGACGTCATCACACAAGATGCTGGCAGTCTGCTGCATGTGGGATTCTGACTCTTGTCATCGTTTCTCTGCCCCTCAGCCAGCTTCAAGCGCCCGGTGGTGATCCTGGGACCCGTGGCGGACATCGCTATGCACAAGCTAACTGCTGAGCTGCCCGACCAATTCGAAATCGCAGGTGAGAAACCAGGTCCCCTGGCAACCTTGTTGGTCAGTCGTTTCACTGATGCTTTTGTGGGGGGTAAGGAGTTAGAACCATGATGGCAGATATGAGGCAGATGGGCCACCAGCTCCCTCTCCAATGCCCAGGCTAGACATGCTCAATCAATCTTGGCACTGTTTGTCTGGGTAGAACCTCAGAATCCTTCTTAACACAGATCGCCAGGTAGCCACTGCCAATTGAGACAAGGTGCCACCCGTTTCTTTGTGTGTTCAAGAGATGTTTATTGGACTACACCAATGAACAGGACAGGCAAGTTCCCCAGAGGAGACCAAAAATGAACAACTAGAGCCAGGTGCAGTGGCTCACACCTATGATCCCAATGACTTGGGAGACTGAGGCTGGAGGATCGCTTGAGGCCAGGAGTTTTAGGCCAGCCTGGGCAACATAGCAAGACCCCATCACTAAAAAAAAATAGAAAAATTAGCTGGGCATGATGGCAGGCACCTATAGTTCCAGCTACTCAAGAGGCCAAGGCAGGAGGATCGTTTGAGTCTAGGAGTTTGAAACCAGCCTGGGCAACATAGGAAGACCCCATCTCAAAAAGAAAAAGAATGAACAACTACAGAAACAATTAAAATAGAGGAGCTGACAATCTACATCTCTCAGGCCAAATCTGGCCCACTTTCTATGTTTTGGGCCTAGGAGCTAACAATGGTACTTAAATATTTTAAATGGTTCAAAAAGTAAAAAAACAAAACAACAAAACAAAAAACGGAAGATCACAAGTGCTGGCGAGGATGTGGAGAAATCAGAACCCTTGTGTTCTGCTGAGTGCAGTGTCTGCATGTGGCCAATGGGCGCTGCTGCTGCTGTTAGAATTTCTCTCAAAGGCCATGGGGAGCCATGGTGGGTTCTTGAGCAGGGGAGGGGCAGGTCGCCATGAATTTTAGAGGTGAGGGGGCTGCCCCCCTGATGCTGCTGGTCACCTATCCCCTCCACAGAGAGCGTGTCGAGGACAGAGAGCCCCTCGAAGATCATCAAACTGGACACTGTGCGGGTGATCGCAGAGAAAGTAAGCAGGCCCATTTCATGGATGGGGAAACTGAGGCTGGGGCATCCCACTGCGCGTTCTGACCTGTTCTCACCCCACGCCCCACAAGTGTGATCTCCCACGGGGCCCCCTTAGAGGCGTGGTGAGGTGGAGGCCCGAAGGAGACAAAGTCACACAACAGCAAGCCCTGGGCAGAGGCAGAGACTCCAACTGGGGCTTTGGTGTCCAAGATGCCATGGCCTGGGATGTTACCAGCCCCCACCCGTAATATGCTGGCCTGTGGGTGTGAAAGGCTTGGGTCCACTCTGACCTCAGACTCTTTGTCTTTCCATCTTTCTTTCTCTGATCTTCCCATCTATGGGTGTGTTTCTGTCTCCACTGTCTGTCTCTTTCTCCTTCTGTCTCCTCCACTAATCCCCCACCTCCTGCACCTGCGCCCGGGCCAGGACAAACATGCACTCCTGGATGTGACCCCGTCAGCGATCGAGCGCCTCAACTACGTGCAGTACTACCCCATCGTGGTCTTCTGCGCCCCCGAGAGCCGGGTGGCCCTCAAGGCGCTGCGCCAGTGGTTGGCGCCCGCCTCCCGCCGCAGCACGCGCCGCCTCTACGCACAAGCCCAGAAGCTGCGGAAGCACAGCAGCCACCTCTTCACGGGTAGGTGGGGAGCTGGGTGTTGCGGGGTGGGCAGGGGGGCCCTGGCCCGAGCCTCTGCGCCACACCGATACCCCTCCCCGCAGCCACCATCCTCCTGCAAGGCACGAATGAGGCCTGGTACCAGGAGCTCAAGGCCGCCATCCGAGAGCAGCAGACCCGGCCCATCTGGACGGCCGAGGACCAGGTACCGGCACGTGGGCGGTGGGGACTCAGGGGCCCCAGTCACCGCCTGGCCCCCACCGGGTTCGGGGCCTCTGGAGTTGGGGCTTGGTCAAGGGTCAGCGTCGTGGCCAGGGTCAAGATTTGGCCTGAGATTAGCATCTCAGCCTGGTACTTGGGGGGCTGAGACGGGGGAACTTGATTTTGGGAATGGGGTCTCCTCTTGCGGCTGGAGTCGAGGGTCCAGGTTCAGCTTAGACTTGGCATCTGGGCCTTGGATCAAGGTCAGCGTCTGAACCCGTGCTGAGGTCAAGGGTCAAGGCTGAGGTTGAGGGTTGGCGGCCTTTGCCCGGTTTGGGACTGGAGTTTGAAGAGGGGCGTCCCGGGTTGGGGGTTTGGTCTGGGTGGGGGCTGCTGCTGCTGGGGTCGTGGCCAGGGTGTAGAGGGGTCTCACTGCAGCATCTGTGCCCACCTGCAGCTGGACGGCTCCTCGGACAACAACCTGGACCTCCCTCACCGCGGCCTGGCGGACAGCGCCGCCGACCTCAGCTGTGACAGTCGGGTCAACAGCGAGAACGAGGAGACCGACGGCGAGGGCTACACGGACGGCGAGGGCTACACGGACGGCGAGGGCTACACGGACGGCGAGGGCTACACGGACGGCGAGGGCGGGCCCCACACAGACGTGGATGAGCCCCCGGCCCCAGCCCTGGCCCGGTCCTCGGAGCCCGTGCAGGCGGACGAGCCCCAGAACCCGAGGGATCATGGGACAATCTCCGCTCGCCGGGGCACCCAGGTGTGCGGGGCAGGTGGGGCAGCCCCAGCAAGGGTCTCGGAGGGGCAGAGACACATGCCAGGGGGCTGCCATTTTAACTGTATTTTAACTTCTCTGAGCATCAGTGTCCTCACCTAGGACACAGTGATGGATGGTACCAGACTCAACATCACAGGGTGGCTGTAAAAACTCAACGTGTGGTCCACGTCTTGCCACATAGTAGCTGGGTGTTTTAATAGGAACAAATGTTTATTTAGCTCTTAGTCTACCCGGGGCTGTCTGTACCTTTCTGTGAATTCAAAGGCAGCAGAACCCTTCCTCCAGACCCTCTCTAACGATGTCCCTGGGGTTGTGCAGTGCCCAACCTGCTCAACGGTCCATGGCAGCCTGCCTATGGGGCAGCCACCGTTCTAAGCACTTTACGCACATGAACTTGTGACGACAGCCCTCTGAGGACGTGCACGGATGAGACACGCGAGTCTGCCTTGGCCAACAGGCTGGGAGATCCCGGCTAAGGCCTTTTCTTATCCCGTCCTCAGTTTTCTCACTCACATTGGGGATGACCCGCAGACACGCTGGGTAGTCAGAACGCCCGGGGCCCGCGCTGCCACAGCAAGCACAGGGGGGTGGGATGGGGGCGGCCACTGATCTCTGCTTATTACACTTTGTGGGTAACTGTGAACCTCCTCTCTCTCTCAAGTTGGGCACCCGCCACCCCCAGGGTCAGTGGCGACAGGACAGCATGCGGTAAGAGCCCCATCCTCCAGGTTGGGGGCCCTCAGCCCTTTCCCTGGGACTCAGACTTTGGGGTTGAAGATATCTAGAACCAAGCTATGCCTCCAAGGTGCTCCTAGCTAGTGGGCATGACAGAGCCTAACAGACCACTTTATGCTGTGTCATCGGGGCAAAGGAGTAGGAATCATCCTCCTGGGAGGGCTGGGAAGGCTTCTTGAAAGAAGGGACATTGCAGCTGGGGCTTTGAAGGGTACATAGGAGTTTGTTAACAAGGCCCTACCCATGAATGGCCAGATTTGCTCATCTCTGCCCACACTTGCTGTGCGCCCATTAATGGTGGGCAAATTCACACCCTCCCCATCACAGCACCTGTCCTATTTCCTGACCCCCAGGACCTATGAGCGAGAAGCCCTGAAGAAAAAGTTCACACGAGCCCGAGATATGGAGTCCTCTGACGAAGACGGCTACGAGTGGGGCCCGGCCACTGACCTGTGACCCCCCCAGGTTGCCCAATGGCCCGTCCTGGGTCAGAGCCGGGACTTGGCTGCCCGTACAGAACCCGCAACCTGCCTCCCTCCACCTGCTCGTTAATAAAGAGTATTTTTGCAGCATGGGCTTCTAGCAGCTTCCAGGCAGGGCCAGAGGGTTGAGCCTCCGACCTTCTCTCGGCCCCAGAGACCACGATGTGAGGCTTTGCCCGTTCGATAAGCTTTTAATTTGTAAATCAGAAAATATATTAGGGCCAAGAATCCGTTGGGGTCCAGGCGGCCCAGGAGGGCCGAGGACGGACTCGGGCGAAGGCACGGCGGCGGTCTGGGGCGGGGCGGTCACAGGTACACGGGCTGCTCCTGGCCCGTGAGCAGGCGGTAGGTGGCGGCCGGCATGGTCTTGATGTGGACCTGGGGGCAGCGGAGGAGGAGGAGGGGAGGGCTCGGGCCGGCCCGGGGTCCAAGGTGGGCGCCCCAGGCCCCCCGCCGTCACCTGCGCACCTCGCCGTAGGCCTCGGCGAGCAGCTCCACGATGCGGGCGTGCGGGGTGGCCACCACGCTCTGCCCGTTGATCTCAATGATGCGGTGTCCCACGCGGACGCCCCCACGCTCGGCGATGCCGCCTCGGAGGAGGCTGCAGATCTGGGGGGAGGGGCGGGAAGGGGGTGCTCAGGGGGCTGCGCCGGGGCTGCACCCCAACCCCTGCACCCCACACCGTCCCTGGCTCACGATGCCGTCCTCCACGCAGAAGCCCAGCTGCTCTCGGGCGTGGGGCCGGTGGACGATGGCGGTGGTGACGGGCGGGCAGTGGACGATGCTGAGTGTCACCGATGTCTGCGACTTCACCTCCTGCGGGACGGGGTCGTTGGGAGGCGGCAGGAGCACCTGGCAGCCACCGCCCCTCTGTGCCCCGCCTGCCCCACGCACACGACAGAGACTTGGAGTCCAGGGTCTCGATTCTGGGAGACCCCCGCCCACTCCGAGACACAGTTAGTGACAGAGGCGAGCCAGGTGGGCTCGAGGTCACAGTGTGTGACCTCTGACCCCGCTGGGCCTGTTTCCTCAGGGTCAAAAGCTGATGGCGGGTCCTCCCGGCCGGGTAGGCGGGGTAAGAGGCTGGGAGGACTGTGTCAGCCCCGCCCCTCTGACCCGGGCAGGTCCTTCCCCATCTCCGGGCCTCAGTTTCCCCATCTGGGCAACAAGGGTTAAGACTCAAAAACATGTCAGCCGCCCTTTGGCAGAGAGGAAAGTCTCCTGGCCCCGGAGCCCGGCCACCTGCATCCCGATCCTGGCCCCGGCACCAGAGAGGTGCCCCGGGTAGGCGACTTCCCCTCTCCAGGCCTCGGTTTCCCTAAGGGCACAGCGGCGGGCAGGACTCAACGTTCCCTGCTGTCCCTCTGGACTGGGCCGGAGAACCCTGGCAGGAAGAGACCTCTCCTCTCCTGGCCTCGGTTCCCCTTCCCGGGCACATGGGGGGCCCCGGCCACCCGGAAGAACTCACGCAGACGGCGGCCTGGCAGGCGGCCAGGGGCAGCCCCACCAGGCTGGTCCCGTTGATGGCGGTGACGCGGTCCCCGATGCTGAGGGCCCCCGAGCGCTCGGCGGGGCCCCCGTGCAGCAGGTTGGCGATGACGGCCGTGGGCAGCAGAGACCCCCAGCCCGACTCCACCAGGGCCACGCCCAGGCCCTCCCCCCGGCGCTTCTCGATGCACACCTGGGAGGGACACAGCGGGGGGTGGTCCGAGGCTGCCGTCGCGGGCTGGGCAGCAGATGGACACCGGCGGGGGCAGCCGACCCTCCTCACTCACCTCCCTGCAGTTGTCGCTGTTGCAGAAGTGGTCGAGGTCCCCGTTGTGCAGGTGGCCAGAGCCTGCGGCCCCCGGGCTGGGGCAGGCGCCCACCTGGCTGGGGTCGATGCTGCTGTCCTGCAGGAACTGGCTATAGGCCGCGGCGAAGGCCTGGCCGATGGCCTGAGCAATGAGCTGGGCCTGTGGGGGGAGCAGCATGTCCCTGGGGCGTCCCCTCCAAGTCCCCTGACATCTTTGGAGCCGAGCCCTCCTGTGCCCACCCAAGACGAGATTCCTGGAGCTTTCAGGGAGGTGGGGACAAGGCCACGATCTCAGAGAAAGCCCTGGAAGAGGGGAGGTGGGGGCCAGGCCCGGGTTGTGGGGACAATTTGGGGAGAGAGCTGCCATGGCATAGGCTGTGGGAAAAGCTCCCAGGGAGACCCAGCCAGTGGCCCTGGGGCAGGTCAGGTGACAAGGACAGCCCAGGAGTGGGGAGGGTTTAGGGGAGTCAGCTGCCAGCCTCGGAGCCCAACGGGACAGTTCAAATGCACGGCCTGGCAGGGGCTGAGGGGCAGCTGCTAGCCGGGGATGACAGTGGCATCCATGGGGTTGGAGCCGTGTCCCCTGTTCCCCCAGGACGCCAAGGCCCCGGCTGCTCACATCCTCCGAGTGGAACACGTGGCAGAGCATCTTGTAGAGGCGGCGGCCACCATCCCGGGGTCCCGGCCTCTGGGCCAGCCGCCGCCGCGCCATGAGCACCAGCACGCGGCCAATGTCGGCGATGTAGGAGATGGTGTGCAAGGCGTGGTCCATCATGGCCTCCTGGGACGGGAGACGCGGCCTGGGTGGGCGGGTGGCTGGGTTGCCCGGCCCTGAGACCCCCGTTGCCCCGGCCAGGTCCCCGCCCTGTACCTGGGAGTCGGCGGTCAACACCTTGATCCTCTTGGTGGAGACAAAGAGGTCCACGTCCGTCATGGGCTGGGTCTCCCCGTCGGGGGCCTGTGGGGGGCGGCGTGGGAGGTGGAGGCCCCCAAAGACACAGCCTCAGTCTGCAGCCAACCCCCCCACCCCGGGCCCCCGACCTCACCTTGACGCGGTCCATCGCCTCCCGGGCCTGGGCCATGCGCGCGCTGGGCGGCGGGTTGCGCTCAGACACGAGCTGGGTGGAGCCTAAGTACTTGGCCCCAAATATGACACCGTCTAGGAGGTCTTCGTGGTCACAGGGACCAGGGACTGTGGACAACAGCAGGGAGAGGCTCAGCCCTCGGGAACCCGCCCCCGTGGGCTCTGGGCTCCCAGAGATGGTCTGGAAGACAGAGAGTTCAACCTTGTCGCTTAGCACATTCTAGAGCCACAAAGCTCAGCCCACTGTTCCAGAACCACCCAAGTGGCTCAGCCCTCACAGGTCTAGAGCCTCCTGTCCGTCCCTGAAGGCCATGTAGCCCGTGTGGTCAGCACTCGGAGCCCCGAGCTCAGAACCAAGGCCGGACCCCAAACCAGCTCTAGCGCCCACAGAGACCTACACCCCATGTTTCTAGAGTCCCAAGGTCAGGCCAGAACCAGACCCGCTCCGATTTCTAAAGCCCACAATGCTCTAGGACTACAGTTACTCCCAGCGATCAATCTAGAACCAGCCAACTCTGCCTGCTGTTCTAGAATTCTCTCCAGAAAGTCTAGGATAACAGGCAGCTCTAGTCCTCAGCTGCAAAACCGCACAATCAGAGTAGAGAGACGATTGTCCCCGTGTCTGAAGCTCCCCACACTGTCCAGAAGCCCAGATGGCTCTGACCCGATTCCAGAGCTGCCTGACAAACAAGTCTCAGATAACCATTCTGTCAGGGGCTCCAGAAACCTCTCTCACTCCAGAATCAGACGTCTCCACTCCATGATTCTAGAACTTCTCAAGCATGAGAGTGTGAGGTACCCTATGGTTCCAGAATCCCCACAAGTAGTTCACAACCTCAGCCGTGCCCGTGATTCTAAAAATTATCTGAGAAGTCTATAAATAACTCTGCTCTAAGAAGGTTCTAGAGTATCCCAAACCCAGCCCAGAACCACGTAAAGCTTTGCTCCCATGGCTCTGGGATTCCCCGAGCCACCTATAACCAGAGATCTCTGCCAGTTGGTTCTAGAATGTTCTAACCAGCAACTACGGCTCTTTGAGTAGAAGCACGGGTGTGGGACTGGGTTCCGGGCACCCTTAAGTGAGTTCAAAATCGCAGCCAGCTCTGCTCATCATCTTTCGTGAGCTAAGCCTCCCGAACAACAGACGGCCCACTCTGGGGTTCTAGAACTGTGCCACCCACTGTGGCAGCCACCAGGCACACGTGACTCTTGCGCACTTGGAAAGTGGCTGGTCCAGACTGAGACATGCCACAAGTGTAAAGTACACACAGAATTTTGAAGATCGAATAGGCAAAAACAGAAACGTCATTTAAAAATAGTGATTATGAATAACATTTTAAATACACTAATTAAAATATATTATTAAAGTTAAGTCCCCCTTTTTTAGGGCTTTTAAAAAATATAGATAACTAAAAAATGTTAAATCACACATGGCTCATATGATATTTCCATTGTAGTTCTCTCTAGAACTTTCTGAGTACACTAGAATTAGACAGCTCTGTACAGGGTTCTAGAACACCCCATGATCTAGAACAGCAAATAAATTCTACCTGCTCCATGGTTCTAGAATTCTCCAGTCTGAATAGAACCAGACAGCTCTGTCCATCAATTCAGAACACTCCCATAAGCTCAGGTGCCACTAACCTAGAACCACAGGCAAAATGCCAAGCTCTGGAATACCCTGGGTGTCACAGCTTTTCCCATGATTCTAGAACCTTCTTGGAGCTACAGGTCCACACCAGCTCTTCCCCCTACAACTACAGAACTTGCTCTTTGACCTACAGTCATTTCAGGAGAAATTCTAGAACATTCCAAAGGGCCAGAACGGGCTCTTCCCCTGCCTTCAGGGCAGGGATTGGCAAATGCTTTCTGTAAAGGGCCACACAGAAAATGTTCTCAGCTCTGGGGACACACGGTCTCTGTTGCAACTACTCAACTCTGCCACTGAAACAGGAAAGCAGCCATAGACGATACAGAAATGAACAGGTGTGACTGTTCCAATAAAACTTTATTTACAAACACTGAAATTTGAACTGGATAGCGTGTTCATGGGTCAAGATATGCTATTCTTCTTTTGATTTTGTTTTTCAATCATTAAAAAAATGCAAAAGCCATCCTTAGCTCAGGAGACCCATGAGCACAGGCAGCAGGCTGGGTGTGGCCTACAGAGGGTGACCTGCCAACCCCTGCTCTAGACCTGAGTGCCACATACGGTCAAGGCCACCCTACCACCCCCTCCTCATACTACAACATTCTCAGAACTGTCTCTCCTCTCTCTGGCCACCTGGAATCTGCTCGAGACCCCCTCTCAGAGCCTCCCTAGAACCTCATCCTTACTGGCAAATGCCCCCAGATTTGGGGAGCCCAGTTCTGGCTGTTTCGGAACCCCTAAGTCCCTGGGGCCGGAGTGGAACACTCACCCTCCTGGAGGGCAGGGTATGAAGCCAGGGTCTTGGGGCTCTGGAAGACAGAGGAGGGGCAGGACTGAGTCCCCTACTTGGTTCCAGGCAGTCGAGGACACCTGGAGGGTGGGACAGGCACTACCTGGGCACTGGCGGCGGTGGCAGAGGGCTTTTCAGGTGCAACCAGAGGCACCGTCTCCAGCCAGGGCTCTGGGGAGCTGCTTGAGCTACCACTGTCCCCCCGCTCGGCAGAGGCTCCCTCCGCCCATTCCGGGGCGCTGAGATCCCCATCTGGGTCCTCAGGGGGCTGCAACAGGCGAGGGGCAAGCTCCGGAGGTCCCTTGGGACCAGGCTGGGAAGGCGGGCATTCCTCGCAGTGCAAAAGGCTCAGCAGGTCATCCCGGCCAACCTCGGCAGACAAGAGCCCAAGAGCGTCGGCAATGTCCGGGGGGGCCAGGCCGTGGCCGGTGGCAATGTGTAGGGGACAGGGGGATCCGCCTGGGGACAGGCCCATCAGATCACCTGGCAGAGCTTCAAACTGTTGCACCAAGTCCTGAATGCCAGACCCATCAAGTCCCATCTGACTCAGGCTGCTGGGGCCTCCCGGCACCGGGTCCCACGGGCTGTCAGGGCTGAGGTCCTCGGAGGGCACAAGAACGTCCCTGGGCTCCTCCAAATCCATGGCTGGAGGCCCTGAAGGGGACCGAGGCGTTGTCAGGAATTCCATGGCTGGACCCCCAGGCTCAGGCTGGCATCTTCGCCTGTGGCTAAAGACAGAGATCCAAAGTTGAGGCTTCCTGGGTGCCGACCTGGTGGCAGGCTCTACCTGGGCACTGCTGTTAGAGAACACGTAATTTAATCCCCAGTGTACCCTGCAAGGAAGTTAGGATCCCCACTTTGCAGATGAGGAAACTGAAGCATCTGTCACCCCATACCTCTCTCCCAATTCGTGGACTCTGTTCATTCCAGCCCTGGTTATTCCAAGTCCTCCACCCCTGCGACGTGGAACTCAGGCTGGAGACACAGACCTGCTCACACCCTGATCCTACAGACCCTTCAGAGGCAAGTCCCTGAGCCCCCAGAGTCAAGACCCCAGTCCCGTGACCCCCAAACCTAATAACTCAGGACCCCAACCCAAGACTTGAGACCGAGGACCCCAGACTTGACAGGTCCAAGACGCCACGAAGCAGACCCCAGTCTCTTAATCCTCAAAGTCTTGCTAAAATCGACGCAGACTCAGACCCCGACTTCAGACCAAGCCTGAACCCCGACCCCAGCCCGCACGCGGACCCCCGACCTCAGGCGCCAGCCCCAGACCCCGCCCTGCCCGACTGGGGCACTTACGTCCCACACCTAGGCCGCCTCAGCCCCGCGCGGCCCCCAGGACCCCGCGCCCCCGGAACAGCCCCAGCATAGCCGGGTCGCGCTACCTGCAGCCGCAGCTCGCGGATTCCTGACCGGGTCGCCGGCTAGTCTATCCGCCCAGCGCCCCGTCCGACTGAGCATGCGCGGCCTCGCGAAGCCTGCTGGGAAACGTAGTTCTTCCGGCCTACCCCCCCCCGCCCCCATGCAGTGTAGCCGACCTAAGGGTTCGAATCCCGCTCCTCTCTGCACGCAGTGTGTGAGTTCGAGTTGGCCCCTGGGCCTGTTTCCTCTACTGCGAAACAGGGTTAATAATCACTGCCTGCTTCCTATGGCTGTGGTCATGATTCTAAGGGATGGCAGATGGGAAGAAGTGGGGCTGGAAATATTACACAGGGAGAAGCGATCTCTGCTGGACTTTGGGCCACCGGAAGCAGCGTGGGGACCCTGTTGAAGACGGACTTCCGGTTTGGCTCACTGTGGGGAGACCGTAGCGCGTGCTGGAGGATTTGGGATCCGCCCGGAATCTTTACCTCCCTGAGCCTCCGTTCCCTCACTTGTTACCTGGGGATAAGATAGTACCTCCCCCCAGTTGTGAGGACTAAATGGATCAGCCAGGTTAGGGATTTACCAACAGGGCCGGAATATAGTAGGAGTCTAATAATTGTGAGTTTTTCTTTTAGGCTTGCAAGAATTGCACAGTGGATAGAATCAGAAACATAAAAAGTGTAATAATTTAAGTAAGCGTTACGTAAATGAAGAAGGGCAAGAAGGCAACGAAATAGCCTTTGAACGGCCCCTCACATAGCAACTGATATGTCTACAAAAGTCTGAAGAAATCACGGTAAATAGATGCCTACCGTGAAGACTATATTTCCCAGAAATCTCCGGGGCCTACAACTCCCAAGCACCCCTGGGCCGCTGACGTCTCCCGGAAACGTGCACGCGCAAGCAGCAGGGAATACGTCATGGCGGCCAGGCGCCTCTTCGGGGCTACCCGGACATGGGCCAGTTGCGGGGCCCGGGCGCTTCTAGATCCCGCCGGTCCTGGGAGACTCTTGATCCGGGATTATGCCAAGAAACCAGGTGAGCTGGGTTAAGAGAAACCAAGAGGGGGACGGTGGGCACACGGGGCTTGGTAGTGCGCAGGCGCTGTTTGGGGACGTGGTGTCTAGTACTCATGAGCAAGCGCACAGCGGCTCTTTGCGCAGGCGTAGTGTGGGGGTTACGCTAAGGAGCTATTGGATCCAGTGCGCAGGCGCCGCGCGGCCAATGACGAAGGCGTGTTCCTTAGAGCAAATGCGTTTCACTGCGCAGGCGTGGGTTGGTAGGGGTGGGCAGGGGCAGATCATGAACTTGGGTTCCAAAGCAGTTTATGCTTCCAAATCACTGGGCGACTGTGGGCAAGTCATCTCGAGAAATTCAGAGTCCTAGGGGCCCAGCTAAGTCTTAACCACTCAAGCAAGACCAAAACGAGGCGATTAAAGTTTTGCTGGATCTCTTTTGTCGAAAGGAGGAAATTGGCAACTGTTAAAGACGCCCCATCGTAGACTTTCTCCATGACATAAACAGATGCAACCAAAATATAATCCAAAAGGGATACTCGTTATTATAGTGGCTAGTCAAAAAAATAAAATAAAAACAAGGCATGTTCAGTCTGAGCATCGGTGTTATTTAAAGCTGCGGCCAAGAGTCTGGCCAGGGTCCGGGGCAGGTGGGGAGGGAAGGGTGGCTTTCCCAGGGTGGAGCCGGGCTGAAACGACTCTCTCCCGCTTCCCCCCAGTCATGAAGGGGAGCAAAGGAGGCAAAGGTGGCGTGGCCAGCGAGGCCCTGAAGGACCCGGACGTGTGCACAGACCCCGTCCGGCTCACCACGTACGCCATGGGCGTCAACATCTACAAGGAAGGCCAGGACGTGGCCCTGAAGCCAGACACTGAGTACCCAGAGTGGTGAGTGGCCTGGGCTGCGTCGTCCTGGACCAAGCGTTGTCCCCTCCTCTGCCCCAGCGGAAGGCTGAGGACACCTAAGCGGCGCAGATCACCACTCCAGGGGGTGACACCCACCTGGTACTGGCTTCAGGGCACAGAGTGTCACCACTCTGCCTCAGTTGTCGCATCCGTCAGTGAGGGTGATGGGGACCTTCCCTCCCTCAGAGGGTTGTGGGGAATTCATGAGATCAGAATTCATTGAAGTGCCTAAAACGATGCCTTTGTTTTCCTTTCACAAACATTTATTGAGTGCTGACTGTATGCCAGGGCCTGTTCTAGGCTTTGGGGATACAAAAGGGCGCAAAACAGGCAAAGATTCACACCGTCCTAGAGCTAGCTGGGGAGGCAGACAGTGAATGGGTAATCAGGCAGATAGGGTGGTGACAATCCTCGGAAGCGGAGCAGGAGAGTGAGTGACAGGGTGGTGCAGCTTGGCTGGTCAAGTCTGAGGTTTCAGTTTGGGGGCTTCCCTGGGGAGGAGATGCAGTGGCTGGAAGGGGCTTCAAAGAGCGGGCACAGCCCATGCGAAGGCCCTGGGGCAGGATGCGCCTGGCGTGTTAGAGGCCTGTGTGGCTGCAGCAGACGGAGGAGGGGATGGGGCAGGTCGTGCATGGCCTCGTGGGCTGCCCGGAGGATTTTGCACTCCCCCCGGCCCCCGCCGACCCCAAGAGCAGGGTGCAGGAACTTTTGGCGTGTGCTGACCCTCTGAAGCTGGGGAAGGCTTGGGAAGGCAGAGGAGTGGGCAGGCACATGGCACAGTGTGGACAGTGGCTGGGAGGCAGGACAAGGCTTGGTGCCTGCCCACCTCAGATGAGATACCAGTGCCACTGGGATGGTGGCTCCTTGTTCCAGTGCCAGGACACTGCCCGGAGAAGGGGAGCGATGGCCCTGAGATCACGCAGCCTCTGAGCCGGACTGGGACCCAGCCCTGCTGCCCCAGGTGCCCAGGGAGCCCCGGGGGATCGCTGTGCAGCTCTGATTCCTGTCTGCACCCAACAGGCTGTTCGAGATGAACCTGGGGCCCCCCAAGAAGCTGGAGGAGCTGGACCCCGAGACCCGGGAATACTGGCGGCTGTTGCGGAAGCAAAACATCTGGCGCCACAACCGGCTGAGCAAGAACAAGAAGTTCTAGCTCGGACAGGCCGGAGTGCCCGGTGGGCACAGCATCCCCGCCCCCCGACAGCGAGGACTTCCTGTTTTTCTGGAGAAAACGGACTTGGGGTTTCTGTGTGGTGCCCCCAGCCAGGCTGGACCAAGGCCTCGGAGGCCAATAAAGACCTGTCGTGGTGACCCCTGGACGCCCCTGGGTCTGACGTCGGGCCTGGGGGCAGGTGGGCTTCGCTGCCTGGGTCCTGACTCCACACTGCAAGGGACAGGTGGGCCTAGCTCAGCCTCTCGCGGTGCCACGGACCCAGGCCTGACCCAGGCCGTCGGGATCCGGAAAGCTCTTCATGGGCTCCAAGAACCGAGGTGACACTCAGTCCCTCCCAGACAGGGAGGCTAATGCCGCCCTGTCCTGGGAAGCTCATCCTCTTAGAGGGACGCTGTGGAGTGGATTACTGCACACCTGCCCTCCCCAGGCCACCCTGGCAGGCGGAGGGCTCGAGCACGTGTCCCCTCTGCTGTTCCCTGAGGGCCGTGCTGCCTCGCTGCCACTCTGTCACAGTTCCCCCCCGCTCTCGGTAAAAACCAAAGTGATAAAGGCCACTATACCACCTTCCTCGTCCCCTCCCTGCCCTCCCTCCTCCCTCTCTCCCCCTCCTCCCTCTGCTCCAGCCACACGGGCCTCCTCACTGTGCCTCCCACACAGCAGGTGCGGTCCTGCCGCAGGGCCTTTGCACGGGCTGTGCCCTCTGCCTGGATCACTCCTCCCTCACCGCCTCCAGGTCTCTGCTCTGATGCCACCTTCTCCTCGAGGACTCCCTGCCACCCTATTAAAACTGCAAGTCCTGCCACACTGCCGATCTGCCCTTCCTGGTTTTTCCTTCTTTCGCTGCCACGTTCCCAGGGCCTGGTGCCGGGGGTTGGGGTGCGGGGCAGGGGGAGATGCCGGGCGAGTGGCCAGGTCGGCCTGGCTGCCAGTGTGCACGGGACGTGGGGCCACCAGGCTCGTGTATAAGGTGCCACCCAAGCATGGGTGTGAGCACCCAAGTCTGGCCACCTGCAGCTTCTGCCCTGGGGGTCGCCCCGGCCCAGGCTGTCCTAGCCCCTGGGTGGGGCCCGTCGTGCTGCCCTGGGTCAGCCGACCCAACCGCAGGCACGGGTCACACCTGGTTCTCAACCCTGAGGCAGCCTCCTGTGACTTATGCCCTCGTCAGGCCCGCTGGGTTGACGGAGCCGATGCTGGCCTGGCCCTGGCCAGGCTGGGAGACGTGAGGGGGCCCTGCTGGGTAAGGAAGGGGAGGGGTGGGCGGTACGTGCCCAGCGCAGCCCCCCCGTGTCAGCCTGAGAGCCGCCTGCTGCCCATCCCAGGCCCGGGCCCAGCGGAGCTACCCCCCTGCTGGCTGTGCAGCTTCAGGAAACTGGCTTCCCGTCTCTGGGCCCTGCGTTGTCCACTGCAGAACTGGCTGCCACTGTCTGCTCACGGGGCGCCTGGGGGTGGTGCCCAGGGAGAGGGGCCATGCTGAGCGGAGCGGCTATGCTGTCACTTGTCACATCCTGGGGAGAGGGGGGCGCTGAGGGCCACGGCTCTGCTGCGGGGGCTGGGAGCGGGCAGAGGGATCTGCACTGATCGCCGCACAGAACCAGCTTCGATCCCGGCCTGACTGCTGGGCTGCCCGTGACCTTGGCCCAGACCAAGGCTCTGGCTCTGTCACCAGAGCACGGACCAGGCCCTCGGGTCAGGTGCGGTGGTCAGCCTGGCAGGCCCCAGGCTCAGGTGGGTGGCCAGGCCCTGTCCAGAGCCTGCGCGTGCTCTTTGGCCAGCAGCCGTAGGGACGCCTCCTCCAGCGTGAAGCCATCCGGGAAGGTGGGGCCGAAGGCATGGGGCCCGAAGGACGCCTGCAGCCCTGGGCCGGGGCCCAGCAGGCGGGGCAGGCCTGGCACGGCCGGGGGCGCGGGGCCCAGCCAGGGCTCTAGGGGCAGCGGCACGGCTGGGGGACGAGCAAAAGGCAGTGCTGGGGCCTCGGGTAGCCTTGGGGCCGCCACAGCCCCCAAGCCTGACTCCAGACGTTCCTGGCGGCGCCACTTGGCCCGGCGGTTCTGGAACCACACCTGGAGGGGGCCAGAGGGGTGCTGTGAGCTCAGCACGGAGCCACTGCTGGGCCTCCCAGCTTCCAGGGGTCCTGCCTCCATCTTACCTGACTCATCATGCTCCCCCTGTCCTCCATCTCCCATGGCCGTCAGCTTGAGGCCCGAGCTTCTGAGCTTGGCATTCCAGGCCTTCACAGGCTCTGTTATCCACTCCATTCTCTGCCTCCCATCCCCCACCTCACACTCAGCTCAAAGGAAACGCCCCCAACATATCCCCTCCACATCTTTGCACGCGTGCCGTGGTGGATGTTTAGAAAAACACTCTCTGTCCTTCCTAGCTGGCAAACTCCTGCACGAACATCAAAGCCTCAGCTCCCACATCCCCCACTCTGGGAAGCCTTCCCAGTTTCTCTTCTGCCCACCCACTGGGAGGGTCAACCTCTGGCTCCACCTCCCTGCCCAGGTTGTGGGGGTGAGAGATGGGAATGGGGGTGCCCTCACCTGCACGCGCACCTCGGGCAGGTGCACCTTGGCCGCCAGCTCCTCGCGGCTGTACACGTCTGGGTAGTGGGAGGCCTCGAACGCCCGCTCCAGCTGGTGCAGCTGGTAGGTGGTGAAGGTGGTGCGATTCCTCCGGTGCTTCTTCTTGGGGGCCTCCTCGCCTGGCGCCAGCCCCCCGCCCTCCACCGCCGGCCCCTCTCCCGGGCTCGGGAACATGGCAGCTCACCTGGCCGGGCGGAGCAGGATGGGGGGTGGTGAGACAGGTCCCTCCACGGACCTGCCCGCGCTCTGTCTCTGTCCTCTCCTGTTCCTGCCCCTGTCTGTCTCTGTGTGTGTGTGTGTGTCAAGGACCCCTGTCCAGGATGGCCCCACAGCTGCCTCCGCCCCGCATCTGGGCTCTCTGCCCACCCAGCGCTTGCCACCTCGCTCGGTGTCCACAGCGCTCCCGCCGCAGCGGCCGTGTCTGCCGTGGCCTGGGCCGTGCTGAGCCGCCGGGTCGCGCGGGGCAGGGGAGGATTAGCTCGGGCGATTAACTGAGGCGGCCCCTCCCGCTCCGGTGCTGGTGTCCTGAGCTGTCCGGGAGGGCAGGGGCTCCAGGCCTGGCTCCACCACCCCTGGCAGTGGGATACCAAGGGCCTCCCTCCCTCGGGGCCTCAGTTTCCCTGGCTGTCAAATGGCGACACTAGGACGTCCCCCAGGGGGATCTCACAGTTTCTCAATGACAAAAGCCCACAGCATCACACACAGTGACTGCTGAGCAGTTAGCACTTTGCCAGTGTCTGCTGCAATTATTTTTATCGGCTGGGGCCAGAAAAAGTCCTTCTTAAGACTCGGGCGTCAGAGGGGTTGGGTAGGTGAGGTCCCCAAGCCGAGGGCAACTCCAGGAGGCTCCTCTGGACACTGACCAGGGCAAGGGGTAAGCGGCATTTTAGTTGGGTCTTGAGGTATGAGTAGAAGTTCACTGTTCATTCTATAAACATTTGTTGAGCACTTACTGTGTACCCAGTATTGCCGGCAGCAGTAGGGAAGAAAACAGAGTCACCGAGCTGACTTTCAACTACATGAAATGGCATCAGGTGGTCCCGTGAGAAACCCAGCAGGGCAGGGAAGGGACATGTGGGGCTCAAGGTGCTGTTTTAAGGAAGGTGGTTAGAACTGCAGGTCAGGGGCAAGGCTGCAGATTCTGGACACGATTGGGTAGGAAGGAGAGGGCACTGGGGAGCCATGGGAGGGTTTGGAGGGAGGGCACAGTCGGCGGGTCAGAGAACACAGAGGGAGGGAGACGCCCAGGCCCGTTACGGGACAGGGGAACGGTGGGGTTGCGTCAGACGCAGTGGCCGGAGAGGCAGAGCAGTTTCCAGCGGAGGCCCCTGAGACTGGCATCACCCCGACCTGCACCCAAGGAGCCTGGGGGGCTCAGGCAGGGAGCTTCCCCAAATCCAAGAGGGGATGGCACTCCAGGGGCGGCGGGGGGGGGACATTGAGGCCAGGACAGAGGGGATGGCGGCAGAGTGAGGGGGATCGAGGCGGGAGGGTGGACCGAGGAACAAGTGCAAACGGGGCGACCGGGTCCCAGAGGAGGCCGGGTCTGACCGCAGGGATGAGCAGCCTCGGCCCAGGACCCATCGTGGGCTCCCACCGTCCCCACAGGGAGGGCTGAGGTCGGTGGGCAGGGGGCTCGGGGCCAAGCCAGGCGAGGGGGCCCTGGACGCCCGAGCCCAGGCCAGAGGTGGGGCTGGAGCTCCCCGAGGCTCCTGGGGTCCCCCGCGTCCTCCACCCTGTGGATAGGTGGGCGGCGGGGCTCGGGCTGGGTGCGGGGTGGGAGGAGATAATCTCCCTAATTGCTTCATCACTTTAAAACGCTAACGAGCTGCTTCTGGTCTCAGGCCCCAATTAGCTAATTGGCCCGGGTGGGTTAAGGGGCCACAGGAGGGATCCAGGCGTGAGGCACAGGGTGCTTTGGGCGACTTAGCGGGACGGGCTGCAGCTCCAGATGCTGTGTCAGCTTAGAGGCCGGATTAGGGATGCGGGGGCAGGGCCAAGGGGACAGGGGCCCCCCACCGGAGGATCAGCGGGGCCAGGCCCCCTGGGCCCTTCTAGCCTCCACCCTTCAATTTCCCCCCAGAAAGAACCACTAAACCCCTTCAGGTGCTGGTGGGGAAACTGAGGCCAGAGGGTGGGCGGGGCTTTAAGTCAGGAGGGGCAAGAGGTCAGCGTGACCTTGGTTGGACGTTTCTCTGTCTCAGCCTCTTCTTGGCGGGGTGGGGGGGTGGCTGCTGAGTGAGGGTACGTGGGGTCTGTCTGGTGTCCCCTCCCAGCTCGGGGGACCTGGGGTGGGGTCCGTGTCCAGCCTGGCCAAAGACCCCTCTCTGGCAGGATGGGAAAATCAACTGGGAGCAGGTGTGGGACTGTCACCGCACTATCTGAGCACCAGCTGTATGCCCTTCACTGGCGTGAGCCCTGAGGGTCCTCACGCCCTCTGGGCAGAGGTGCCCCTTCCACGGAGGCGGCCTCGGTGGCACTAAAGCCCCACGCCCTGGAAAAGCTCTCAGCCCCGGGCAAACCGGGATGGCTGGTGGCCCTGGGGCCAGAGTCACACAGCTGGGGGCAAGTCAGGACTGGGCCTGGGCTGTGCAGGCCCCGGTGCCGGAGTGGGAAGGAGCGGGGGGCCCGGGGCCAGGCCACCCCGCCAGTGCTGCTCAGTGACTCTGTCCCCCGGAGTCACTGGGTCAGGCTGCTAGGTCCCTGGACATTTGGCCTGCCTTTGTCCAAGGGCAGTGTCACCTGTAAGCTGTCGCCGCGGAGATTGTGGGATGCCTAGTGCCCAGAAGGGGCTCGCACACGGTAGGTACTCATTAAGTGTTTCTTTTTTTTTTTTTTTTTGAGACAGAGTCTCGCTGTGTTCCCCGGGCTAGAGTGCCGTGGCGTCAGCCTAGCTCACAGCAACCTCAAACTCCCGGGCTCAAGCGATCCTCCTGCCTCAGCCTCCCGAGTAGCTGGGACTACAGGCATGCGCCACCATGCCCGGCTAATTTTTTTCTATATATATATATAATTTTAGCTGTCCAGATCATTTCTTTCTATTTTTTTGTAGAGATGGGGTCTCGCTCTTGCTCAGGCTGGTCTCGAACTCCTGAGCTCAAACGATCCGCCCACCTCGGCCTCCCAGAGTGCTAGGATTACAGGCGTGAGCCACCGCGCCCGGCCTCATTAAGTGTTTCCTGAGTGAAAAGAGGGGTAGGTGGGTGGATGGATGGGAGAGTGCATGGGTGGGAGGTGGGGATGGGCCGTGGGTGGTGAACAGGAGGGCGCCTCCCTTTCTCTTGGAATGTGTCGTGGCCGGGGTGTGTCCTCAGCTGCCGCACAGGTGGCAGAGGCCTGAGCTGGGAGGGCAGGGGACGAAGCCTGGCCCTGTCCCGGCTCTACCACCTCCTCTCGGGGCGCCCTGGTGCCAGTGACCTGCCCGTCTGAGCCTCAGCGCCCTTGCCATGAAACAGGCCTGACCCCAGCACTCACTCACGCGACACCGTTGGGATTTGATATGAAAGCGCCAGACGCGGTACCTGAACCCCGAATCAGCGGGACAGCTGGAGTATGAGGGAGGCCTCTCCAGGGCCCCCCCAAAATGGGGCCGCCGCTGTGCCGGAAGACCCTACCAGGGCTCCCATAATGCCCTCTCCGCAGGGCAGGGGCTGGGGACTGCGAAGGGGGTGTGGCGGGAGAGGTGACTTGGACCTCGAGGGCTGTGGGACCCCAAGATTCGGCTAATGATCAGGGCGGTCCCAGTGAACTGACCACTGTCCAGTGGGGCACGGGGGCCCACAGAGAAGGGACGTGACCTTGGACAGAGGGTACTCAGGGGTATCCGGGTGCGGACCTCTACCGGAGGACCCCGGACGCCTCATGCCATGGGGGTGCCAAAGAGCAGGTCACCACGGGAGACGTCCCCGGGGCCAGAGGGCACAGGGATCACAGACAGACACAGACACCCACGGTCCTTAGAATCGGTCTTTATCGCGGCGATGATCCTTCGCAGGTCTGGGGCATCCACGGGCTGCCCAGAGCCCCCCACGCGGGCCTGCCCCTGCCCTGGGCGCCGGGAGAGTGGCTCTCTGGCCCTGGCCCTCCCTAGGCCTGGCCCGCGCCCCCGCGCTGTGCCCCCCAATCTCTCGGTCCTCTAGGGCCCCTGGCTCCGCCGGGTGGGGTCAGGGCTCCTGGCTTCGGGGCGAGGTGGAGCCGTCGGCCTCCTGCCCCCCGACGGGGGCCGAGGTGCCCGCGCTGCGCAGTTCCCGGGCCAGCTTCTCGGCCAGTTTGCGGAAGGGCGGCCGGCGGGCGGGCTCCGCCTCCCAGCAGCTGCCCATGAGGGCGTGGACGGGGCCTGGACAGCCCTCGGGGGGCTCCATGCGGTACCCCTTCTCCACGGCCTCGGACACCTCCTTCAGCGACTGTGGACAGAGGGCATCGGCATTGGGTGGGGGGTCAGGGCCACAGCCCCCAGACCCACACGGGACCCTGCGTCTCCCCCGGGCCCGCTCACCATCTTGGGGTATGGAGCCCGTCCATAGGAGAAGACCTCCCAGAGCAGCACCCCGAAACTCCAGACATCTGACTTGCTGGTGAACTTCTGTGGGGCCCGAGATCAGGGTGCAGGGGACCCTGTCAGGGCTTCAGCCGCTGCTTCCTCCGGGAAGCCCTCCTGGGTTGACCCCTGCTCTCTGGTCTCCTCCCAAGAGACTCCCCCCACCAAACCCCTGCAGTTGGGCCAGCTCAGCCTCCTGTGCAGGGCGGAGGCCCAGCTGATCTTCTTTTCAGGGCCCAGAGAGAGGCTACAAGAAAGATTTTGGGCCAATTGTTTCCTTGGGGGCAGAGCCCTTTCCCTTGGAGGTTCCGAGAGGCCAAGGGGTCATGCGGCAGAGCTGGGGTGCCAACCCTGCTCCGTCGGACCCTCCCCTACAACCCGAGCCCCAGGGCCGGGCAGAAGGGGGCTCACCCCGTGTTTGAGAGCCTCAGGCGCCGTCCACTTGACTGGCAGGCGGCTCGAGTCCAGCCCCTTCCGCTCGGCCTTCGCCAGGCCGAAGTCGCTGACCTTGGCCACCAAGTCCTCGGAGACCAGGATGTTGCGGGCGGCCAGGTCCCGGTGCACCAGCTTCTTGCTTTCTAGGTACTCCATGCCCTCCGCCACGTGCCTGGCGGGTGGGAGGGGATGGGACTCAGAAAGCGCTGGGTGCCTGGGCCGCAAGCTCAGGAGGCCAGGCTCCGCCCAGCTGTGCCTCAGTTTCCCTCCCCGCCACCAGTGGAGCCCCACTCACAGAGAAAACTGCAGGAGCTGGGCAGTGTTCACAAGGGCCCGGCCCCGGGTGCGTAGGAAGTTGACCAGGTTGCCCTGTTGGAGGGTGGGAGACGGCAGGGGGTGGGGGGGTGCTGGAGGCTGCTCAGCTGCGCCCCCCCGCCCCCCGGGCCGCGCCCCACCTTGCTGACGTGCTCCATGACGATGTACAGCCCCTGGTGCAGGATCACGCCCAGGAGGCGCACGAGGTTCCTGTGCTGCATCTTCCTGGGGTGGGTGGGGTGGGGTGAGGGCGGGGCCGGGACCCCCACCCCCAGGGCCCCGCCCCCCACCCCGGGGACTCACGTCATGACTGCCGTCTCGTCCAGGAAGGCCTGGGCGGTCACGTCGCACTTGATGTTCTTCACGGCCACCTTCTGCCCCAGGTACTCGCCCTGCAGGACGGCTGCGGTGTGGTAGGGGGCAGAGGTCAGGACCCCAACAGGAACGGGGCCAGACAGACAGACAAACAGGCCGACTCACACCGACCCCCACGAAGCACCAACACAGCCGTGGGTCCCCAGACCTCGAAACAGCCCCCACCCCCGTCCCTACAAGTTCAAGACCTCGGATCAAAGAGACTTCTCTGAGCCTGGGGTCTGCAAACTCCCAGCACCAGTCCTGTCACCTGGTTTTGCAAGGCCCTTAAGCTCAAAATGGTTTTTACATTTTTAAATGGTTGGGAATAAAAACCCCAAAGGATGCATTCTATTTCACGACACACACAAACATTACACACAATTCAAATTTCTGTGCCACAGTTTCCACGGCCACGCCCGTGTGTTTACATATTGTCTGCGGCTGCTACAGCGGCAGGGTTGAGTGGCGGTGACAGGGACTCTCTGGCCCACAGAGCCGAAAATAGTCACAATCTGGCCTTTTACAGAGAAAGTCTGCCAACCCCTGACCTAAGCCCCGGAACCTTCCAGAATAATACTCTCAGGGAATGACATTCCAAGCAGGGCGACCAACCGACAACGCAAGAGCCTGGGAGTGTGAAGGCGTCGCTAGCGTTTACAGGGTGCCTGCTCCAGTTAATTCACACCTCGCCACAGCTGCAGTTACCCTCCGTTACAGAGGGGGAAACTGAGGCTCAGGGAGGGGAGATGCTTGTCCCTAGCCGCACAGCGAGTAGGTGGTGAGGTATGGACTCGAATTCAGCTCTGTGCCTCCAAAGCCAGGGCGGGCACCCCCACCTTCCTTCACCCCCAACCCACTCCCCACTCACCTCCAAACTCGCCCTCTCCGATCTGAGCTCCCAGCGTCAAATGCTGCAGGTTCAGTAACCAGCCAGCTGTGGACCGAACGAACACCTGGTCAGAGGGGTCATGGGCTCCCCCAACCCCTGCCATCAGGGGGCCCACCTGGTGAGAGACCAGGGATGTCCCCCACACAGCCCCAGCTCTGGACACACACTCGGGTGGCCGCGGTTCCTGGCAAAGCCTCTAGGGCTGGTCTGAGACACCCCACTCCTGGTACCAATTACTATTGTTGGAAGCAACAGAACTCTCGGGCGGGCCTGGGCCACAGGGAGTTTACAGGAGGGATCACAGTGAGAGTGGCCGAAGCGGGGGTCCTGGTTCAGACCCCGGACCCCAGGCTAGCCCTCCGGGAACCCCCTCGTCAGGCCAGGGGGCAGAGCCAGGAACCCCTCTGGCCACAGAGGCAGGGCTGTCCTTTTCTGCAACCTGGGGGGCCTCGTGTCCTTCCAAATACCTGCGGGCACTTCCCTTTACACTCCTTTACCTCTGAGCATCCAGGAACACACACAGAGCAAAAGATACAATAGACACGGAGACCAGTAAAGGTTCTGGAATCTTCCAGGGCCCCTTCTCTCAAGCGATCCTGTGTTCTCCCCTCCACTCCCCTTCTACAGGCCCTCTCCTCCTCCTCCCCCAAATCCGTCCTCTGAACCCCAAGTTCTTAAGCTGTGATTGGTCAGGGCCACACTAGTGTCCACCTGGGGGCCATGCCTGAGGTGTCCAGATTTCCCCAGGAGAGACAAGTGCTTCCAAAGAGACAGAAAGGATAGCCAGGCTCCAAAGACTGGTGGGTAGCCGTGGGAGGGGCCAGGCATTTGCATTTGGCCTTAAATATTGATTCGACTACTCTGGGGCTGGAAAAGCATTTGAGGTGAAGGGAACAGAATGCACGACGGCACAGAGGAATGAAGGAACCAATTAACACAGTTGCCCTGGGAGGGGGCGGGTGTGAAAGGGCTTCGTAGATGAGCCTGAAAAGTTGCCTCAGGCCATGGGGGCAGGTCCCGGAAGGTGGCAGAGTGGGCTAACGTGGGCAGGGAAGGGGTCTGCGGCTCCTGCCGGGGCCCTACCCTTGGCCAGCTCCTCCTCCGCCGACCGGGTGCCCTGTTTCCTCTTGGGTTTCACGAGCCTCGTGCAGATGGCCCCCTTGTCCTTGCTGTAATGCTGCAGGGGTAGAGGCGGCCGTGAGCACGGCCCCCTGTCCAGGGAGCCCCTGCACCCCGTGCCCTTCCCATGTGGCATCTGGGTGGGGTGGGCAGGAGCAGGGGAGGTGGGGAGGGGCTGGGTTCCCATGCCAAGGTGCCAGGGGGGCTGGTTTCCATGGGAACGGGAAGGAGGTGGGCTGGCGGTGGGGGTGTTCTCTGAATTGATGTCAACCTGGAGGCTCCTGGGGACCCCCAGAGGAGTCACCCAGTCCCTTAGACATAGAACCGGGATGTCACAGGCCACCTGTGGGGTTGGCAGTCTACAGGGATTGGCCCCTCCATCTCTGCATCAGGGAGGGTCCTACACTGGGGGTCCCTGTGTCTGCCCATCTGCTGAGAAGGAATGGGGACCTGGAGGACCCGGGGGACCCGGGGACCTGCCCCTCCGTCCCCTCTGGGGTCCCAGGGCCACCCGGCGGCACCTCCACCATGTCCATGAGGTTGCAGAAGCAGACGACCTCATCGATGGTGAGGTGGCCGTCGCGGTGCAGCACGCGGTAGTGGATGACGTCGCGGCCGAAGCTCACGCACAGCACGTAGTCGCCCGGGTGTCGCGCGGACTCGCGTACCAGGAACAGCCCGTCCTCGGGCGGCTGCAGCTGCTGCACGGCCTCCTGGCCCGAGATCTTGCCGTGGAACCACCTGCGGCCGTGGGAGGGCCAGATGGAGCCGCGCTGGCCGGGCGCCCCCTGCCCCCCAGCCCTCCCCACAGCCACCCCGGGGCTCGCACCCCCCACTCACGGCATGAGGCTGAGCTTGGGGTCGGCCGAGAGGGCCTCGCGCTCCCGCAGCGCGCCGGCCGCCAGCAGCCCCTCCTGCCCACTGGCGTGGTGCTTGGCGCGGTACCAGCTCTTGTTCTGCCGGGGAGCGAGCCAGGGGTTGGTGGGGCGCGTCCTGGCACAGCCCCCAACCTGAACACACGCACCTGGCGGCCACCGCTCACCTCGCAGGCCTCTAGGATGGTGACCACGTCGCCCTTGCGGAAGGCCAGCTCCCCCGGCTTGGGGCGGGTGTGCTCACACTTGGTGATGCACTGGGTGCCGGGGGCCCAGCGCCTCTGGGGGGACACGGGGGACGTTAGGGAGGAGAGAGAGGACAGGAGGGAGAAGGAAAGCGGACTTGGGAAGGAGAGGCGGGGAGATGAGAGACAGACACGGGAGGAGGAGGAGAGAGGGAGAGGGAGCAGCCCAGAGAGAAATATCAGAGTCACACACAGAGGGGGCCCGGGACGGAAAGTCAGCAAGCCAAGGTGACCCAGAACGCCTGGGCAGAGCCCAGCAGAAGGGGGCGCCGGTCAGAGAGTACAGCCCCCCAGGAAGGGGGCCGAGGGTGGGAATGCAGGAAGGCGGGGGGGGGGGGGGGGGGGGGGGGAGGGCAGAGGCGACCAGGCTGGGGCGACTCACCGTTGGCATCCTGGCAGAGACGGGCGAGTGGTGCCAGGCTCGGAGGAAGTGAGGGTTCACCTGAGGAGGGGCACAGTCAAGCCCCGGAGCCAAATGCCAGCTGGGCCCCAGCACCCCAGGGTCCAGTTCCTGCCGCTTCCAGCCCAGGCCAGGCAGGGCTGACAGTCAGGAGGCAGAGAGAGCACCCCACTAAAAGCATCCCCTGGGGGGGACCCATACGCTGGCCCCTCAAGCCCCTTTGGGGAGGTTATCTTTACCCGGGGAACCGGGGAAGTTCCTTAGCAGAGTCACAGCCCTGACGTGCCAGGCAGGACACCACGGAGCCTCTCCCCGCCATCGTTCCCAAAGGGAAACTGAGGCACAAGAAAGGTACACAGAGCAAGTGGCTACGGTCTGGGGCGAGGGGGACGGCCTGGCTCAGGGCTCAGGCGGCCCACACGTTAAGTAGGGAGTTGGGTCCTCTCAGGCCAGCCTGGTTCTTCCTCTTTCCTGGGAAGTGGGCAGGGGCGCGTAAGGAAATAAGAGATGAGTCAAGGTCATTCCTGAGAATCTCTGACCAGGGTGGAGCAGGGGCCCGGGCGGGGGATGCAGCCCTGGTGCTCCTCTGGGCCCAGCCAGGCCTCTCTGATGCCCCCTAACCCAGGACAGACACAAGTCCCCCATCGCTGCTGGGTGGGGACTCTCCCTGCCTCCATCTCCCCCAGCCCCGGTGGCTGGGCAGTGGGGGTGTTGGGGGCTGAGGTTCAGCTTCTCCATTGTGTGGCCCCCATAAATCCTCCAGCCCCACGTGTGCTCACACGCGGACCCCATGTACACAAGAGCACATACAGGGACACACCGGCTGGGACACGGGGACCCACGGGGCGCCCGCGTATGCGAGCAGAGGAACACGTCCACCTAGGGACAGGTGTGCGGGCACGTCCCCGCGAGTGTACACACGCACGGACGCTCAGCACCAGGGAACGTGAGCGCCTGTCCCCCGCCCCCGACACACACACACTCACACACACAGACCCCACTGGAACACCTGGGCGCCAGCCGCGGGGCCACCCGGGCACGCAGAGCTCTACGCAGCACCGCGCACACGCTTCTCGGCCACACGCGCACAGCCCTCCACGTGGACGCGCGGATACACACACCGGGGCTCGCAGCCGCGCACGCCCGCACCCAGGAAAATAATTCCCCCACCGCCCCATCCACGCCTGATCTGTCGCCTCCGGCCACCCTCCGCTCAGCCGCGCACCCGCCGCGCCCGGGACGCGCACACTCGCGCGCACACCGGCGCCTCCTGCGCAAGTCCGGGACCCCAGAGCCCTCCGGGTTCCCCCTTCCCGGACTTGGGGGGCCTCCCCCCAAGCCCCCGCGGACACGCTCACCTGCTCAGGGGGCGCCCCCGGGCCGCGCCCCGCGCCCGCCCTCAGGAGGGCCCCCGCGAGCCGGCTGCGCACCCCGAGGCGGTCCCGGCTGCACAACTTGGAGCAAGTTGCTCCGTTTCCTCATTTTGGGGGCGAAGGATGGTTGGGGAGTGGGGGGAGGCGGGAGGCGCCGCGGCCTGGGAGGCCCCCGCGGGTCCTAGCGCCGGCCGCACTGCGGTCTGCTCCGCGCGCCGCCGCCGCCGCCGGCCCCTCCCCGCCCCGCCCCCGCGGCCCCCGGCGCCTCCCGCGCGGCCGGGCGGGGTCCTGGGGCGCAGGCGGGCTGCGCGCCCGGCCTGGCCTGGCTCCGTGGGGGCGCACACCCCCAACCCCGCCTGGGAAGAGGGGTTCTTGGAGCGCAGAGCCGGTGCCGCAAGCGCGGGCGGGGTGGGGTAGGGTCAGGTGTGGGAGAGTGAGCTGGCCGTCCGGGGAGGCAAACAAGCCGCAGAGTCCAGACGACCTTTCCGACTCTGCAGTTCCAACTCCCACAGTCTCGCTCATTTTATCATTTTATCACCCGCAGCCACAGAGGGCTGTTGGTGCCCGGCACAAAAGAAAGCCCTCAAAAATGTCAACTGCTGTCATTATCGCCATCATTAATATTAAGGGGAAATTGGGACAACAGAAAAAATCATCTGGAACTGCGAGCCTCTTGGTAGAACAGTGCTCCTCGGAGGGTAACAGGTGGGCCTGGCGGGGAGGTGGGGCTATTGCCCACCCAGCTCTGCCTAGAAGCAGCCCCCCTTCCGACCAGGGCTTCGTCCCAGAGGGCAGGTAGAGGCGCGGCCGGCTTCCATGGCATGGACAGTTTGACCCCATCTGGTGGACGCAGTCCTGAGCCCGGCCCCCAGCGATGGCTCTGCGACCAGCAACCAATGACAGCTCCTTGTAATTTCTAACCACTGAGTCCTCTAGGACGCAGGTGGAGCTTGACTTAGGACACCTCTGAACCAAGACACCCAGATAGCCTGTGCGCATATCTAATCTTCTGTTACCCCAAAAGGCTAAGAGGCTGTGACTCTGGGATTTTTCTGGGGACGGAGGCCCAGGGATGAGAGAATTACAGACACCCACATTATGGAATATTGTGCAACAAAGACTAGGAAACTATACTATTGGCAGTGGTAGTACTACTAGTATTTGAGATGGGGTCTCACTGTGTTGCCCAGGCTGGCCTGGAACTCTTGGGCTCAAGCGATTCTCCTGCCTCAGCCTCCCAAGTAGCTGGGACTACAGGCTAAAACTATAGTATTAATATTAAAATGAAAAATCTCTAGTTGCCAAGAACAACCACCACTGCCCCCAGGACAGTGTACACTACAGGTGGTGACATCCCATCTGTGTTATACATGAGAGAGTAAATCCAAGGGGAAAGTTCTGGAAGGAGAGCCTGCAACCGGCAACAGGCTGTCCCCAGGGAGGGAAGTGGGCAGGAGGAGAGGGTGGCGCAGCTTTCTTAGTGGGGTTATAATTTTATTAGTATCAGTAGTATCTACAGCGGAGACGGCTACGTGCCGGGCTCCCCGTGTCTGCGATTCCCGCACCCACGGCTATTGGATCTGGCTATGGACACACTGTGTGGGTCCCCCTCAAGGCTGGGGCCCTTGCAGACATCGTTGTTTTGTTGAGGTCACCAGGGACACATTGTATGTGTCAAACCACCATCCCTCGCCCGGAATAGAAATGTCAAGTCAAAATACCTACAGTGGAAACCCAACGGCATCACTCAAATCTCACCAGAGGCGGCCACCAGTACAGGTCCCACGCTGAGGGCTGTCTTCTCTTTGCTCAGCAAGGACATGAGCCCCCGTTGGAGGGGCATGGAAGACGCCCTAGTGCCCAGTGGAGACTTTGTCCTCGGTGCATCCGGAGAGCTGGGCAGAGGTTGAGAGGAGCCGGCTTTCTCTCTGCAAATCATTGGTATTTAGTGTCAGTCCTCCCCGGGGCTGCTTGTCCCACCCCCTGGGAGGCCCCACCCTGAAAGGACTAAGGGTGTTGAGGCCGGAGGGCAGACTTAAGGAGCCGGTGTCAGGGTCCCAGATCTGCAAGGGCTGGCCCTGCGGTGCAGGGAGCTGCCCCCGCTGGATGTGGGCATGGGCACCGAGTGCCTGACTCCAGGGAGGTAGACGGGAGCCCGTGGTTTATTTGGATCAGAGCCACAGGACGAGTAGCCTCAGGAGGGAGTGAGCTCCCCGTCCCTGGAGGCATGCAGGAACTGGCCACTTTCAGTCACCAAGACTTTATGGCTCTTCCAGTCCCCGGAAGTGGCAGCACCACTTCTACTAAGGAGCTGGGGGACTCAGCCCCACCTTCTACCAGCCTGAGTTGTAGCCACACTGTCAGACTGGACTTCTCACCCTTTCACATCTCATCGTTCGTGGTAGCCTATCGACCTGATTTCAGAAATTCTCTGATCCCCAGGCCACCCTTTGTGCAGGCGAGTGACCCAGCAGTCCCTTCCCTGGTCTCCTGGCTGCCTCCAGATTTTCACCTTCTAATTCATAGCCAAGGAATGGAAATGTGACTGTGGCCCTCCCTCACTCTAAATTCTTCCATGGCTCCCTGCTGCCTGCAGGACAGCCTAAAAGGCTCAGCCTGGCATCCTGGGCTCTTTGTGTTTGGTCTCTAGCTGATCTCCCAGGTCTCATTTCCTCCTGTTCCTACCAAGCACCTAACCCTCCAGCAACTCTGAACTGCGGGAGTATCCATGCCTTTGCACTGGCTGTTCCCTCTGCCTGGAATGCCCTTCCCCCTCATCTAGCCAGCATTTCCAAGCTCACCCTCCCATGCACAACTCATGTGGCACCATTTTTGTAAAACCTTTCCCAAGGACACTTCTACCCTTCCTGGAGCAAGACTCCCCTGAAAGGACGTCCCCTTCCACAAGTCAATAAATCTGCCTTCCATCCCAAGTCAGGTGGCACAGGGCTCCTGTCACTTGCAACGGAGGAGCTTGATGGACACACTGATCTCAAACTCCTAGAGATCATGGCGGCCTATCTTCTCATTTTAGAAGCGGAACAGTTGGGACCCAGGGAGGCAAGGCTACTTGCCTGTGGGATTGCAAACTTCTTATTCTTGTTTATAAACACTGTTGAAAATCGTATAGGCAATGAACACAGTAGGCGGAGAGTCACATGACGGGCACTTTACATAATGCATCAGTCAGGGTTAGGATCAGCTGCATGAGATGGAAAACCCCAAATGCTAGAGGCTGGAAGGAGACAGAAATGAACCATGACCGAGGGACCGGGGCTCTTGCCATGGTGTTGCTCTGGCTTTCTCAGCACATGAATTGCCAACTCTCGATCCAAGATGGCTGCTCGAGCTCCAGCCATCCCATCTGCATTCCAGCCAAGAGGAGGCAGGAAGGGGCATCGAAGGGCACACCTCTTCCTTTTGAGGACTCTGCCTGGAAGATGCACATGATGCTGTTGCTTCATCCCATTAGGTAGAATTTGTCCATGTGGCCACACCCAGGAACAGAAGTTGGGAAGTGTAGTCTTCACACCAGAGGCCATGGAAGGGTTACGGGGTGCAGGGGGAGACAGGAACACCAGCCTCCTCTTCCTTAAAACTATTGGGGATGTTCCCCACTCAGGGACCTTGGATAGCGTCATCCCCTGCCATGAATTCAGTGCCTGGCTGGCGCACGGTGGGTGCTCAAAAACATTTTTTAAGCCAGTGAATATTGGGTTGGTGGCAGTAATGGGTGGCGCCTGTCACCTGTGAGGTTGTACCCGTTTTGCAGATGGGAAAACCAAGGCTTGGAGGGGGAGGAGGCATGCCTCAGGACACAGGAAGTGTGTCTGACTGCAGGCCCCACGTGCCCGCGATCCGCAGGGTGTCAGGTGTGTGGGAAGACAGAGGGACGGTGCACCCATAGCTGTGCCTTCTGAACCTGGGGTGCAGGCTGGGGACGGGGGGGCCGCTGCAGCTGGAGGTGGGGACACCTGAGCCACTGTGGCCCGAAGAAGCCGTTCCCTGCCCAGGCGGCCGTCGCTGGCGCCCGCAGTCGGATCAGACTGCCCCAGTTAGCGCGCCTTTAAATTTAGCTTCTCTCCCCCCAGCCAGGGGACTCCGGGATTCAGGGGAGGGACGCTGGCTCTTTCGAGGAAAAACACTGCTGCTGTCACTAGCTTTACAACCACAGCTGCTGTCTGCCAGGCCAGTCTCCATGAATGAAAGAAAGGCCTCTTGGGGCCACCTGCGTTGGGTGCCTTTGATGGGGAACTCTTGCCCCGGCTCCCTCGATGGAGCCGGGCGCGTCATCGGCCAGCCTCGCTTGCAGGTTTCATCTGCGGAAACTGTGTCACTCCTGGCTTTAAACCTTCCTGTGGCTCCTGCTGTGCTCAGCACACAACCTGAGTTTGCCCCCATGATCTGTCACCTGTGTGGTCCGGGTGCTGTCCCCTGTCCCCTCTCAGGGGAACCCTGCACTTCCCCTGGTTCCCTCTGCTTCTGCTTCACTGGCCTCCGCTTGCCTGTTCCTCCAAAGCTGCAGGCGCTGGCAGCCCCAGGGCCTTTGCGCATCCTGTGCCTGGTACTACATCCTCCCCACATCTCTCCTCGAGGCCGACAACCTCTCAGCCTTTTCCGCGTCTCCAAGAGACGCTTCCTGACCACCCCTGCCCTGCCTGGCTTCCCGAGACGGAATTCACGTTCCTGAGCAGGGACAAGGACCAGCCTTGGCTGGGGCAACCGTGTACGCCTGGGGGCTGCACGTACAAGGCCCTTGCAGAAAAAATAAATACGGAGGCGCACAGACGGCGAAGCCCGAGAGAGGAGAATGGGAGACACGTGTCATCCCGGAAGGCACGTTGTGTCTGTCTGAGGGAAGCCCCCATCCCCCACGTCGCTTCTCTGGGATCACCCAGATCCTCCCTCCTGTGACCTCAAACTCAGGGCTCAGCAGACGTTCTCTGCAAAGGCTGATGGTCTTTGTTGTGACTGCTCAGCTGTGCACTGCGGCGCCAAAGCCACCATAGATAATACGAAAGTCAATGGGGGTGGCTCCGTCCCAGTAAAACTTTATATGCAGACGCTGAAGTTTGAATCTCATACACTTTTCACGTGTCATCGTGCAACATGATGGTGCTTTCTGTTTTCACCCCGACTATTCACAAATGTCAATAAAACCTGTTTTTAGCTGAGGGAGCCGTATAAATACAGGACAGTGGGTTCGATGTGGCCCTCAGACTGCTGTTGGCTGACCCGTGCCCCCTCCTAGCCTTTCTTTTCTTACAAGTACATGCGTTTCTCAATCTGTTCCATTAAATGTGTCTGTATTCACAGCACGTAGTAAGCTCTCAATTAGTGTTTTAAAAAAATTAAATCCAAAATATATAAATAGAGCTCCCCAGCTCAACAATGGGTTTCTCCAAGGTAAGTGTGTCTTCTTGTTGAAATGAACAGTAGCTGGGGTTTTTTGTTTTTTTTTTTTGAGACATTGTCTCGCTCTGCTGCCTGGGCTAGAATGCCGTGGTGTCAGCCTGGCTCACAGCAACCTCAGACTCCCGGGCTCGAGCGATCCTCCTGCCTCAGCCTCCCGAGTAGCTGGGACTACAGGCATGCACCACCATGCCCGGCTAATTTTGCTATTTTTAGTAGAGACGGAGTCTTGCTCTTGCTCAGGCTGGTCTCGAACTCCTGGCCTCAAGTGATCCTCCCGTCTCGGCCTCCCAGAGTGCTGGGATCACAGGCGTGAGCCGCCGCGCCCGGCCAGTAGCTGATATTTGCAGGGTGTTTCATTGTGGTGGTGAAGACAGAGCAATGTGTGTCCCGCTGCCCTGGGGTGTCCCTTGGCTGTTTCTCTGGTATGTATCTTTGTGCTCCCAAATAACGTGTTTCCCACATCTCTCGATGATTGGTTGGACATCGCGTAGCAATTTCCGATTCCTGAAGGTGGAGACTTCGCTCTCTTGGGCACTCTGCACACTCACATTGCTGTGCAGCCGCCACCACCCTCCGTCTCCAGAACCTTCTCGTCTTCCCAAACTGACACTCTGTCCCCATGAAACGCTCACTCCCCACCCCCTCCCAGCCCCTGGCACCCACCGTCCTACTTCCTGTCTCTGTGGATCTGACGACTCCAGGGACCTCCTGTGAGTGGAATCACACGGGATTGTCCTTCTGTGTCTGGCGTCTCTCACTGAGCACGATGTCCTCAAGGTCCATCCACGCTGTGGCCTGTGTCAGAGCCTCGTCCCTTTTCCTGGCTGCGTGATATTCCAGCGTGTGGATGGACCACGTCGTGTGTGTCCATCCATCCATCCGTCCATGGACACTTGGGTCACTGCCGCCTTTCGGCTGTCGTGAATGGCGCTGCTGTGAACACGGTGTGCGCGTATCTGCTCCCGGATCCATTTCCTGTCAGACACCCGGGTGGCATGAACAGGCGCTAGCGTGTCCACCCAGGCGCTGCCTTCTCCACCTCTGCGAGCGAGCGTGCCCTCTGCCCGGGCGCCCAGCGCAGCCCTGACCTGCTTACCTGCAACATCGTCTCGGCCCCGCAGCTGAACTCAGGAGGCGGCCAGGGAGAAGCTGCCTGGATTGATGGGACTTATTTCGGGCCAGGGGACGCGGTGCACGGTCACGGCTACTTCCCGTGTCACCCGTGACCTTGCAGGTGCGGTTGACAGATCCACCCTTCCGTTTCTGTCTTCCCTGAACCGCCTGCCGGGTTCGGTTCCAGCCCTGCCCACGGGCCCGCATCACTTCCCACACTCACCGGTGTCTCCTAGCAACCAGCATCCGCAGCCGAGGTCCCCGCTGCGGTTCCCTGGGGGCGCGTCCCCATCCCCTGCAACCTGGCTGCTTGGGTCCAGTGTCTTCCTGCCACCTACCGGCCTGCTCTGGGGTCCGCTGCCCGGTGGGGACGAGGGCTGGGGCGGAGGAGGCAGAAACGATGGCTGTTCAGGCCCTGGCTGGGCCCCTCACCCAGACGGTTCATCCATCTGGACCAAATCTTCTGCTAACCGACTGCTTGGTTTGTGCTGTCGCCGCCTAAACTCGGGTTTTTTGGAGTTGCTAGGAGGGCCGACTTAACTCTTTGCAGCGGGGCTGGTTTTCAGCCGCCTGGTGGCGGAGGCGCTGTCTGTCTCCCCCGCCCGGGAGCCAGTGGTGGGGATGGGGACCGGGGGGCTTCCGAGAGCCGCCCCTCCGGGGTGGAAGGGAGGAAGCCGGTCTGCACACACCGTCTTGTAACCGGATGGACAGGGACGGCGTTCTCTTAACAGCCGGGGACAGACTCACATTTGGGTGTCAGAGTGTGGCTTTAAGCATCGTGTGGAGGTTTACTCAGCCATGAGCACCCCCTGGCCTGCTCCAGATCTGGGGCTACCGTGGGGCCCAGCGCGCTCCCTACCTGTCTGCAGAGAATTCACGTGCTCAAGGGGGGGACGGAGAACACATCATTTGGATCAGAGACGTGTGGTTTAAAGGCAATGAACAGGGTTACACGACAGGCTCAGGGTCTCAGGGAGGCCACTCTGAGGAGGTGACATTGAGCTGAAACCTGAAGGAGAAGGAGCTGGCCATGCAGTTTGGAGAAAGAGCTAATGGGGCAGCCAGAACAGCACATGCAAAGGCCCTGGGCGGGGGAGCAAGTTTGGCTCACCTTTGAGGGTCAGCATCGCACCATGAGCTGAAGGAGGCAGTGATGGATGGGCTCCTGTGGGGCTTGGCTGGGATTTGGGGTTTTATCCACAGTACAGTGGGGGCCTCTGGAAGGTTTAAGCGGTGAACAGAGCAGAAGCTGAAAGGGCAGAGTGGAAGCGACAGGATTTCCTTGTGGATTGGCTGCGAGTGCAGAGGCATCCAGGAGGACTCCCTGGAGGTGGTGGCAGTCCACCTGGGCAGCTGGGTGAAGGCAGTGCCACCACCCAGATTCAGGAGGAGGATGGTGTGTTGGGGGGGCTGGGAGTTTAGGAAAGGCAGCAGAGCTCCCTCAGGAAGGAACCCAGTGGTGGAGACGTCACCTGCCCCCTGGGGACATCTGAGCGGCTAGGCGCCAGTCGGTGGGTCCTGTTTGTGACAGATAGAGTGGCAGCGAAGGAGCCCCCTGCCTGGCTTGCCCGGCCCGTCCCTTTGGCCTGGGCCTGACTAGGGGTCCCTCTGAGCACAGCCGGTGCTCTGGGCCCACGACAAGTGCCCCTCCCCTCCTGCCGGGCCATCCCCACCCCTCCCACTCTGCTCCCCACCCGCCCCCACAGGTTAGAAGCCCCATCACAAAACTTGCCCACTGTGACCAGGTGTCCTCATCTGAACCCCTTCCGCCCACGCCCTGAGGCTTGTGGGGAGTGTTTGAGGACGCTGCCAGGGGAGCTCTCTGTGGGCAGAGCCGTCTCTCCCAAACTCAGCTTAGCCGCCCCCTCTTCCAGGAAGCCCTCGGGGGGCCCTCTGGGGCCAGGCCAGGGCAGCTCCTCCAGGGCCAAGGCAGAGTGCTGGGCCGTGGGACACGCTGACCGGTTTCCCCACAGCCCCTGCAAGAAACCCGTGGTGCGGGATGGCTGAGGAGACCCCCAGCTCCAGCCCCTCTGACCCCTCTCTGCCCATACTTGGGCCGCAGGCCCCTGGGAGAGGGGGACAGGCCCTGTCAAGCCCCCGCCCGGCACCCTGAGAGGCAGGCGGGGGGCCCGGGGTTTGGGGTCACCTGCACCCCACGGGAAGGACTGCACGGCCCACACTGGAAGACAAACACATCTCCTTTATTCCTCCCCTGTCTCCAGGTCGCTCTACAGAGACACTCAGGGGCTGAGCCACACACGGGCTGTCCTCCAAACATGGAAAAACGAACCAAGTGAGTCGAACGGCCACGGATCACGTCTGTCCAAAGGTGGACTTTTCTCGCTCGAGGCCACGGGGCGGCCGGCCAAGAAAACTCCAGGCGAGGAGACAGGTTTGAACGGGCAGAGCGGGTGCTGGGCAGGGGGTCCCCCCAGTGTCCCCCGGTGCCAGGAGGCCCCTTCCCCTCCCCAGTGTCCTCGGGCTGACTGCCCTGCCCAGGACCCTCCAGGCAAGGAAGGGCCTGGGCCCTGCTCCCAGGAGGGGGACGGGCTGGGACCGAGGGGACAGAGGTAGGGAGGGAAGGAATTTGAGAGGCAGGACCCAGGCCTCAGGGGCGCCATCCCGGTGGCTCCTTTCTGTGGAAGGCACTCGGTGGTTGGGGTGTGGGTGGGAGCGGGGGTGTCTCCAGGGTCAGGGCACAGAGGCGTCCCCAGCCTTCGTCCTCACTGGTTGGCAGTGTCCTGCGACCCTCCCCACAGGGGATGAGCCGGCTCCAGCCTTCGGCCTCCGGGCTGCGGCGCTGGTCTGTTTGGAGCAGGCTGGGTTGGGGGGATCCCAGGCTCTGGGTGCTCCTTCGAGCTCGTCCCACACAGGTGAGGGTGGGCAGTGACACAGGCCTGCCGGCCACACACAGCCCCCAGCCATCCCCCGCGTTCTCTTCCTGAACCTGCGGCCCGTCCAAAGGCAGCGATTGAAAACCCACACCCTCCACCCGCCACACGGTGAGTTTAGGGCCAGCAAGAAACACCGGAGCGCAGAGTCATGGTGCGTGGGGCACCCGCTGCCTGCCCGCCTGGCGGTCGGGGGGACGGGCCCCTGGGGAGAGGGCCTTGAGGCTCCGAGTGCCAGGTGGTGTCATTTTTAATGATTTACACTCATATGTGCTTCTTCTAAAGAGAAACCCACAGAATGTTACTCGGAAGGGAAACACCATTGTCCGATGGCCGCCGAGCACAGGCGTGTCCGGGCGTGCAGGCCCGTGGGTGGCGGGGGCGGCTCACGCGAGCCCCTCTGTGTCCCTCCGGCCCTGCTTCCTCTCATCCGCGCCCTCCTCGGCCTCCTCGGCCTCTCTGGGCTCCAGCCGCCTCTTCCGGGAGCGGGACCCGGGCCGGCACCGGGCCGCGGGCAGCGGGTCCATGCCCAGGAGCGTGTGGATCTGCCGGAAGGCCAGCAAGCGCAGGGCGTGCTGCGGGCACACGCGGCCGTCAAGACCGGAGCGCCGGGACACAGGGCGCTGGCGTCTGTGGCCGCCCCACGAGCCCCTTCCCGCCTTATTGAAGAGACCCCACATCCTGCGCCACTGGCAATCCCCTGGTCCTGCTAAAGGCAGCGCGCAGACCCAGGCCCAGTGCCATCTGATCTGGGGACTGCTGGGACACTTTTCTTACAAACAGATTGTGCACAAGAAAACCGCAGGTGGGGGCTGGCCGGGCAGAGCCGGGGGCCATAGTGGGGGTGGGACAGCCCCCAGGATGGTCTCTGCCACCCATGGGCCACTCAACGGTCCCCAGACGTCTCAGCAGGAGGGAGGGAAGGGGAACCCTGGGGCCATCTTGGCCACAAGCTTCCGGTGGGCCCTGGTGTGGCCCCCACCGTGGGGCCTCCTACCTGGGCACTGGCTGTCACGTCCTCCCGCTCCTGCGGCGTCATGGGCTCCAGGGCGTCCTTCTGGTCTTTCTCGCAGGGGTCCTGGAGCCCCGGCCCATCTTTGCGCAGGGCGTGGGGAGTGAGGAGGAAGAGAGCGTCCTTGTGAGACGGCGCGGACACCGTGGGCGCCTGCACCCGCAGCACCCAGACCCACAGGCCCCCCGGGCCGGGCCGCCCTCTCGCCTGGGGCGTGCGGGAGTCCTCCCCTCACCCCGCAAAGCCACTGGGCTGCGGGGCCTCCAGGCCTCTGCACGCGTGCGCATGCCCATGCGTGTGTGCCCACAGGGCCAGGTAACAGGCTCAGATGAGGGCCCAACACCTCATTGTTCCTTTTACACTCAGCGTCATCCTGTGTCACTAAAAATTACTGGAAGACACTGTTTTCCAGATCTGACCACCCCCTCCTGCCCTCTCTCCCCTTTGCTGGGGCCACACGCGCCGTGGTGAGCACCTGCGCACACACCCTGCTCTCTGGTTTCTCGTCATTTCCTCTGAATAGCCCCGGGAGGGGTCCCCTGGGCAGCTCTGGCTGCCAGAGAACCACCTGCTGCCCCTGTGGACAGAAGGCAGCCCCCGCCCTGCCGTGCGGGCCGGCCCGTCTGCCCTCCTGCTGGGAGCGCGTGGGTGCAACGTGTCTGGTGACGGCAGCTCCCTGGGCCACGGCCCCGGCCACTGGGCCCTGCGATCTGCTGCCCACGCTCTGGGCTCTCCAGCCTGGGCCGGGCGACTGACCTGCCAGGAGTGTCCCCATGGCCACACACTCCAGGATGCGCCTCACAGCGTCCCCGGGGCCCAGGGGCTCGGTGGCGCTGCTCAGAGCCTTCTCCACTAGCAGCTGCATGGCCTGCGGGGGGACGGAGACGCCGCTGTGTCTGAGGGGCCACCGCGGCCCTGCCCACAGGAGCGGCTCTCCCGGGACTGGCCTGGGGGTTCTGCGGGGGAAGGTCTGGGGGCCAGGCAGGGGGCTGGGGGTCACACGGGGGCGTGAGGGGGCTGCTCTGTGAGCCTCGAGGGGGCCTGCACCCTCTTCCCTCCTCTGTCCACCGGGAAGGGCTCAGGGCCCAAGGGACGGGGAGGGGAGGTATTGGAGCCACAGGGGGTCTGTGCCAGGTCACCCAGAGGCCAGCACGGAGCTGGGACAGGGAACCCTGGCTCCCTGTCCTCCACCCGGGGCCACCAGGTCTGGGCAGACACCGCTCACTTCCCTGGTGCCCTCACATTTGTATGCCGTCCTGATGGCCCGGCAAGGTTTTGAGTTTCAAATGACGGCAGGCAAATGAGAGCGTGGGGAGGGGCTTCTCCTGACCCCAGGGACCCCGTGACCCCCACCCTCCCCCACCTCTGTGGCACTAATGCGTGGGGAAGGCCACGCCCTGGGAAGAGGAAGGTTCATCAGGGCCTCGGGGCCCCTTGGGGATCCTCACCCAGGCTGGCAGGGCCCCCCAGGCGGGCACGCGCTGGCAGAGGTCCCGCAGGACCCTGAGGACGAGCACGCACGGCTGCAGGCCGCTGGCGCGAGCCTTTGAGGAAAAAACCCTTGTCAGCTCTGAGGGACAGAGGGCCCGTCCTGGCGTGAGGCCCGGGGAGGACAACAGGGGGCCGGCGGCCGGGCTCAAAGGTGGCTTCCCTGGGGCTCCTGTCTGCGTGCAGAGGGTCGGGCTGGGGCCTCCTCGCCTGTCCCGAGATGTCACCCCGCCACCGCCTCCCCACAGCCCTGACCTGGAACCACCTGGCGTGGCGCAGGGCGGCCAGGGACTCCAGGCACTTCTCGGGGCTCAGGACATCTCCTGGGTCAGGCCGAGTTTCCTCCACTCCTTCTGGAAGGGAAAGCAGTGCGAGTCCTCAAGGGCGTGTGGGAAGGCGGCGCGGTCAGCCCCTCCGTCCCTGGGGCTTCGTGTCCTGTATCTGGGAAACGACGTCTCCTCGCGAGTTGTCCTCCTGGGACACGCCGGGGCCAGAGAAGCCGTCCTGCGAAACCCCGTCCCCTCCGAGTTGACCCTTCTCCTGACTGAGTGACTGGGTGATGCCAGCACTGACCCTTGGGCGGCCGGTTAAGGGGCAAACGGGGGGACGATGAATCCAGCCAGGTTTCCAGATACTTCCAAATGCATCGTGAAAAGGGAGAAAGTGGGGTCAAAGTCATTGCCGACCTAGGCCCCAGGTCTGGGAGGAGCAGGGTCTGTTTCCCTTCCTTATTATTTTTTGGTTTTTTTACACCATCAAGATCTGTGTAGAACTCTTTCATGTTATTGCTTCAAGAGTATTTTTCTTGGCCGGACGCGGTGGCTCACGCCTGTAATCCTAGCACTCTGGGAGGCCGAGGCGGGTGGATCGCTCGAGGTCAGGAGTTTGAGACCAGCCTGAACAAGAACGAGACCCCGTCTCTACTAAAAATAGAAAGAAATGATTTGGACAGCTAAAAATATATATAGAAAAAAATTAGGTGGGCATGGTGGCTCACGCCTGTAGTCCCAGCTACTCGGGAGGCTGAGGCAGGAGGATCGCTTGAGCCCAGGAGTTTGAGGTTGCTGTGAGCTAGGCTGACGCCATGGCACTCTAGCCTGGGTAACAGAGCAAGACTCTGTCTCAAAAAAAAAAAAAAAATTTCTTAAGAGTATTTTTCTCGTTTTGTTACATGAAATAGCACAAGAGCCCTGGTTTGTGTAGGTCACTCGATGGAATAAAGGTCCCCATGGGTCCATAAATGTCCCCATGGGTCTCTGTCTGTCTGTCGTGGGCAAATGACTGCCCAGGGCTGGCATGGAAGCGGCAGGGCTGTGCGTGCAGGACGGGACTGTCAGAAGCTGATGTCACCACCACACTGGGCCGGAAAAAGCCAACAGGAAGTGCGGTTTCCTGGCAGCGTGGCCGACAGGGCTCACCTGTCACAGATCCACAGATCGGTCCTGGCAGAAGGATTTCCTGTCCCCTAATCATCCACCCAGGCCAGGAAGGGGCCTCCGTCTAGTGGCCGCCAACCCTCAAGCCCCTCCCCCGCCCCAGTCTCCTTGTTGGCTTGTTCCAGGGCCCTGGCTAGGAACGAAAGGCATCTTTCCCCACAGTGTTTGATTTTTAAACGACTGTCTATGACAATGGCTTTCTGTCTCACGGTTAAAAGGCTCTCCTTTAAAAAGAAAAAGTAAGTTTTAAAAACGAAAGTTTTGAAAGAGAAACGTCAGTGGTTCACAGCCCTCAGCTATGACAAAAGCCAGGACGGGGTTGGAGGATGACGGCGTCTGGAAGACAGTCCTCGAGACTGTTCTAGGAGATTCGAGGCCGCCTGGGACTGCAGGGGGCGTGGACGTGCGCTGCGCTCCTGACGCCTGCGCTGGCCCGGCCCAGCCCGGCCACCCCCCGCCACACTCCCGGGCATGGCAGGTCTGGCTTCAAGCTTCCTGAGCCCCCATGTCCCCAGCCAGCGGCACTGGGACCAGCTGGGTCTGCTGTGCCCCCTGGGACGGGCAGACGGAGTCCAGCTCAGCTCCTGCCGTGACCTGGGGAAACTGCTCAGACCTGCTGGTCACCACCAGGGCTGGTGTCAGCTGGGCAGGGGGAGCAGGTGCCCGGGACTGGCGTGGCGGGCGAGGGACAGGGACGTGATGCTGCTCGCCCAAGGCAATGCCCGCAGCCCAGGCTCTGAGACCATCTGACACTGTCACCCACTCACCTCCTCTGCTGGCCCAAGCCCCAGCCTGTGACCAGCAGCATCCAGGGTGGGGGGTGGACAGAAGTGCCACAAGTGTCCAGGCCTCTCCTGCCCAGAGCAGAGGTGGGCGCTGCCCTTGGCCCGGGGAAGAGCGTGTGTGTGTGTTGAGGGGCTGGACAGAAGGGCCAGGCCGCACCTTGGTCCGTAGAGGGCTCCTTCCGCATCAGGGAAGAGGTGACAGACACAGTGACTCGCATCCTGGGCTCCTGGCAGGAGGAGATGACAATGTTGGCTTCCAGGTTGGAGGAGACCTCATACTTATCCTCAGTCACCATCTGGGAAGTGTAGATACAACACAAGGCCACGTCATTCCAGCCCAGAGTCCTGTGCAAACAAGCAAGGACAGGGTTGGCATGTGCAGGTTCCCGCACTCGATGTGCCAGGCCCCGGCTGGGCATCCAGAACCTCCAAGTGACAAGACAGCCCTCTAGGAGTGCACACATATAGAGACGTGAACAGACGATGGACCCTGTGATGTGAGGAACCTCCATATGTAAAGAGCACCCACAATGCAATAACAAGACCAGCAATCCAATAAAGGGTTGGTGAGTGAAATAACAGATAATTGGCAGAAAAAGAAACACAAATGGCCCCTTTTACACAATGACACAAATTGGCCCCACAGCCAGAGAGAAGCAAATTAAAATTATTAATATGAGGAGATGCCACTGTGGGAAGGTCTGTAGCAGCCCGGCCTCCCTGCCCATCATCACGGACCTGCATGCCACCTGTGTTCACCTGAAATGCACCTCTTGCCCCATCCTTGAGCCCCTCCCCACTCAGGGTCTTCCTGCTGCCAGGCGACCTCTGGGGGCTCCATCTATATTGCTGGAGCCAGGGCGCCGCCCACTTTCCCCACAGCCTTAGCCAGCTCCATAGGGCTCGGGACTTGTCTCTGCTACTGGGTTATGAGTTTTCCAGAAAGCAGTACTTGCCTCTGGGCCATCCTTGCATCCTCCCCCTCAATAGCCCTTAGCAGAAAACTGTCACGTCGTAGGCGTTCGGGACATGCAAGATTAAATAATTGAAGTTGGAGAACCTCACTCCCCTGCTTAAAAGCCTTTGGACTTCCCCACATCCCTGAGAATGCAATTCTACCTCTTTGTATGGCCTTCAGGCATGGCTTGATCCAGGCCCTCCCTCAGGCCCTCACGCCCCCCTGTCTTTGGAAACATTTGGATATTTTCCAAGTTTTAGCCTGAACGCCCTTCATCAAGGGACCCTGAATTTGCCGACATTCTCCCTTTGCGACTGTGTATAAAAATGAACTCTTCGTGGTGTCCAACAGTGATGCCTCTTGTGTCTTAAAGTTGCGTAGAAATAAAAGTACCGGGAGCTGCTGGGGCAGCTGCTCCGCAATCCTCCGCAGCAGGCCGTGCGTGGGCTTCTCGGAGCAAAGCAGGGCCAGGTGCACATCCCTGTCCCCTCGTAGGAGGAGGCCCTTTGCCAGGAGGCCGATGCGCATGACGCCTTTCAGGACCCGAGCCGAGGGGGTGACGCCGCTATCAAGACAAAGCCACAGACGCAGGCCATCAGGGGAGAGGTGATGGGCACCCCGGCTGTCCTGCTCACGAGCCATGGGGACCCCGGCGACATTGCCAAGCCTCTGTGCCTTGGTGTCCTCATCTGTAAAATGGGACCAAGCTTCTCTGTCAGAGGTGAGATAAAATGACACATCATGAGATACACGTAAGTCACGCAGATGCGGCCAGGTGCGGTGGCTCATGCCTGTAATCCCAGCATTCTGGGAGGCTGTGGTGGGCGGATCGTTTGAGGCTGGGAGTTCGAGACCAGCCTGGGCAACATGGTGAGACCCCATCTCTACAAAAAATAGAATTAGCTGGGTGCCATGACACACGCCTGTAGTCCCAGCTACTTGGGAGGCTGAGGCAGGAAGATCGCTTGAGCCCAGGAGTTGGAGGCTGCAGTGAGCTGTGATGACGACACTGCTCTCCAGCCTGGGTGACTGAGACTCTGTCTCAAAAAGAAAAAAAAAGGAAGATGAAAAAGAAGCTACCCCGAGAGGAAGGACTTGGGAAAGCCACCCCCATCGTGGGTGACTGAACTCTAACAGCTGCTGAGGATGCAGAGGGACTTTCTGGTTGGCTAATGATCACAGGGGCTCAGGGGGCTGAGTCACTTGGGCGCCCGGTGCCACGAACTCTTCTGATTAGTCACTCGCCGAGGGGGAGAAGTCGGCTCAGAGTCCCGCGGAGCCTCCTTTCGCAGATGAGAAGACTAGGCTTTACAGAGATGGTCGCACCTTTATGGTGTCAGAGCAACAGCTGTCACCTGTCACCGTCAGCAGCTCAGCCTCCCTCGGAGGCTTGAAGCCCGAGCTCTGGGATTTGGGGAATTTTCCGCTTGTGGGGGGCCGCGGAGGGCTCCGGGCCGAGCAGAGGCGGGACTGGGACCCCTGCCCGGGAGCCGACCCTCTGTCCCTGCAGACGCCCAGGGAAGGGGGAGACCTCCGGGCACCTGTGCGCGCTGCCTTCTTCCTCCCGGCGTCCGTGGTCCTCCCGGGCCAGCGCGTCCGACACCAGCTTGAGGGCCCGTTCCGCGTGGGCCACGGCCTTCTGCACGGCCAGGAGCTCCCGCTCCGTGGGGTAGATGGCGGCGTGTTTGAATATCACGTGCCGGTCGTCGCTGGACTCCGGCCGCCGCCTGGGCTGGGGGGAGAGCCGCGCGCGTCAAGGGCGCGCTTGCAGGGGCCTTTCGGGGAGTGACAGGCAGGTGGGCAGGTGGGCAGGTGGCTGTGGCCGCCGGGTGAGTGTCCGGCCCACACCGACGGCCACGGGGTGGTGAGGCGGGGAGGAGCCCTGGCTGAGTAGGGGGGCCCCGGGGCAATATTCTTACATCTGCAGGCCAGAGGCCCGGGCTCTCGCCCGCACGAGGTGCAAACCCATCCAACCCCAGGGACAGGCGTGTCTGTGAAGGGCCAGGAGGGGCCCTGGTGTTAGGACAGAGGCACGAGGCTCCCCAGGGAACGTGACCCCCCGGGGGGTTCAGGAAGCTGACGGGAGCCCCATGGCCTGGTGCGGTGTAAGGGGCCCGGGCGGGCCATGGACCCTGGGGGCCCTTTCAGCCCTGCCCCGTGAGCACCACTTGGGAGCCCTGGCAGAGCCCGGGTCCGTCCAGTGAGGCGTCAGCAGTGGGAGAAGGTCGCCCGGCATTCCCACTCTGCCTACCACGAGTGGGGCAGCGGATGTCCCCGGCCTGCCAGTGACGGGCGGAGGGGACCCATCCGGTGACGCCTGCTGCTGCTGCTGCTGCTCGTCCTGGGATAGCAGCTCCTCCTCCACCCGCCTGTGGGGACGAGACAGGACAGACAGAGCACTGTCAGGCCGGCAGCGGGACCCCAAACCCGTCACACCAGAGACACTCAGGCCTCGTGTCCCCAGGTGAGTGGGCAGAGCCTTCTCGTTGTGTCTGTGTCTGTGTGTGTGTGTCTGCTCCACACTGGGGCCAGGGGTTCCCCGCACGGGCCCTGCCAGGCCCCCCTAGGCTCCCCGGCACTGCACGGGCACCACAAGGCTGGGAAGGGCAGGGGCTGGCCAAGGTCACACCTTGGCGGCAGAAGAGGCCCGGCCTGGACGGCCACCGCCTTCAGTATGTCCCGGTCTCCTTCCCCAGCGCAGACTTGCTACTGCGGGACCCTTCATAAATCAGACACTGTATCAGCGGATGCTCTGGGACCAGGCGCGGTGGCTCACGCCTGCAATCCCAGCACTTTGGGAGGCCAAGGCAGGAGGATCGCTTGAGGCCAGGAGTTTAAGACCAGCCTGGGCAACACAGCGAGACCCCGTCTCTACAGAAAATAGGAAAATTAGCCGGGCACGGTGGCACCTGTAGTCCCAGCTACTTGGGAGGCTGAGGCAGGAGGATCGCTTGAGCCCAGGAGTTGGAGGCTGCAGTGAGCTATGATGACGCCACTGCACTCCAGCCTGGGTGACAGAGTGAGACTCTGTCTCAAAAAAAAAAAAAAATGCTTTGCAATTGTTCTAAAGGGAGAAGGAGGAAGATGACACAGTGTGCTGATGGTCGGGGGGCACAGTGGACGCCAGGCCGCTGGCTCTGTGAGTCAGGCCAGCAGGCCGCTGCTCTCTCTCCTGTCTCCGCTAACACCCCGATTCTCCACCGCCCACGGTGCTCACATGAACAGCCTGTGTTCCCCCTGCCACCCGCCGCCGGGAGCTGCCAGGTGAGCACCGCAAGGTCAGTGGAGGGCGGGGTCGCCCTCCTTCGCAGGGGCCGGGTGGTGGGGGCAGCCCCGGCGCAGTGTGGGTGGCACCTGCTCTCCGCCTGCCAGCGCCGCAGCTCCTGCAGCCGCTGCCTGGCCAGGTGCCGCTGCTTCCGCATCCTGTCCGCCACGAGCTTCCGCACCCTGTTGCTGGGCACGACAGCGATGGGCAGGTCAGGGTCCACTTTTTTCTGGAAAGGAAGAGTAAGGGTGTGAGAGCTGAGACCTCCCCTTAGGCCAGGACGCCGGGGCAGGTCTCGGGGCGCAGGGAGAGGCCCAGAGACGGACGCCGTCTTGCTGTGGGTATGGAACGGTAGGGCAGAAACTCCCTCGTCTTGAAAACTGTCACCCCGAAAGCAACGGTGGGGACATGGGGAGCAAAACTATGATGTTCAGAGTTAACAGAGACCAGGAATAAAGTGGAGCCCACGACAGAGGAGTCAAGGGGGACAGGTGCGGGGTACCATTGGTAAATGACATGGTGGTCACGGAGCAGTCACTGGCAATTCAGTGACGGAGCCCCCGCTGATTCTAGCTAAAAACACACATTCCCAAAGTCGTCCGAGACAAACCCCACTGGAGGGAAATCCAGCAATATATATTACAAACAGCACCGAATTCCTCCACTGAACTTCATTCTTAGTGCTTAACTGCAGTACTCGGAAATTGCAAAGTGCCATCTAAGGCTGAGGTCCCCAACCCCCGGGCTGCGACCAGTGCCGGTCTATGGCCTGTTAGGAACTGGGCCGCACAGCAGGAGGTGAGTGGAGGCGAGACAGGGAAGCTTCATCTGTATTTCCAGCCGCTCCCCAGCGCTCGTGTCGCCGCCTGAGCCCCACCTCCCGTCAGATCAGCGGCGGCACTAGATTCTCATAGGAGCGAGGACCCTACTGTGAACTGCGCATGTGCGGGATCTAGGCTGCGGCTGCTTATGAGCATCTAATGCCTGGTGATCCCAGGTGGAGCTGAGGCGGTGATGCTAGCGCTGGGGAGCGGCTGCAAATACAGGTGACCATTAGCAGAGAGGTTGCACAAAAATGTCATGCGCTTGAATCATCCCCAAATCATCTCCCCGCCCTGGCTCGTGGGAAAATTATCTTCCATGAAACTGGTCCCTGGTGCCAGAAAGGTTGGGGACCTCTGGTCTAAGGAATGCTGACGGGTGGAACAACCCAAGTGTCCACCAACAGAAGAATGGATCAACACAATGTGGTCCCTCCACACGTGGACTATCACTCAGCCATGACAAGGGACGGGGCTCCGACACAGGCCACAGCCTGGAGGGACCTTGAGGACATTGTGCTCAGTGAGAGATGCCAGATACAGAAGGACACACAGTGTGAGACTCCGCTTCTATGAAATGTCCAGAACAGGCAGATCCGCAGAGACAGGATGTGGATTTGTGGGTGTCATGGGCTGGGGAGGGGGCGGGGAGTGACTGCTGATGGGAGGTGGTTTCTTCTGGGGGTGACGGAAAGGTCCCACAGATGGTGTGGCGATGGCTGCGAGCTCTGTGCAGGCACCGAAAGCCGCAGTTCTGCACATTTCCGTGGGCGGATCACGTGGTGTGTGTGTGGTACCTCTGCACAGCTGTCGGAGAGAGGACGTGCACGGGAACCAGTGTGTCACCCAGCGGGGAGTTATGTGTGTGCTGGGCTCAAGCATGACCAAGGCCCGATGCTCATACGTGCTTGCACACACACGCGTGTGCACACACGGAGATGGGGCCCGGCACCCAGGCGAACCTGCGGGGGGCAGTTTCTGATGGCAGCTGGTGGCCCCTGGTTATGGCCATGGTGCCGGAGGGGCCCTCTGAGTCCCACCGAGCCATCCCACTGGGTGGGAGACGGGGCCCTGCTGGTGCCGGAAGGCTGTCTCTCTTGGCACCAAAGAGCCCCTGTCGCCTCCAAGGATGGCTCCCTGGGGGCAGCTCGGCCTGGCGGCCTGATGCCCACCTGTGGCCGCGGCACCGCAGCTCCAGACGCCCCCTCCAGCCACACGGGCTCTCCGTCCTCCACCCACAGGGGCCTGGCATGCCCTGTGCGGGCTCCACACACCTCCTGGGCAGGGCATAGCCCAGACCAGGCACAGCAACTGCCGCCTCAGTCAGAGCGGCAGCCTGGGAGGCCCGGCAGAGGCTGCCCCAGAAATAGAAGCAACAACAGCGTGTGTCCGCTATCAATAAACCCCCGGGGTGTCCGGGAGCCGCACAGTGCTGGCGGGCCCTGGTCTGTGGGCACATGGCGGGCTCGACTGTGTTCCCTGAGAACGTCCCCAGCACCAAGTGGGGCAGGGTATCCACCCATCCCCCACCCACCCACCACCCATCCCCCCACCCGCTAGTTCCCGAGTCCCCCTCTGTGCAGACATTAGGCCAGAAGCTGACCCAGAACACAAACTGTGCGTCAAGGCAGGGGCGGACCTGCCCTGTCTCTCGGGAAGTGCGGGAGGAGCTGAGAGCATGGGAAGCTCAGAGAGCGGGCAGCATCCGGGGAGGGACCCTGCAGGACGGGTCAGCCTGGCCTGGGCAGCACTGCAGGGAGGGCCCTTGGGCAAGAGGGAACAGCCAAGGTGCACAGAGCCCGGCGCAGGCAGAGGCTCAGCCCCTGACCCGCCTCAGGGGACTGGGGGGCTCCCAAGCCGGCCGAGGGGTGCAGCGCCTGGGCGGGGCTGGATGCTTAGCGGAGGAGGGGCCGGGACACAGCCGCAGAGCTCAGGGTAGCCAGTGACGGGGCATGTCTGCCAGGCAGCGGCAATGCAGGAGGGACACGGGAGGGGCCCAGAGGGGCCTGGACGGGGCTCAGTCTCGTGGAGGTGAAATATGCGCTTTTGAGACATGGCCCGAGATGCGGAAAACAGAAATTCCCCCACCCCAGCCCAGGTCCTAAGTCAATCGGATCACAAGAGACGGAAGAGATTCAGGACCCGAGGTCCCCGGCGCCTCCCAGCCTGAGCCCCTGGGCGGGTCTCGGGGCGCCCCCTGCTGGACGCACCTTGTACTGCAGCCGGTGCCGCCGGCCCTTCACGTGCATGTCCCTGGCGTTGGCGTCGTTGAAACTGCACTCGCACAGCTTGCAGTGGAACCGGATCACTTTCCCTCCACTGTTGCACACCTGGGACAGGGATCACAGCTGAGCGCGCCAGGGGCACGGCCCTGGAGAACGCGGGGCGCCACTGAGGCCCAGGCTGAGCCGTCCTCTGTGGCTTTTGAGTCGGTTTTGAGTCTGCTGAGTGGTTTTGAAAAAGCCCAGGCCCCCCCGGCCCCGCCCTGTCCCCTTCCTCCTCTCGAGCGTGTAACCAGCCCCCAACCCTGCCCTGCCCCGCCCCGCGGAGCCCCTGCCCTGCCCCGCCGTGTGGGCTCTGCCTGCCCCGTCTGGCCGTTAGGAGTCTTGTCTCTTTCGTTACCCAAGGGACAGGGTCTCCCACGGCACGATCCCAGCCGCTGGGGTTATTTCGCACTGGACAGAGCAGAGACGGCTGAACTGGTTGAGCTAGAACAGGAGCACGAGGACAGACGACAAGCTAACCCTCTCGCCTGCTGTCAGCCACGCGTGCGTCTAGGGAGGCGGCATTCCGTGTGTCACTGGGGTGATGTCTGGGAACCGGCCGCAGAGAAGGCTTTGGAATTGGGACAAGCCTTGCAGGGCCACCTGCCTCAGCTCTGGCATCTGTGGGGCGGCCGTGCAGGGTGCCTGTCTTGGGCTGGGATTGAGGATCCCACGGCCGCGGGTAACACGGGGACGCCGGCCCTGCTTCCCCCGCACCACGGGGCTGACGGGGCCTGCAAGGCTGCTGGCTCGGCCGGGAGGTCTGGACGGGGGTGGGCTCTGCCGCGCCCCACCCAACAAAGGGGCTGGACAGAGGAGTCTGCAGCCCCTGCCGGAGAGAACCCAGAGAGGTTTTGAAGCCAGACACGTGGGAGGGTCCTTTTCCAGCAGAGCCCGCACGCCGATGGCACCAGGGCTCGATGGCCGAGACGGCTGGGACTTACCTCCTCCACATAGTCGGGGCCCACCGGCTGCGCGTCACAGCAGCCTCCGGAAGCTTCCCCCGCGCCCCCTTGGCTGGGCGCTCCTCTGGGCCCCTCCGATTTGGGTCGGGCCACTTTCTCGCCCTGGGGTCTGCTGCCCGCTGCCTGCGGCTCGGGAGGCCCTGAGGGGAACACCCGCGTCACTGACCACGCCAGCCGGGTGTGCAGGGCGGAGGTCCCCACTGCCCAGGGGCCGTTGTGCCTTCCGTCCTTGGGACCTCAGTGGGAGCCACCCCGTGTGTGGCCTTACTCTCCTTTTCACGCCAGCGCGTGTCACAGTGGAGGAAACAGCCGGGCCGAGATGCCCCGGCTTCAGGACCTCGTGTGGGGAACCTTGTACCTCCCCCACCCCATCAGGCACAGATGGCACCTTGGGACAGACAAATCTCTTTGTCATCAAAGCTACTTGATCATGTGATGTGCAAAATCATGGTCTTATTCCAGAAACGGGGCTGCCAAGGCTAAAAATAAAATGAGGCCCCCACGTCTGGCACAGTGGGCCGGAGCTGAGGCTCTCGGGCAGACCTGGGTTCGAATTCTGCCTCCACCTTACGGTGCAGCTGGGGCCGGGTCCTCTATGACACCTCACCTCGGTTTTTCTGTCTGCACATTGGGACTAGTGACTCCATCGGTTGTAGACAGCTGCTGCGGAGGCGGAGTCAGGCACGCACACGGAGCAGTTAGCAGATGCCTGATGCTTAATGCTAGCTACGCAGCTGTCACCGCCCTCGGGGGCACAGGCTGGGCCACTGCACGCCCCCCGCAGAGAGGGCAGGGCCAGGGGTGGACAGCCGCAAGCAGCGCCTTCCTTTCCTGCGACCCACGTAGCTGTGAGTCACAGCCCAGTCTGTTCACTGCGAGCGCCGGGGCGTGAAGGGGCGGCCCAGGGACTTCTCTGGCACCAGCCCAAAATCCACGGGAGGAAACGGAGCCACCATTTCACCAGTTCTGTCTACACGTCCTGGACAAGGTCTCAAGTGTCCCCACCTGGGGACAACACGAGCCCTCCCCAATGCATGCCCTCAAATCGACTGCACGGTCACCCCCATCACACTTTCACGGGGCGGCCACAGGGCACTGCACTGGCGGCGCATGGACGTGCCCACGGACACAGTGGAGGTGGCAGGGACACGTACCCTTGCGCAGGCCCTTTGAGGCCACCGGTCTCCTGGCCGGCGCTGGGCGGCCCTGAATGTGCACGCTGGGGCCGGCGGGGGCCTCGGGCTCAGGGGTGCCCTCCGGGGCCGGAGAGGACGGCTTGCTGGAGGTCTCGGGTTCAGGCTGGACGGGGGGAATGGGCTTCCCCAACTGGGTGTGCAGCTTGAAGACCTGGAACAGGCCCGGTCCTCTGTCAGGGCCACCCTCAGGCCTGGCACGCCCTCCCCAAGACGCGGCAGGGTGTCCACGGGCACTTCCTGGTTAAAGGCATTTAGCACCAAGGCTGCAATTGGACAGGGCTGCTCCGTGGCCGCCTCAGACATGCCGGCCAGCTCTAGGTCTGACACGTGCTCCCGGCTCAAACCCGGCCTGCCCCACCCTCCCTCGCTGCCTCCCTGACCCCCATACCAAGCCCCAGCCTGGCAGGGGCGAGACCTGCAGGCTGGCCCCACCCGGCCCCCAGCTCCTGCCGCCACCTCTGTCCCCTCGGCCACGCCATCCACTCCTCCCTCTGCGGGCTCACACAGGCTGAGCGGGGGATGAGGCCTGGGGGGCCCCAAAAGAGGCCAGTGCGCCGGGACAGCAGGACAGAGGACTTCCTAACTTTCCTGCTCAATGACTCCATGGGACAGGAATCCCCCTCCTCTCACACGGGCACCCCCTGCCCCCAAGGTACCACGCGGGGGGCTCCATCCATCCCCCACAAGATGACGTAACACAGGCGTTTCTAAGGCTGCAGGAAGACACTGATATTAAGGCAGGAAATGGAGAAGATGACCCCAGAGGGAATATTCCGTGGGGTCCCGTCGCAGGACAGACTGTGGCCACACCCAACACCAAGCTTTCCTGGAGGCCTGGGTGCGAGTCCCCGGCATGTCTTCGCACTTTTGTGTGGTGAGTGGGGACCCCTTTTATAACTGGGACAAGGACATGCGGGCCTGGGGCAGGGGAAGCTCCTTCGGGCTCCAACGTCACAGGGCGGCCCCTGGGGTCTCCCATGGGCTCCCGCCCAGGGCGGCCTGGGGGGCTCCTACCTTCTGGTGCCTGGCACCCCGGATGTGGGCCACGTAGGCGTCCACCCCTGTGCAGGACACGGCGCACAGGCCGCAGTGCAGCTGTCCCTGGACCCTGAGTGGGCTGCCGTCAGGCCGCGCGCCTGTCTTCTGAGCCGCCTCCTTCTTCTTGTGCTTCTGCCCTTCCAGGTGCTGCCGGTAGGTCTGCACGAGGGGAGAGGCGGCCTGAGGGGGCGTCTGCCCGCCAGACACCCCCCTGCCCCGAAGGCCATCGCAGGCTTAGCACACGGGAATGCGGCGGGCGGGTGACAGAGGCCCTGTCTCCATCCTGCCACCCCCTGGCACCCGAGAGCTTCAAGGGTCCCTTGTGACGTCCAGTTAGCAGCCTCAGAAGCTGGGACTACAAGGTACAAGGTTTCCTCCCTTTTCTGCAGTTTCCTAAGGGGGCCTCCCCAGAGCTGGGGGCCGCTGCCATCATCGGAAAAGCCCGGCTTTTCAGAATGTGACCTCAGGCACTGAGCAAGGACACCTGCTGCCCGCATGACGCAGCAGATGCTTCCTTTTTAGAAACCTGCCGAGGCCCAAGGGGCTCCGCGTGGGGGAAGCTCCGCGTGAGTGAGTCATGGTATACTCCATTCACCCGGGGTCACACGGCTAGAGATGGTGCCTTCCTACCCTCACCCAGCGGGTAGGTTTCCAAACGCCGTCAACATGTCAGCAGTCTCACATGGGCCTCGTCTGCTTAATTCATTTATTTAATTAAGAGACAGGGTCTTGCTCTGTCCCCTGGGCTGGAGTGCAGTGGTGTCATCACAGCTCACTGCAGCCTCCAACTCCTGGGCTCCAGTGATCCTCCTGCCTCGGCCTCCCAAGTAGCTGGGACTACAGGTGCCACCACCACACCCAGCAAATTTTAAAATTTTTGGTAGAGACGGGGCTCTTGCTCTTGCCCAGGCTGGTCTCAAACTCCTGGCCTTAAGCGATCCTCCTGCCTCAGCCTCCCAAAGTGCTAGGATTACAGGTGTGAGCTACCATGCCCGGCCTGAATTATTTCTTATAACTGCACATGCGCCTACAATTATCTCGGTAAAAATTTCAACTTTAAAAAGTGCAATAAGGCTGGGCACGGTGGCTCATGCCTATAATTCTAGCACTCTGGGAGGCCGAGGCAGGAGGATTGCTTGAGCTCAGGAGTTCGAGACCAGCCTGAGCAAGAACGAGACCCCATCTCTACAAAAAAATAGAAAGAAATTAACCAGACAACTAAAAAACATAGAAAAAATTAGCCGGGCATGGTGGCACATGCCTATAGTCCCAGTTACTCGGGGGGCTGAGGCAGGAGGATTGCTTGAGCCCAGGAGTTTGAGGTTGCTGTGAGCTGGCTGACGCCACGGCACTCTAGCCCAGGCAACAGAGTGAGGCTCTGTCTAAAAAAAAAAAGTGCCATAAGTATTAGCAAAAAACTAGGAAGGAGAGCTGATGTCTCTGAGGCACGTCACTTGCGAGCCAGACACTGTGCTGGGGGCTGACCCATTTGGGCACCGTGATCACGCGAGGAGGCAGATCCTAGCATCACACCCTGCCCCGAGAGGAGGGAGGCTCAGAGAGGCCACGCTGCCGGCTCTGCTCACTGCTAGCGGAGGGGTGGGCTGGGCCACAAACCTAGGGGCTGGGCCGAGTCTGGAGCCCACACATGTGGGCTGTGGTCAGCCAGGAAAGGGTGATGGGTGGGAGGGGCCCGGCCAGCCCTGAGCTGGGCCCGGCCCCTTCCCTCAGCTGTGTGTCAGGGGGCTGATGGGGTTTTCTGGAGGGTTCTCGCACGGACACTCGGTGTCTCTCCTCCAGAGCTTGCTTTCGGAATATTAAAAACAAAGGAAAATGAGGATGTGTGTTTTGCTAAGAGGGAGCTCTAGGGTCTAATTATCTTTCCAGGAAACGAGCCCATGACTTCAGCTCGGTTATGCCCGAGCTCTGCAACCTCAGACTTGTGTGTTCGACAAGGAGAGCTTCACTTACGTGCCCTGAACACACACCGCCCTGCAAACACACACACACGCACGTACACACATGCATGCACATGCTTTAGGCTCAGCAGTGTCTGGTTCCTCTGTGTCCACTCGTGGCCCTGCATAGACGTCCCCTCAGCAAAGAGACGCCACCGCCAGCCGCCTTGGTGTCCAAGACCAGGCAGTGGGGCCACTGTGAATGCCAGGCCCAGCTCCGTTTCTTCCACTGGGGCCCCGGTGGGATCCCATGAAGGTCATTCTGACGTGCACTTTATGGTTCAAGTTCAATAACAGGCCTGGCTTTGGCGGGCAGCAACCCTGCCCCTGGCGCATACACTTGGCTCTGACCTCTGCCCTGCCTTGTGGGGGAGGGCGGCTGACCTGGGGGCCCGCACAGCTGATCTTGCAGATGTCGCAGTAGTGGAGCTGGGGCTGCCTGGGGCCCCCCTGGGCTTTCGGCAGCTTGTTGAGTGACGGTAGCTTCAAGTCGGGCCTGGTGCTCTTTCCGGAGTCATCCACGGGTGATGAAGGCTGCCTGGGCGGCGGCTGCTGGGGGGATTCTGGGGGAGGCGGGGGCTGTATCTGTGGGGACAGGGGCGGGGGGCAGTGGGGACGGGCTGCAGGGTCCACCAGCACGTCGTAGCTGGGGTAGTTCGGACCTAAGGAGCAGAGATATAAGTGAATGAGGGGGGAGAGCGGGAGGGGGAGACGAGCCAACCCCGCCCGGCGACTGCAGGAGCGGACAGACCCCCTGCCCACGCAGGGGGCCGCAGGGAAACGCCAGCCTTACCGGTGTACACGGTGTGGGTAGGATCGTAGGAGGGCGCAGGGTAGGAGGTCACAGTGGATGCCTCGGGCTGGACACTTGTCACCGTGGGGTAGACGTAGCCTGAGATCGAGGCGCCCTCTGGCTGCCTGGCCTCCGCTGGGGACACCTGTCGTGGGGGCTGAGCGTGGCTGTGACCACCCCTGGGGCTGGGCTCCCTGTAGCCATCTTTGGTCCCTACAAGACAGGCACAGGCTCCTGGAGGGCCAACCCCCACCACTGTCTCCCGCTGTGGCAGGTCCCCCAGCCGCCCTGAGCCTGTGGATGGCCCCGGACTCAGTGGGTGGAAACGCCCTGGACGTCTGAGCTGGGCCTGGGCCCCGGCAGTGACTTGTGGGTGACCTTCCGCCACGCCTTTCCAAACTCCGGCTTCTTCCCCCGTGCCCCGGGGGAGAAGGGCTGTGCCCTGAATGAGCTGCCACGTGTCTTCCAGCTCTGCCACCCACGTCGCCACACAACTTACCTCCTGCCACCCTGGGAAACCTTCCTTGAAAAAAATATTTTAGTTCTTATTTTCAGTTCCCATGCTGTCACACCCGCCGGCCTGCCACCCCGCTGAGACTTTAGGGAGGCGAGAAGCCAGCCCCATAGCCACGTGGCTCCAGGCCCGCCCGAGAATCTAGACTAAGACGTGACGTCACTGAGGCCCTCGCTGTGCCGCAGCGACGACCCACCTGGCTGGCAGAGCACGTCCGGGGCCGTGGGTCCGGCTTGGCGGGCAGCCGGCTGCAAGTACCGCTTGTCCCCGTCACTGCTGGCGGCCGCCGACTGTCCGTAGCTGTAACCGTCCTGCATGAGGGTCCCCACGGGAGAGACACAGACAGCTGGGGGAAAGCCACTCCGGGCCACAGGTGAGGCCACACATGTTCATTCCCACAGGACGCCTCTGTGTCACCGAGTCCCTTCTATGGGCAGGGCCCCGGGGCGAGGAGGGCAAGGGTGTCCTGGTCTGTCTGGGGCCACATGGCCAAGGCCGACTGCCGTGCTCATGGAGGGACCCCCAACCCACGAGACCCTCCTCCTCCTTCAGAGCCACCGCTCAGGCTGGGTAACACAGCTCTGTGAGTCACTGTCCCCCAAAGCTCCCCGGGGCTCCCCTTTGGAGGTAGGAATGCGGCAAGTTCCTCTTTCTCCCTTGAGGGAGCGACTCTGGTCTGATCCTTCCCCACCTCTTGTACACAGAAAATGCCAGAAGGAAAGGTCACAGGCAAGGGGCTCAGACGGGGGGAGCCCACCCCACCCACCCACAGGACGCCACCGATGTTTTCCAGCCACTCTGGGCAAAGAAGAGAGGGGCACCTGGTAGGTGGCTGCAGCGGTGGGCGCGGGGCCGGGTTCCTGGCGCTGGCTGCTGTGAGCAAAGTCCTGGCCCATGTGGGGCTGGTACCCACCATATCCCACCGGGGTGGCTTGGGGCAAGGCCTGGCCTGCAGCGGGGCCCATTCCAGGAGCGGACTGGGGGAGGGCCGGCGGAGGCTGGACGCTGGAACCACAAACACACAGAGGAGCCGACTGGATCAGATCTGGTTCCGAGGCGGACCTGAGTCAGGTGCAGATGTTCCAGCCAACACTGGACTCCAGCCGCACGGCTTCCCTTCACATAGCACATCCTGCGCCCCCCGACCCTGTGGAGAACTTGCCGTGAGCCTAGGCATGGTTTTAAGTGCTTTTCACAGATCAGCACAATCTCACAACATTGCCGTGAGGTTGGGACTGTCCTTGTACCCAATTTACAGGTGAGAAAACTGAGGCGCGGTAAGTGGCAAAGTCGGGACTCGAACCTGTTCCACCACTTCCCAGATAACCTGCTCATACAGCGGGTTTTTCTCCTGAACATCAAGAATCTCCATAGAAAGGTGAACTTGAACACTAGGGTCATTCCTCACGCCTGCAATCCCAGCACTCTGGGAGGCTGAAGCGGGACGATCGCTTGAGGCCAGGAGTCCAAGACCAGTCTGAGCAAGAGTGAGACCCTGTTTCCGCTAAAAATAGAAAAAATTAGCCAGGTGTGGTGGCACCTGTAGTCCCAGCTACTCAGGAGGCTGAGGCAGGAGGATCGCTTGAGCCCAGGAGTTGGAGGCTGCATGGAACTGTGATGACACCACTGCACTTCAGCCTGGGTGACAGAGTAAGACTCTGTTTCAAAAATAAAGAAAAAGGGGCCTGGCATGGTGGCTCATGCCTGTAATCCTAGCACTCTGGGAGGCTGAGGCGGGCGGATTGTTTGAGCTCAGGAGTTCAAGACCAGCCTGAGCAAGAGTGAGACCTCATCTCTACTAAAAATAGAAAGAATTATATGGACAACTAAAAATATATATAGAAAAATTAGCCAGGCATGGTGGTGCATGCCTGTAGTCCCAGGTACTCAGGAGGCTGAGGCAGGAGGATCGCTTGAGCCCAGGAGTTTGAAGTTGCTGTGAGCTAGGCTGACGCCACAGCACTCACTCTAGCCTGGGCAACAGAGTGAGACTCTGTCTCAAAATAAATAAATAAATAAAAAATAACGAAAAAGAAAGAAACTGAGATTCCTGTGTCCCAGAGGGAAACCACTCACGGGCCACGGCCTAGGACAAGTGTGACACAAACTGTGCGATGAACGTGCCAGGGCGAGAAGAATCCCCTTTAGATTCCCGTAACGAGGAAGCGCCAGGACCCTCTGCTGAGCTCCTTCCTTCAGGGTATTTCTTTTTAGAAATGTGAATTTTTAAATTCTATTTTAAATCTCACCAGCTTGAAAAATCACTTACATTTTTGGAACAAGGAAGACCATCTTTTGGCTAAGTTAAAAAAAAAAAAAAATGTCACTATGGGCCTTTTGAGGTGCCAAGTGGCCCGAGGCATTTTAAAGATCAATTGTGTTGCTTTTGCTGGTTGCACGCTGAGAAATTCTGTTTGTACGGAACACCTGGACAGAAAGCAGAAGGAGTCCTTGGTTATCTGGGACCAAACTCATTTAGGCAGGGGACAGACATTGACTGGGGACCAGGTTTCCTTTTGGGGTGATGAGAGTGTTCTGGAGTTAGAGGTGACGGTCACACGACATTGTGAATGTGCTCAATGCCACCTGTGTGCTGCAGGGGGCCAGGTGCCATTCTAGCAGCCGGGAGCAGCAGGACCAAAGTCCTGTCCTCGCGGACGGACGTGGTGACACCTGGGGCAGATGACTAATAAGCAGGACAATCGACCACAGTCTGTAGGGTGGTGGGAAGGTCCTAGGCGCTGTGGAGGAGACTGAAGCAGAGACAGGGGCTGGAGTGTGGGGCGCTGCGTTTCTCCATGGGGTGGGCGGGGAGGAGGGGGCGCAGCTTGGGGCTTCCCAGGGAAGCACATTTGGGCACTGGAAGCTCTGCCCATGAAGTGCCCGGAATCTGGACTCTTCAAGAAGGCGGTGTGGCCAAGCAGAGGGTCAGGGAACAGCTGGGGTCGGTGGATCTCACAGGCCGGCGGTGTAGGGGCTTTGGCCGTTACCCTGAGACCCCCGGAGACTGGGGGACACATTCTGCCTTGTGGTAGAGCCTCTTTGGCTGAGGGGCTGGGGACAGGTTGAAATGGGGGCAGGGGCAGAAGGGCGGAGACCCAAAGTGCAGGTGAGAGGGGCTGTGGTGGCGGGGGAGCAGGTGTGGTGGCAGGATGAGGCTGAGGGCGGGGAGGAGGAAGGGACAAGGCCCCCCCCCCAGTTTGGGGTCATGCCTGCAGGCGGCCCTGCCGCAGGGAAGGCAGCACGATGTGGGGGTTTAGGAGAGATCTGGGTGGGCCTGATGTCAACATAAGGGCCACAGGTCAAAGGACAGAGGGTGACGAGATGACAGAAGCAGAGATGGGAGTGTAGGGGCCAGGAGGCCACAGCCACCAGGAGGGGAAGGAAGAGGCAGGAAGGAGCCCTGGAAGACTCATTTGGGACTTGTGACCTGAACTCTGAGATAGTAAACCGTTAAGTCACTAAGTTCATGGAAAACTTCTCTGTAAAGGGCCAAAGAGTAAATATTTCAGGCCCTGCAGGCCACAGGCGCTCTGTTGTCGTCTGACTGCTTTGGTTTTGTGCAGCCCTTTAACGGCGGCCAGCTCGGGCCCAACGACACCAGCCGCGAGCGCTGGTCTGGGTGGGATGTCAGTGAGGAAGCCCGAGGTCCGTGCTCTGGAAGGTCCGGCTATGTCAACACCAGATGTCGCCGATGACTGCAGTAGGAGAACTGCTGGGGACACGGCTTGGATGTTGGATCCCAATGCCTGAGAGGGGATGGTGACGCCCTGAGACAGGGTCTGGGCCCTGAAAGTGACGCTGGGGGATAGGGAGGGGTGGGCGCAATCAGCAAGTCACAAAGAAGAGGAGGGAGGCAGGGACAAGGGGCTGAGGGGAGAGCGGGCCGTCCTTGTATTAACCATGTTTTTTTTTTTATTATTATTTCCCATATTTGTGATGTTTTGCTGGCCAGGGAGAGATGCGCACACCCCCGCCCCCTGTAGTCAATTCTTTTTTTTTTTTTTTTGTTGAGACAGAGTCTCACTTTGTTGCCCAGGCTAGAGTGAGTGCCGTGGCGTCAGCTTAGCTCACAGCAACCTCAGACTCCTCGGCTTAAGCGATCCTACTGCCTCAGCCTCCCGAGTAGCTGGGACTACAGGCATGCGCCACTATGCCCGGCTAATTTTTTCTATATAGATTTTTAGTTGTCCATATAATGTCTTTCTATTTTTAGTAGAGACGGGGTCTCGCTCAGGCTGGTCTCGAACTCCTGACCTTGAGCAATCCGCCCACCTCGGCCTCCCAGAGTGCTAGGATTACAGGCGTGAGCCACCGCGCCCGGCCTGTAGTCAATTCTTAAGAGCTGTCAAAGGGCCTGCCGGGGCACCCCTGCCACATGCAGACCTCCCCACCCCGAGTCCGACCCCGGCCCTCCATTTCCGTAACGCCCACACATAAGCCACTCTGCCCTGCCCTGTCACCCCAGGGCCAGTGTCTCAGCCCATCTGTGTGGCTACAATGGACACCAGATGGGGCAATTTATAAAGAAGTTTATTTTGTCATAGTTCTGGGTGCTGGGAAGTCCGGGATCAAGGCGCGGCACTGGCTTTCTGGCGAGGGTCTTCTTGCTGTGTCCTCTGGAAGTGCGAGCAAGCCAGCCCAACCCGCCACTGCCTGACGCCTCTTTGATAAGGGCCCAAGTCCCATTCGTGAGGGAGGGGCTCTCGTGGCCTAATCACCTAATGCCATCACTCTGGCAACACCTACATTTTGGAGGGGACACAAAATACAGCAGCAGGCACCAGGTGACTAGAGCCACCCCCACAGCCCAGAGCCCCCGGGAACATGCAAACTGGCCGGTCCTGAGCTGCAGCCCGCCCTGCCCGGCCTGGGCTTGCCCGGCTCCTGCTCCTGCCTCCCATCGGCCACCTTGGTGGTTCCCCAGGGCCCTGCGTGGTGTGGCTACCCCTCCTCTTGGGAAATGTGCCATAAATTCTTCCTCCAGCTGTACTGGCCTCCTTGCATTGTCACGTAACCACAGCCGTGAGTTACAGCCCCACAGGTACACGGGACCTTCCCCTGCAGCACAGAGGTGAGGAAGCAGCTGAGCGTGCAAGGACACTGGGTGGGGACGGGGATTGCAAGCTCAGGAACTGGAGGAAAACCACGGCCCAGTGGGATGGGTGTGGGGTCTGGAGCCAGACAGCCCGGCTTCCCATCCTGGCTCTGCCCACTGTGGGGCCTTGAGTTTGCAACTTTCTCTTTCTCAGCCTCAATTTACTCACCTGTAAAATGGGATGGTGTGGCAGTTAAACAAAACTCTTGTGACACAGGGCCCAACACAGTAGCAGCTTACAATGTAGCCAGGGTTGCCAGAGCTTCCAATTTTGTTTTTAGAAACAAAGTGTTGCTCTGCTGCCCAGGCTGGAGCACAGTGGTGCAATCACAACTCACTGCAGCCTCCAACTCCTGGGCTCAAGCGATCTTCCTCCCTCAGTCTCCCGAGTAGCTGGGACTACAGGCGTGCGCCACCACACCTGGCCAATTTTTTCTTATTTTTTGTAGGGATGGGGTCTCACTATGTTGCCCAGGCTGGTCTCGAACTCCTGGCCTCAAGTGATCCTCCTGCCTCAGCTTCCTATAGTGCTGGGATTACAGGTGAGAGCCACCACACCTGACCCAGAGCTTCCAATTTTAAGCAATGCTAAAAATCAGGGTTTTTGTGACAACTCCCAATTTTTAAATGCTGACAATTCAAATAAAACAAGGGAAAAGCCACTGCGCGGGCCACAGAAAGCAGGTGTGAGGCTCACACGCAGCCTGCAGGCTGCCAATTCTCCACGTCTGACCTATGCTGAGGAGCGGAGAGTAGCAGTCGGGGAACAGTAAGAGAATCACTACAGCAGTGACAGGTGCTGTCTCCATGACGACAAAGACAAGGCGCTGCCTGCCGGGGAGGGAGGGAGCGTGCAGGCAGGAAACTGGGGGAAGCATCGGTCCCCCAGCCACTTGGAAAGGCAGTATGTAAGCCCGGCTGCATTATCGCACTCATTTTCCTTTCTTCTTTTTAGCAACCTAAAATGCTCCAAAGAGTTGATGCACATTTACAAGCCCTGGCTGGAATTCTCACCTGTGGGCCCAGGATAATGTCCTTTGAGCTTTTTGGTCTGAATGTTTGTTTCGGGAAGTCAAACTCTTTGGGGTACATCTTCTAGATTAAATCTTGGAATGCAAAGGTGGCAAGACTCACTGATGTCATTTTATTCACACAGTCGCCAAACTCAAGGGGATGCTGAGGCCCAGAAGATGAAGGGATTCCTCCAAGGAGTCCAGGTCCCCTGCCCTAGAGCACCTTCCTTTGGGACATGCTCGCACTTGCTGCGAAGGGACAGGTCGGACCGAGAGTGCAGGCCTCGCTTTGGAAGGACACAAGTGTGGAGTCACAGGTAGAAGCAAGTGATGAAACATTTTAGGGACAGCCGGGAAGACAGGTCGCCCCCTGTTTGCATATGATGACAATTTCTGTTGAACGTCGTGCTGAATAACTCAATGGGAACACACACACACAAAAAAAGCCAAAAACATTTAGCGTCCAAGAAAAAAAATCAAGTGGAAAAAAGATTTTCCTGGAATCACAGGGCTGAGAACCTCACTGTTCCGTTTCAATGACGGACTCAGCTGTCAACCCAGGAGCACAGCACTCCCCACACGGCACAAGCCGCGCCGGTGGGAGGTCTCAGCAAAGAGCAGCCACCCCTCAGTGCCACTGAGACAAAGTCTCCGCCCGGCACCTGCCCTTGGCTCGGTCTTCCAGAAGGGCCTGCGACCACTCGCGGGGCGGGCAGCTCAGGCTGGGAAGGCGCTGCCTGGGGGTCTGCAGAGACCACCTCCCACGTGCAACGCCAAATGCTAGTGTGTTCACTCAAGACCCGCACCAGGCAGAGTACGTTAAGATCTGTTTTATTGGCAATAAGACCAGGTTTCAGAGACGGGACGCGAACTCGCGCATGCGCATGCGCATGCGCGCACACACGTACACGTGCACGGCCATCATCCCATTGGGCACTTCTGTTCCCAAAGGTTTTATATTCAGAACACACATTACACAGTCACGCCCGTAACAGTCCTGATTTCTTGACACTTTTTCCTTTTTCTTTCTCCTTACCACCAAAGCCTTATCATGCATTCCCCACGTGAGATGCCCACTTCAGATCCGCACGGCCCCGGAAACATCCCAATTTATTAGAAGGGACTTCCACTAACTAAATCCCCGGGTCTTGAGAAGAGACCAAAGGATTTGATTCCTCCACCCCCACTGGAATCAATCGTCTTCTTTAAAATGCGGTCAAGAGGCCAAGAGCAGACGCCACGCGGCTACTTAAGGAAAAGCAAGCGTGTTTTGGTGAGACCGCGAGGGGTGCCCAACACGTCTCCCTGCCGGGATTCTAAAGCATATCTTGAGTAGACACCACACTTGAGGCTGCAAGTGTCACACACTGAAAAAGATGTGCAGAAAACAAACAGGCAAAAAAAAAAAAAAAAAACCCTTATCTGTTTTCAAAGCTTCATAATTTTGGTCTGAATTAGACGGTGCCACCCGGCTTATGTGAATGAGACACTTGAACAACGCAGACCCTCGACCACAACCCACACTGGTGCCGACTCCTGAACACAGAGCCCTCAGGACGGCCCTGCCGACTGGCCCGTCGGGATGGGAGGCTCCTGCCGGCTGTGAACCGCACCGCGCCTTTGAATGACCAGATGCATCCATGACAGCGTCCACACCATCCTCTTGCGACAAAGCTTTCACACACGAAGCCGGGAGGGACTTCTGAGAGATCCGACTGGGTCATCTTTGCTTCCCAGCGATGCCGGGCTGGGCGCTTTCTCGGCTTTGCCACCCTGGAGAGGGGTTTCTGTTTCCTTAGTGTCTGAAGAATACAGTCCAGACCACACACCTGGCCAGCCCCAGGTGAAGGTGTACGGAATGGCAATGACACGGTCTCCACCAGCAGGCACGATGTCTACACCGATGTTGTCAAGGCTGGGCTGGCCACACGACCACCTCCCCAGCCTCACGCGTGCCCCACTGCAGGGCAAGTTGCTTGCTGGCTGGGGAGCCACGCAGCCTGGACTCGTAGCCAGACCCTCCGTGGTCACTGCACCCCTGGGCCTCACTTTCCTCGTCAGCAAAATGGGCACAATAACACCCACCTCAAAGGATTACTGTGAGGACTCAATGGACACGGAGTGCCCGGGACTCACATAGTGCAGAGAACCAACAACCAGCAATTGTCACCATTAGCTTCCACCCCCAGAGCCTCACAGGATTCCAACCACACTGCCAACTTCCTGACATTCTGCAGGGGAAGGAATTTATGCTGAAAGTTATTAAGACAGAGCTTCTTTTGACAGGAAATCAAGTGTTCACCCAAATCCAGCCATCCTTGCGTTTAGATTTAACAAGAACACGAAGGCACAGCAGCCGGCTGTGCGACACCGGTGGAACTGTGACAGGACTGCTGGATGAAGACAGAAATGCAACAGCAGAGACGCCGGCCTGGCACTCTCCACGGGTCTGGACTGTCAACGTGCAGCTCTGTGCTCATTAGAAGCACCGTCCAAGCCGATTTTCCACATGGGATGAATCCATAATTCGGAACACCTGCAGCACTAACTCAAGCCTAACAAGGAATCATGTGATTCTTAAGACCACGGCCAGGGGTGGTGCTACACCTGCAATCCCAGCACTTTAGGAGTATCACTTAAGGCCAGGAGTTTGAGACCAGCCTGGGCAATGTAGTGAGACCCCCGTCTACAAAAAAATAGAAAAATTATCCAGGTGTGGCAGTGGCACCTGTAGTCTCAGCTACTCAGGAGGCTAAGGCTGGAGGATCACTTGAGCTCAGGAGTTCAAGGCTGCAGTGAGCTATGGTGTCACCACTGCACTCCAGCCTGGACATCAGAGCCAGACCCCATCTCTAAAACAAGTAAATAAATGAATTGATAACAAAATAAAATAAAATTTTTAAAAAGATATCTGTAAGACCATAATAAAGAAAGTAAATGATAATCAACATTAATGATAGGCACTCACAAACTTTTCTTATGCCGTGCAGAGTTAATACGCATGCAATTCCTACTGGCCAGCAGCTGAACAGCTCAGACCCGACTGTGCTTACAGGTGGCAACATCGGGAACATTCCTAACCAGGGCTGTGCTTAGCACTTTTATAAGACAAGAAAGCCCACCAAACACTCCCCAGAAATAAATTGTTGTCTTCACTTTGGCGATTCAAGAAATGGACTTCGCAAGTACTGCTGTCTAAATCTACCCTAAAGCTGGTACTCACGAGACCAGCCATCAAGCAGCTTTCCTACGGCACATCGTTACATAAAGCACGTGTACTTTAAAAGCAGCGAAGTTTCCAAGCAAAAGTCGTTTCCCCCAAAGAGAGAATTTCTGGTTAATTTAAAATCATTGAAATAATGCAGATGATCTTGTGTCCAGGTCTGGTGAGACTGAAATTTATTTTGCTATGATTCACGTGTTATTTTTAGTTTTAGCAAATAGCTACTCTTTTCTCAAGGAGTAACACACTCTCTTGGAGACAATTCTAAAGACAGACTCCACATGTGGTTCATGACAGTTTCACATCCTTGGTTACATGTATACTGTATCACTTACATCATCAGGGTACAGACAGGAGCACGCGTAAGTACAAATTCCACTCAGTAATTCAGCAGATGACACAGACAGCTCAGTAATTACCTATTTGAACAGGATAAGCATTCAATTTCCCCTCCAGAAGGTAACCTGAACGGAAAGCATAACATTCAAGGGACTGTCCACATCTGACTAAGGAACACAACTGGCGGAAGAGAGAAAAAGAGAGAAAGAAAGAGAAAGAAGTTTCTGACAATGAGCCCTGGAGGGTGGAGTGGGGGGAGAAAAAGAAGGAAGAAAGCGCTAGCAAGGAAAGAGACAGGCCAAGTGTTTCCAAGCGTCCGGTCTCCAACGCCCTGTGACTAGCTGAGCCCTGCCTGGGAATACCCCTGAGGGCAAAGGAAACCAAAGAGAAGACAAAATGAAAATTAAACCCCCTGTCCCAGGCAAACAACAGGTGACAGAGTCTTTCCTTGACAGAAAATCCATGAGTAGCCAAATACTGCACGGCAGAAACCACTCCGGGTACAGAAAACATTAGGAGCCCTCCTAATTGTCACCGTCCTCATATCCAAGCCCTGGGTGGTTTCTCTATGGCTCCACGAGAAAGACCACAGCAGAATCTCAACCATCCGGCCGATGGGACGGTGGTGCTAACTTGCCACAGCGTGAGACTGAAACACTAGCCTCAGTCTACCTTTGACGCACTGAAATAGAGTGGTAACGAGAGGTGTGGTCACCTATGAAATAGAGTAGTAATGAAAGGTGCGGTCATCTACTCATACCAGGTACCTAAGGGGTGGCTAGCATCTGTGGGGACTCAGCAAGGGCTGTGAGAAATCTGGCCCAGGTCATACCAGCTGGAAACTGACACAGGGGTCTTGGGTGACACGTGGAAGGACTGAGGACAGTAGAGTTGCTCCAAGGAGTACACAGAAGGGTGTGGAGTGTGTGTTTTTATATCTGGGCTACAGACCTACACCCCCCATACCTACCCACTGAGCCCTCCTGCCCTGCGGGTTCCCAGCCTTTGCCCCCCTCATCTCTCCTCCAGCCTCCCTCCCCTCCCACATGCCTGGGTCCCCATCCTGTACTAGGTCATAAATATCCACACACCCAGGTCCCGCTCACCCTCCTCTCTGTCCTGGCAGGGCCCCGGCTCCCTGGAAACCTCAGGTGCCCACCGGTATTGGGCCTCAGGACCTACCCCCCCCACCCCGTGTGGAGTCTGCTCCCCACCAAGTCTCAGCCCCTCTCCCCCACCTCTGTCTCTGCCCCTCCCTCTGTCACCGTCCCAGGTCCCTGTCTCCTCGTCGCCATCCCTATTCCACTCCCCATCCCAGGTCTCTTCCCCTGTCAGGTCAGGTCCCCTCCCAGGACTCTGCTACCCCAGCAGGGGTCAGCTCCCGCCCCTCCCCCGCCCGGCCAGGTACCGCCCCCCAGGTCTCCACCTTCTCCTTCCCGGCCTGCTGCAGGTGCAGCCCCCCTTGGGGGCTGGGTCCCGCCCGGCCTGGCCCAGGCTCCATCCCCCCACCCACACACAGGCCCGGGCCCCTCTCACGTCAGGAGCCCCCTCCCCGCTCCCTACAGACACAGTCGTCTCCGCAGCCATCTCAGCCGGAACCAGCCTCCCTGCCCGCGACCCGCCGGTTCCGACCGAGAGGCTGCCCTGCGGCTCCTCCCGGCGCGGCTTCCCCCCGGTCGGGGTCGGGGTCGGGATCGGGGCCCGGGCTGGGCGCGGGGGGCGGGAGAAGGGCCGTTACCTGTGCTGCGGGCCAACAACCTGCGCGGAACCCCAATGGCTACTCGCCGCCATCTTGGCGTCCTCCCAGCGCCTGACGGGCCGGTGACGTCACCGGCCCCGCCCCCGAGCCGCGGGCCGCTCGCGCCCCGCCACGCGCCCCAGGCCCCGCCCAATGCGCGAAGCCGGCGCCTTCTCACTTCTCTGCCAATGGGGGGCGCTGTCTCGAGCCCCGCCCCGTGAGGGGGCCCCCGCCTTCCTGTTAACCACCTATATGGGAGGGCCTGTATTCAAGCCCCGCCCCCCTCAAGTCCCGCCCCTTAGTCTTAGCCCCGCGTTCCCTTTAACCACTCAAGTGGAGAAGTCTGCATTGAAGCCCCTCCCCTCCCTCAAGTCCCGCCCTGGTTCGGAGACCCGCCTTCCTTTAACTACTCAGAAGGGGCAGTCTGCATTCAAGCCCGCCCCCTCCTTCTAGTCCCGCCCCTTACTTGGAGCCCTGCCTTCCCTATAACCGCTCAGACGTGGGAGTCTCTGCACCCCAGGCCCGCCTTGGAAGGGGTCCTTGCGGCTTCCTGCTTGGGAGCTGGTCCTTCTGTCCTGCAGGGTCCTCGCAGCCACCTGAATGTCCCGTCCTGCATGGATGGTTTTTCTCTTTGTCCCAGATGGGTGGGTTTGGGAGCCCTGCTGACCACCCTCTGGCTGGGTGGACGAGGCCCTACTGACGTGGCCAAGTCCTGAGTGTCCCTCCAGCACCCCCTGGCCACCAGCCTTTATTTGGGGACTTCGAAAAGCCCACTCAGTGCCCCAAATTCAAATATTCGGTGCCGCTAAATTGGTGGTTCTCAGCCAAGGGCAGTTTGCCACCAAGGGAGGCTTGGAGCTGTATGGAGACATTTGTGGTTGTCCTAACTTAGAGGGGGTGCTGCTGTCATCGAGTGGGTGGAGGCCAGGGAAGCTGCTCAGCACCCTGCAGTGCCCAGGACGCCCCGCCACAGAGAGTGACGTGGCCCTACATGTCCACAGTGTCGTGGTGGAGAGGTCGTGCTCTAAATGTGTCTGGTTTTGAGAGATCTCTAATGAGCCGCCTACTGTGGGCTGGGCCATTTGCAGGATGCAGCAGGAAGCAACAGTGACATTGTACCGGCCCTTGGGGAACTTAGAAGCAGGAAGGCAGATCTTAATCAAACTTTGCATTACCATTATGGCACTTTAAAAGTTAATAACAGCTTTATTGAGATATAATTCACATATCATACAATTAACCCATTTCAAGTGTACAATTCAATAGTTTTTAGTATATTCATAGAGTCATGCAAGAACCACCACTGTCAGATTCCAGAACATTTTCATCACCCTAAAAAGAAATGCCATATCCATTAGAAGTCATTTGCTTTTCCTCCTTCCCTCCAGCCCCCGGCAACCACTAATCCACTGCCTGTCTTTGTGGATTCGCCTGTTCTGGTCATTTCATATAAATGGAATCTCACACTAGATGTCCTTTTGTGTCTGGCGTCTCTCACTGAGCATGATGTCCTCAAGGTCCATCCATGCTGTAGCCTGTGTCAGAGCCTCATTCCCTTTATTGGCTGGGCATGGTGACTCATGCGTATAATCCCAGCACTTTGGGAGGCTAAAGCAGGAGGATCACTTGAGCCCGAGAGTTCAAGACCAGCCTGAGCAACATGGTGAGACCCCATCTCTACAAAAAAATAAAAAATCAGCCAAGCGTGGTGGTGCCTATAGTCCCAGCTACTGGGGAGGCTGAGGTGGGAGGATCGCTTGAGCCCAGGAGTTGGAGGCTGCAGTGGGAGCTGTAATTATGCCACTGCACTCCAGCCTGGGTGACAGTGTGAGACCCTGTCTCTAAGAAAAAAGTCTTGTCCTTCTATTAACTTTTGTTTTGCTGAAGTCTTTCAAATCTTTTGGCTTTTTGACAATGAAGTATTGCAAGAGAGTTAGAGTAAAAAGCACATTGGCTGGCTGTAGAGGAGTGGTGTTCCTTTGTCACCTTATAGTGACCAGATACAGGACTAGTTATTTCTTGGACAGACACCATGGAGAGCCCAGGGTGCCAAGAGAAGCCACATTTGGCAATTTAGTAGATGGCATTCTTCCATCCGTGTCTTCACGACCATGTGTGGCCACTAGGTATGGTCTGGCGGGTCTGGCCAATGCAGCCTCTCCTGCCATGCCCTGGCTAGGGTCCAGCATGGTAATTACATTTGGCCTCTTTCCAAGTCCCTGCAGTTCTAATTAGATAATGAAGACTGCATCCTCATCACCAAAGTGGGCCTGTTGTAGTGTTTTCTCTGGGTGGCATAATATATTTTTTCCTATTATTTACTGCAAGCACTGTGCTAAATACTTTCCATGTACAATCGGATCTAGTCCTCACAGCAGCCCTCAGAAGTAGATACAGTCAGTTCTCACTAGTTCTGCTCTATAAAGTCACTGTGAACACCGAGCTTGCGAGTACTGACGATCGCTTCTAAGGGAAACACGGGTTAGTTCCTGTGAGCTTCTGGTCACATTTTTGCCAACCAATCAATACGTGACCTCATTTTATGTCTGTTTCTGTTTAAAGACATCTTATTTAGCCCAAGTGTGGTGGCTCATGCCTGTAATCCCAGCTACTAAGGAGGCTGAGGCAGGAGGATTGCTTGGGCCCAGGAGTTCAAGGTTGCAGTGAGCTATGATGATGCCACTGCACTCCAGCCTGTACAACACAGCAAGACCCTGTCTAAGGAAAAGGAAGAGAGAGAGAGAGAGAGAGAGAAGGAAAGAAAGAAAGAAAGAGACAGAGAGAAAGAAAGAAAGAGAGGGAGGGGAAGGAAGGAAAGGAGGGAGGGAGGAAGGAAAGAAAAGGGAATGAAATTAGAGGCATAATAATGAAAAAGAACATCAAAATTTTAAACATAAGTTTTCAATATATATGGCACCTGGGTTCCACCAGAAAGGTGGCACCAATTGCATGCCCACCAGTAGCATAGAGTCCCCATTTTCACAACTGCATTTTTAATGTAAATTTTATTGAATGTAAAGTACAAAAAATGTGCTTCATTGGGAAAGAATAATCTTTTCAACAAATGGCACCAGGACAGCTGGATATGCGCATGCAAAAGAATGAATTTGGACCCCCATGTCATATGCAGGGGTCATATATTAATACAAAAATTAACTCAAGGCCGGGCGCGGTGGCTCACGCCTGTAATCCTAGCACTCTGGGAGGCCGAGGTGGGCGGATCGTTTGAGCTCAGGAGTTCAAGACCAGCCTGAGCAAGAGCGAGACCCCATCTCTACTAAAAATAGAAATTATATGGACAGCTAAAAATATATATAGAAAAAATTAGCCGGGCATGGTGGCGCATGCCTGTAGTCCCAGCTACTCGGGAGGCTGAGACAGGAGGATCGCTTGAGCTCAGGAGTTTGAGGTTGCTGTGAGCTAGGCTGACGCCACGGCACTCTAGTCCGGGCAACAGAGTGAGACTCTGTCTCAAAAAAAAAAAAAAAAAAAAAAATTAACTCAAAACGAATCAGAGACCTAAACATAAGAGCTAAAACTATAAAACTCTGAGAAGAAAACACAGGGGTCAGTCTTCCTGGCCTTCAGTGACACAGCAGTTTCTTAGATGTGACACCAAAGCCCAAACACATGAAAAATAGATAAATTGGACTTTACCAAAATAAAATACATTGTGCATCAAAGGACTCCATCAAGAATGTCAAAAGGCAACCTACAGAGTGGGAGAAAATTTTGCAAGTCATATATCGTATAAGGATCTAGTGTCCAGAATACATAAAGAATACTTATAACTCAACAACAGAAACACAAACAAGCCAACTCAAAAATGGGCAAAAGATATAAATACTTTCTTCTCCAAAGAAGGTATACAAATGGCTGATAAGCACATGGAAAGAGACTCAATATTATCTATTATTAGGAAAATGCAAATCAAAACCACAATAAGATACCACTGCATGCCCACTAGGATAGGTTTATTTAAAAAAAAAATGAAAAATAACAAGTGTTGGTGAGAATGTGGAGAAATTGGAACCCTGTGCATGGCTGGTGGGAATGTAACACGGTGCAGGTGCAGTGGAAACCAGTCGTGCGGTTCCTCAAAAAGTTAAACATACAATTCCCATAGGACCCAGCGATTCCACTCCTGGGTATCTACCCAAAGGAACTGAAAACCGGTCTTCAAGCAAATACGTGAACATACGTGTTCATAGCAATACGAGTCACAAAGAACTAAAATGTGGAAACAGCCCAAATGTCTATCCACGGTTGGATGGATAAACACAGCATGGTCCCTCCACACGCTGGAATATCACGCAGCCATGAAAAGGGACGAGGCTCTGACACAGGCCACAGCGTGGATGGACCCTGAGGACATCGTGCTCAGTGAGAGACGCCAGACACAGAAGGACATATCCTGTGTGATTCCACTCACAGGAGGTTCCTGGAGGAGTCAGAGCCACAGAGACAGGAAGGAGGATGGTGGGTGCCAGGGGCTGGGGAGGGGGCGGGGAGTGAGTGTTTCATGGGGACAGAGCGTCAGTTTGGGAAGATGAGAAAGTTCTGGAGAGGGAGGCTGGTGATGTCTGCACAGCACTGTGAATGTGCTTAATGCCACTGAGCTGTGAACTTAAAAATAGTTAAAATGTAAATTTTATGTATATTTTACCACAATTTAAAACAAAACAAAACAGAACAAAACCAGACAGGGAACCAAGCTCAGGTCACCCGAAGCGGCTCCTTAGTGGCAGCCGCAGCACCACGGACAGCTCCCAGGGCCGTGCCATTGGCCACAAGCTGCTGTTCCTCAGAGCGCCCAACCAGGTCCGGGCAGGCCTGTCTGTCCAGAAAGCCTTTCTCCCTCTTCAGCCTTCTGACTCCTGCTCACTCCTCCAGGCCTGGCTCACATCGCCATCACCCTGTCCCGTACGTAGCAGGAAATCTGGCCCAAAGAGCCCTCTCCAAGGATGTCCTCAAATCAGCGCAGTTGTTTGACCACCTGCTTCTCCCAAGCAAATAGGAGTTCTCTGAAAGCAAAGTGTTACTCACACCTTGTGCTTGGGGACCGGCCAGAATGTCTCCTTCAACTAACACAAGTGTCTCTTGCAAGAGCTCCACTTCCTCCAGCCAGGAGGTGAGAAGTCCAAACCTTGTGCCGAGGTCTCAGGGCTCTTTCTGTCCCCAGCAGGGCCCTCTGGCCCCTGCTGCGGGACAGGTTGCCTTAATGCCTGTGATCGGAGGGCCACAGACTCCGTGAGTGAGGGGCCAGCGTCAGTCATCAAGTGTCCGTGAAGGGACCAGCATTCGTGCATCCTCCCTGCATTTCCTGTGCCTCTCCTTGGCAGCAGGAGTCGCTGCCCTGGGCAGAGAACTTATCGGTAAATGAGACCAGCTAAGTCTCTGCTTTCTGGAAATTTAGATCCTAGTAAGGGCCAGGCGCGGTGGCTCACGCCTGTAATCCTAGCACTCTGGGAGGCCGAGATGGGCGGATCGTTTGAGCTCAGGAGTTCGAGACCAGCCTGAGCAAGAGCGAGACCCCATCTCTACTAAAAAAATAGAAAGAAATTATATGGACAGCTAAAAATATATATAGAAAAAATTAGCCGGGCATGGTGGTGCATGCCTTTAGTCCCAGCTACTCGGGAGGCTGAGGCAGGAGGATCCCTTGAGCTCAGGAGTTTGAGGTTGCTGTGAGCTAGGCTGACGCCACGGCACTCACTCTAGCCTGGGCAACAGAGTGAGACTAGGTCTCAAAATAAATAAATAAATAAATAAATAAAAAATAAAAGTAGATCCTAGTAAGGGTGGAGGGGCAGAGGATTGACAAAGAAATAAGTAAGTAGTTTCAACTAGTGGTAAGCGCTGTGAAAAAAAATCAGATCCCTTAATGAGTGAAATGTAGAATTACAGTATGATCCAGGAATTCCACGCCCAGGAAGGCACCCAAGAGATCAGACACAGGGACTCAGGCACTTGTACACACGGTCGCAGCAGCCAAGGGGTGGAAACAACCCAAGTGTTCATCAAGGGATGAATGGAGACATAAAATATGGTCCATCCACATGTGGAACATCACTCAGCCAGGAAAAGGGACGAGGCTCTGACACAGGCCACAGTGTGGATGGACCTTGAGGACATCGTGCTCAGTGAGAGACGCCAGACACAGAAGGACACACAGTGTGTGACTCCATTTATGTGAAATGTCCAGAACAGGCAGATCCACAGAGACGGGAGGTGGATTCGTGAGTGCCAGGGTGGGGGAGGGGTGGGGTAACAGCTAAGGGGGACAGGACTTCCATTTAAGAAAAAGTTCTAGAACTAGACAGCAGTGATGTTCGCACAACAGTGTGAATGCCCTTAATGCCACTGAGTTGTACAGTCTCAATTGGTTAAAATGGTAAATTGTAAGTTGTGTGTATTTTACCACGTTTTTTTTTTAAATTTCATCATACTAAAAAAAAACAAACTGGGCAATGGATGGAGGGTGATGGGGCGGTAGAGTGGAGGCTGGAGGGGGATCTGGGAAGGCTCCTGTGAGGAGGTGACTTCTGAACTGACACACGAATAACACGAAGTTCTGGAGAAGCTCGTTCCTGGCAGCGGACACAGCACGGGCAAAGGCCCTGCGGTAGGAATGCACTTGGTGTGTTCGCTCAAAGAACAGGCGAAAAACCACCCCAGTAAGTCAGAAGAGCAGGAGAGAACAGATCCCAATTCTTACTTAGGGTCATATACTTTGCTTCCTGCGGCTGTTGAAACAAAATATAATAGCACTGCATGGGGTGGCTTAAAACAATAGAAATGTATTCTTTCACTTTCGGGAGGTGGGAAGGCTAAGATCAAGGTGTCCACAGGGTTGGTTCTTTCTGGAGTCTCTGCAGGAGAATCCATTTCGTGCCTCTTGCCTGCTTCTGTCGGAAGCTAGGAAACCCTTGGCCAGTAGGAGCCTCACCCCGATCTCTGCCTCCATCTTCACACAGCCACCCCGTCTTGCATGTCTTCTCTTCTATTCTAAGGACACCTGTCATCGAATTTGGGGCCCACCCTAATCTAGGACAGTCTCATCTCAAGATCCTCAACTTAATTCCATCTGCCAAGACGCTTTTTCCAAAGAGACCCTACATCATCCCACCGTCCCCTCCAACTCCTCCAGGTGGGCGCCACTCCGCGTGCACAACTGCAGGGGGCGCTGTTCGCGGGGCGAGTCTGCCTGAAAAACTCCTGCCTCCCAGGGACCCAGTCCGGTTCAGGGCGCACAGCTGCATCAGCACCGCGTGGGTGTCTGATGGACCCACAAAACGGGGTCCCTGGGACATTTTTCATCTCTTTGCCTACTTAGGGGACACCTCCCACCCTGCTGCCTTTGAAAGGGGAAGTGCCCCCAAGACCTCCTTCCCCGACCCCCCATTCTCTACAGAATGAGGCCATCGCACCATTTATTTATTTGTGTGCGCCCTGTTTTGTTTTTGAATCTGTGGTGCGCCATCAGAAAATTATTTCTGCCTGGCGTGGCTCTGGGCGATGCTTTCTCCTTCCAGCCAATGGCGAGGCTGGGACTGTGGCAGGGGGCTGTGCTCTGTGGTCAGGCCTGCCCCCTGCCACCACCCTCCAACCCCCTGCACACAAAAGCAGCGTAATTAACTGTCTTAAGGAAGCCTGAGCCTCTGTCAGCTGGGAGCCGGGAAGAAGGAGGTATTTTCCTCAGCGACAGGGCGCGGGCGGGCGATGGTGACAGGGGACGCGGCTGCCACAGCCCCTTGTCGGGGAGCCCACCGCTAACTGGGAATCGTGCTCCCCACTCCCTGGACAAAAGAGCCCGCGGGCGCTGGCCACGTTGCCCTCGGCGACCTTCCTCGGATGCAGAACCCGCCCCTGCGAGCATCTTCCTCCTCGATGCTCTGAAGGCCTGGGGACCGCGGGACATGCCCGGCTGCGCCAGGGCCGGGCCGGTCTTTGTTTGCCAGTGAGGAGGAGGAGAGGCCGCCGCTGCGGAGGTGAGTGCAGGCACCTTCCGGTGGCATCTGCTGCTTCTAAATCCCTCTGCGGCAGAGCGGCTGGGTGGGAGCAGAGAGCCACAGTCCGGTGACTCTTCCAAGGCCCCCGCATCCGTGTCGCTGGTGCTGTCTCCGGGTTCGCTCGGGCACAGCTCACCTTCACCACCGGCCCCGGAAGGCAGAGCTTTGCACCATTTTCAGGACGCTGCTTAGAGCTTAGGCGGATAAAAAAACACCTGGGCGGCTGAAACGGACCGTCCCGCCTCTGTCGTCTCCTATTTATAACCCCCAGAGGGACCGGGACGGCCACCGGTGGTGGATTTGGAAGAAGGTTTCCCTAAGCGTGTCGCTAAAGGCTCACCTGGGGGGTGGGGAGGCAGGGAGATGGTTACAGACACAGACCCCCACCCCCGTTTCGGAACCTGTATGTGATGCCCTAATAATTCAACATCCGAGCTCAAATGAACGCCTGTCACCTGTCCCCTCCTTCCTGCCTGCCTCTCTCTGCCCCCTTTGCTGTCCCCAAACGTGAAGCCAGGATCTCAGTGCGGGAGTGTATGGGGTCCACGGGGGACCCGCCACACCCCATCTTTAAAGGATTGTGGACCCAACACATGTGGCTCCAGCTGTGGGCTCCCCCACGCCCCCGAGGACTAGGGAGCTTGTTCCTGGGGCTCAGAGGAGGCGACAGACCACTCCCTCCCTCCAGATAGCAGATGAATTTCCACGGACATGACGCAAACTGTCCCTCGCAATAAGGGTCTAGGCGCTTGCCGTTGCGCGGAGCATCCGGAAGGGATTTTTTTTTTTTTTTCCATACTGCATGTTACTGTCCCTCCTCCAAGAATGAATGACGACATTCAGGACAGAGAATGGAGTGAGAATCTCGCACCCTGAGTGGGGGAGGGGCTGGCTCTAGCCCTCCCCTGCCGCCTCCCCCCTCCTGCCTGGCACTCGCCTGACCTGGGCTCCCTGGCTGAGCCACAAGCCCAAACGCAGAGCCGCCATCTAGTACGTTGGGGGCTCCGGGTGACACACTGTTAGGCATGCACCAGGCCCACGGAGGGCAGCCGGGGCGTGACTCAAGTCGGGGGCCTTAGACGCTGCAAAGGGGACATGACAAGACAGGAGCTGTCGGGAGGACGGAAGGAGGTAACGGGGTGACGCGGCCTGAAATCTTTTCACTAACGTGCGAACAGAGAAACAGCCATTCCCTTTAAAACAGGGTTTCTCAACCTCGGAGCTAGCGACAGCTGGGGCCGGATCGTTCTCGGTGGTGGGGGCCGTCCTGGGCACTGCGGGGTGTTAGGGAGCATCCCCGGCCTCCACCCTAGAGCACTCTCTGCCCCCAATTGTGACAATCAGAGAGGCCTCTAGACATTGCCAAATGTCATAGGGGGTGGGGGAGGGGTGGCAGACTCTCCCCTAGGTGCCAACCGCTGGTTTCAAGGCACAAAACAGGTGGCGTTGGTTGAATCATAAGATCCCGGAATGTTCTGCCCGGACGGTGTTGTAGGGGTCACCTCTCATTCAACCCTTTCATTTACAGACAGGGAAACTGAGGCCCAGAGAGGTGAGTGGTCTGAGACTCTGCCACGCCCCGGGACAGACCCAAATTCAGTCTCACTTGGTAGCTCTGATCCTGCCCAGACCACCACCCAGAGCGCCACCCCTACCCCTACCCCACCGTGGGCTCCTCAGTACGATAAACACAAAATAGGCATTTTGTAGTTGGTGGTGATGATGATCTCTTTCCACACTGCCTCTGTTAGCCCCAGGGTCAGCAGGCTGTTAGGACTTGCTTCCCGGGAGGACAGAGGGGCAGACCAGGTGGCTTGGTGGAGATGAATTGGAGTTAACCAGGACCTCTTTGAAAGTAGGGAAGCTTAAGCATATCAGTCATTCACACTTTAGTATAAATGACTATTGGATTTATTGTTTCCCAGTTGAGGTCCAAGGTAAGGGAGGGAGAATGAGTCTATCTGGGTCCTGGCTCTCCCAGGAGAGGGTGGAACTCAGAGCTTCCCAGGGAGAGGTGCTTGCAGCTGAAGGCTCAGCCCCTCACGCAGGTTCAAACTCTAGACCCACCTGGGTGTCCTCAGCTCTCTACGCCTCTGTTTTCTCACCTGTAATATGGGGAAGCCCCGGGGAGCTGGGCGGTGATTCAGCAAGCCGTGCTGCACGTGGGGGGCTGTCATTACGATTATCGCCCAGTAAACCCCGTTCCTCTGCACATCCCCTTCAGAGCTCACCCCTGCTCCAAGCCGGCACCCCCCCCTGCTCCCATGGGGACCACCGAGGCCACGCTGCGGATGGAAAACGTGGACGTGAAGGAGGAATGGCAGGACGAGGATCTTCCCAGGTAGGACTTCCAGGCTCCCGAGTCGGCCATGGAGGGAGTGGGCGCGGCACGTCTCCCAGGAGGGTGCAGGGGATACGCAGGTAGGGGCAGGGGATACTGCAGGTGGGTGCAGGGGATACGCAGGTGGGCAGCAAAAGCCTCCTCTGGAACTGCCGCCTGGCCGGGGCATCTCTAGGCAGGAGCTGGCCAGGGGCTGGCCCGGATCTAATCTGCTCACATCCTCACCTCCACACTCCGTGAGAGCTGAGACCACGTGGGCAAGACCTCCCTGTGGCCTCATAGAGGACTATCTGGGCCAAACACATGGTGGATATTTAAGACTGATTTCCCCTCACCCAAATCTCCAAAAGAGCCCCCACCCCTACACTATTTTAAGAATTCTAAACATTCTCCTAAAACTATCTCATTGATACTACAGTATTCTTACCTGGTTCCCATGAATCCAGGTGACAGCGTATTTTTCCATGCAGCAGCCGGAGGGACCATGTCCTATCCTAGCTTAAATATCCTCAGGCAGGCCGGGCACGGTGGCTCATGCCTGTAGTCCCAGCACTCTGGGAGGCTGAGGCGGGAGGATCGCTTGAGCCCAGGAGCTGGAGGCTGCAGTGAGCTGTGATGACGCTACTGCACTCCAGCCTGGGTGACAGAGCAAGACCCTGTCTGAAAAAAAAAAAAAACCCCAAAAAACAGGCAAATGCTCATTCCATTGAAAATCCGGTGTCTACCCTCCCCCCAGGTCTGCAACCTCCTTTCCCCTCGCCCTTCCTGCCCTGGTAGCTGCAGTGGCTCTTACCTATTTCTTCTTGACAGGCTTACTCTTACCTTCAAACTTTGCACTGGCTGTTCTCTTGGCTCAGAATGCTTTTCCCTCATGCCCAACCTCCCTTACTTTGGGTCTCTCTGCCCATGGGCCACATTTTCAGGGAGAGCCTCCCTAGCCCCTTTCATCACCTCCTTGCCAATTGCCTGAATTGTTTCCATCCTGAATAACGGCTTTATCATGGCCCTCTGCAAAGACAGCCACGTCCTGATCTCTACGACTTGTGACTATTATGCTACCTGGCAAAAGGCACTTTGCAAATGGGATTAAGTTAAGGATCTTAAAATGAGGACATCATCCTGGATGACCCGGGGGCCCAGTGTCAGCACAGGGTCCTCCCACGAGGAGGCAGGAGGGTCGGAGGCAGAGAGACTGGAAGACGCTGCGCTGCTGGCTCTGGAGGGGGAGGAAGGGGCCCGAGCCGAGGGACGCGGGCGGCCGCTAGATGCTGGGAAAGGCGGGAGACGGTTCTCCTCTGGAGCCCCCAGGAGGGACCTGCCCTGCCCAGTGAAACTGATTTCAGGGTTACTTCTGGCCTCTAGATTTATGAGACGACAGACGTTGTTTGAAGGCACTCAGGTTGTGGTATTTAGTTAGGGGGATGCTCACACCACCCCACATGCTGAACAAGCCACCAGAGGCCCACAAGAGCAGAGATCTTTGTTTTGATCACTGTTGTATCCCAGCCTGATGATAGTGCCTGGCATACAGTCGGCGCTCAATAGATATTGAGTGAATGAGTGATGGACACTGGTAGGGACAAAAAATCATGTGGGAAGGAAGCTGTATGCATTTTTCTTTTTCTGAGACAGGGTCTTGCTCTGTCACCCAGACTGGAGTGCAGTGTCGGTCGAGATCATAGCTCACTGCAGCCTCCAACTCCTGGGTTCAAACGATCCTCCTGCCTCAGCCTCCCAAGTAGCTGGGACTACAGCCATGTGCACCACAACCAGCTAATTTTTAAAAACTTTTTTAGAGATAAGGTCTTGCTATGTTGCCCAGGCTGATCTCGAACTCCTGGGCTCATGTGATCCTCCCGCCTCAGCCTCCCAAAGCTCTGGGATGACAGGCGTGAGCCACCACGTCCGGCCAAGATGCGTGACTCTGACTCCCTGGCTGAAGACAAGTGCTCATCCCTCTCTCTTTTAATGCAAGAAACTCACCCGCAGGCCATGACGCGGAAGAGTTTGTTACGTAAACTATCTGGGGAGTTGTAGTCTAAAGGGCTGGGTGTGTTCAGCCTGAAAAGAGAGAATTTGAAAAAGCATTTCCAGCTCTGGAAAAAATCTCATTTGGGGAGGGTTCCGGAAGGCAGAACTAGGGCGAATGGACAAGCCTGAGAGTCGGGTTTAAACGCAGTACAGAAGACTGCTTTAAAACACAGGTCTCCCATCCAAGCACTGACCAGGCCTGACCCTGCTTAGCTTCCGAGATCAGACAAGATCGGGCACGTTCAGGGTGGTATAGCCGTAGAAAAAAATAGTTTAAAAAGTTTTCAAAATATAATAAAACAACAGATCTCCATTGGGCTGATGTGGGACGTTTGAGCTTCTTGTCCACTGATGTCCAAGCAGAATGTGGCACCCACTGGGGAAGAGGGGTCCCCCATATTTAAGGACTTCAGGCCTCTTCTGGACTCAGTCATTTCCAGGCCTCTGAATCCCAGGCACCTGTGTGTTTCTCTGTGACAAGGGGTGCCTGTTCTCAGAGGAGCTGAGCCTCTCCTGCCTGCCTGGTACCAGTGTCCGTGGGGTTTACACTCAGGGTCTGCAAGTTTTGGCAGAGAGATGGCCCCTCGGTCAGCACCTACAGCTCCTGTCCACACACCTTTGCAATTTCTTTCTCCCTTCCACAGGCCCTTCTAGAAGTCTCTCTCTCTTCAACTCAATATGAATGATATTGATGCCTGAATATGTAAAAAGGGTCATCAGGCCAGGCACAGTGGCTCACGCCTGTAATCCCAACACTTTGAGAGGCCGAGGCAGGAGGATCATTTAAGGCCAGGAGTTTGAGACCAGCCTGGGCAACATATGAGATCCCATCTCTACAAAAAATAGAAATAAAAAATTAGCTGGGTGTGGTGGTGCCTGTAGCTCTGGCTACTCAGGAGGCTGAGGAAGGAGGATCGCTGGAGTCCAGGAGTTGGAGGCTGCAGTGAGCTGTGATGAGGCCACTGCACTCCAGTGTCCTGGACCTTGAAAACCTTCTTCAACCTGGTGTCTCCAGGCAGAAAACTGTCCTAGACATAACAATATTCTCCCAGCAGCACAGATTCCCTGCCGTACGTTCTGATGTTATTCACCAAAACAGCATCATTTTTTGGAATCTGATGGCCGCAGTTCAAATCCCAATTCCCCAACAGGTTTGCTCTGCCACCTGGGGCAACTTTTGGGGCATCCTAGCGTCTCTGTTTCCTTAACTGTAAAATACGAATCATAATCTTTCACTCACGAAATCATCCTGAGATATTGGTGAGGTAGCTGGGATGGGCTCTCGAAATGGTGAAGGCCGAACAAGCGAACGATCATCTCCGGTGTTACTATTGTTATTAGGTTGTATCTTGTTCACTCTAGTTCTCTGTTCTGCCACCGATATTTTAAAAGCTATCCCAGCCCGGTGCTGTGGCTCACGCCTGTAATCCCAGCACTTTGGGAGGCCAAGGTGGAAGGGTCACTTGAGCTCAAGAGTTCAAGACCAGCCCGAGCAACACAGTGAGACCCCGTCTATATAGAAAATTTAAAAATTAGCAGGGCGTGCTGGCGCGCACCGGTAGTCCCAGCTACTCGGGAAGCTGTTGTGGGAAGATCGCGTCAGCCCAGGAGTCTGCGGTTGCAGGGAGCTATGATCGCACTCTAGCCCAAGCAACAGAGTGACACCCTGTCTGAGAAAAAGAAAACTAATTTTAAAAAGTATTTTCTTAATTTAAAAAAGCTATCCCCGCGCTCAAGCCTGCGTGAGACAAACCTGGGGCTGAAGGCAGCTCTGATGTGGCCTGGAGGCCTGTTCTGGGAGAGGGTGAGCCCTGTGAACACAGGGTGAGCGTGTCTTTCAAACGGGCTCCTCTTAGCTGCAGGGGCTGCCCCGGGGGTCAGTAGCTCAGTGTCTGCGGGACAGCGGCCTCGCTGTGCAGCCTGGGCCTTGAGCCGTGACTTCGCCCACGTGGCTGCTGTCTTCCTCGTCTCTGGAAACCAGTGCGGCCCCTTGGCGCCAGCGTCCAGCTGTGGCCGCACACAGGCCCCTCTGTCTGGGGTCAGACAGCTTGCGATTCTATTCCTCCCAGCTCAGGGCCCCTCGCCCGGGGAGGTGGGCTCAGAGAAGGGTCTTTGTGCTTCCCCGTGGGATGTCAGAGCCCTGTGCTCTCTGCCTTCTGGCACTTTCCTTGACTCCTTCAACCCCCCACCCTCACCCCCACCCCCCCTTCTGCAGATGCCTCCAGAGCTACAGCTGAGAGCTGCCTTGATTTCTCCACGCATTCCTTCTAATAATAGGCACCCACTGTATACCAGTCCCTTATAGCCTCACAACCCAGTGCAATACGGCAGCTGGGTTCACGGCACTGCGAGGGCCCCTGGGTGGGGTCTGACCATGTGAGGGGCGTCAGGGGAGGCCTGATCCCCTGGGAAGAAGGAGGAGGGCAGAAGCGGGGGAGGAGGCTGCCGGGGGAGGCCACGGGCTCCAAGCAGAGAGAGCGGCGTGTACAAAGGCCCTGGGCCCGGCAGAAGTAGGTTGAGGGACTGGACGAAGGCCAAGTGGGGAAACTGAGGACAGGGCGGGGGGTGCGTGGCCAGGTCTCACTGCTGAGGAGGAGCAGGTGCAGAGTCAGGTGTCACATGGGTCCCTCAGCCCCTTTCCTTCACCACCGAGTGCTCCGCGTCTGGTTTGTTTGTAACTTTTTATTTTGATAGAGTTCCAAACTTACGAGAAAAATTACAAGAATGGCAAAAGGAATATCTGTGTGCTTGTGCCAGGGTTACCCCGTTGTCAACATTTCGCTGCCTTTGCTTTTAGCATTTTCTGTGTGTGTGTGTGTGTGTGTGCGCGTGTGCACACGCATGTAGATGGCGCCCAAAGTCCGTCCGTCCGTCTTCCTGTGTACGATACAGAAGACGGCGTGTGGACAGGCGTAGGTACAGATGCACGTGTTTACGGCTCGAGTGAGACCAGCGTTCTCTGTCTCTGTGTGATACAGAGAGGGAGGACAGCGTGTATGGAGGGAACGGTACCATTGTCCCTTCATGTACGCAGGGGATTGGTTCTGGGACCCCCAGCACCAAAATCTGTGCCTGCTCAAGTCTCAAAGTTGGCCCTGCAGAACCTGCATGTACGAAAGTTGGCCCTCCACACTCATGGGCTTCACAGGCCTTGAATACTGTATTTTGAATTGAGTTTGGTTGGGAAAAATCCACATAAAAGTGGACCTAGGCAGTTCAAACTCATGTTGTTCAAGGATCAACTGTGTGTGTGTATATATATACAGAGAGAGAGAGAGAATAGTATATATAGGTGCACACCTGCAGTCCTAGCTACTCGGGAGGCCGAGACAGGAGGATCACTTGAGCCCAGGAGGCTGCAGTGAGCTGTGATGACGCCACTGCACTCCAGCCTGGGCGACAGAGTGAGACCTTGTCTCAAAAAAACAAAAGTATATATAGAGAGAATAGCACATATAGAGACCAATAATATATATATATAGAGAGAAAAGCAGATATATAGACAGAAAATAGTATAATATATGTATAGAGAAGAGCGTAGCCAGAGAACAGCTTACAGGGAATAGTGTGTGTATATCTATAGAGTCCAATATCTGTCTAGTCCTCTATATACTATATAGAGAGATTAGTATACATATGTGTCTGTGTGTATATATATGTGTGTGTGTGTATATAAGTTGACCCTTGAATAACATGAGTTTGATCAGCACGGGTCCACTTCTATGCAGATATTTTTCAATAAACACATTGGAAAACTTTTTGGAGATTTCCAACAATTTGAGAAAACTCACAGATGAACCACATAGTCTAGAAAAACCAAAAAAATTAAGAAGCACACATATGGGAAGTAACATTCACAGGGTGTCAGGCCGGTGGCGGGGGGCGGGGGAGGAGAGGAGGGGATGGGTAAATTCACACCTGAGCCATGCGGTGCACGCTGTCTGGGGGATGGGCAGGCTTGTAGCTCTGACTCGGGCGGTGCTAAGGCAATTTATGTAAGCAAAGCCTTTGTACCCCTGTAATACTCTGAAATTTTTTTTAAAAATTTAAATAAAAAATTAGGCTGGGTGCAGTGACTCACATTGTAATCCCAGTACTCTAGGAAGCCGAGGCAAGAGGATCACTTGAGGTCAGAGGTTCGAGACCAGCCTGAGCAAGAGTGAGACCCCGTCTCTACTAAAAATAGAAAAATTAGCTGGGCATCATGGTGGCACCTGCAGTCCCAGCTACTGGGGAGGCTGAGGCAGGAGGATCGCTTGAGCCCAGGAGTTGGAGGCTGCAGTGAGCTATGATGACACTACTGTACTCCAGCCCGGGCAACAGAGCAAGAGACTCTTGTCTCAAAAAAATATATTAAATAATTAATTTAAAAAAGTAAAAAATTAAGAAAAAGTTAAGCATGTCATGAATGCATAAAATATATGTAGATATTAGTCTATTTTATCATTTACTACCATAAAATATACACAGTATATTATGGAACGTTAAAATTCATCAACACTTACGCACACAAACATGTGGCCCCATTCACAGTCTAGAGAAATGTAATCAAACACAAAGGTGCAGTATTAAATCACAACTGCGTAAAATTAGCTATAATAACATACCGTGGCACCATAATCGTTTCGTGGCCACCTCCTGTTGCTGTTACAGTGTAGCGAGTATTCGTTAAAAACACCGCAGGACTCTAATCATCTTCGCGTGAGCAGTTCCTTTCCCTGCTATCGCAATGAAAAGCAATCTCTCGAGGTTCTCGTGTATTTTTCATCGTGTTTCGTGCAATACTATAAACCCTGCATATCGCCATGGCGTCCCTACCTAAGTGCCACTCGTGTTGCCAAAAGTGTTCCCAAGAAGCAGAGAAAAATCATGACATTACAAGAAAAAGTCGAATTGTTTGATTTCTACCATCGGTTGTGTTCCATTTCAGACAATTCAGCTTGTAAACAGATGGTGTAAACTTACGGTATCAATAAACACAGTACTGAGCTGTAAATGTATTTTTTTCTTCCTTGCGATTGTCTTAATAACATGTTCTTTTCTTAGCTTACCTGACTGTAAGAGTACAGTATTTATATAATCCCCATAATGTAGAAAATCTGTGTTCATCAACTGTTTTGTTATCAATCAAGAAGAGGCTTTTAGTAATTAAGTTTGGGGAAGTTAAAAGTATATGTGGATTTTCAACTGTGCAGGGGGGTTGGTTCCCCTAACCCCGAGAAGTTCAAGGGTCAAGTGTGTAGTGAATACGTATGTGCGCGTATATGTATACATATTTTCTAATTATTTGAAAATAAGTTGCTGACTTGAGGGTCCCTTGCTCCTAAATACTTCTGTGTGTGTTTCCTCAAAGCAAGGAAGCATTTATGTTTATCTTAACTTCATGACGTCAGCGAAGACCCCGGGTTTGGGGAAATCTAATAACAAGCTTACCTGGCCTTAAAAACCACAGCCTGTCCCCTTTCTCTGCCTCCCCCCACCCCTGATGTTGCCCTCTGTCTGCTCCCCTCCCCCACACCTCGTTCCTCTGTCTGCTCCAGGCACCCTAGTCTGTTCTCTGATGTGCCCCGAACTTGCCTTTGCCCCAGTCTCCACGTAACAGTCACCTCCTCAGAGAAGCCCTCCCTGACCACCCCTGAAATGACTCCCTCTCTGTCCCCAGAAATCCGCCAGGCAGGCCAGCAGGCAGGAGGTGACGCTGCAGTCTAGAGGCCCAATTTCTTCTTCCTCAGAAAAACCTCTGTTTCTGCTCTTAAGGCTTTTTGACAAATTGCAATCCTATCGCAACCCCACGTCATTGAGGAAAATCTTTACTTAAAGTCGACGGGTTGCAGGTGTTAATCACATCTGCAAAATGAACAACACCTGGACCCGCACTTGATCAAGGCACTGGGCGCTGTCGCTGAGCGTTGACACTGAAAACCACCCGTAGCACCCTCCAGACTGGACTCATCCTGGCTGGGCCCCTGCGTCTGTCTTGCAGACCAGACACCCAACATACATAGTCACGCGCCGCATGACGACATTCCGGTCAGTGCCGGCCCACGTCATACAACGGTGGTCCCATAAGATTATAATGGAGTTGAAAAACTCCTGTCGCTTGGTGGCATTGTCACCATGGCAACGTTGTAGCACAGTTACTTTAATTCTGTATAATTTTAGTGCAGCCTAAGTGCACAGTGTTTACAAAGTCTGCACAGCGCACAGCAACGTCCTAGACCTTCGCGTTCACGCACCGCTCACTCACCGACTCCCCCGGCGCGACTGCCAGTCCCGCGAGCGCCGTTCACGACCAGTGCCCCGTACAGGTGCACAACTTTTTATCTTTGTGCCATATTTTTACTACACCTTCTCTCTATTTAGATACACAAATAGCATTGTGTTAGAGACGCCTCAGTATAGGAACATGCTTCGCAGTTTGTAGCCTAGGAGCAAAAGGCTATGCATACAGCCAGGGTATACAGTAGGCTGTACCATCTGGGTGTGTGTGAGTACACTCTGTGATGCTCACGCAACGATGAAATTGCCTGACCACGCTTTTCTCAGAGCGCATGCCGTCGTTAAGCAACGTGTGACTGTGTTTGTTGAAGGAATGAAAAGTAGGTCCCGGGGCTGTTCCCATTTTACTGATGAGGCAAACCGAGGCTACGAGAGGAGAAGGCGCCACCTAGGCCCGCAGCGCGGTGGTGGCAGGGCTGGGGTTGGCTCTCAGACTCTCTGGGTCACCCGCACTGTTTCTGCACCGCGCTGCTGGGATGCCTTCCGCAGCAGGACATTTTAGCTGGTGCCGAGTGACACTCCACCTGATGAGAAGCCAACGTAGGATCTGCACGGACCGTCCAGGGATGGGAGGCTGAGTCACATCCTGGCGGGAATCCAAGACAGTGCTGGCTGCAAAGGGCCAGCACTTTCCTCTGGCAGGAGGAGCTGGTGGCTGGACAGGGTTGTCCCCACCAGAGTTTGCGCACATGTGCCGGCCAGGCAGAAGGGGGCAGGCGAGTGCAATGACCAAGCACTCAGGGCAGGCGTCAGGTGGCCTGGACGGAGTCTCAGCGCTGCCGCCTTGAACGGTTCAACCTGGGCAGGGTCCCCTCAGCCAGCCTCAGTCTCCCCCTCTGTGCAATGGACTTCTACCTGCCTCTTGGGGTTACTGTATGGAATAAACAAGATCGCGCTGTGAATATCCCAGTGTGGTGCAGGTGTAAGGTATGATTCTAGATGATTCTACACCTACAGGCATTGTAGACTCAGGTGCTGGTGGGGCCCGGGAAAGCAGAGAAAGGAATCCGAGGGAAATTCTGACACCCGGGAGAGCATCGGAGGGCAATCTTTGCTGATTATTGGACTGTTATCTGTTGAATGACGAGGGCGGTGGCTCACATCTGTAATCCCAGCACTCTGGGAGGCTGAGGCAGGAGGAGCGCTTGAGGCCAGGAGTTCGAGACCAGCCTGAGCAAGAGCGAGACACCGTCTCTACTAAAAATAGAAAAATTCATTGTATGTGGTGTAGGCCTGTAGTCCCAGCTACTCGGGAGGCTGAGGCAGGAGGATCGCTTGAGGCCAGGAGTTGGAGGCTGCAGTGAGCTGTGATGACACCACTGCACTGCAGCCTGGGCGACAGAGGGAGACTCTGTCTAAAAAGAGAAAAGACTGTTATCCGCTGGGAAGGAAAGGTCTCCTGATCCCAGAAAAGATGGAAATCTAGACTTTTTGTGTCACATCTCTGATTTGACAGCAAATGTGGAATGTTGCTAAATGCCGCGTGGCAGGACCCAGCTAGGTTTGGCGCATCCGCTGTCAGCCTGCAATTCTGTCGAACCATTTTGGGTAACCTGGTACGTGGGTAGTGTGTTTCCTACACGCCGGGACCCCGGGCGCGTGAGTTGTCTCTTCAGCCCGGTCAGCCTCTTTAAAATCTTCTTCTGGCTTTATTTTAAGCTTTTTTTTTTTTTTTTTAGATGAAGTGGAATTCACATAACATAAATTAACCATTTTAAAGTGTGCAATTCAGTAGCATTTAGTACATCCACAATGTCACACAACCACCACCTCTATCAAGTAGATATCTTTATCTCCCCAATAAGAAACCCACCCTATTAAGTCACCCGCAAATCCCCAGCCCCTGCCACCCACGAATCCACCTCCCGTCTCTGTGGATCTGCCTGTTCTGGACATTTCATATAAATGGAGTCACACACTGTGTGTCCTTCTGTGTCTGGCGTCTCTCACTGAGCACGATGTCCTCAAGGTCCGTCCACGCTGTGGCCTGTGTCAGAGCCTCGTCCCTTTTCGTGGCCGAGTGATGTTCCACATGCGGACGGGCCACGCTGTGTTGATCCTTCCATCTGTCAGTGGACACTTGCGTTGTTTCTACTTTGGGGCTGTTACGAATCACGATGCTGTGCACGTTCGACTGTGAATTTCTGCGTGCACAGATGTTTTCACTTCCTTGGGGCGCCTACCCTGTTTTGACCTTGTCATCCACGGGAGCTGGGTGACACCTGATTCATCCCTTACCTCCAGGACCCGAAGATGCACTGGGAACAGCATAGTTACTCAAAGAACATTTGATGAATGGGTGACTGAGGACAAGAGGGAGGGAGGGAGGGGGACACCCAGTCCATAGACAGATTCCACCCCGAAAACGTTGCCAGCTCACGCCCTAAGCGGAACAGAGGCAAGGAAATAAACAGTTTCTTAAAAGGAAAGGAAGAAACCATTCCACCGTCCTTCCGGTTTAAACAGCCGGCCTTGCAGCTGAGCGGGCAGCTCTGAGTTGCGGAGAAGAATTAATTTGACACAGCCGCCTGGGTTCCCTGAGTCAGCACGCCCTGCAGCGAGAAGCGCTGGCAGCCCCGAGCAAACCGCTTCTTCCTGGAGTTGAACGTTTCCCAGGGGAGTGAAGGAGCCAGAGCCCCGGGTCAGACTCAGCCAGCACGAGCTCTTCCCGTCCAGAAGGAATCCGGGAATTGCCAGAGAGCCAGGGCCGCTTCTGCAAATCGTGCTCAGCCACGGACACTCCGAGTGGGAGTCCGGGGCCACCTTAAAGGGACATCAACGTATGTAGTTGGCCGCGTTTCTTAAAATAAGCTTTATTATTGAGAACAGTTCTAGATTTACAGAGAAGTTGCAAACAGAGTTCCCGAGCGCTCTGCACCCAGTTTCTCTCGTGATTAACATCTTCTATCAGTGGAGTACAATTGTCACAATGAATGGAGCAAGAGGGGTAAACTGACTCCACACTTGATTCAGACTGTCTTTTTCTTTTTTTTCTTTGTTTTAGAGATGGGGTCTCACTCTGTCACCCAGGCTGGAGTGCAGTGGCCTCATCACAGCTCACTGCAGCCTCCAACTCCTGGCCTCAAGCGATCCTCCTGCCTCAGTCTCCTGAGTAGCTGGGACTACAGGAGCACCACCACAGCCGGCTAATTTTTTAATTTTTTGTAGAGATGGGGTCTCACTATGTTGCCCAGGCTGGTCTCAAACTCCTGGCCTCAAGAGATCCTCCTTCCTCGGCCTCCCAAAGTTCTGGGATTACAGGCATGAGCCACCAAGCCCGGCCTCTGTACTGCAGTTTTTGGAATGACATCACTGTGTGCAGCTGGTGCTTAAACAGCAGGGAGTTATCTCCTTGAGGGTGGAAATCTACATGAATTATTTGCAGTTCTTCTGCACAGGAGATATGTCTCTTCTCCCCTGTTTATTTATCTATGCAATCATTTATTTATACCAGTATGGACTCATGGACATTTATTTTATACTTTAGGTTATAATCCAATATTTCATTATTTATGCGGCTGCTCAAACCGTTCCAGCATTGGCGTGTAGAGTTCTTAAGGTTGACTCTTTTTTTTTTTTTGAGACAGAGTCTTGCTCTGTTGCCCGGGCTAGAGTGCCGTGGTGTCAGCCTAGCTCACAGCAACCTCAAACTCCTGGGCTCAAGCGATCCTCGTGCCTCAGCCTCCCAGAATGCTGGGACTACAGGCACCACCACGCCTGGCTAATCTTCTCTAATTTTAGTAGAGATGGGGTTTTGCTCTTGCTCAGGCTGCTCTCGAACTCCTGACCTCAAGCCATCCTCCCGCCTCGGCCTCCCAGAGTGCTGGGATTACAGGCGTGAGCCACCACGCCTGGCCTCAAAAGGCTTGATATTCGCTTGATATCTGAAAGGAGCCTCCAGTGCTGACGTTGTATGGGTTCTCCGTGCTAAGAAAGAAACGTATTAATATTTGGGCCTGTGATTCCCCAGAACTAACTGTGTTTTGTTGCTGCTGTTGTTCTGTCTGCACTCTCGTGGCTGGACCTGTGCGGGTGGCCTGGCGCTCCTCGGGCCGGATTTGCGGTGCCTGGTGCGATGCCTGCTTTCGGCTGCGTCCGCAGGCCTCTCCCAGAAGAGACGGGGATGGAACTGCTCGGCAGCCCGGGGGGAGACACATCCTGTAAGTTTCCACGTGCGCAAACACGAGCCCCTTGTTCCCAGGTGTCAGTTCTGCCTGGGGCTGTCACCATAGAAATATCAGAGGCCACACACAGGCTGGGTAGAACGTTCTGGTCTGAGACCTGCATGGGAAATGGTCGTGGTGGGACCAATGAGAGCGCTGTCATGAAGACAGCATGCTGTGTTGCTGTGTGTCCTTGAGCTGATCACTCAACCTCTCTGTGCCTCCAACGCCTCATCTACTAAATGCAGGTAATGATCTTCTCACGGGTGGGGGGTGTAAGGATTAAATGCGGTGATACGTGCAAAGAGTTCTCGGGGGTGCCAGGCACAAAGTCAGCACGGTGGAGGGTGGCCGGGGAGGCTCTCCTCTGAGGTTCCAAATATCCAGACACCGGGGACAGGTGGCTCCAAGAGGGATCTGGGGGCAAACCTGGCCTCCGCAGCCCTTATAACTGGGCAGGATTTACCAGGTTCCCCGCTCCCTGTCCCTCCCCCGTGTCTCAGGCACCAGCAACTGAAAGGAAGTGTCCATGTCATTGTCCCTTGAGTACTTAGGGCAGAGCCGCATCAGCCTCTGTCACCCCAGAACCCATCCCCAGGACGGGCAGTGGAGGAAGGAAGCAGGGGAGGCCAGGATATGCCAGAGCCAGCCTGGGTGAGGAAGGAGAGGGAACATTCACCAGGTCCCCAAGGTGTGTCAGCAGCCACCTGTCTGGCCCCTGGTGGCACGTGTCCCGTGTGCACCAAGACCTGTGTCCGTGTCCTCGGGGCCGCTGTTAGGAACCACCACAGCCCGGGCAGCCTGAGCAACAGGAGTTCATTTCTCCCAGTTCTGGAGGGCGGAGGTCCAAGGTCAAGGTGTGGGCAGGGCTGGTTCCTGCTGAGGCCGTGAGGGAGGGTCCGCCCAGGCCTCCCCCAGCTCCTGGTGGTGGCCGCATCCTTGGTGTCCCTTGGCGTGTAGAAACATCACCCCACCTCTGCTTGCGTGTTCCGTGGCGCTCTCCCTGTGTGCGTGTCCCATCCAAATTCCCCCTTTTTATAAGTCAGAATTAGCTTACGGACCCACTCCACTCCGGTGTGACCTCATCGCAACTAATCCCATCCACGGTGACCCTGTTTCCAAACAAGGCCACATTCTGAGGTCCTGGGGGCTAGGGCTGTGACATATGAATTTCGAGAGGACATGATTCAACCCAGAGCACTGTGCCCGCTGGTCCCTCCGAAGCGCACATCCTGCCACCTGCAAAATACGTTCACGCTCACGCCATCCAGTGTCCTCGGAAGACCTAGCCCACTCCAGCATCAAGTTTAAGTCCAAAATCTCATCGAAATATCCTCTGAACGAGATGCAGGTGAGACGCAGATACGAGTCGTCCCCAGGGAAAATTCCTTTCCGGCTGTGACGTTAGGCACTTCCCAGAAACACCGACTGTGGTGCAGGCGGGGGCTACACGTTCTCATCCCCACAGGGACAGAGTAGAAGGAAGAAAGAGATCGTAGGTCCCCAGCCAGTCTGCAACCTGGCAGGGGACGCGCCATTCGATTCTCTTTCTTTTTTTAGGGCAAATTCCATTCGATTTTAAAGCTTGAGAATAATCCTCTTTGGCTCAAAGCTCTGTCCTCCAGGCCCACGTGGTGGTGTTCCTGCCTCCCTGCTAGTGACGAGTGTCACGTCGACACCTTCAGTGCCTCTGTCACCGCGCTGTGACCTTCGGCTCTGCCCCCTCAGGAAGAGAGAGCAATGTCTTTTATCAATCATGCCTAATTCACCACTCTAAACCCAGTCCCTGTGAGAAAGGCAGGTGACCCGAGAGGCCTGGAGTCCAATCCCGACGCTGCGCCTCCCCAGGAAGGCATCCCTGGGCCAATCACTGCCTCACTGTTCCCATCTGTGAAGCGGGTACCATTTCCTGCCACCCAAAGTTACGGTGAGATCTAGAAATTACATCAGTGCCCAGCCCCGAGTAGGCACCTGGGTAAACGTGACTGTTTTGTTCTTAATCGTTTTCTGCTAAAGCACACATGGATGTCCATCTCCTGAGGCTGCTACCTCTGACCAGCTGTTTAGGGGCCCAGAAATTTAAAGGGAATAAAAATAGAGGAGGCCGGGTGCAGTGGCTCATGCCTGTAATCCCAGTACTCTGGGAGGCTGAGGCAGGAGCATCGCTTGAGGCCAGGAGTTTGAGACCAGCCTGGGCAACATAGCCAGACATCATTTCTGCAAAAAAATAAAAAAAAAAATTAGCTGGGCACAGTGGCTCACACCTGTAGTCCTAGGACTTTGGGAGGCTGAGGCAGGAGGATTGCTTGAGGCTGGGAGTTTGAGACCAGCCTGGGCAACATAGCAAGACCCCATCTGTACAAAAAAAATAGAAAAATTAGCTGGGCATGCTGGTACGCACCGGTAGCCCCAGCTACTTGGGAGGCTGAGGCAGGAGGATTGCTTGAGCCCAGGGGTTGCTGTGAGCTAGGCTGATGCCACAGCACTCCAGCCTGGGCAACAAAGCAAGTCTCTGTCTCAAAAAAAAAAAAAAAAAAAATGCTCAACATCACTAATCATCAGGGAAATGCAAGTGAAAACCACAATGAGATATCACCTTACCCCAGTTGGAATGGGCTATTGCTAAAAACACAAAAAAACAGCAGGTGCTGGCTGGGATACGGAAAAAAGAGAATTTATACACCATTGGTGGGAATGTAAATTGGTACTCTATGGAAAACAGTATGGAGATTTCTCAAAACAACTAAAAATGGAATTACCACTCAATCCAGCAATCCCACTACTGGGTGTTTGTCCAAAGGAAAAGAATCGTTCTATCAAAGGGATACCCACGCCCGATGTGTATCGCAGCACTGCCCACGGGAGCACAGATACGGAACCCACCCAAGTGTCCATCCACAGGCCACTGGATATCAGAGGCTGAGAAGGGATGAGCCGGGGGGGGGGGGGGTGCGGGGCAGGGGGCGGGGATGAGGGAGGTTGGTTAATGGGCACAAACATGCAGTTAGACAGCAGGAATAAATGCTGTTGTTCAATAGCAGACTAGGGTGACTGTATTAGCAACAATGTATTGTATATTTCAAAGTAGCTACACCAGGGTACTTGAAATGTTACCAACGCAAAGACAAGATAAATGGTTAAGGCAGTGGATACCTAGACACCCTGCCCAGGTCCCTACACAGTCTGTGCTTGCAACAAAGTATCACATGGACCCCATACATATGTAAAATATTATGTAGCAACTAAAACATTCAAGACTTTTTTTAAAAGCACACACTGTCTGAGGTCTAGTCCATGAGATCTTCCCCAATTCACCTGTGAGCCCCATTTTGCAGATGGTAAAACTAAGTCAAGCTTGGAGAGGGGAGGTGGCCCCCTCCAGGGTCTCTAAGCTATTAATAGGAAGTAGCAAAGTCTGCCTTTGAACCCAGGTCTGCCCAATGTCCGAGCGTCCACCCTTGACCTTGGAGGCAGGCAGTGTTCCCATAGGAGAGCGGTTGTGGCAGTCACCGCTGTCGTGGAAGGATGTCCACTGAGTTCTATAGTGGATGGGGCGTAGCCTCCATCGTCACAAGGTCAGGAAGTGGGGAAGAGAAAAAAGAGAGAAAAAAAAACATTTCTTTTCTGTTTTTCCCCTTTCCCTGCAGCCCCTCCCAACACGCTGAATTTCAACGGGGCGCATCGCAAGAGGAAGACCCTGGTGGCCCCAGAAATTAACATTTCCCTGGATCAGAGTGAGGGCTCCTTGCTGTCCGACGACTTCTTGGATACCCCTGACGACCTGGACATCAACGTGGATGACATCGAGACCCCCGACGAGACCGACTCGCTGGAGTTCCTGGGGAATGGGAATGAACTGGAGTGGGAAGGTGACGGTCATGGGTGTCTCTGCGGCTTGCCGGAGCTATCCCCGTATCCCTGTAGGCTCAGGGAGCGACAGGAGGGGCAGAGGCTCGAACCCTGGCTCCGGGAGGGTCCGTCCGTCATCCATCCTTTGATGCAGATTTTTCTTGTGGACTTGCAGATTTTTCTGGGAATGTGGCTGTCACCAGATTCCCTCGGCAATGTCTGGGGACATCTATGGTTGTCACAACTAAGAGAGGGGGAGCTCCTGGCATGGCATAGGTGGAGGACAGGGACATTGTTCAGCACCCTGCAGTGCCCAGGAAGGCCCCACCCCAGAGAAGGATCCAGCCCCAATGTCCACAGTGTCCTGCGGGGAGAAACCTTGTGCCCAGAGAGGGGCTCCTCTTAAAAAGTGGTCAGCACAAGCCACCCTGAATAGGTGTCATTTTAGCTGAGATCCAAGGACAAAAGCAAGGATCAAAAAGGCCTCCAGTGTGATTGGCGTGAGGGGGTGGGGAGCAAGGGACAGAGGTGACCAGGTAGGTGGTGGGGACAGAGACAGAGGCAGCAGATCACAGAGGGCCTAGAACGTCTTGGCGAGGAGTTTGGCTTTTATTCCCAGCACAATGGTCAGCTGCCCCCAGGTTTGATTTCCGATGTGTTCAGAAACCCTCCGTGTCCCATCCAGAGAGGAGTGGACGGGTGGGGGAGGGGGCTCAGAGGACGGCATCCTGGGAGACGGTGGTGGCCCCGGGGGTGGAGAGAAGTGGGAGGGTTCAGGGTCCCCTTTGGAGGCAGAGCCCACAGCACTTGCTGGGTCGGGGGTGTGTGGCGTGTACAGTGAAGACAGGGTCAGAGATGACAGCTGAGTTTTTTCGGCCTGGGCAGGTGGGTGTATGGCTGTGCCACATTCTGAGGAAGGAAGCGCAGCGGGGAAGAGGGGGCCATTTTAAGAGTAGTTAAGCACCCTGAGAAGCCCAGAGAGGGAAGCATTGTGTGCAAGATCACACAGCAAGTCGTTCAGAGAAACTGGGTCTACCCAGGTCACCTGACTTCTACCTCCCTGAGCACCTTCCTTTAAAAAAAAAATAGATGAGTATTTGGGGGTGGCTTTTTGACTTCCGGTTCCCTCATTTCTCCCAGCAAGCCCATAGTCCCTTGGCAAAGTATAGGATAACTGCCTGTGGCCCAGAAGACAGAGGGAGATGCCCAAGAAGACAATTGTGTGATGACACACACAGCAGGGACACAGAACAGAACTGCTCATCCGTGGCCCTTGGTGTGCAGGTGCACATGTCTGTTGGAGGAACATAGACATGGAAACTATTAAGAGTACAACGTGGCCAGGGTGGGGCTGATGCGGGGCTCAGGAGGCTCAGGGCAGCCTGCTGACTGGGGGGAAGTGGTGCAATCAAGGAAGACTTCCTGGAGGAGGTAGCTCCTGTACCAAATCTTAACAAACACACAAGCAGGAAGTGGGCAGAGGTGGCCAGCCCCATGGAATGAGTTTGGAAGTGTTCCCTCCTATGCAATAATCTGGAAGAGTTTGAGAAGGATTGGGGTTAATTCTTTAAATATTTGGTAGAAGCCAGCAATGAAGCCTCCTGGTCCTGCCATTTTCTTTGCTAGGCAGTTTTTGACGACTCTTTACATCTTCTAGGTCTGCTCGGATTTCCTATAGTATTTCTTCTTGAGTCCGTTTTGGTAGTTTGAGTGTTTCTAAGAATCTGTCTGTTTCATCTCAGTTACCCGATTTCTTGGCACACAACTGTTTAGCCTGTTGGCTTGGAATCCCTTTAATGTCTGCAGCCTCCAGGGGAGTTTAAGTAAATGGGTGTCGTGATGTCACTTGGGGTTTTAAAAACAATTCTCTGGAGGTTGAGGGACAGACCACAGGGAGGAGTTCAGGGCTGGGTCCAGGCACAAGGGCATGTAAACGCCAAGGCCTGGGCAGGATTTGGGGAGCCAGGAAGGGGGTGGGGGGATCCACCTGGGGCCAGAAGGAGGCTTGATCCTGCCCTGCCCCTGTGTGCCAGGCTCCCAGAATAAAAGCCAAGCACCCACGCCCGGGAGTGCACTCATGGTTTGCTGAAGCAGACACACACTTTCACAGACTCTGGGAAGCCCCAGGACAGACGTCCAAAATGAACACTCTTGGGAGGCTTCCTGGAGGAGGTGGCATTTGAGTCAGGCCTCTAAGGGGGAGTAGGAGAGGAAATGGGCCCGTGGGGCAGCCAGGCTGGGAGAAGCAAAGGACACGTGGCCCCGGCAGCAAAGGGAGGCGGGAGAGGATGGCTGGGGGGGAGGTTGGGGCACGTCTGGACTCACGCGTCCCTTCAGCTCACCCCCCTGGTCTGGTTCCAGATGACACCCCTGTGGCCACCGCCAAGAACATGCCTGGGGACAGCGCAGATCTGTTTGGGGACGGCGCAGCAGAGGACGGCAGTGCCGCCAACGGGCGCCTGTGGCGGACGGTGATCATCGGGGAACAGGAGCACCGCATCGACCTGCACATGATCCGGCCCTACATGAAGGTGGTCACCCACGGAGGTGAGAACGGCACCCCCAGCACAGCCCGGCCTGCTGGGCAACTGGATGCCCGTCAGTGCCCCTCTCTGAACCTCGGTCTCTTCATCTGACACACCGGGGTGTTAATCTGTTGAAGCGCTTGGGGTGGGCAGATGGGAGGCGAAGGCGTGGATTGTGGGACACTCTCTGGGGCACCTCAGAGGGCAGCTGTGGCCCCCCGCCAGAGGCACAGACTGCTCACGGGGGTGCTGGCTCCCTGCCAGGCGGCTGCAGCCGGAGCTGTGCCTCCTGAGCAAGGCGGCGTGGTGGGTAGCGCGTGGGCCGCTCAGATCTCACAGAGGAATCCGCCGCCTCTGCCTGGGAGCCGGGGGCCACTCGCTGCCTGCCTCTCCCCAGGGTACTACGGCGAAGGCCTCAACGCCATCATCGTCTTTGCCGCCTGCTTCCTCCCGGACAGCAGCTCCCCGGACTACCACTACATCATGGAGAACCTCTTCCTGTGAGTCGCCTGCCCGCCGCCCGCAGCCTCGGGCCACTTCTGGGGCCTCGCTGGCCGCTGGGGGCACCAGGAAAGGGGTGGCTGCCACGGACCTCGAACTGAGTGCCTCCTAGCCCACCGACTGCCCGGTGGCCTTCTTTCTGGGCCTCCCTGTCCTCCTCCATCTCCTCCTCCTCCACCCCCTCCTCCTCCTCCATCCCCTCATCCTCCTCCTCATCATCATCGTCACTGTCACCATCTCCATCATTTATTGAGCACTTATTAATACTATGTGGCAGCTACAAGGCCAAGTGCTGCCTGTATGTTAACACGTCTGCCTTTACCACAACCCTGTGGAGTTGATGTCCTTGTCTCTCGTTCTGTGGGTGAGGAATCTGATGCACAGAGAGGCTGAGTCACTTGCCCAGGACACACAGCAACGGTTTTATTATGACAGATACAGGTGACACCTAGCAAGCACCTGAGAACATTAAGACCCAGGAAATCATTAGTTCTCTTTTCATTGTTCCTCCTAAGATTTCCAGACTGGGCACAGTGGCTCACACCCAGAATCCCAGCGCTTTGGGAGGCCGAGGCAGGAGGATCACTTGGGGCCAGGAGCTGGAGACCAGCCTGGGCAAGAGCAAGACCCCTATGTCTGCTAAAAATAGAAAAATTAGCCAGGTGGTGGTCGTGGCACCTGTAGTCCCAGCTACTCAGGAGGCTGAGGCAGGAGGATCGCTTGAGCCCAGGAGTTGGAGGCTGCAGTGAGCTGTGATGATGCCACTGCACTCCAGCTAGGTGACAGAGCCAGCCCAGCAAAACATTCTTTGAGAATCACACAGGGAAAGATAAGTCTGAGATGGATTGCAGGTCTCCTAACTTCTGGTGCCTGGGGACCGTGTGCCACGCCCCCGGCTCTCAATGGGCACCTGTCCCCGCTCTAATGGGGATCATGGCCAACCCTCCGCATTAGTCTCAGGAGACATTACATGGGATTGTGCATACAGGAAACACTTGCACCTAGTAAGTGCTCGATAAAATGGTAGTTTCTGCAATGGTGGATACTCACTGACACATCTGTGGGTTGGGCTGGGATTACCTCCCCCTGTCCCCAGCCGGGACACTACACAACACCTGAACAGGTGAGGCTGGCCCGGCTGGGACAGAGGTGGAAGCAGACGGCACAGGGACCACAGGTGTCCTGATGCCGGGCCCCTCCATGCTGGGTCCCTGACTTCCGCCCCCCGTGAGCAGGTACGTCATCAGCAGCTTGGAGCTGCTGGTTGCCGAGGACTACATGATCGTGTACCTGAATGGTGCCACGCCACGGCGGAGGATGCCCGGCATCGGCTGGCTGAAGAAATGCTACCAGATGATCGATCGGAGGTGAGGGGCTGGGGGTGGGATCGCCTGGGGGTGCAGGGGGCACGAGTGGGGGGCGTGGAAATTCACAGAGCACCTCCGTAGCCCTGAGCAGCGGGGTCCTGGCAGGTGGTGTAGCAGGTTGCAGGGCTGCTGTGACACACGCCGCAAACCGCGGGCCTTAAGCAACAGGCAGTTCATTCTCTCTCCGGATTCCGGAGGCCGGAAGTCTGGCATCAAGGCACGTGGGGGAGAATCTGCTCCACGTTTCTCTCCGAGCCTCTGGGGGTTGCTGGCAATCTTTGGGGTCCCTCGGCCTCTAGATGCGTCACCCTGGTCTCTGCCTTAATGTTCACGTGGCGTCCTCCCTCTGTGCATGTCTGAGTCCAAATTCCACCGCCCCCCTTTTTTTTTTTTTGGAGACAGAGTCTCACTGTTGCCCGGGCTAGAGTGCCGTGGCGTCAGCCTAGCTCACAGCAACCTCAAACTCCTGGGCTCAAGCCATCCTCCTGCCTCAGCCTCCTGAGCAGCTGGGACTACAGGCATGCGCCACTTTGCCCGGCTAATTTTTCTATATATTTTTAGTTGTCCATATAATTTCTTTCTATTTTTTTAGTAGAGCCAGGGTCTTGCTCTTGCTCAGGCTGGTCTCGAACTCCTGAGCTCAAATGATCCACCCGTCTTGGCCTCCCAGAGTGCTAGGATTATAGGCGTGAGCCACCGCGCCCGGCCCAAATTTCCCTTTTTTATAACGACACCAGTCATATCGGATGAAGGGTCCACCCTACCGCTGTATGATATCATCTTAACTGAACGAATCGTATCTGCAGTGACCCTGTTTTCAAACATGTCATATTCTGTAAGCGCACACCTCAGGGGCATGAAGCACACGCACATTGCTGTGCAGTCACCACCCTCCGTCTCCAGAACTTTCTCGTCTTCCCAAACTGACGCTCTGTCACAGTGAAAGGCTCACTCCCCACCCCCTCCCCAGCCCCTGGCACCCACCGTCCCACTTCCTGTCTCTGTGGATCTGACGACTTCAGGGACCTCCTGTGAGTGGAATCACACGGGATTGCCCTTCTGAGTCTGGCGTCTCTCACTGAGCACGATGTCCTCAGGGTCCATTCACGCCGTGGCCTGTGTCAGAGCCTCGTCCCTGTTCATGGCTGAATAATATTCCACAGCATGGACACACCACATTTCGGTCTCTCCCTTATCCCACCCCCCAGGGGTCTGAGGGAACCAAGGGTGTGTCTCTACCCTGCCGTGGGACCCACGACTCCTGGTTGGGGCAGGGATGTGATGGGCACCTGGAGACCACATGCAGAGGGAGCCAACGCGTGCAAATGCTTGGGTGCGGCTCTCACCCTGCTCCTCTCCCCTCCCTGGACTCCTCCCCCGCCCAGGGCTCACCCTTCCTCCGCTCCCCACACAGATTGCGGAAAAACCTGAAGTCCCTGATCATCGTCCACCCCTCTTGGTTCATCCGGACCGTGCTGGCCATCTCGCGCCCCTTCATCAGGTGAGACGAGGATGTTGGAGCCTGTGCCGGACACCCCGTGGGTGTGTGTGCGTGTGTGTGTTTCATCTGCATCTTCCACCTTCTCTAAGATGAGTAGCAGTATTGCTTTAAACAGTTTTGGTTTTTTGTTTTTTTTTTTTTGAGACAGAGTCTCACTCTGTTGCCCGGACTAGAGTGCTGTGGCATCAGCCTAGCTCACAGCAACCTCAGACTCCTGGGCTCAAGCGATCCTCCTGCCTCAGCCTCCCGAGTAGCTGGGACTACAGGCATGTGCCACCATGCCCAGCTAATTTTTTCTATATAATTTTAGTTGTCCAGTTAATTTCTTTCTATTTTTTTAGTAGAGATGGGGTCTTGCTCTTGCTCAGGCTGGTCTCAAACTCCTGAGCTCAAGCAATCCTCCCGCCTCGGCCTCCCAGAGTGCTAGGATTACAGGCGTGAGCCACCGTGCCTGGCCAACAGTTTTAAATTATAAATACATAGTTATTAAGTGACAAGCATGGGAAAAATATAACCACCATCTCTCACATACTGAATGCTGAGTACTTATTTTTTCTTTTTTGAGATGGAGTCTCATTGTGTCACCCAGGCTGGAGTGCAGTAGTGTCATCATAGTTCACTGCAGCTCTTGGGCTCAAGCGATCCTCCTGCCTCAGCCTCCTGAGTAGTGGGGACTACAGGTGCCACCACCACGCCCAACTAATTTTTCTATTTTTTTGTAGAGATGGGGGGGTCTCACTGTGCTGTCCAGGCTGGTCTCAAACTCCTGGGCTCAAGTGATCTTCCCACCTCAGCCTCTCAGGGTCCTGGCATGAGCCACCATGCCCGGTCTGGTTGGCAGCACTTTGTGTGTGTTGTCCTACCTTGTCGCTGGGAGAGTTCAGGGCTTTCTGTAAGTCTCCACCAGGAGAGGACAGCTAGAAGCTTCCTTCTGATCTCTCCTGGACTCCCTGCTGCCCCTTGCCGGGCGCGTGGCCCTGCTGGCCAGGGCTTTGGGGCAAACTCAGGATCTGCTCTCTCCACCGCAGAGAGGATGGAGTGTGGCCTCGGGTGGGAGGAGGCGGGGAGGTTGGGACGCATGTGCCGGGGCATCCCCGGCCCCACTGCTCTGTCTGCACCTTGGTAACCCCAGCCCTGCCTCCTGCTCCCGCCAGCGTCAAGTTCATCAACAAGATCCAGTACGTGCACAGCTTGGAAGACCTGGAGCAGCTCATCCCCATGGACCACGTGCAGATCCCAGACTGCGTCCTGCAGTGAGTGTCCCCGGGCCGCCTGCGCCCCACACGCACCTTCAGCCCGAGGCTCCTCCCCGCCCAGCCCCACAGCGCAGACGGGGGTGGGGGGGGACTAGACCCCACCCATTTTACTTCCTGGAGTCCTTCAGGGACCACCCAGAGCTTGCGGGTGGGACATGCAGCTGTGGGTTCTGCTCTTTTTTCGACGAGCATCACATCATAAATATTCCCCCCACCGCCTGTCATTTCAAGCTGTGGGAAATTCTCCTTAAGCATCATTTTCCAAAATTGTGCTAAAATATACATAACATAAAATTTGCCATCTTAGTCATTTTTAAGTGTACGACTCAGTGGCATTAAGCGCATTCACAGTGCTGTGCAACCATCACCACCCTCCGTCTCCAGAACATTCTCATCCTCCCAGACTGACGCTCTGTCCCCATGAAACACTCCCCACCCCCTCCCCAGCCCCTGGCACCCACCGTCCTCCTTCCTGTCTCTGCGGATCTGACGCCTCCAGGAACCTCCTGTGAGTGGAATCACACAGGATGTGTCCTTCTGTGTCTGGCGTCTCTCACTGAGCACGATGTCCTCAGGGTCCCTCCACGCTGTGGCCTGTGTCAGAGCCTCGTCCCTTTTCGTGGCTGAGTGATACTCCGGTGTGTGTTTGTTCACTCACCTGTCGATGGCCACCTGGGCTGTTTCCAGCCTTTGGCCGCTGTGAACAGTTGTGAACAGTTGTGAACAGTTGTGAACAGTTGTGAACAGTGCTGCTATGCACACGGGTGTACAAGTGTCTCTTCGAGTCCCTGCTTTCGTTTCTTATGGGCACATACCCACAGGCGGAATTGCAGAAAATTCCATATTTAAGTTGTTGAGGAACCACTATGCTATTTTTCCATAGAACGGCATCAGCCCACATTCCCACCCCAGTGCACAAGGACTTTAAACATTATCTTTTAAGTTACAATTTGTATCCACTTGAGAGTGAGCAGTTGTCAAACTATGTTTTAAGAAAGTCCAAGTTTTCTCCGAGCACTGATATAATGGATGTTTCTATTCATTCATTGTCTCACTCCCATGGTCACGTATTCAAAAAATATTTGTGCCACATAGACATTTATAATTAAAAATGTGGCCGGGCACCATGGCTCACACCTGTAATCCTAGCACTCTGGGAGGCCGAGGCGGGAGGATTGTTTGAGCTCAGGAGTTCGAGACCAGCCTGAGCAAGAGCGAGACCCTGTCTCTACTAAAAATAGAAAGAAATTACATGGACAACTAAAAATATATATAGAAAAAAAAATTAGCCGGGCATGGTGGCGCATGCCTGTAGTCCCAGCTACTCGGGAGGCTGAGGCAGTAGGATCGCTTGAGCCCAGGAGTTTGAGGTTGCTGTGAGCTAGGCTGACGCCACGGCACTCACTCTAGCCCGGGCAACAGAGCGAAACTCTGTCTCAAAAAAAAAAAAAAAAAAAAAAATGCATCTATGATAGTCGATCTTCTAAAAATACAAAAATACAGGGGATCAAAATAATTATTGGATTATCATGATTTAATTCTAGGTATAAATGGAAAATCCATGAGAAATTAGGAAAAAAATTTTAAATAAACAAAAGCACTTTTTCCTGTGCTACCAAGCAGATATTGCTATTATAGATGTTGTTTTTTAGCTTACCTCCCCAAAACAAACAAATGAACAAAATATTTTCCAAGTGTCCTTGTATATGCTAATGCGTTACTTTTAATAGCTGCATAATATTCCGCTATAAGGCAGGTATAATTCTAGTAAGGCCACTTCAGTAGTGTCCCAGCTCCTAGCGAAGCAGAGTCCTGTGAAACAAGCACATGGGAGGTCAGAGAACACAGCGGTCCTGGCAGGGCAGCAGTTTGCAAGCCACGGCCCTCGGCTTGTTTTTATAAATAAAGTTTTATTAGCACACAGTTATGCTCATTCATTTACAGGTCATCTGTGGCTCTTTTGTGCCGCAATGGCAGAGCTGAATAGTTGCAATGGAGACTGTCTGGTCCTCGAGGCCAAAGATAGTTACTTCCTGGGCCTTTACAGAGAAAGTCTGAGGAGCGCTGATGTAGGGACAGGTGGATTAACCCGTGTCAGGAGGGCATTGGCTTGTAAGGGTGCTGTCCAGTCGCTGGCTCTGAACGGGGCAAAAAAAGTGTCTGCTGAGTAACATCCGCGCAGATGCTGCAATGCACCAACAAAGTAGATGTTCCCTGCCTTGGGGAACTTGCAAAGTAGGCGCAGGAAATGTGCAAAAGAAGATACGAAACTATTGGCTCGGGCCGTGTGCACTGTCCTGCAGCCTGGTGTGTTCGTACACGACTGGGGATTGCTTTCTCTGCTCACAAAGGAGAGGAAATTCCTGGGGAAAGGAGAGTTGTCTCTGATGTCCTTTTCTTTCGTTCAGGTATGAGGAGGAAAGACTTAAGGCCAGGAGAGAGAGGTATGCGCCGAGCGGCCCCTGTCGGGGCTGGGTAAGGGCTGGGTCCAGGGCTGGGGGCTGAGCTGGGTCCTCATGGGCGGGAGTGGGGAGCCCAGTGACTTCTGCTCAGCAGGGACCAATGTCCCACACACGGCTCAAGACCCTTCCCTTCTGGTGAGGGCTTTAGAGTTAGACCCAGGCTCCGGGTTCAAAGGAAGTAAAAAGTTCCCACCCACCTTGGAGGTTATTGTGAAAATTCTGGAACAACGTAGCCCACTGGGCCAAAGAAGGGGGGCACGGAGTTCATGCTCAGTAAAGAATAGTCGTCACCATGGTGTAACATCAAGTTCTCCCGTCACAGACTGAACACAAGCCCGACATTGACCCCTGCAGACATGGAAACGCACCCTCATTAACTTATTGGCTCGATTTCCATGGGTGGCACAAGCCATTCACGTCACACACAGAATTTCAGGACTATTCTGGCCCCAACCAGATATGGAGTCCTTAGACCAGCTCCTGGGTATTTTAGAATCCCCCTGAGAGCCAGGCAGGGTGAGGATGCCTATCAGCATCTTACAGCCTGGGAATCTGTGGCCCAGAGAGGGCAAGACACCTGCCCAAGGCCACACAGCAAGTTTATGAAAGAGCCGAAGCTTTCCGAGGCTCAGAAGCATTTATCATGCGAGGCCTGATGCTAGCCTCGGAGGAAACAGAGGCACATAAAACAGAGTCCTGTTTTTAGAAGTTTTCTCAAATAGCGTGGAAGAGGGATGCCTCGCTGGGACGGAAAACAGTTCCCAGGGAGAGGGAAAAAACAGAGAGGCCAGTGGGGAGCTGAGAGACCCTCGGCCCGGCCTGGCTGGTCTCCCTTGACACCTTGCGCTCTCTGTCCACAGCGCGAGGCCCCAGCCAGAGTTTGTGCTGCCCAGGTCTGAAGAGAAGCCGGAGGTGGCGCCAGTGGAGGACAGGTGGGTGTGCACGTGACCACGAGGCGAGACCAGCGGCTGCCGAGTCCCCACAGGCAGAAAATAGAACCAGGTGATGCCTCAGCCTAGGAACGAGGTGGGACACGGAACACGTGGTTGCCACGTCGACTGAGCTGGCTCCAGCCGCATCCCACCAACCCATGGGGCCAGCGCTGCTGGGGTTGACATAGCTCGGGGGGCTTTTCCCAGGAGGGGCTGCCCTCAGATTGTCCCACGAGTGTCCACAGGAGCCAAAGCCAGCCCACTGGGGTGGGGCTGCCCACGTGGAGCGAGAAGTCAAGTGTTATTAATCACTGGTTTCCCCAGACCTCCACCTTCAGCCAGAATGACTCAGATTTTAAAACCACCTGCTACCAGCCTGACAGTGTGGACATCCCAGCCCTGCCCCGTCCTAACTGTGACCTCATGCACGTCCATGACGCTCTGGGCCTCAGTGCCGTCACCTGTAAAGCTGGGATGACCACAAGGCCAGCGTGAGGATTGAATAAAGGAACCCACATTAATGCTTATAGTGTCTCAGTTCGAGGCTAAGCATGCAGAAATGTCCAGATAAAAGTTACAGCGATGTTATCACGCTACCTCGATCAGATATTATCATAATGGTGAAAGGGAACTTTTTCCAAGTCCCAGCAGGTAGATTCAGCCTCGAGAGTCTGGCAGGCCTGCAGCAACAGTATCAATTTCATTTTGTGTTAATGAAGGGCCTTGGCCAATGTCTTCAAAACTGCCCGTCCAGGCTTGTTTGTTACACAGCAGATGCGCACTGACGCCTGCATTGTACCAGACCGAGATGAAGCAGTGTCAGCCCTCATGGGGCTCACAGCCTCCACCAACAGATAGAAAATGCCCAGGTGCCCCAAAATAAGCAAATAATAATGCCATGCCCCTTCTCTCTCTGTCTCACAGATCTGCTCCCGTCACAGAAGATCAGGAAACAAGGTGAGTGTGACGTATGTATGGATGGATGGATAGGTAGGTGGGTGGATGGAAGGATGAATGGATGGGTGGATGGATGAATGAGTGAGTGAATGGATGGATGGATGGATGGGTCGGTGGGAGGATGGGTAGATGGATGGATGGGTAGGTGGCTGGATGGGTAGATGGATGGATGGATGAATGAGTGGGTGGATGGGTGGATGGACAGATGGATGGGTAGGTGGGTGGATGAGTGGGTGGGTGGATGGATGAATGAGTGGGTGGATGGGTGGATGGATGGATGAATGAGTGGGTGGATGGATGGATGGACGGATGGATGGGTAGGTGGGTGGATGGGTGGATGGATGGATGGGTAGGTGGGTGGATGAGTGGGTGGGTGGATGGATGAATGAGTGGGTGGATGGGTGGATGGATGGATGAATGAGTGGGTGGATGGATGGATGGATGGATGGATGGGTAGGTGGGTGGATGGGTGGATGGATGGATGGGTAGGTGGGTGGATGGGTGGATGGATGGATGGGTAGGTGGGTGGATGGGTGGATGGATGGATGGGTAGGTGGGTGGATGGGTAGATGGATGGATGGATGAATGAGTGGGTGGATGGGTGGATGGACAGATGGATGGGTAGGTGGGTGGATGAGTGGGTGGGTGGATGGATGAATGAGTGGGTGGATGGGTGGATGGATGGATGAATGAGTGGGTGGATGGATGGGTGGATGGATGGATGGGTAGGTGGGTGGATGGGTGGATGGATGGATGGGTAGGTGGGTGGATGGGTGGATGGATGGATGGATGGATGAGTGGGTGGATGGGTGGATGGACAGATGGATGGGTAGGTGGGTGGATGGATGGATGGATGGATGGATGAATGAGTGGGTGGATGGGTGGATGGATGGATGGGTAGGTGGGTGGATGGGTAGATGGATGGATGGATGAATGAGTGGGTGGATGGGTGGATGGACGGATGGATGGGTAGGTGGGTGGATGGGTGGGTGGGTGGATGGATGGATGGATGAATGAGTGGGTGGGTGGATGGATGGACGGATGGATGGGTAGGTGGGTGGATGGGTAGATGGATGGATGGATGGATGAGTGGGTGGATGGGTGGATGGACAGATGGATGGGTAGGTGGGTGGATGGATGGATGGATGGATGGATGAATGAGTGGGTGGATGGGTGGATGGATGGATGGGTAGGTGGGTGGATGGGTAGATGGATGGATGGATGAATGAGTGGGTGGATGGGTGGATGGACGGATGGATGGGTAGGTGGGTGGATGGGTGGGTGGGTGGATGGATGGATGGATGAATGAGTGGGTGGGTGGATGGATGGACGGATGGATGGGTAGGTGGGTGGATGGGTGGATGGATGGATGGGTAGGTGGGTGGATGGGTAGATGGATGGATGGATGAATGAGTGGGTGGATGGGTGGATGGACGGATGGATGGGTAGGTGGGTGGATGGATGGATGGATGGATGGATGAATGAGTGGGTGGATGGGTGGATGGATGGATGGGTAGGTGGGTGGATGGGTAGATGGATGGATGGATGAATGAGTGGGTGGATGGGTGGATGGACAGATGGATGGGTAGGTGGGTGGATGGGTGGATGGATGGATGGATGAATGAGCGGGTGGATGGGTGGATGGATGGATGGGTAGGTGGGTGGATGGGTGGATGGATGGATGGATGAATGAGTGGGTGGATGGGTGGATGGACAGATGGATGGGTAGGTGGGTGGATGGGTGGATGGATGGATGGATGAATGAGCGGGTGGATGGATGGATGGATGGATGGGTAGGTGGGTGGATGGGTGGATGGATGGATGGGTAGGTGGGTGGATGGGTGGATGGATGGATGGATGAATGAGTGGGTGGATGGGTGGATGGATGGGTTGATGCCTCCCTCCAGTCTCACTGAGGGCAGAAGTCCCAAGTGTCTGCTTTGCTGGGGCACCAGGAAGGACGTCCCCTTCAGAGCCTCAGAAGGTGGCAGTCCCTAAAGAGCAAGTGGTTCTTGCTGTCAGAGCTCACCAACGCTGGGTTGTATCACCCCTTTGGATTCCACCCATGTGGAACAGCATTTTCCACGTTTAATAATAACAATAACCCGGCCTGTGTTTCTCTCTAGCATGTCTTGAGGCAACGTGAGCATAGAGAAGGACACGCAAGAAGATTCCAGATGCCAAGAAACCTCTGTCCGACGCCCTCTGGCCCTGGATCTCATCCCTCCTCATCTCGACTCCCCACCTCCCGAGGACGCCAGTCCTCTCCACTCATCTCTGAAACCCAGTGTCCTTTTTAGCTGCTTGAAAACATTTTTTAAAAAAGTAACGATGCAGTATTCGTGCATTCCAGACAAGAGCGGGGTTCTGAGTCCTTCGCCTTCCACGCTCGTGAGCCCACAGCCCAGGACAGTGAGAAGTGCAGGGCGTGGCCCGCGTGGCCCCGGTGGCCTGTGCTCCTGCTCCCAGCCCCGTGAACTCAGACACTCCACTCGCTGCCCCTGGCCAGCGCTGGGCACGCAGTTCAAGACCATCCTCCTGCTTGTAACCTGTCACCTGTCCCAGGTTGGAGCCACAGACGTCCCCCCATCCCGGCACTCTGGCTGGGTCTGCATTTGTTCCTGTGCCTTTTCCTTCCAGAACGCGGCCCCCCTCCCTGGGGCCTGGAAGCTCAGCCCCCTCCCGCCCTCCTTGCAGAGCCACGTCCAGGGCCACCGCCCGGCCTCCAACCGTCTGTCCAGAATTCACACCGTGGGTTTGCATTTGACCTGCCCCCTTTGCCCCAGTTAACACCCAGCTTCTTTGGGACCATCAGAGCCCACAGCACAAGTGAGAGCTGCTGCTAGTCATTCTTGTCTTACCGTTGGAAAATGACACTCCAGCAATCTAGAACATTCTCAAGCCCCTTTAACTCGGATGCCACACCACAGGGCAATACCTCCAAACAAGGGAATGACCTGTGCCCACCTCACCACTCCCCCAGCCAGAGCAGGGGCTCAGAAGACGGCTTTGAAATAGCCAGGCCCGGAAACAGGAAGATACAGGGTATCAGACGTTCAAGTGTTTTGAAAGTCACTTGGGAAAATAAGTCCCAGTGAGGGACTGGCTGTGGCCATGCGAATTCGAAGCCGGGAGCAGCGGGTCCTCATTCAGAAGGAAGATTAACCCTGGGATGAAAAATGGACTTTTCTAATGTGGTCCAAACACCAGTCACCCGGTCACGTGGCTTCTATAAGTAGTGAGCTCCCCGTCTCTGGAGGCATTCAAGAAAAGGCTTGGACAGTGTTTGCAAAAAGTGGTGTGTGAGATCCCCTCCAATCCTACATGTCTCTATGTCTGTGAATCTGAGCAAACTCGGTCAGGCACATTCTCCGGCCCCTCTTCTTGGCTTTGCAGTTGACTTCTCAGCAAGTGATTGATCTCGAGGTCTGGTCCACCAGCGTCCCCGTTAACTGAGGTTCATGGCCTCAGTGGAAATGTTGACTGTTTCTCGACCCGGGACTGCAAGGAGGTGCGTGTTGAGTTATCCCAGTGACGGGCGGGCAGCTGGTGGCGTTTAGTGCTGAGGGGCAGGGATGTGTGACAGGGGGCTGGACGTCCCACCCCGAAAGCCAGCGGCGCCCGCCCTGAGCGGGGCGGGTTTCTGAGCGGGCAGGGCCCGCAAGCCGCGCGGGGAGCTGCTGCTGCGCCGGGGACGTCTCTGAGCCCCGTCATCGTCCTGGTGAGGTTGGCACCTTTGCGGGTCTGGTGGGTTTTTTAAATTTGTGCTTCCCAAATGTCAAACAAAGGACAAAGGCAGGATGGTGTCCGGGGTCAGATGTGTCACCCGAAGGCTGAGGAGCGAAGGCAGGTGGCAGGGCCCCTCCCGGCTGCCCGAGGCGCCTCCTGTGACAAAAGGTGCTCTGTGAACCCGCCCGGCTCCCCCGGGCTCCAGGCCCTGGTGGCTGGCCCTGCCCACCGAAGTTGACACGTGGCCCAGAAGACCCCAAACTCCCACCCCAGTGAATGGCGTCTCTGCGCAGCCAACGCAAGATGACAGACGCCGTCAGACCACTCCGAGCGGGGCAGCTCCCAGCAGATGCCGGGCAGGCCCAGCCACCACCGCAGTTTGTCTGTCTCCTGTGACCAAAGGGACGTCGCTCCAGCATGAACCTTTCTCCCCCAAGCAGTGACAGTGACTCCTGAGCCTCGATCTTCCTTGAAGACTGGGGCCTCCTCCTCCAAGTCGAACAAAAGAGCCGGGGAGAGGAAGGGACTCGTTCTGCCCACGCGGACAATGAATTATTGAGTGCCTACGGTGGCGTGACATGACAAATACGGCCCTACCCCCCCGCAAAGCTGTGACGCCGGGACCCACCCACCACCCCTTCGGATCACCAGCGCAGCCATGGACCTCGGGCACACGGGACCCCGACTCGGCCGCGGTGGACGCTCCAGAGCAGAGAGAGGCCGCCAGTGAGGCCACAAGGCTGTACCTCTGGGCTGGCCACCTGTCGCCGGTGGGGACAGCTCCGTTCCAAGGGGGCCACCGTCCCCAAGTGGGCCACTCCCAACCCCATCCAAAGTTCGGCTTTGCGACAGATTTGTATATGGGGGTGGGGAGGAACGGTTTTGGACAAAATGCAAAGGACCCCGAGCTCTCGGGGCACAGGGACGTTCGATTTCTCTCTGGTGACACGTGGGATGCATCACAAACCCTCCCCCGAAGTCGCAGTGCGCGTCCGTCCCTCGTCCAGCGGCGAGTTTTGCGGTTTTTCGAAACCAGAAGCGATCGTGATGATATTACTGTCGTGACGTGAAGACATCACCTCCGTGAGCTTGGGGGGATTTTTATGTGAAATAAATAAACTATCTGAGAAGGGGGGCTGTGCTTTCTGTGCTTTGCCCTTGGCCTTGGGCGCGGCCAGAGGGGAGGGCTCTGGGTGTGCAGCTGCTGGTGGGGCCGGGCAGCTGGGTGATCCCAGATTTCTCTCCTGCCACTAGACCTCTCTGGAATCCGACCTGTTCAGCAGGAAGTAATAATAACAACATCAATCACACTATTAATAACAATAATAGCTGTGCCCGCCTGGCACCTCCCCCAAGTCACCAAGAGGGAGACTGAGGCACAGAGAGGTGACGTGGCTCCCCCAGGGTCACACGGAGAGTGAGTGAGTGAGGGGTCCAAGGCCTGGCCCTGAGCCCCGTAGCTAATGCCACCACGCCCAGGGCTGGGGACCTGCCACCCCTCTGTCAGCTGCAGGAGAACTGGGGGGCTGTGCCTCATGGGGGGTCTGAGTCGAACTTCCAACTGCAGGTGCATTTGTCCGTGCTGGTGACAGGGACACCAAGGCGGGCATCACAGGGCCACAGCGCAATGTCCCCACCAGGTGGGTGTCGAGAAAGGGCAGGGTGAGCCCACCTGGCTGCACCGTCCCCCCTCTCCGGAGCAGGCTGCTGGGAGGAGACGCCCAGGCCTTGAGTGGAAAGTGGGGGCTGCCTGAGGGCGGGGGGAGCTGGGATTGTGGGGGCCACTCACAGTTTGAGGGTGACAGTCACTCCCTGCCCTTTTCCCACCCCTTGGATTCTACCCTAAGGAGCTTCTTGAAAACCTCACTTATTCATTCACTCATTGTTGGGTTCTGGGGACCCAGCCCCATGTTGCTCCCAGCCCAAGGGACTAGGAGGAAGGGCTCTCTCTGACCTGAGACCCCGAAAAGAAGCGACAGTCAGCCGGGGCCTGCAGGGAGCGCAGGGCTGGGGGCTGGGGTGGGCCTGGGGCCGGAGCAGGCTGCCCGCGGGTGTTTCAGCAGAACCCAGAACTAAATTAAGGGCCTAGTTTCTTCCTTCCTTCCCTTCTTCCCTCCTCTCTCCCTCTCTCCCTCCCTTCCTTCCTTTCCTTTCTTTTCTTTCTTTCTTCTTTTTTTTTTTTTAGAGACAGAGTCTCACTCTGTCGCCCAGGCTGGAGTGCAGTGGCGAGATCACAGCTCACTGTAGCCTCCAACTCCTGGGCTCAAGCAATCCTCCTGCCTCAGCCTCCCGGGTAACTGGGACTACAGGCATGTGCCACCACCGCGCCCGGCTGATTTTTCTATTTTTTGTAGAGATGGAGTCTTGCTATGTTGCCCAGGCTGGTGTCGGACTCCTGGCTTCAAGGCATCCTCCTGCTCTGGCCTCCCAAAGAGCTGGGATTACAGGCTTGCGCCACCACCCACAACACCTGGCCTCCTTTTTTTTTTTTTTTTTTTTCAGGTGAGAGTCACTTAAAATATAATTAACCCCTTTCAAGAGTACATTCAGTGGCGTTTAGTACCTTCACAATGTTCTGCAACGACTACCTCTCTCTAGAGGTTCCAGAACATTCCATCATTCCAAAAGGAAGCCCTCTGCCCATCAGCAATCACCCCCCAACTCCCTCCCCAGCCCCTGGCAGCCACAAATCCACATCCTATCTCTGTGGGTCTGCCTGTAGTGGACATTTCCTATAAACAGAATCCCACAGGGTGTCATGGGTCACTATTTAATGCCCCCAGACCCCGGGCCGTTTGGGGACAGACCAGTCTGCATTTGGAGTCCCCAGGACCTCCTCCCTCTGCCCCCGCTGGGGCTGGCTGGCACAAGAAGCCTCCCACAGGCGTCCAGCCAGGCCTTTATCTGGGGACCTCAGTCACTGTCGGCTGAGGCCACGAGCCCCAGCAGGAGGCTCCCAGGACATTCTTGCCACGGAAACTGGGCCAGAGGTCATGCGCCCAGAAGCTGGGCTGTCCTGCCCGCCTGCTGGGCTCCTGGTGGAGCTCAGACATCACAGACTCGGCCGCCTACCATGCTGCCAAATGGGGAAACCGAGGCCCAGGGAGGGACAGAGCTGAAGTTCAGCCAGGGTGGCCGGACTCAAGGGGGGAGGGGGAGGAAGTCAAGGGTGGGGTGGGCAGACGGGTCATTTGGACACTGCTCCCGGTGGCCGCCTGTCCCCCCTGACCTCTCCACGAGGTCTGTCCTGCCCGGGGCCACACTCACCAGGTGTCAATATGACCAGACACTGTTTCCCCCACTGGCCGATTCTATGCAGTCGGAGCGGGGACCACAGCTGTCTTGGCCACCCAGGGTCCTGCCAGCGGAATCGGGTGGGCCAGGAGAGGGCAGGAGCAGGTGAGGATGGGAGGGGGCCACGGGAGAGTTCAGGACAGAAGAGGGAACACACCTGTCCTGAGTCTTTACGAAGCTCCCTCTGGCTCAGCCATGTAGACAGAAGGGTCTCAGGAGAAGTGGCCGGGACACCAGAGAAGCAGGGCGGGCACCGGGGCTGGGGCAAGGCGGGACGGGCAGGTGCAGATGCAGGACTTGGGGAGCAGTCAGAGGTGCTGCTCACTTCCTCTGGGCGCTACAACAAATTATCCCCAGCCCGGTGGCTCCAAACAACAGGCATGCAGTCTCTCGCGGTGCTGGAGGCCACACGTCCGGGAAGCCGGCGCTGCTGGGCTGAGATGGAGGCATAGGCGGAGCCCGGCTCCCACTGGAGGCTCCCAGGAGGATCTGTCCCCTGCCTCTCCTCCCAGCTTCCAGTGGCTTTGGTGGCTTCCGGTGTCCCTCTGGTCCCACGGCCGTCTCCTCTGTGTCTGTCAAGTCTCCCTCCTCCCTCCCTCATAAAAGCAGCCTTTATGGTATTTAGGGCCCACCTGGCCCACCCACGGTCATTCCCCAGCTCAAATTCCTTAAATTTTATTTTTTTGAGACAGGGTCTTGCACTGTCGCCCAGGCTGGAGTGCAGTGGTGTCACCATAGCTCACTGCAGCCTCCAACTCCTGGCCTCAAGCGATCCTCCCGCCTCAGCCTCCCCGAGTGCTGGGATTACAAGCATGAGCCACCGCGCCCGGCTGATTGTTATTTTTATTTTATTTTTTAATAGCCCAGGTGTGTGCAGATTATTTTTAAATACTAATGAATGTTTTAAATTCTTCTCAGCTTTCATTTATAATGAGGTAAATATTATCAATGACCACAATCCACTTAAGTGAAAGAGTCCTGTGTCTTTTTAAGAGTGACGGGGGTGTGGACACCAATGCACGTCAGCTGGGGGGGCTCTCGCCCAGTCCTGGGTGTGGGTCCCAGCTGCCAGGCCGCAGCGGTTTGAACTCGGGCAAGCCCTTCATGTCTGTGACAGCCCCAGATGAGTGGCTGGGGCAACTGTATCAGGCCAGACTTTGAGGACACGCCGCCCGCCCAGGAGAAACACTACCCGGGGAAGCATCTGTGACCTGTACTGTCTGCAGAGGAGCTTGGGGACTCGGTATTTAAAGAGAGAGGACACACAGGAAGAAAAAGGAGGGTGGGGCGGGCATTGGGAGGCAAACGGTTCCATTCTGGTGAGACTCTAGTTAAATGCCGGGAAACCGACATTTCATGCAAGACAAGGCGCATGTCAGAAGAGAAACGGGGAGTGAAGGAAGAATGGATATTGCAGACGTCCCCGGTAGGTGGGGCAATGACCGATCTTATCTTGTGTCTGCTCTGCGCCCGGGAGGATAAACTTGTCACCAACATTATTAGCGCAGAATCCAGCAGGCTTTGGTTTTCGGAGCTAGACCAGCCTGCAGACCCCGAGTTACAGCTTGCACGTCCTTACGTATGGGGGCCGGGGAAGAAAGATGGTGGCTGGGGCAGCCCTGGGACTTGCCCGAGGCCTTTTATTAATACTGTTCCGTGCTGGGGAGTCTGGCTAATGCGTGAGGTTAGTAACAGCCATGCGCTTGGAAGCGGGTGTTGCATGACTCAACGCCCAGGTGTGGGGGCTTCTCTTTTGCAGCGGAGCTGGGGGTGGCCCTGAGGTTTGCATCTCAGCACCCTTCATGGGCGTGGTGATTAAAGACTCTGTCCTTGACCAAACTGTAGCCGAGGCTTCCTGCCCTTGGGCAAGGCCTCCAAGAGCCCAGTTCCGGCAAGAATCCTGCCAAGTGGGCCTAGCCAGAACGCCCCCCACTCTCCATATCTGATCGCCCTCGATCTCTAACCAAATTCCTCATCCCCCCAACACCTGTCCGCACCAAGAATCCCCTTCGATCAGTTGCCAAGAATCCTCCACTTCTCAGCCACCCCCCCATTCCCCTGAACACCGACCACCCTCCTGCTGCCGGGCTACAAATCCCACCTTCCCTGTTGTCGTGGGGGGAGGGAAATTGAGCCCAGTCTCTCTCTCTGCTCCTGCAAAACCCCAGGTTGTAGTCCTGTTAACGAGGAAAAAAAAAAAAAACACCAAACTCTGTAAAATAATTTAAAGAGATTTTATTCTGAGCCGAGTGTGTGTGACCCACAGCCCGGAGCACCTGTTTCCAAGAGATTCTGAGAAAAGGTGCCCTCGGTAGCCGGGTTACAGGTTGGGTTTTTTTTTTTTTTTTTTTTTTAGACAGAGTCTCGCTCTGTTGCCTGGGCTAGAGTGAGTGCCATGGCGTCAGCCTAACTCACAGCAACCTCAAACTCCTGGGCTCAAGCGATCCTCCTGCCTCAGCCTCCCGAGTAGCTGGGACTACAGGCATGCTCCACCATGCCCGGCTAATTTTTTCGATATATTTTTAGTTGTCCAGGTAATTTCTTTCTATTTTTTTTGGTAGAGATAGTGTCTCACTCTTGCTCAGGCTGGTCTTGAACTCCTGAGCTCAAATGATCCACCCGCCTCGGCCTCCCAGAGAGCTAGGATTACAGGCATGAGCCACCGCGCCCGGCCTACAGGTTGGTTTTATACATTCGTGGGGACAGGAATGACACTTAAAATCACAAATCAATACACGGAAGGTGGATGACTCCAAGTGGGAGGAGGGGGAGGCTTACGGGTTCTAGGTGGGTTTAAAGATTTTTAGATTCGTAGTTGGTTAAGGAGATGCAGGTTTGTCTAAAGCCTTGGAATGTTTAAAGACAAGGGAGTCCGTTAATCGGAGACCAGAGGTCTATTAAGTAAATTGATGGCCTGCAGGTGTTTTGCATGGTTTTAGGTCCTGGTAATGATCTAGTATCTTTATGGTTTTTTCTGGGGTCCCCTTGGCCAAGAGGAGGTCTCCTCATTAGGCTGGGGGGCTTAAGATTGTATGTTAGTTCACAGCCCCCGCCCACCCCCAGTGACGTCTCCCTTTTTTTTTTTTTTTTTTTTTTTTGAGACAGAGTCTCGCTCTGTTGCCCGGGCTAGAGTGAGTGCCGTGGCGTCAGCCTAGCTCACAGCAACCTCAAACTCCTGGGCTCAAGTGATCCTCCTGCCTCAGCCTCCCGAGTAGCTGGGACTACAGGCATGTGCCACCAAGCCTGGATAATTTTTTTCTATTTTTAGTAGAGACAGGGTCTCGCTCTTGTTCAGGTTGGTCTCAAACTTCTGACCTCAAGCGATCCTCCCGCCTCGGCCTCCCGAGTAGCTGGGACTACAGGCACACGCCACCATACCCGGCTAATTTTTCTATGTATATTTTAGTTGTCCAGATAACTTCTTTCTATTTTTAGTAGAGATGGGGTCTCGCTCTTGCTCAGGCTGGTCTCGAACTCCTGACCTTGAGTGATCCGCCCGCCTCGGCCTCCCGGAGTGCTAGGATTACTTACAGGCGTGTCTCCCTTACCACTTTCAGAACAAGTTTTTCCCTTCACCCACAGAAGCGGCAGATCAGCAGAGAGGCCCCACCCCAGGCTACCGCGGATGTCACCGAGTCAAGTGACTCCAGGCCACGCCATGGGCACACTATGAATGGCCCCTGCTGTCACGCTGAGATTTTCTGGCCGGGCCCCTGGTCACCAGGGCAAAGCTAGTGTGATTCACCACTACAGATCTTAAGTCCCCCTCGGCCTGAACGCCCTTGGAAAAGGAAGAGCCCGCAGGGACCCAGCCCAGCTAGGGCCACCGCTGCTGTTTCTGGCGGGGCGAGTTCTCTCCCCTTGGCCCCGCCAGCACCAGTCTTAATGTCAGGGTCAGGGCAGGGGACACAGAGACTGTGATATTTTCGGGGAGGGCAGATGTAGGGCTGGTGATCTGGGCTCTCTGGCCAGGAGGGGGGAGGCGGGTGGGGAGAGGGGGTGGGGAGGAGGGGCTCTGCCTGGCCAGCCCAGCCCGTGACTAATTTAGGCAAAAGGCAGCCTGGAGCTATCTCCATTCGGTGGCGGGAACAGGTGCCCTTCCTCGCACCCCCTTGAGTGCCCCGCCCCTGACCGCTGCTGCCACCTCCCCCGGGGCCGACCTCCGGGCTGCCAGGCCCTATAAAGGCCCCGGGTTTTCTCAATGAAGGTGGGACCAGCTAGGGCTGCCTGGAAGCCACCAAGCACAGACCCCTCCACCGCCGCTGCCTCTCCACTCGGGGACATGAAGCTGATCGTGGGCATTGGAGGGTGAGCGCAGGGGAGGGGGAAGGGAGGAGGAAGCGGAGGAAGAGGAGGAGGAGGACACGGTGACAGGGGAGGCTGGGGAATGAATGGAAGGCTGCCTGGGGCGCCTGAGGTCGCAGGGCCCACCACCCGAGGTCTAAGTGCAGGGAGGACTCTCTGCCTGGGGGTGTCTCGGTGCCCCCAGCAAGGACAGGGGGGTGAGCGCGGAGCCCAATTTTTCATTTTCCAAATGAAAATCATCTTCCCCCAGTGAGTATACTCAACATCAAAAAGCAAAAGTCCCATCTTCGTTTCTCACTGGAGGTAAAAAAAAAAAAAAAATCTGGACAGAAAAGTAAAGCCGGGGAAAGACATGTGGTGGGGGGCCAGGTCCCCACAATGTCACTGGGCAGGACTGTGCGTGGACCTGCCTTGTAGGCCACCCGTGTGTGGCCTCAGGCAAGAGGCCCCGCAAAAGTCCCCCTGGAGATTCTAACTCTGTTTTATCAGCGATGATGAGGGACACATTTACCAAGCAGGCTAGTTTCCTGGGCTGCCACCGGCCACCGGCCCTCGGGAGGGACCAGAGCTGGGTGTCAGGCTCTGCTGTCCCCTCTCTTGAAATTCCTGATATGTTTTGCACAAGGGGCGTTGCATTTTCATTTTGCACCCGGCTCTGCAAATCCCGCGCCCGGCTGTGAGCGCAAGCTGAACCTTTTCCTGACAACCCGGATCGATGTCATGTTTTCCAACCTGCTGCTTCTGGGTCACCTGTGGGGTTCCCTCCCTCTTCCCCTCAGTCCTCTGCAAGGGCTGCTATGTGTGTTCCCTTGTGCCACACCCGGCTTTATGGCCGGGATTCTTCCAACAGCAATAATTGAGGCAAAGGGACATTGGATTTCAGAAAGGCTTTCTTTTTCTTTATTTTCTTTCTGAGACAGGGTCTCACTCTGTCACCCGGGCTAGAGTGCCGTGGCGTCAGCCCAGCTCACTGCAACCTCAAACTCCTGGGCTCAAACGATCCTCCTGCCTCGGCCTCCCAGAGTGCCGGGGTTACAGGCGTGAGCCACCGCGCTTCCTTTTCTTTTTTAATTAATTTTTTTAAACCCCTGTGGGGGCTAAATCAGGCTCAGGCCTCAGATCAGCAAACGATCCCCCTCCTGGGTTTGCACCGTGGTGACGTCAGCCAGCACTTGTAAAGGAGGACTTACAACGTCCTTGGCACGTGCCGAGTCTGTGCACACGTTAGGTTTTTTTTTCAATGCTTTCTACCTCTTTTCAAGTCTAATCCTGCAGAGATCATTTGCAGGGAGGTTCCCCTCCGCCAGACCCAGACAGGCCCCAGGGGACCTCAGGCCCCCAAGCAGACCTGCCTGGGCTTCTCCCGGGGGTGCCCGGCAGCCTCACGCACACGCTCTCTCGCCAGCGTGACCAACGGCGGCAAGACCACACTGACCAACAGCCTGCTCAAGGTGCTGCCCAACTGCTGCGTCATCCACCAGGACGACTTCTTCAAGGTGGCCGCCCTTGTCTGGGGGTGCAGGGGGCAGGGGACGCAGGGCAAGCCGCCACTCCCCACCTGACCCCTCCCGGGTGACCCCGGGAGAGCAGCCACTGTGACACGCCCAGCCCAAGCTCCCGGGACACCCCTACAGCGGGGAACAACATTAGACTGATGGGGAAACTTCAGTCCCCTGAGGGGGCCCGCGCCATGCTGTGGCCTTCTGAGTAAATACCCTTTATTCGTGGGCACCTTGATCTTCCCATCTGCAAAATGGGCTCTGAGCCCACGCTGGCTGCATTGTCAAGGGTGCGGGCTAAGGAAGTGACAGTCCCAGGAGAATCCAAGTGCCACCCCACCCGGGCTCTGTCACTGCAGGGCGGGGGTGAGGCGGGGCGGGCAGCAGCCAGCACTGAGCCCGAGGTCCGGGCCCCTCTTGTTTCAGCCCCAAGACCAAATCGCAGTTGGGGAAGATGGCTTCAAACAGTGGGACGGTAAGGACAACGGCGGCCCCTGACCTGCCCGCCCCCGGCCCCCCGCTGTCCCCGGCCCTCCTCCAACGCCCGCCCTGCCGCCCCCAGTGCTGGAGTCGCTGGACATGGAGGCCATGCTGGGCACCGTGCGCGCCTGGCTGAGCAGCCCCCAGAAGTTCGCCCGCGCCCACGGGGTCAGCATCCGGCCGGACGCCGCGGACACCGACATCCTCATCCTGGACGGCTTCCTGCTCTACAGCTACCGGTGAGCGTGCCCCGGCCCCGGCCCCGGCCCTGACGACACAGGCCCTCCGGGGTGGGTCCTCCCGGGCTGGACGCATCTCTGTGTTGACCGAGGGGACCCCATGTCCAGGGGGAGCAGCGGGAGGGCAGGAGTCGGGGCCAGAGCGGGGATCAACTCAGGTCCGGGGCAAACAGCCACACTTCTTGGGGAAACTGAGTCCTCCTCCTAGACCCTCAGCATTCTCAGGCAGACCAGGAACCTGGGCTAGACCCTCTGACCTTGCTGTGTGACTCTGGGCAAGACATTGCGCCTCTCTGTGCCCGTCCGAACTGGGGGAAGGGCGTGACTCCATTTTCGGGGTGTTGCCGTAGGGATGTTGGCCCATCCTGGTTCCCTCCCTGGTCCCTAAACGCACTGGCTCAGACCCCCAGCCCTCTCACTGCCTGGAAGCCGAGGCCGGGGGGATGGTGTAGTTTGGCCGTGGTTGAAGGAAAGGTCACTGGGACTGACGGTGTCACCACGCCCTGCCCAGGCCCATGGTGGACTTGTACAGCCGCCGGTACTTCCTGACCGTCCCGTACGAAGAATGCAAGTGGAGGAGAAGGTGGGTCTGGGGTCTGCGGGGCTGGGGTCGGGGGTCCCGCCGGGCCCGGCAATGAACCAGAAAACGCCGCCAGACACAGGCCACCCAACGCAGCAGGCAGCGGACACTTAGCCGGCCAGGGCTGAGCGCCAGGAGCCCCGAGCCCGAGGCCTGGAGAGTGTGGCCCACGGCTCCCGGCCCCGGGACCCCTTGCTCCGTGTGCTACCCCTGACCGAGCCTAGCTCCAGGCCCGTTCTTGGCACCCCCCACCGTGGGTGCGGGGCTGTTCCTCACCCTGCCGTCTCCCTGGGCAGCACCCGCAACTACACAGTCCCTGATCCTCCCGGCCTCTTTGACGGCCATGTGTGGCCCATGTACCAGAAGTACAGACGGGAGATGGAAGCGGACGGTGTGGAAGTGGGTAAGCCCCCACGTGAGACCAGGCCTTCCCTGGCTGGGGGGACCCGAGCCCAGCCCCTCTCCACCCTCAATGCCCTTTAGGCCTCCTGGCCGGGGACCATTTGGGAAAACTGGAAGTCCCTCCTTGAGTCTCACCATCAGTCCCTCTTGCTGTTGGCCCTGGAAACTGTTCTAGTCCAGCAGGCTGACCCTGCAGGTCAGCCTCCCCCGACCCCGCAGTCCGCCCCTGCCCCTGTGCGCCGGCCGCCTTCCTCCTGGCAGCAGCCCCGGCGACCCGGCAGCGCTGACTGTGGCCTTTCTGATTCCAGTCTACCTGGACGGCATGAAGTCCCGAGAGGAGCTCTTCCACCAGGTCCTGGAAGACATTCAGAACTCGCTCCTGAACCGCTCCCAGGCCTCAGCCCCCACCCCGGCTCACCCCGCCAGGCCGCAGGGACCCGGGCTCGGTGGCGGCCACAGGGCAGCCAGGCCCGCGGCGCCCCAGCCGGACACTGAGTGGCTGTTTCCCTTTGGGGAGTCTGTGCAGACATGCCAGAGTGGAGGCCCCTCTCGCAGCCCAGCGCCTCGGGCTTCCGGACCCAGCCCCAGGACGCGCTTGTGATCACCACTCGGCTTGAGTATTAAACCGCGTCCTGTTTTTTTAACCACCAGGGTCCAGCGTGTTCTGTTGGAGGTCCTGTCCCCTCTCTCTGTCTCATTGGTGGCTCTGGGGGCTGAGAGCTCTGGACAGCGGGCTGGTTGGGGGTCCCTGGAGCCTCAGTTTCCCCAAAGGAGAAATTTCCTGGGGGCTTTCAGGACGTTCCCGAGGTTGCCCGGGCCCTTCACTGAGGCTGTCCCTCCCCGGCCCATCCTGATTCTCTGTGACTGACCCAAAATGTCCACAAAGCACACACTTCCCGTCCAGGAGCCGAGCCCGACCCCTCTGCCACAAAACTCACGTGTCCCTGAACCCTCCCAGCAACCTCGGTCAGAGACAGTTTGTGATTTATGCCCATTTCATGGAGGGGTAAACTGAGACTCAGAGTAGCCTGGTGGAGCTGGGGTTTGAACACAGGTCTCCCCAGACGTCTTTCCTTTGGCCCAGGGCAGGCGGATGGGGTTGGGGCACACCTTGGCCCGAGGGTGACACCCCATGGCCGGCTGTGGAATTGCAGTCATCAGCCCACTCAGTCCAGAAAAACTCCTGCAGTCCAGACAGGTCTGGACAAAGCCAGCGACTATGTAGAAATTATGGGCGCGGTGTGGGGCGGTGGAGAAAAGAAAAAAAGCCATAACTATACGGCCCTGCAGTTCCACTCCCAGGAATAGACCCAGAAGAATTTAGAGGGGTTCAAACAAAAGTGCGTTCACAAATGTTCACAGCAGCGTCTTGTACAACAGCCAAGAGGTGGCAACAGCCCAAATGCCCCGGGAGGCATGAATGACACACATTGTGGTCTGTCCCCATGATGATATGTGATTCGGCCTTACACAGAAAGGAAGTTCTGAGCCATGCTGCCACGCGGGTGATCTCAAGGACATTACGAGAAAGACGCCAGTCACAAAAGGACACCGTTGTGCGATTCCACTAACGGGCAACGTCCAGATCAGACACATCACAGAGGCAGAACGTGGATTCCCGGTTGCCGGGGGCTGGGCGAGGGGGCGAGGGGTGAAGCCCATGGGGACAGGTGCTGTCTTTGCGTGATGGAGTCCGTGTGGAACAAGGTAGCGGTGGTGGCTGCACGACACTGTGAATGCACTAAACGCCACAGAATCATTCCCTTTCCAGTGGCCGATTTCATGCTGTGTGAATTCCACCCGGACAAGGAGAGGAAGGCGGGAAGGGAGAAGGGGAGGAGGAGGGGCACGGTTTCAGGAGGACACGCAGGGCCGCAGGAGCAGGAGGGTCCCGGCCTGTGCTGCTTCCTTGCTGCATGTGTGGTCAGTGGTGGGACGGGAAGGTGGTGGGACGAGGAGTTTGGGCGTCTGACTCGCCGCAAAGCCCAGGCCCCTTGGTCCCCAGTCCCCAGGCTTCCCACCTGGGCGACATGGATCGGGCTCTCTGTGTGCCCCGCGGCCCCCTGCCCTCTGCCACGGAACCTGCGAGCTCTGGCCCCCTGGGTGCCTGTCCTGCCTCTGCCCAGCCCCAGCACAGGGGTCCCGGGCCCCCTGGGAAACTGCTCACTTCTTGTGCCCCAGCCTGGGGCCTCCCCTGCTGCCCCGGTCTATGCCCTTCCTGCAACAAGAATTGCCCTGTGGAGTGGCCTATGACAGCAACACTTCTTCCCTCCTCTGGCCTTGGGACCCAGCACAGAGCAAGGCACAAAGGAGAGTGTACTAAGCAGAGGGACAGAGGGACAGACAGAGGGATGGATGAGTGGATGGATGGACGAATGGATGGGTGGGTGGATGGGTGGATGGTGGATGGATGGGTGGATGGATGGGTGGATGGTAGGATGGGTAGATGGATGGGTGGATGGATGGGTGGATGGATGGATGGATGGGTGGATGGATGGGTGGATGGATGGGTGGATGGATGGGTGGATGGTAGGATGGATGGGTGGATGGTGGGTGGATGGATGGGTGGATGGATGGGTGGATGGTGGGTGGATGGATGGGTGGATGGATGGATGGTGGATGGATGGGTGGGTGGATGGTGGAAGGATGGGTGGGTGGATGGATGGATGGGTGGATGGATGGGTGAGTGGATGGTGGATGGATGGGTGGGTGGATGGATGGATGGGTGGATGGATGGGTGGATGGTAGGATGGATGGGTGGATGGATGGGTGGATGGATGGATGGGTGGATGGATGGGTGGATGGATGGTGGATGGTAGGATGGATGGGTGGATGGATGGGTGGATGGATGGATGGATGGGTGGATGGATGGGTGGATGGATGGTGGATGGATGGGTGGATGGATGGATGGGTGGATGGTAGGATGGATGGGTGGATGGATGGATGGGTGGATGGATGGGTGGATGGATGGTGGATGGATGGGAGGATGGATGGGTGGGTGGATGGATGGGTGGATGGGTGGATGGATGGATGGGTGGATGGATGGGTGGATGGATGGTGGATGGATGGGTGGATGGATGGATGGGTGGATGGATGGGTGGATGGATGGATGGGTGGATGGTGGGATGGATGGGTGGATGGATGGGTGGATGGATGGATGGGTGGATGGATGGGTGGATGGATGGAGGGATGGGTGGGAGGGTAGACAGATGGACAGAGGAGTGGAGTTGACAGCTGCTTTCTCCCCACCGGTAGCTGCCACCAATCCCAAGCCCAGTGCTGTTTCCTATTTCCAGGCTTTGCTGCCAGGCCCAGGGGCACAGGTGTCGGGGGCTCACCCTTGGCATTCATCTCGGCAAAAGCCTCATGGGACCCCTCTCCCCAACCCAAAGACCCCGTCCAGGCTGCTTGTAGGGTGACCAACTTGTCCCGACTTGCCTGGGACATTCCCAGTTTAGCAGCAAAAGTCCTGCATCCTGGGAAATCCCTCAGTCCCAGGTGACCCAGGATGGCCAGTGGGTCACCTGAGCCACTCATCTGGGGGCCCACAGGGGACCTTGCAGAGAGGCAAAAGGGGCTCCAGGCCAGGCAGTCAGTGGGGCTTGAATTCTGGTCCCTGCTTGGGCCGAGGGTGAGTTCAGGGCTTGGAACCCCAAGGGCCCTTGCAAATTTAAGCAGAATTTGAATCCAGTTAGTCTCTCCATGCTTAAAACAAACTAAAATTAAAACAAAAGACACTGTTCTGGGCTAAATCATGTCACCCCCAAATTCATATGTTGTTCCCCCAGCACCTCATAATGTAACTCTATGAGAAGTTGAATAAAGAGGTAATTAAGGTACAATGAGGTCATTAATTGGCCCCTAACCCTGTGTCCTTATACACAGAGGAGATGAGAACACGGACACACACAGAGGGACAACCGCGTGAGGACACAGGGAGAAGACGGCTGCCTACCAGCCAAGGAGAGAGGCTCAGAAGACGCCAGCCCCGCCAGCACCTTGGACTGGGACTTCCAGCCTCTAGACTGTGGGGGAATAAATTTCTGTTGTCTAAGCCCCCAGCCTGTGGTATTTGGTCACAGCAGACTCAAAAAGACTAACACAGACACCGTCATGAACGGAAAAAGACGCCCACAGAACAGGAGAAAGACTTGCAAATTAGACATCAGATAAGGACCCTGTATCTAGAATCGATAAAGCACTCTTACAACTCAACAGTAAAAAGAGAAAACAACCCAATTAAAAACTGGGCAAAGGATATGCCCAGACATTTCTCCAAAGAAGATACCCTGTGGCCAAGAAGCGCAAGGAGAGATGCCGACATCGCCGACATAGGGAAATTCGCATCAAAACTGCAGTGAGCTACCACGGCACTCCCACTGGGGCGGCTGTAACCCAAAGCACAGACAGTCACAACTGTCGGTTAAGAATGCAGAGAAGCTGCAACACCCCGGAACATTGTTGCTGGGAATGTAACATGGTACAGCTTCTGCGGACAATGATTTGGCAGTTTGTTAAAGAAGTTAAACGGAGAATTACAAGGTGACCTGGCAGTTCCACTCCTAGGTACACGCCACGAGGACCGAACACAAAAACCTGCACCGCTTGTTCACAGTGGCATTATTCGTGGTAGCTGAAGAGTGCATTTCATCCCACCTTCTGGTATGAAAAGGAAAAACAAGTGGAAACAACTCAAATGTCCATCAGTGATTGCATGAATGGATAAACTGATGTGGTCCGTCATGCAATGGAACATCACTCAGCCATGAAAAGGGACGAGGCTCTGACACAGGCCACAGCGTGGATGGACCTTGAGGACATCGTGCTCAGTGAGAGACGCCAGACACAGAAGGACACACAGTGTGTGACTCCATTTCTATGAAATGTCCAGAACAGGCAGATCCACAGAGACAGGATGTGGATTAGTGGGTGCCAGAGGCTGGGGGAGGAGGTAGGGGGTGACTGCTGATGGGGACGGGGCTTCCCTTTTAGGGGAAAAAAATTCTAAAATTGATTTCAGTAATAGTTGTGCAACCCTATGACTATACTAAACAAAATTGCAGTGTACATATTAAATGGGTAAGTTGTATAGTATGTGAATTCTATCCCCATACAGCTGTTTAAAACATCCTTCAGATGTTTTAAGATAAGAAGAAAAAAAAACCGGCCAGGTGCGGTGGCTCACGCCTGTAATCCTAGCACTCTGGGAGGCTGAAGCAGGCGGATTGTTTGAACTCAGGAGTTCGAGACCAGCCTGAGCAAGAGCGAGACCCCATCTCTACTAAAAATAGAAAGAAATTATATAGACAGCTAAGAATATATAGAGAAAAATTATCCAGGCATGGTGGCGCATGCCTGTAGTCCCAGCTACTTGGGAGGCTGAGGCAGGAGGATCGCTTGAGCCCAGGAGTTTGAGGTTGCTGTGAGCTAGGCTGATGCCATGGCACTCTAGCCTGGGCAACACAGTGAGACTCTGTCTCAAAAAAAAAAAAAAAAGAAAGAAAGAAAAAAAAACCCACACACGCGCATGCACACACACGATGTGACTTGTATTTTATTCAGTGGTACTTTCAACACTTACGACTTTAATCAAAAATGCATTCCTGCCCATCTACTCATTAACGGCATGTGACTGCCACGCTAATTGCACTCAAAATGCTTTAATGGGGTATTAAACGTTAGTTCATTCAACAAACGTTTATTGGGGGTATAGTACACAGATCAGCTCACTACGGTTTTACAGTTTTAAATGGTCAGGGCAAAAAAAATAACAGGAAGCATTAAATTTTCTGACACGTGCAAATTAAATGGAATACAAATTTCAGTGTCTATAAATAAAGTTTTATTGGCACTCAGCCACATTCACTTGCGTACGTGTGGTCTGTGGCTGCTTTGGCACTGCGGTGGCTAAGCTGAGTCGCTGAGACAGAGGCAGTCTAGTCTGCAAAGCTAAAAATATTTACTATCTGTCCCTTTGTGGGCAATGGATGCTGATGGGTGTGGTATCTGCAAGGTCTAGAGTTGGGGACAGGCAGTCTCCGAGGTCCCCAGGCCCTAAGAGGGCAGGCAGGAGTGCGGATGGAATGAGGAGGCAGAGGTGGCTTGCCAAGGCTTGTCCTTTGCCATGGACACGGAGCATAGTAAGGATGATCTGCGGGTCACTGTGCCCAAAATAGTCCAGGACGGGACGGGGACATGGGAGAGGTGGTTCCAGGGCAGCTGGAGCCCTGCACGGCCACCCAGGCACCTTGGTCATTATTGTTAAAAAAAAAACAAGAGTAAGAACAGTAGCTATAGGGCGTATTGGGTGAGCAGCTCAAAGAAACAGATGACAAGTGTTGGCAAGGATGGGGGGAAACTGGAACCTTCCAGCGTGGCTGGGGGATGCAACATGGCGCGGCCACCGCGGAAGACAGTCTGGCAGCTCCGCGAAGAATTAAACGTAGACTTGCCATAAGACCCAGCAATCCCCCTCCTAGGTATCTGCCCACAGGAAGGGAAAGCAGAGACTCCAAGAGATACTTGCACCCCCGTGGTCACAGCAACAGGAGTCACAGTCGCCAAAGGCAGGAGCAACGCAAGTGCCCACGGATGGATGGATGGATCAACACAGAGTGGTCCGTCCACACGCTGGAATGTCACTCAGCCACGAAAAGGGACGAGGCTCTGACACAGGCCACAGCGTGGAGGGACCCTGAGGACATCGTGCTCAGTGAGAGACGCCAGACACAGAAGGACAAATCCTGTGTGATTCCACTCACAGGAGGTCCCTGGAGTCGTCAGAGCCACAGAGACAGGAAGTAGGATGGTGGGTTCCCCCGGCCCCATATGCTGGAAAGAGCCCCTGTCACCCAGCCCCGGGGCAGTGTGAGGGGCCCAGGGAATCCCACCCAACGCTGCCCGAGCGTGGCCAGGCTCTGGGCACAGTCTTGGCATCGGTTACGCCAGCCCCTGCCTGCCCTGCAGCCCCTGCCCTCCACGGATGGAACCTCAAGCTGCCCAAAGACAGGCCAGGTGTGACCCTTCCTGCCCCCACGTATCCCCTCAGTCAGCCACAGGGACCCGACACCCTGAGGCCACACAGGCCTGTGTGCAGCTGGGCACCTCCAGAATCCAGCCACCTCGGCCCTAAGCTGGGCAGGCCCCACCAGTCCCCAGTGAGCTGGCCTCTGGCAGGCCACATGTCGCCTGTGTGCCTCAGTTTCCTCTTGTGTCCTCAGCGCAGTGCCGGGCAATTGGAGTTATCATCAGTGCTGCTGGGTTCGCGGTGGGTGGTGTCATTCGCCGTGGGGAGGGGTCGAGGCCGGTGCCCCCAGCCCCTGGCCAGCCCACCCGGCGTCCAGCAGGGTTTGGGGTTCTCCCTACCGCTGGCCCCGTGAGCTGCTTGTGATGCACCCCTTTTGCAGATGAGGAAACTGAGGCTCAGGGAGCAGAGTCCCCTGCCCAAGGCCAAGTGGGTGAGCCCAGGGACATAGGCCAGTGTCAGCACGTAGGTGCCTCGGGGGTCCCCCTGCTCCAGGAGAGACCCGCAACGCCCTCAGCGACCCCCGATTCTGTGTCCAGTTTCCTGGGATCCCCTCAGGGTCCTGCTGGTCCCCCAGAGCCTCCAGGAACCCCCCACTGAGGCGGCAGCCCCCAGCGGCCTCCCGTTTGGCTCGGCCCATCTGAGTCCCTTGTTCTCCTGCCGCCCTCCTGACGGGGGCTGCAGCCACAGAGACCCCCGCGCCTGTGTCTGGACTCGTTTTCTTCAGAGTCTCTTATTTTATTCATCTTAACTAAATTCACTTGGAGAGGACACTTTATGGCATCACATGGGAAAAACCTGAATTTTCTGATATGCACAAAAATAAACCATAGAATTTCTAAGACTAAAAATTCCTGTTCATGCATCCTCTAAAAATCGTTCCCGGGGCCACCCAGCACTAAGCGTCCTGCCTTCCTGACACATCCAAGGCCAAGAAGGATCTCAGATCTCCTGGAGGCGATACTGTCCCTTCCCCCGGGCACACTGGGTGATGTCTGGGGACATCTGTGGTTGTCCCAACTGGGGCTGATCCTGGCATGGTGGGTGGAGGCACCTGCAGGGCCCAGAACGGCCCCACCCCAGAAAACAGCCCGGCCCCAGTGTCCACAGTGCCCGGGGACAGACCCTGGTCTAAAGGGCAGAGCCTGCCCCCGGTCCCTGAGGTGCCCAGCACGGGACACAGAGCGCAAACACAGCCCCAGGACACACACGCTCCCCACGTGCCACCTGTCCCGTGGCTAACACCTCTCGGGCCAAGTCATCCCCCAGCCCCGAGGAACTTGGCTGGGCTTGCGGGGGGGCCCCCTTCCCCAGCCCCTGCAGGCCCCAGGGTGACAGGGACCTCTAGGGCCTGGGGGAGGACAGAGGAACTCGGGGCCACCTGCCCAGGCTTGTGGGGTTCGGGGCAGCCTTCTGAGCTCCCGTGTCAGGTCGGAGACTTGTGCCCAGAGCGAGGCCCTTGGGTGGGGCCTTGGGGGGCTTTCCCCGGGGGGCATCACAGAGGGGTGTCTCAGGATTCCAGGGGCCTGAGGGGGACAGGTGGGACCCTGCTGGGCCAATTAGGACGCCAGCCTGTACCCGCTCCCTGCCTGGGGAGACGTCATGCCACGCGAGCCCAGACTACCACAGCGCCCACCCCGACTGCCCTTCCCCAAAAGCCCTGCCGGCCACCGGAAGAGAGGCTGGAACCCACCCCAGCGGAGGCAGAGGCTCTGGGGGTTTGGGGGCCGGTCCTCGGGGCGGCCTCCCCCAACTCTATTTCAGGACCCACCCAACCCCCAGGCATCTGACACCCACGTCAAGCAACACTCGTCTGCCCTTAATCAGCAGTTACCCTGCAGGCACTGCCGCCACCCCCACCCCACCCCACCGGCGCCAAAGCTGTCACCTCCAAAGGCCACCTCCCGGCCACTGGGCCCCTAAACCAGGGCATCTTTGGGGCCAACTGGGGGCCAGCCAGGGCCTGGGGGAGGAGCGGGCTGAGGGGACCGCAGGGGTGTCGGACAGCCTCAGACCACTGCGTCTGGGAGCCTGTCCCCACCCAGGGCTGGGGAGTGGGTGTCGGGGGCCAGCAGCTCCTAGGGCAGGGACACACATGCAACCTCAGGGTTGCCTGGCCTGGGGCAGGGGGGTCCCGGCTCTGTCCCCTCTGGGACAAGGAGAACCCATGGGAAGGTCCAGCCTCCCGGACAGCTCAGTCACCTCTTCCTCCTCCTCTTCCTCCCTCCCCCTCCTCCCCACTGCCATCTTCCCGGCTGGCCCTCAGGCTGGGCCGGCCCGGGCTGTCCTGGAGGCCACCAAACCGCCTGGGACAGCTAAGTGCCACCGAGGATCTGTGTTTGGGACGTCCTGTGAGTGGGGGATCTCATGTCACCACTGTTCTGTGTCGCATGTGCTGCCTGGGGCGGGGCAGAGGAGCGGGGAGATGGTTTTGGTACTTACTTTTCTTTTTGTCTCACAACAGAGGGGTTAAAGTTCTCAGGGGCTGAAGGAGCCGCTCAGGCTGGCAGGACTGGCTTTATAGGGCCGCCTCGCCCGGGCCCTGGAGCGGGGACCTTGGTTATTAATAGCGGCCGAAGCGAATTGCCCGTGTATGGTCAAGGACGCGGCCGCAGCTGGGCTGGGCCCGCCCCTCTCCCGGCACCTGCTGTGGGCCCTGGGCGGGGGCAGGTGGCGCACAGGGCGCCCTCTGACCCACTAGAAGGGGCTGACCCAGCGTGAGTTGGCGATTACTACATCTGAGCCCCCCAAATACAACAAGGCTCATAGTTGGGGGGCCCTGGGGGTGTGCTGGATCCCGACACACCCTTCCTTCCACCGTGGGCGCCACCTTGGGGGGCAGCCAGAGTCCCCGTCCCTCGGGGGGAGGGGCACGCGGAGGTGGCGCTGTCTGCCAAGAGCCCTGGTAGGATTAGCTCGAACCCAGGGCTACTGACGCACTTTGCAGGCGGTGCGGAACCCAGTCCTGGCTGCCCGCAAGGCCCAAAGCTAGGGCTCGGTGTCATGTACTGCGGTGACGTCTGGTGAAACTGGGGCGGGCTCCCCTAGGCTCCCACGCACCACGGTCCCTAGCAAATAGCCCTCCTGAGCTAGGGGGCCCGGGCACAGTTCCTTCCTCTCCCCGAGTGGCAGGTTTCGGTTCCCTGCGAGCCCCAGAGCCACTCGAACAAGATAGTCACCTCCTTTCCCAGGAGCCAGGGGCCGCCTCGCCCTCTTGTTACTACAAACCTGCCTCCGCCGGTTGTTGGCTGTGGTCCCCAGTGCAGCCCCCGTGTGGCCCTGAGTGCTGTGCGGTGTCCCCTCCCCTGGGGTGAGAGGAGCCGGGCTCCTTGAGATTTTAGCGGCCCGACACGTTTGATCACTGAAATAACGGACAGCTGCAAGAGGCCCTTGGCGCTTGGCACAGTAACCTTCCGCTTCCTGCCCAGCAGCCCTTGTTCTCACGGCAATCTTTTTTTTTTCTTTTTGAGATGGGGTCTCACCCTGTCGCCCAGGCTGGAGTGCAGCGGCGTCATCACAGCTCACTGCAGCCTCCAACTCCTGGGCTCAAGCGATCCTCCTGCCTCAGCCTCCCCAGTGGCTGGGATTACAGGTGCCACCACACCCAGCTAATTTTTTTTACTTTTTATAGAGATGAGGTCTTTCTATGTTGCCCAGGCTGGACTCGAACTCCTGGCCTCAGGTGATCCTCCTGCCTCGGCCCCCCACAGTGCCGGGATTACAGGCACGAGCCACCTCGCCCAGGCTAACGGCAGTCATTAACTGCGGACACAGTGCTCTTTGGTCAAGCAGGAGGGGGTAACTCCAGGGTCACCCGGAGAACCTACAGGTTTGTTTCGTCTTCACCAGGTGCATCAGCAAAGACCCATTTCCAAAGAAGGTCCCACTCTCTCCTCTGCCAGCTGGGCTCAGGCTCACCCTGCTGTCGAGGGGCCAGGGCTTGAGCCTTTGAAGATTGGGGGTTGGGGGGATGGTGCTCAGGGCTGTAAGCACTAACCAGATTGGAGGCATTGAAGTGTTTCTTTCTTTTTTTTTTTTTTTTAGACAGAGTCTCACTGTTACCTGGGCTGGAGTGCCGTGGTGTCAAACTCCTGCGCTCAAGCAATCCTCCTGCCTCAGCCTCCCAAGTAGCTGGGACTACAGGCATGCGCCACCATGCCCTGGTAACTTTATATATATATATATATATATATATATTTTTTTTTTTTTTAGCTGTCCATACAATTTCTTTCTATTTTTTTAGTAGAGATGGGGTCTCGCTCTTGCTCAGGCTGGTCTCAAACTCCTGAGCTCAAACGATCCTCCCACCTCGGCCTCCCAGAGTGCTAGGATTACAGGCGTGAGCCACTGCGCCCGGCCTGAAGTGTTTCTTATCGTGACAAAATGCACGTCACATAAAATTTACCATCTTAACTGTATTTAAGTGTGCGGTCCAGCAGCACTGAGTGCGCCCACGTCGCTGTGCACCCTCCTGCACGGCTGTCTCTGGCAGCCCGGCTGCTGTAACGGGACACCACAGACAGGGTGGCGTGAACCACAGCCACCTATCAATCCTGCTCACAGCTCTGGGCCTGGAGGCCCAAGATCACGGCCGGCATGGGAGGGCCACTTCCCAGCGTGCAGACAACGCCTTCTGGCTGTGTCCTCATGCGCCTGTGTCCTCTTCTTACAAAGGCACAAATCCCGTCACGTGGGTCCCACGCTCGGGACCTCAGCTACGTCTGAGTACCTCCAAAGGCCCCCTCCCAAGACCACCCCACTGCAGGTCAAGGATTTGATATAAAGAATGCGGCAAAGACACAGACATTCACCACATCAACCACCATCCCCAGAACTTTCTCGTCTTCCCAACTGACGCTCTGTCCCCATGAAACACTCACTCCCCGCCCCCTCCCCAGCCCCTGGCACCCACCATCCCACTTCCTGTCTCTGTGGATCTGATGACTCCAGGGACCTCCTGTGAGTGGAATCACACGGGATTGTCCTTCTGTGTCTGGCGTCTCTCACTGAGCACGATGTCCTCAAGGTCCATCCACGCTGTGGCCTGTGTCAGAGCCTCGTCCCTTTTCGTGGCTGGGTGATACTCCAGTGTGTGGATGCACCACGTTGAGTTTATCCATTAACGGACACTTGGGCTGTTTCCACCGTTTGCCTGTTGTGGCCCTGCCACCGTGAACGTGGACGTGCAGGCGTCTGTCCCATTCACTGTCCCATTAAATGCTCGTCCACCCTGGGCTGTGGCACGTGGCATCCTGCAACTCTGAGGCGGTTCCAGCCTGGGGGCTGGGGGCTAGGACTGGCCCGACTCCATGGTGCCACCTCGTGGCGGTGTCCTCACATGGCTCCCACGGCAGGCCGGAGTCTGGGCCATAGTTCAGCAGACTGCAGCCCCCTGGCCGAGTGCAGCCAGCCCAGCCTGAGTCTGTGACGTCTCGCTGGCGCTCAGCCATGGACACTGGGTCACATACCAGCTACGGCAGCTGTGCCACGGCGACGGCGGAGGGGAGCACCCACCACCAACGGCTCCAAAGCGTCCAACATTCTGGCGTGAACGAATGCCTGTTCGAGGCCCAGACCACACAAACACGCCCGAGCAGCCGTGTCCCTGGAAACCCAGACTGCGGAGCGAAGCGTGCAATGGTCACTGCTGCTGCTCCGGTGTGTTTGTCGTTTGATTCATCGCCCTCCACATGGGTCTGAACAACAGCCACACATTTGAACTGTCGGGTGGAGTCACACACAACTCCTTCCGGCGATTGGTGACCTGGGCTCGCTGCACCAGGGAACTGCGAGCTAGACCACCGGCAGGACTGCCGTCTCCATGGCAACGTCTGGGGCTCCCAGCGGTTCCGCCTTTGCCACAGTGGTGGGTGACCCACAGGGCTAGGGCTTCCCCGTCTGCCACGGGGCGCAGTCCTTCCTCGATTTAACCTGAATGAGGACTTGAGGCTGGACGAGACGGGCAGAGGAAGGCGAGCGACATTGTCTACAGTTTGCACCAGGGACTGGCAGGGGTTTCTTTTTCCATTTAATTGTGGTAAAACACATGCAATAAACATCAGCCACTTAGGGAGTACAATTCAGTGGCATTACATACACATACACTGTTGTAACCGGCACCTCCATTTAGTTCTGGAACATTCCATCGCCCCAAAAGGAAGCCCCGTCCCCATCAGCAGTCACTCCCATCCCTTCCCCCAGCCCCTGGCGACCACGAATCCACGTCCTGTCTCTGTGGATCTGCCTGTTCTGGACACTTCATCTAAAAGGAGTCTGGCGTCTCTCACCGAGCACGATGTTCTCAAGGTCCCTCCACGCTGTGGCCTGTGTCAGAGCCTCGTCCCTTTTCATGGCTGAGTGATGTTCCACGTGCGTACGGACCACGCTGGGTTTCTCCATTTATTCAATTCGGACATCTGCCATGGTTCTACTTTGCATCTTTTATGAATCCCGCTGTGAACACTCTCATGCAAGTCTTTGTGTGGACATACATCTTCCTATTTCCATGAATGTACTAAAACCACTGAACTGTACGCTTTAAAAAGGAGAATTTTATGGTGTGAATCATAGTTCAGTTAAAAAAACTGAATTTAAAAAGGAGAAACTTGGATGGGCGCGGTGACTCACACCTACAATCCTAGCACTCTGGGAGGCCGAGGGGAGGATCGCTTGAGGTCAGGAATTTGAGACCAGCCTGAGCAAGAGCGAGACCCCGTCTCTACTAAACATAAAACATTAGCTGGGCGTGGTAAAGGCACCCACAGTCGCAACTACTCGGGAGGCTGAGACAGGAGGATGGCTTGAGCCCTGGAGTTGGAGGCTGCAGTGCGCTGTGACAATGCCACTGCACTCCAGTCTGGGTGACAGAGTGAGACTCTGTCTGAAAAAATAAAAAGAGAGAGAGAGAGAGAAACTTGCCGTGTTTCTGGAATGAGGCAGCAGAGTTACGGCCAGGGCCACCAGCAGCTGAGCTCAGCTCCAGGGAAGGGAGCAACAGGTGACAAGGGCCCCTCTTAGGAACCACAAGACAAAAGGGAACAGGAGACCCCCCGCCCCCCGCGACCCAATTCTGGCTGCCTAGAAGCTTCCATCTTGCTACAAGGAAAAGAACCATCTTGCTCTGAGGTCACCCTGTGAGCATCTGAGGGGTCCCGGGTTTGCCTTCTTCTTCCAGAGGACAGAGGCAGGCGGGACAGCAAGGAAGAAACACAAAAGCCTCGAAGGGCACGTCACTGCATGGCCAAGGGCTGGCTCTCCCCTGCCAGGGCCTGAACCACAGAGAACACGTGGATGTCGGGGAAGTGGGGATTTTATTTCTTTTGGCTGCAACAGGAACATTCTCGTGTAGGCGTGCACAGGCATTGCAACGGAGCTGAGAGGTGTGTGCGGCACAGGTCACCACAGCCCTGGGGACAGGCCTCGCCACAGAGGGCCTGGCACAACAGAGGCTGAGTCAGACCCCTCTGCCGACCCCATGCCAGGTCCCAAGGCCCTGCCCCACCTGGCAGTGTCCTGGTGGCCTGACCTCCAGCCAGCAGCCCCAGCACGCTGGGGACTGTCCCCACCTGCCCAGTCCTCCCTGCACCCCCATCACCTGTCCCAAGGCCTCCTCCTGGGCCGAGGGGCAGCACCTAGCAGTGCCCGACGATGTTGCTGCCCTGACCCCTCCCCAGCCCACGGGGCCAGAGCAGCACTCGGGACGCCGCCGTGGCCACCATGTCCAGTTCTGTCCGGGTGGTCCCAGCCCCTCGCAGAGCACCTGGGGCCGTGCTGCCCTGGAAGACCCCGGCGTTGCTGATGCTGCAGGACGGGGGCTGAGCTGGGGCAGGGACATGGAGCTGGCGTGGGATCCTGCCCCTCCTGGGGACAGAGCACCGGCAGCAGAGCTGGGCCTGAGCTTTCCTGGGCTCTTCCCGCCTCAGCCCCCAGCCCAGGGCTTGGCAAGGGCTGGAACGGGATGACAGGGGAACCGAGGCCCACGCGGAGCCGTCCCCAGCCCAGGCCCGGTGCCCGAGCGCCCTGGGGCCACCTAGCGGAGGCCGCACTCCACACCCTGCAGCTTCTCCTGCTCCAGGGCGCGCACCAGGTCCTGCACGAACCGCATCTCGGAGGCCACCTGCTTGGCCAGCGCCTCGTAGCGGTTCTCGAGCCGGCTGAAGCGGCGTTTGAGCCCGCTGGTCCCCAGCAGGGCGCCCCGGGCCTCCTCCTGCGCCTGCCGCTTGAGCGCCTCCGTCTTGTGCAGTTCCTGCCGCAGCCGCCGCAGGTCCTGGCCCAGGCTGTCACTCTCCTCGCGGTACCAGGCCTCCTTCTCCTCGTAGATGGCGGCCAGCGCCTCCACGTCCTCGTGGCACAGCCGACGGCTGCGCTCCAGCTCGCGCAGGCCCTCCTCGGCCGCCGCCACCTCCTCCAGCACCTTGGAGAAGCGCTCGAAGTTGACGTAGGTGTTGTTGGGCGGCATGCTCGAGTGCGACTTGATGGTGTACTCCTTCAGCCGCGTGGTCTTCAGGCGCCGCCGCTCCGGCTTCTGGCCGCTGTCCTCGCTGCGCACGTTCCGCCGCCGGATCGCCTGCGGGGACGGCAGTGGGGGCGCTGGAGTGGGGGGTCCTGGCCACATCCGGCCCCCCTACACACACTTCCCGGAACCAAGTTTTATCCGCACAAGGGTCATCCACCGCTTTCTCGTGACAACCAGAGCTGAGTCACCAGCAGACACCGCCCAGCCCGCAAAGCCACGCACTCGCCTCCTGGCACCCGAGGGACAGGGCTGCTGGCCTGGCCCAGAGGTGTCGAGTCAGCCCCGTGGGATGTAGCCAGGCCAAGGACCCTAGCAGGCTCTCAGCAGGACAGCGGCAGCCCCCGACACCATCTCACGAGTGTCAGGACCCCACGCCCAGGCCTATTCTCCAGGGACCCTCCTCAGATGCTGGGGCTTGTCACGCCTGTCACCCTTCAGCAGGGGAGATCACCAGTACCCCACAGGAAAGGCCAAGGCGGGCAGACCCTGGTGCGGCCCCGGCCCTCACCTTGATCCAGGAGTGCTCCAGGCTCTGGGCGATGGTCATTCTCCTCCTGGAAGACCCCACCGCACCCTGGTTAGTGACACGTGGGCCACCCGCAACATCCTCCTGTCTCCCCACTGTGGCAACCTCAGACAACCAGCCCCTCCAGGACCCCCAGGCCCTCCAGGCCCTGAGGTGTCCCTCCAGCCTCCACTCAGCCAACCGCAGGGGAACACGGGGTTTTCTGGGGTTTGTGAAGAGTTGAGACCTGGGGCTGGGGGTCACTGGAGGGGCAGGGTGGCCAGGGAGGACCACAGCCACAGGAGCATCTATATGCAAGGGAGGGCAAAGCGTTGCCAGGATTCTAGACTTTTCTAGGAAAAAAACAGTCACCTGGAATTTTATGCAAAACCCATTTTACAGGCCAGCAACAAATGAAGTTCTTAAAAACACAGCATGGTGGCCAGGCACGGTGGCTCACGCCTGTCATCCCAGCACTCTGGGAGGCTGAGGCAGGAGGATCGCTTGAGCCCAGGAGTTGGAGGCTGCAGTGAGCTATGATCACATCACTGCACTCCAGCCTGGGTGACAAAAGCAAGACCCTGTGTCTTAAAAAAAAAAAAAACAAAGCCGTGGGCGCACCACTGCCATTGGTTCACTATCTGCACCCCAAGGAGGCGGCCAAGCCTGGTTCCCAGCCACAGGGAGGTGGCGCTGGGAGGAGATACTTCTCAAAGCCATTGTGACGGGGAGAAGGCCCCAGTCCTGCCGCACGGCCACTCAGCTCACGTCCCTCCTGTCGTTCTAGGTGGCAGGGGCCACCCTGCGACCCCTCTGCCCAGGCACCCCCCGCCCTGCCCGTACTTGGGGTCTTTGACCAGCAGCCGGCGGATGAAGTCCTTGGCCAGCTCGCTGGTGTTGCCGAAGTACTCCTCGTCGAAGTCGTAGTTCACGGCCGAGATGTTGGTGAGAGTCTCCTGCTTGGTCTCGCCCAGGAACGGGGACGCGCCGCTCAAGCTGGAAGACGGGCGGAGGCTCAGTCGGACCCCCGGCTCCCCCTACAACCTCCAGGGATCCCCGGAGATCCCCTGGCCACCACCCAGAAGCCACTAAAATCCCTCCCCCGGTCACTGATGGCGGCAGAATGAATGGGCCAAAGTCTCTGCAGAAAGAAGCTATCTGCGCAGACACAGAGTCTCAGAGCAGCTCCCCCAGAATGCTCGGTAACCACTGGGGCAGGAGGGCAGCTTTCCTACGGAGGGTCCTGGCAACACCATCTTAGCTAAGGGACCCAGGTTAACAACCCCCTGCGATGGCGTGTGCCTGAGGGACACAGCGTCACCCCTGGGGTCTAGGCAGAGACGCAGAACCCCCACCTGACTGCGAGCAAGCACCAGACACGCCCAGACCGAGGGACGTCCTGCCGGACCCCTGACCGGTGCTCGTGCAAGAGTCAGGGTCACGAAGGACGACAGGCGGAGGAACAGCCTGGGGCTGGCGGGGCCCAAGGAGACAGACGGCTAACCGCCACGTGGGGTCCGGGACCAGAGGGGGTGTTAGTGGGAGAACTGGGGACAGCTGACTGCACTGGGAGGCGCTCTCCTGAGTCTCGCAGTACCAGGCTAAGCCCTCAGTGGGACAAGGTCTCACGTCTGTCGGGGAGCGCAGGCTGGGCGGAAGGTGTGCGGGAGTCTGCGCTGTGTCTGCAAGTCTTTGTCAGGCCAAGACTGTCTCAAAATTTGAGAAAACCCCCACACACTGTCTAACACGCCATCTCCCAAAGCCTCGGGGTCCGAGGGCTACGCCCACTGGACAAGCGAGAACTCGGAATGGCGGGCACGCTCGGCTGGGGAGAGACGATCAAAACGGGGTCGGGGTCAGGGGTCAGCCCCCTCCTCGCACAGAGGGAGGCCGGGTGCCGGCTGGCGACCAGAGAGAGGGAGGACACGCGCCCTCCCAGAGTGGGGCTTGCACCGCTCACTTCCCACATTATTGTCCTGCCCTCAGAACTCTCCGGAAGCCCCAGTGCAGCAGCCACACGAACCACTCACTCACACATTCAGTCGTCCCGTGTCCCCCTCCCCGGTGGGAGCGAGGCAGCCCCAGGTACTCACAGAATGTAGGTGATGACGCCAATGCTCCTGGAAGACAAAGTTGGGGTCAGCCTGCAGCCAGGCGCAGTCACCCCGACTCACTAAAGGGCCGTGGGGCCAGAGCCGGGCAGGGGGAAAGGCTGGGAAAGCTGGGCCAAGGCCAGGCAGGTGTAGGTCTGTCCCCCTGAGGGCATCAGGGACTCGCCACAGCTGCCTGTCCAAGCTCAAACTGGCGAGGGGTAAGGACAGAGCAGGCAGACATATTGGCTGGACAACTCGGCCAGTGGACCCACACAGGGGGACCCCCCGGGACTGGCGTGGTCCGAGACGGGCTGGCAAACTCTCCATAACGGGTCAGACAGCGAGCAGCTCAGGCTCTGTGGCGGCAAACGGTCTCTATCGGCTACTCGCCCGTTTGGTTTTTTTCACAGCCCCTTAGAAACATGAAAACCACCCTCAGCCCACAGGCCAATCGGCCCCAGGGCACAAGCCTGGCCTGTTCTAAGGCTCCCACAGCACCTGGGCCGCGAGGACGGCTCCACACTCACCACATGTCGGCCTCCAGCCCCAGCGGCTCGTAGTTGACAATCTCAGGAGCTGTGGGGGACAGGGAGACACAAGGTCGGGCTCTGGGGACACAGTGGCCAGTGAGGAGGGCTGCAGCCCCGCCCTCGAGGCTCCCAGCATGTAGACTCGGGTCCAGGCTTTCGAGGCTGGCACTGCACTTGGGGCGAGCCACGCGGCAGGGCCGGCCGGCAGCACCCGCGGAATCCCTGAGTCCCCGCGGTGCCGGGCGCAGGAGGGCTGACCTGGGGGCCGTGGACCAGCATCTGGCAGATGGGCCTGTGCCCCCTCGCTCAGCAGGAATCCTCAGACGGCCCCCACCGGGGCCCAGACACACCACGGGCCCTTACCCACGAACTCGGGGGTGCCAAAGATGTTCTTGAACTCGTTCCCCGCCTCGATCTTGTGGGCGATGCCGAAGTCGATGAGCTTGATCCGCGGGTTGGGCACGTCCTTGTCCAGGAGCATGATGTTCTCTGGCTGGGCCAGGAGGGTGGGGGAGAACAGGCCTCAGTGGCTGCTGCCCACCCAGTGTCTGGCCTGCACCGCAGGGGACAGCCCCAAACCCTCCCTGGCAACCTCAGCCCACGGGTCCCCGGCCGGGGCCCACCTTGAGGTCGAAGTGGGCGATGCGCTTGGAGTGCAGGTAGTGCACGCCGTCCAGGATCTGCTTGAGGAACTGGGTGGCCTCGTCCTCCGTCAGCGACTCCTTCTCCGCCAGGAAGTCGAAGAGCTCCCCGCCCGAGACCAGCTCCAGGATGAGCACCACGTCGGTCTTGTTCTCGAAGATGTCGTGCAGCGTGATGATGTTGGGGTGCCGGATCTCTCGCAGGATGTTCACCTCCCGCTCGATCTCCTCCCGGCTCACGCCCCGCCGGCTGGACGACAGGCGGCGCTTCTTGATGAACTTGGCCGCGTACTCCTTGCCCGTGCCCTTCTGCCGGCACTTCCGCACAATCGCGAACTGGCCGCTGCGGTGGGAGGGGAGGGAGTGAGTGCGGCGGGAATGGAGGGTCCCCAACAACTCCCCCTGCTCCTCCGGGTGCAGCCTGCACAGGGACCTTGAGGACAGGAGCCTGCAGACTGGGGAGGGGGATGCCTCAGCCGCCTCGGAGAGCAACTCGCCAGTGTCCATCAGCCATTCCCATCCTGGGCACCTGGCAGGTGTGTGGACAGGTGAGCGCAGAGCCACCCAGCAGACACCAGCACTGGGGCACTTTTCTTTTTCTTTTTTTTTTTTTTTTTTTGAGACAGAGTCTCACTCTGTTGCCCAGGTTAGAGTGAGTGCCGTGGCGTCAGCCTAGCTCACAGCAACCTCAAACTCCTGAGCTCAAGCGATCCTCCTGTCTCAGCCTCCCGAGTAGCTGGGACTACAGGCATGCGCCACCATGCCCGGCTAATTTTTTTTTTCTATATATATTTTTAGCTGTCCATATAATTTCTTTCTATTTTTTAGTAGAGGTGGGGTCTCGCTCTTGCTCAGGCTGGTCTCGAACTCCTGAGCTCAAACGATCCGCCCACCTCGGCCTCCCAGAGTGCTAGGATTACAGGCGTGAGCCACCGCGCCCGGCCCACTGGGGCACTTTTGAACAGCGAAAGACCAGAAGGCGCCCAAGGCGTGTAAGAGGGAACTAGGACAAATTATGCTAAATCCAGTGGAATTTTACCCTGTCATGACAAAGAACGGGGGCGGCTCTCCATGTGCGGACCAGAAAAGACTCAGGAGGACTTGCCAAGTGACACAGGGGACGGGGACTTTTATGTCTGAAAAGGGTTGGAGGCCCCGAGGCAACCTGTTAACAGCAGCCCCCCGAGAGCGGGACTCAGGGAGCGCGGGCGGAGGAGGGGTGCCCACTTTTCATATGATGCAATTCCACCCCGACGGAACTTTTCACAGCGAGTTCCATTTTATCGTTTTTTTAATCTAAGGAAGAAAAAGAAATAAAACTGCTGACTTCAAACAAGCTCCTCCCTTAACAGGCAGAGTAAAGAAATGCACACGTTTGCAAAGCGCACCGTGCACACATTGCGGACTGTGGCCTCCCGCACAGCTGGGGACACAGAATGATGTGGCTGCCGGGAAGAGCGAATCTCCCATGGAACTAGGCACACCTGGTACCTTGACGTGGGAGGTCACCCTGGATGACCTGGGGGCCCAGTGTCAGCACAGGGTCCTCCCACAAGCGGGCAGGGGGGTCGGAGGCAGAGAGACTGGGAGACGCTGCGCTGCTGGCTCTGGAGGGGGAGGAAGGGCCCGAGCCGAGGGACGCAGGCAGCTGCTAGACACTGGGAAAGGCGGGAGTCGGTTCTCCTCTGGAGCCCCCAGAAGGGACCGGCCCTGCAGATCCATTTTAGGCACCACAGCCCCAGAATTTTCAGAGAATAAACCCCTGTTCTAAGGTGCTAACTTGTGGCAGTGTTAGAGCAGCCGTAGGAAACTCTCACCAACCGACAAGCTGAGCGCACAGGTCGGAGAACAACGAAGTCGACCTAATCAGACCTGGCCCCACCGCGCCCACCACAACCGCGTACACTATTCTCCTGCCTGGGTCTTTGCTGTCACTCCCCCACCCGAAAATGCCTTTCTCCTTCCCCTCTGCCTACACCACCTCCCATCCCACAGTAACTCCCATGGTGACAACATCCAACGCCAGGCACTTCCCACGAGCCAGGAACACTGCAGGAAATACCAGATGTGTCCCACATTTTCAAATATAAAGATCTTATTCCTCTCGCATCGTGCCAAGCTAAGCTATAAAGAGGAGTAAGACCGAGCTCACGGGTAAAGGTAGAGAGACGCTGTTATGGGCTGAACTGTGTTCCCCACCACAATTTGCATACTGAAGTCCTAACCTCAGAATGTGACTGTATTTGGAGACAGTATCATTGAGGTGGGCCCTAATCCAATAGGACCGTGTTCTCATAAGAGAGGAGATGAGGACACAGACACGCACAGGGGGACGAGCACGTGCGGACCCAGGGAGAAGGCGGCCATCTGCAAGCCAAGGAGAGAGGCCTCAGAAGGAAACAGCCCCGCCAGCGCCTTGATCAATCCTGGACCTCCAGCCTCCAGAGCGTGAGGAAATGCCTGCTGCATAAGCCACGCGGTCTGTGGCACCCTATGACAGCAGCCCCAGCAGACTAACAGACGCCACCACGCCAGGACGGGGACCCAGGGTGGAAGTCAGCGACTCACTGGCTCACAGCTTCATTTCCTTCCCAAGACCGTGGATGCAAATTAGAGTTGGGAAGAAAGCACACGCTTGCTCGCACACACGCATGCACACACAACATGCTCCCATGTGCATTCCGTGCCCCCAGCAAGTCATATCAACAGCCGTGGTCCCTGAGGTGAGCAGATGCGGCTCTGCTTCACTCACGGGTCACTACAGTGACTCCCGTCAGCTAATTCCCCAAAGACAGTCAACGATCAGACTCCGGAGAGATGACGTGCCGCTCGGAACCGAAGCCCAGCGCATTCCTGACTGGGGGCTCATCCAGGCCGCCGGCTTGAGAGGCCCACGCTGAGAATGTGAGCGAGGACGGCGTCTGGGGCGCCTGTCCGCACTCCCACTCTAACGTGCAGGGGCTGGACCGTGTTTGCACAGGCGAGTTCCAGGCTGTCTTCGTGTCACTTCACCTAGAAACTGACCCTACAAAGCAGGTGCCGTTACTACCCCACTGTAGAGATAAACTGAGGCAGAGAAAAGGAAGGCAACTTGGCCAAGGCCACACAGTCACAGGCACAGCTGGACTCGCACCCTTGCGCCAGGCGCCATGGGCTCTGGAGCCCAGGTGCTCCCACAAGAGCTGGGAAACAGAAACAGATACGTATATATCGCCTCCCTCGGCTACATAAATTATAGCACATTTCACAGCCTTCCGTGGCTTCATCCTTCATTTCACGTATTTCCGAGAATGTTCCAGATCATTACATGGAGCAGTGGTATTCAAGACGGCCACGTGCAGCTGTTGAACCCTGGCAGTGTGGCCGGTCTTGAATGAGATGTTCTGTGAGTGTGAAATACACACTAGATTGCAAATACTTCATAACAAAATCAGAAAACTAAATAGTTTAGTAGAGAGACCCCATCTCTACCAAAAATAAAAAAATCAGCTAGGTGTGGTGGTGGCGCCTGTAGTTCCAGCTACTTGAGAGGCTGAGGCAGGAGGATCACTTGAGCCCACAAGTTTGAGGCTGCTGTGAGCTAGGCTGATGTCATGGCACTCTAGCCCAGGCAACAGAGTGAGACTCTGTCTCAAAAAAAATAAAAAATAGGCCGGGCGTGGTGGCTCACGCCTGTAATCCTAGCACTCTGGGAGGCCGAGGCGGGCAGATTGTTTGAGCTCAGGAGTTCGAGACCAGTCCGAGCAAGAGCAAGACCAAGACCCGTCTCTACTAAAAAAAAAAAAAAAATAAAGAAATTATATAGACAGCTAAAAATATACATAGAAAAAGTTAGCTGGGCATGGTGGTGCATGCCTGTAGTCCCAGCTACTAGGGAGGCTGAGGCAGGCGGATTGCTCGAGCCCAGGAGTTGGAGGTTGCTGAGAGCTAGGATGATGCCACGGCACTCTAGCCAGGGTGACAGAGTGGGACTCTGCCTCAAAAAAATAAATAAATAAATAAATAAAATAAAAAATAAATAAAAACAAAAGACAGTGCTGGGAAAAGTGGGTATCCACATACAGAAAGTTGAAACTAGACCCCCGCCTCTCACCCTATATAAAAATCAACTCAAAATGGATCAAAGACTATAAAACTATAAAACTACCAGAAGAAAACAGGGAAAATGCTTCCCAGACATTGAGCTGAGAAAAGACTTAACAATAAGACCTCAAAAGCACAGGCAACAAAAACAAAAACAAACGGGATTACATCAAGCTAAAAAGTTTCTGCACAGCAAAGGAAACAATCAACAGAGTGAAAGGGCAACCTACAGAATGAACAAAAATACCCGCAAATTATCCATCCAACGGGATTAACGCCCAGAATAGACGAAGAACTCAAACGTCTCAACAGCAAAAAAAAACAATCGGATTAAAAAAATAGGCAACGATCTAAACAGACATTTCCCAAAAGAAGACACACAAATGGCCAACGAATATATGAAAAAATGCTCAACATCACCGATGACCTGGGAAATGCAAATCAAAACCACGGTGAGGTACCATCTCACCCCAGTGAGGACGCTACTAACAAAGAGACAAAAAACAGTAAGTGCTGGTGACCAGGCAGAGAATAGGGAACACTTACACGCTGTTGGTGGGAATGTAAACTGGTACAGCCACTATGAAGGACAGCATGGCGGTCCCCGAAAAAGCTACAGTGGAACTATCACATGACCCAGAGACATCTGGACCCCCGTGTTCACTGCAGCACTATTCACAACAGCCAAGGTACAGAATCAACCTAGGTGTGCAACAACAGAGGGGTGGATAGAGAAAGTGTGGTACAGACACACCATGGAATGCTATTTAGCCATAAAAAAGAATGCAATGCTGTCATTCGAGGCCATATGAACGGGACTGGTGGACATTATGTTAAGTGAAATACCAGAATGCCAGGAACAAGAAGTTAAACACCAAATGTTCTTGTTTATATGTAGAAACTAAAATAAGCTGATCCCAGACAAGTAGAAGGCAGAACACAGGATACTAGAGGCCGGGAAGGGAAGTGGGGGATAGGGAGAGGTTGGTTAAGGGACACAAAATCACAGCTAGATGGAAGGAACAAGTTCCAGTGTACTAACCACTGTAGGACGGCTACAGTTGACAATAATATATTACACAGTTTTAAATAGCTAGAAGAAGGATATTGAAAATTCCCAACATGAATAAATAACAAATGTTCAAGATGATCTACTCACTAATTACCCTGATCTGATCACTTTACATTATATCAAAATACCACTATGCACCTCATAAACACATATAATTACTATCTGTCAATTGTAAAAGAAGGAAAAAATTGATGATGCTACTAGAAAACTTCAACCAATCACTTCTGTGGCTTGCACTGTATTTCTATTGAACGGCGCCGACACGGAGTTGCCCGGTTCTTTTAAGAGCTGTACCACGTTCTAGCCACAGATGCGGGGGCTCGGGGGGCCACTTAAGAGGTTGCCCATCTGCTGCTCATACACACACTGCTACAGCAACGACCTGTCCCTAAATCATTCCATCCATGTATTGACATATTTCCGCTGATTTACTTCCTAGAGGTGAAATCAGTGGGTTAAAAGGAACGCACGCGTTAAATGTTGCCGACTTTTGCCAACCTACCCCCCCAGCAGGAGGTCCTGATATGTTTTCAACAATGAAATATGAGATTTCTTGGGGGGGGGGCCTTCTTACCGCGCCTAACGCAGGAAATTCCTGAAGGAAGGACTTCAGGATCCCAAATGAGCCTGAGACACTCTCTCTGGCCTGACGCAGGGCTCAGTTATTTACATTCCCTTCTGGTGACATCATGGGGCGGGATGAGGTGGCTCCGGGAAGGCAGTCCAGCAGCAAACTCACCAAATAAGGTTTGAGGCTCCACAAAACAAGGCCAGGCCTAGCGGTGCCTGGCTGGCTGCTGTGCGGGGCGTAGGGGTCTCAGGGGACCCGACACAGCCCAGACAGGCAGGAAATCAGCTGCTCCGCTAGAGGGGGAAACCTCAGCCTTCTCCCCCAAGAATGCTAAACAATTGGCGGGGTGTAGACCTAGGCAGAAGTCCCCCCTCCCCTTTAAATGCGCAAGAGCTGGGGAATCTCAAGTGTCTCCCAACAAAAGGATACATATTTTTTAAAATCTGCTTAGAGTGCAGACCTTTGAGTGACAAAACTAGCCAGCACCTACTGCTCTCATGCCACACGCCAGGTGCTGTGTTGGTGCTGTAACTACTCCGTACTATTCTCCACAAAGGAAATACACAGAGGACGCCCCAGCAAGAATCCACTGCTGGGGCTGTCTGACTCCAAAGTCCAAACGTGTGCCACCGGCACATGATAGCGACCCATTCCTTCTTGGAATAAAAGGACAAAGGACAGGAAAGGTGAGTTACTGTTCAGAAACCCTCTCCCCCATCCCAGGAGCCCCATGGTCAGTGTGGACCACTCACCTGCCCAGCTCTTCCCCCATCTCATAGTGGTCCTCCACGTCTTCCTGCCTGAACGTGGACATGGTGGCCAGTCTGCCTTCCAGCAGCTTCCACTCAGGAAAAGCGCAGTCACTGCAGCCTGGGGACAGGTTCTCGGGAAGTCCCCTAACCTTGACCCTGGAGGAGACATGGACAAACAGGAACTGAGACACCTGCCTTTCCTCCTAGGTAAATGGAGAGAACTGCTCACCCAACATAGGGCTCATGTCACTCCACAGGGAACCTCCAACCTCCTCAGAGAGCCACTGCATTTAGTGGGTTAGGTCCTTTCATACATCACCTCTTTCAGACTCTGTAATCACCCAGGTCAACAGCAAACCCACTGGGCCACTTTTACCCCCATAACTCCCTCCAGCCACATAACTACTGATTCCCCACAAACTACCCACGTCTTTCTTTTATTTTTATTTATTTATTTTTTTGGACACAGGGTCTCACTCTGTCACCCAGACTAGAATGTAGTGGTATCATCATAGCTCACTGCAGCCTCAAACTCCTGGGGTCCAGCAATCCTCCTGCCTCAGCCTCCTGAGTAGCTGGGACTACAAGTATACACCATCATGCCCGGCTAATTTTTTTTTTTTTTAAATAGAGATGGGATCTCACTCTTGCTCAGGCTGGTCTTGAACTCTTGGCCTCAAGTGATCCTGCTGCCATGGCCTCCCAGAGTGCTGGGATTACAGGCACCGAGCCACCAAGCCACGGAGCCCCATCCCACTCCCCCTACATCCCCTCCTCACCAGGACAGGTCTCTTAAGCCCCTCATCAATGAGGAGACCTCCCCTCAACCCCCCATCTCAACCTCCCTCCAATCCCGACTTCCCTAGGCTCCTGCAAGCCCACTTCTGCCTCCCGCTGACCTTCACCGTCCTAGCAAAGATTAACCTCTTGCTCCCTGCTCCACGTACCAAATCCCCCAACCGCAGTCACCCCACCGCCAAACGGGCCCCCACAAAGGGCCGTATCTGCGTCTCCACCGCCCTTCACCCCCTCCCGCCCCCAACCTCCGCACAAGCCCCAAGGCAGACCCCGGTGACTGACTCCCTCCGTCGACCCCCGAGGCCTTCCCCATCCTAACGCTCCTGCCCAAGCACCCCCGAGGCCGCCACGCCCCTCGCAGGCCCTGCTGAGCCCCTTCTCCGACCGGGCACTCAAAGGGGTCCCCAAATTTATCCCTTCTGAATCCCCTATCCTCCATAGGACCCCCGAGGAGCCTCCCGGGCCCACCACCAGCCCGCCTGCCTCGGCCCGAGCCCGCTCCGTACCCTCCGCGGCCCCGAGTTCCGAGCCGGCCCCGCCACCGCCAAGCTGGCCGCGGTTGCCTCCTCCTCCGGCCCAGCCGCCTCGGCCGCCGCGTCGCGCCCGCGCCGACGTCACCACGGCGGCCAGTACCCGCCCCCGGGAGGCGGGCTCCACCGCCCATTGGTAGACGCCCCCGCCGCTCGTGCGGCAGCTTGACGCCCCGCCCTCCACTGCGCTTCCGGTCCCCGAACCGGATGCGGCCTCCCCACTGGCTAACCGACTCACCTTCCCTGATCAGATTGGCTGTCATGGACGCTGGTCAAACCGACTGGAAGGCCGACTTCCGGCCCCTGAGCCGTCCCGCCCACCTCTCCTCTGACCCTGGTGCTGAAGCTGCGGGGAGGGATGCTCAGGTGCTGCATCCCGAGCCTCCTGCCTTTCTTGAGCACAAGAAGCGCGAATTGATGGCCTGTGGCTGAGCGCGCATGGCAGCTCCCGGGGCGGACCCCGGGATGGCTTTAATCCCTATGCGGCAGTTTCCTCCTCTGTAAAATGTTACCCACGTCCTTTTTTTTTTTTTTTTGAGACAGAGTCTCACTCTGTTGCCTGGGCTAGAGTGAGTGCTGTGGTGTCAGCCTAGCTCACAGCAACCTCAAACTCCTGGGCTCAAGCGATCCTACTGCCTCAGCCTCCCGAGTAGCTGGGACTACAGGCATGCACCACCATGCCCGGCTAATATTTTTTTTCTATATATATTTTTTAGTTGGCCAGATAATTTCTTTCTATTTTTAGTAGAGACGGGGTCTCGCTCTTGCTCAGGCTGGTCTCGAACTCCTGACCTCGAGCGATCCACCCGCCTCGGCCTCCCAGAGTGCTAGGATTACAGGCGTGAGCCACCGCGCCCGGCCTACCCATGTTCTAAATACTTAATACACAAATGAGGAGGTTAGTAGAGTTGCCATTCGCAGAATCCGTGACTCCTGTTCGTCTCAAGCTAGCTAATATCAGCAAACCTTTATTGAGACTCAGCATGTACCAATCAACACCCTTAGGAACTATGTTAATATTTTCCCCATTCTACAGATGAAACAGAGACTCAGAGAAGTTAAGTAACCTGCCCAAGGTCACACAGCTAGGAAAGGGCAGAGCTGGGATTCATGCCCAGATAGATCTGAACCCAAAGCCAATGCTGACACCCAGATGCCATCAGACACAAGGCCCGGTGTATTCTGACCACTGTCAGACCACCCTCACTTCATCCCCTGCCACTTTCCCCCATCTCCTCCATCTCAACCCATTTTCTGTCCTTCTGACCTCAAACATCTCATTCCTACCCCAGGTCTTTGCACAAGCTGTTCCTTCTGCCTGGAAACTGCCTTGCCCACTCTTGCTAGTGCCTGCCCATGCTCGAGTTCAAAGCTAAGGCAGCACCTACACCTGGAAGGCCCTCCACCTTGCACCTGGATGGCATCTTTATAGATCCAATCACAGTTGCACTTATGAGTAGAGCAGATGCTCACCTAAGTGACCTGGTGGATGAACAAGCCACTGTCCTCTCTGCAAACCAAGCCCGAGGCCACATTGGTGGACTTTTGCCACATCACATCAACCTTCACTCTTGTTAATCATACTCACATAATTAAGTTGAATCAGTGCAATGTAACTCATCAAGAGTTACCGTTTCTTTGAAAAGTAAATTCAGCTTTGGAAAAGACTTAAGGACAGGGATTTTTTCCCCCCAATGCTATAGAATTAGGCATGAGGAAAACCAGAGAGAGGAAAATATGGCCAGGCATGGTAGCTCACACCTGTAGTCCCAGGTACAGAAGCTGAGGCAGGAGAATCCCTTGAGTAGAGTTGGAGGTTGTCAGCTATGATGCCACTGCATTCTAGCCTTGGTGACAGAGCAATACTGTCTCAAAACAAGGAGTAAACGCTATTGTAACTTTACTTTCACTCATTTTTTGTACTCCGTGTAAATGGAATAAAAAAGCAAGCTTGCTTTTGGATCAGGTTTCTTATTAAAGTGTGGGTAAGGCCTTGGCTGGAGCATGACCCCATGCAGTGTAGAATAGCCAGAGTGGCCCCTCTCCTTGCCAAAAACCCTCCCTAAACCAGTACTTCACAGCCCACACCTGAGAACAAAGATGGGAAAACACCAAAAATGAAATTTTAACCTCATGTAAGATTTGAGTGGATAAATCCAGAATCGTATAAAACAATGTTAAAAGATATGATTGATATTGCTGCTATAACCATGTGAAAAACAAAAAACAAAAAAATAATAATTAAAAAAAAAAAGATTATTGGCATTAAAACTAGAATTGGCCTCCTACAATGTCCTAGGCACTGTTTTCAAAACAAATGGGCAGGCTGGGTGCAGTGGCTCACGCTTGTAATCCCAGCACTCTGGGAGGCTGAGGTGGGAGACCAGCCTGAGCAACAAGCGAGACCCCCTCCCCACCAAAAAAACCCAAAATTTAGCCGGGCGTGGTGGCACCTGTAGTCCCAGCTACTCTGGAGACTCAAACAGGAGGATCGCTTGAGACCTAGAGTTTAAGGTTGCTGTGAGCTAGGCTGATGCCATGGCACTCTACACCAAGTGACAGAGCAAGACCCTGTCCCCCAAAAAACAAATACAAATGGGCTCACAGGAAGCTTTGATCTCAGGATAGGGTGTGAGCACACCGGCAATTCAGAGGATAGTCTAAGCCAGCAATGTCCGTCCAGTAGCCCCAACCCCAGACCAACTGAGTGCACTGCAAATGAAATGACATTTTAAACTTCAGTTCCTTGGGGCACTGCTCCTACTTCATGTCCTCAGCAGTGGCACCCCCACCATCCTACAAAATTCCACTGGGCACACCTACTACTGCAATGGCGGGCCTGGACAGTCCCCTCCCGAAGCAGCCATGTCTTGGAGCATCCGAGTGTCCCTTACAGGCCAAGGTGACCTTTGGTAGCGGCACAGCACCAATGGCCCTGGTACTGGCACATGGCAGCCCTGCTCCCCGCAAAGGGGCCGCAAGAATGATGCAGAACAGTCATCACCATATCAAATTTATTATTCCAATGGCACTAATACAGCTGGACGTGCTCATGATCACACCGCACAGGACTTCTTGCCTTCTAGAAATTACCTACCCGCTTGTTCCTTTCCCCTTTCCGGAGAAAAAAGCCACTACGGGCCATTAACCCAAATAAACCTCTTAATGCGTTCATTTAAAAATTTTTTTGGACATCTGAGTTTCCCTCTGAAGAAATGGAAAAAAAAGTTAGGTGTCCCACCCCACCTCCCCCTCCACCACCGGCCAAATCAGTCCCTGCAAAGAGGGCATCTCTGCGACCTGGAAATAAATATAGAAAGAAACGGCATCAAGTGTTAAGGTTGAGCGATGGCACGGAGTGGCCCCGGAACCTCTCAGGTGGAGCATCACTGTGTTGGGACAGTCTGAGGTGTCGTCTGATAATGCAAGGACGTGCTGCTGTGGTCGAACTGGGTGTGGGTGCTGTGCCCGTCCCACCCAGGGTGGCGGGCGCTGCAGCCGGGGCCGCCTACAATTTGTCCAGGAAGTTGTCCAGGGCTGGGATGCCTTCCTTCAGGCCTTTGCGCTTGCGGGTCTCCGCCACCACCTGGCTGGGGCGGCTGGTGTTGTCGAAGGGGTCTCCGGGCAGGATCTGCCAGTGGTCAAACACGCACTGGGGGAAGGCCTGGCCGCCAGTGTTGGACCTCAAGTCGGCGGTGAAGCCTGTGGTGACAGCAGGGAACAGGGCTCACTGGGCTGCCCGGGAGAAGCAGGTTCTGCTGGTAACACAGAACTCCTGGGCCCCACAGCACGTGTGCAAAGAAGGGCGGCTGGGACAATACCAGGCCCTGAGGCCAGATGTTGAGCCTGGTGCCCTGCACATTCTAAGGCAACCGAGGTGAGGTGTGACAGCCTTTCCCATGGCTGCCGCCTGCTCCTTGCGGGACCACCTGAGCTACGGCCAAGCTCTTCCAACCTAGGCCCTGAGCTATCCCTGAGACACACGCCCAAAGGCCTTCTCACCTTTGGGTAACAGAACCTCCCCCCGTACATTCGGTGACTTGGTCCACACAGAGTCAGGACTGGGCAGCCCCCAGGTGGAGAGGGCGGCAGACTCCATGGACTGCTCCCATGGGGCCCAGGCAGGGGGACACTCTGCTGAGCCCAAGAACATTTCCTTCTCTCTGGCCTGGCTACAGTCACGCTGGGCCAGCACTTACCAAAGGACTCGTTGACGGGCAGGTAGGCCTTGACGACAAACATGGGGGTGCCAGCCACCTGGGACTCCTCAAAGACGTGACCCCGCTTCCTATTCAGGACACCGTAGATGCCGCCAACCACTTGTTCTGGACACTGCCAGGAAACAAAGAGAAAGCCATTCAGCACCAGCGGGCAGAGCAGGGCAGGACGCCAGAGGTCATGGGCAGGAGGGGCCGCTCACCTGGATCTCCACCAGATAGATGGGCTCCATGAGGCGGGGCTGGGCGGTGAGCACACTGGCGTACAGGCAGCGCCGCGCCGTGGGGATGATCTGGCCGCCCCCACGGTGGATGGCATCGGCGTGCAAAGTCACATCATGGACATCGAAGCGCACACCCCGCATGTTCTCCTCGCACAGCGCTCCCTGTGAGGGGGAGCAGAGCCAGGATCAGGGACCGAGTGGACACCAGCTCCCTCTCCGGGCCACGCCCTCCAGGGCTCGTCCCCAAGCAAACTGGGTGCATCTCATCTTGCATCTTCAACCCCTCTCCAGAGGCAGGAAATAGGTGAGGTCCCTGCATAGATATCTGCCTCCCAGGCCTGTCCCCAGCGCCCCCAACCAAGGCCCCAGCTTGGCTCACAGGAGGTGCACCCTCACCTCCTTGGTAGCCCACTGGAAGCCGGCCACCACGCTGTCCTTGATCTCGTTGAGGTACTGCACACCCTTGGTGATGTCAGTGAGGATGTTGGGGCCGGTGCCATCAGGCCCAAAGCACCAGATCTTGCGGGCCTCTGCCACGTCCCACTCGTACTTCTCGGCCAGGTATCGGGCCCGCTGCTTCAGCTCCTGGCGGGCGGACACCTCCCCCTTGTCGATGTCCTCAGCCAGGCCATCAGGGAAGGGCCGTGCCTTCATGTACAGCCGGTTGTGCTTGTTGGGGGACTTGGAGAGGCAGAGCACGTTGGACTCCTCACTGACCGTCTCACGGTACGAGACAACTGGGTCAGATTTCTGCAGAAAGAATGGGAGGAAGGTCACACAGCCTCAGAGATAAGGAGGCAGAGACCACATTCACAGACAGGCATTCTCGAAGCTTTCCTAGCGAGGCAGAGTTGACATGGCCCAGCAGTGAGTGGCACATTTAGTCGGAAGGAATAGGACAATCTTACTCCTGGTGTGGGCGCAGAGAGTGGGCTAGGCTGAGCTCCACCCGCTGCCAGCAGGACCAGGAGAAGCAGCGTCAGTTGTTAAGTGAGATTTTGCAAGCAGGCCTGGCCCTGAGCCTGTCACGCATGACCGTGTTTCCTTATGCACAAGAGAGTAGGGGAAGCTGCCACGCAGCTAACTCACAATCAGACCCCCATTCCTGCATCAGCTGAAGAGGCCCAGTGCTGGCTTTGGCCTGTGCGGAGCCGAACTTAGCCTGGGAGGAACCCAGAGCACGCAGTGGCCTGAGGAGGCCGGGTGGACACCAAGCCATCCTGTCAGTGCCAGTCATCCAGCCCGAGAGGGGGCAGGCACGGCCCCATGGCTCACCTTGATGGGGATGCAGGCGTGGTCCTCCTCCAGGTCCTTCAGGCAGATCTCCAGGTGCAGCTCGCCGGCACCCGCGATGATGTGCTCCCCGGACTCCTCAATGATGCACTGCAAGGGCCAAGCGTCAGCCCGGGACACTGACAGGCAGCAGCCTCAGGCCCGGGGGGACAGTGAACTTTAGGGATGGGCACAAAGCAGGTTCCTCGTCCTCTCCAGTTGGCGGGAACTGCTGGGCTCCCCAGACAAGGCTTTAGAACAAGGTACCAGGGACCCGGGACCATCAAAGGCAGCAAGAGGCCCCATCTGCCTCTGCTGCATCCTGCCACAATTAACCCTGAACAAATTTAAGATCCACAACCCACGGTAAACCTACAGGCATTCAAGTAGCCTAAAATGGGGGGCGGTGGCTACCTGGGCAAAAAATCGCCACTTAAAGGGCAGCAGCTCTACTTGGGCACGTTTGGGGCCCCTGCAAACCAGAGACCCCACTTTTGTGTCACTCAAATCTCAAAACCCTGGCAACCAAGTTGGCCACACCTCAGGCAGCAGCAAACCCTCCCCCTGCAGGTGGCATCTGCGCCCTCGTGCCCACCTGCACCATGGGGTCCGACTTGGCCAGGCGCTTCAGCCCCTCCACCAGCTTGGGGAGGTCTGCCGGGTTCTTGGCCTCCACGGCAACCCTGACAACAGGGCTGACGCTGAACTTCATCACCCTCATGTTGTGGGCGTGCTCAAAGGTGGTGATGGTGCCCGTCTTCACTAGGAACTGGTCAACACCCACCAGGCCCACGATGTTCCCGCAAGGCACGTCCTCGATGGGCTCCACGTAGCGGCCCATCATCAGGATTGTTCTGTGGAGAGTAGCAGGTGTCAGGGGGCTGGCAGCAAGGCAAGGCCGTTCCAGAGCTAGTGACCCTCCTGTCTGGAGTAGGAGTGACGCCCCTGCCCAGGCCACAAACAATGGCTGCACTCTGCACTCAACCCAGATAACTAACTCCATGGGATTCTGGCCCATTCAATACCACCCCCCATGCAGGTGCCTCAACTGTGTGCACAGAACCGAGAGCAGACAAAAGGCACGTGGGCACCCACCTGCTACCAACACAGGTAATGCTCCTGAGGAGCTGGAGTAAGCATGAGCCCATGGCTGCTGGGTGGGGACTGCCATTAAACATGATCTTTAGGGTCACTGCCTGCTCTGAGCACGGAACAAGACTGTTGCCACCACCCTGGAGCCCAGACACATTTGTAGCCCACTCTGAGCTGGCCTTCACCAAGCAGCCCCTGCTTCCCGCGGTCACCTAACGCCCCCAGGGACTTTCCTCATCCTCACTGGGCCATGACAAAATAAGGAGACTGGAAAGAACTTAATGCTGCTTGTCCACACCTCCTCAGCCACCGGCTGAGCAGCAGAAGCAGCAGCCGCAGGTGGTGCCCAACCGCTCACCTCTGGATGGGCTTCAGGTAGAGATCCTCCTTCTTCCCGGGGGTGTAGTTGGGCCCCATGATCCTGACCTTCAGGCCGGTAGACACCAGCCCCGAGAAGACACGTCCGAAGGCGTAGAACCGACCTTTGTCGGAGGTTGGCACCATTTTGGAAATGTACATCATAAGGGGGCCTTTGGGGTCACAGCTTTTAATGCCTGAGAAAAGAAACACCCCAGTGGGGACAGCTTTATGGCCCTGCAGCTTGTGCTTCCAAAATACCTTCTGCCCAGAGCTGCGCACTATAGCTCTGGCACCCCCGCGCCCACATACCCATGGCAGCCTCGTCGTCCGGGGGCCCCTCGTACAGCAGCTCACAGCGGTACTTCTGGGCCGTCACTGGCGAGGGCAGGTGGATGGTGATCATCTGCAGCAGGGCGTCCCCAGCGGGCAGCCAGCGGCGCATCACAGCCTAGGAACAGAGGGGAAAGGGCTTACACAGGAGCTTGGGGCACCCCAGGATGATCACGTGCTTACCCTTCCTTTCTTGGGGACCTGAGACAGACAGGAGCTTCCTAAGAAGCGTGGCCCCTTCTAGAAGGGGGTCAGGGCAGTGCCCACAGCTGTCCCAGAGGGGACTGGCTGCTGTGATGCCTCAACAGCAAAGCGCCCAGAACTAGAGGTCCCAAGGGAGAAAGGCTGACAACCATGACCCCCAGTTGGGGACCTCAGCGCCCTGCGCACCTTCAAGAGGGGTTTGCCTTCTTTGTCCTTATCCTCACTGTCCAGTTTGATGTCCAGTTTTTCAATCAGTTTTGCCGTCTCCTCTTTCTTGAAATTCATGATCGCGTCAAATACCTAAATTCATGATCACAAGACAAGACAACATCGAGACAGGAAGCCACTGCTGCTTCTGCTCCAGTGCCTTTGGGCCAGCCACGGCACAGCAGCCGCCCCGCACAGAGCCTGACCCACTTACTGCGAAGGGCGTGACCCCACCGAACAAATCCAAAGAAGCCTCGTGGTAAATTATTCAAAGGAAAAAATCCATCTAACTTACAGGTGAAAAAATCTTAATTTATGAAAATTTAATAAATTCCTGGTCAAACCTAACCTCCCCCTACCAGAGAAGATGCCTCTTACCCACTACGCACAGCCCAAGGACCTTGACGTAACATGTCCAGATGCAACCTGACCCTAAAAGTGCCTGCTCACTCTCTTGTCCCTGCCCGTGAGCTGCCAGCAGCAGGTGAGGTGACCTGTCAAGGCCTCCAGGTACAAGGAGGATGCTCCCATCACCACCAACAGCCCGAGAGTGCCCAGCCAGGAATCACCTGCTGTGGAGGGCTCAACTGGGTTCCAGCTCCTCACCTTGAAGATGGGGTCTAGGATGAGCTGACAGAACGTCCGGGGCAGCTTTTTCCCGTCAGCGTTCGTGGCTGACTTGCTGAATTTGCCATTGGCTGGGTCAAAGTACCTGGCAGAAAAAAAGCCCAACGCATCCAGGTGAGGGGTGGGGTGACCCAGGTCAAGGGCAAGAGCCTGGGCAGGAGACCACCACCACAGGTCTGGGGAGCTTGAGGCACGGTCCTGAGCGCCACCTCCACCCCACTGGAGTGTCCTGGATCCCCTGCCCCCTGCCCCGCGAGGCTCACCGGTCACCCCACAGCTTCTTCATCATGTCCTCCACTTTCCTGGCCCGCTCAGCAGGCCCAAGCTGGCCCTCGCCCTTGGCTGCAAACTTGGCCACATACATCTCCGCAAACTGCTTCAGGGTGAAGGCCCAGCCATGCAGGCCAGACCCGAAACCCACAGTGCCCAGGACAGGGTCGATCTGGGAAAGCAAGAGGTGAGTGGCCTGCACGGGCCCCCAGGCAGATCTGCAACTGCCACCTCCCCACCCCACTGGGACCCTTGGGCCTCAGACGCTCAATTTCTTCAGTAGATGTCAGGTCAAAGTGAAGAAATGTCAGTCATCATGTGGGACCAGCCCTGCCTGCAGGCGGGAGCCTCCGGCCCAAGGGCGGGAGATCCAGTAAGATGGGAAAACACCCCACCCCTTTCCGTGCCACCCCACCATTTCTGGGGTGGGCACGCATCCAGTCTTGAGCCCTCCAGGACAGGACAAAGCCCTTCAGGTTGCTGGGCCCACCCACGCCAGGAGGGGAAGGGTCATACCATGATATTGCCCATGGGGCCGCTCTCGCCCTCCCCATAGGTGGAGATGATGACGTTCACGTTCTCCACGATGCGCTGGAAGGTCTGGTAGAGTTCCTCGGGCTCCAGCTGCAGCTCGAGCAGGGCACGGTCCATCTTGTTCATCATCAGCACGGGCTTGATGCGCTCGGCGATGGCCTGCCGCAGCACCGTCTCCGTCTGCACGCACACGCCTGGGGGCAGCGGGGGTAGGACGGCTGTCACCCAGAAGCAGGGAAGGTCCAGTGGCCCAGGTTCCAGGCCCTGCATCGGGGGACCTGCTGCTTACCTGACACGCAGTCCACCACCACCAAGGCGCCGTCGGTGACTCGGAGAGCAGCCGTCACCTCCGAAGAGAAGTCCACATGCCCAGGAGAGTCAATGAGGTTGATGAGGAAACCAGAACCGTCCTTGCTCTGCTTGATGAAGTTCAAGTCGTTCTCAGAAAGCTCGTAGAAAAGGGAGATGGCGCTGAGGAGAGAAGGAGGGGTCAGGAGGCTGGAGCCACCCCTGGCCCTCCGCTGTCCTACCTGCCAGACCCCTGGGCTCTGCCTAGGTTCCTGCCCAAGGGAGCCAGTGATGGCGTCAGCAGCCCAAGCAATCAGTCAGCAGCCCAAGCAATCACTCGGCACTCTCCACCCTGTCCCCTCCCCCTCTGGATTACTCATCCAGAGTCAGACTTCAGGTTTCCCACATGGGAGCCTACCCTCTGGCTTTGCGGGAGTTCCCACACCTGGACTCAAAGTAGCAGTTACATGATCAAAGCAAGACTACAGAAGCCCCAGAAACCACTTTTGTTCTTTTTCCCTCTCTCCTCCAGCCCCAGCTGAGATTAACCAGTGAGAACCTCCCAGCATCACCAGCTGATGACAGGTCACTTGCCCTACACCACTTTGGGGTCAGAAAACTGTCACAGACTATCCTGAACAAACACAACTGCTTTTCAGCATCCCTAGATGCCAGCTCCACCCCGACCAGTGACAACACAATGTCTCCAGACATTACCTAGTGTCCCTTAGGGCAGAAGGCACACAGTCCTCCAAGCACAAGCAGGGAGAACCCCTGGGTTAAGCATTCTCCTCAAGAACCCCCAGCTCCCAAAGCCCACCCACCCCTGTGCCTCTGCTCCTCTGTCTCACTACATACAACCTCATTCTCTTCTCTACTTTAAAATATCAGCTCAAGGACATCCCATGATTCGTGGGAAGGTTGCAGGGAGACAGTGAAGGGGGAAGGTTTCAGTGCCCACAGTTCTGCCCCTCCCACTCGGGTACCCCAGCCTCCAGCTGCCAGGCCGGGAGCCCCCACCCAGGTCCAGAGGGCACCGCAGCAGCTCACGTTGACTTGATGGTGATGCAACGCTCCTGCTCATCCTTCCGGGTGTCAGTGAAGCGAGTCTCCCCGGCCCGGGCCGACGCAATGATGCCCGCCTTGCACACCAGGGAGTCTGTCAGCGTGGACTTGCCGTGGTCCACGTGGGCAATGACAGACATGTTCCGGATGTTGGCCTTCTTGTCCATGATGGCCCGGATCTGGTCTACCGTGAAGTTCACCTGCGGGAGAGGGGGCGGCTCAGACCAGCCTGGCATTCCAGGAACCCGGCTTGGCACAGAACATCCAGTCGATACTAAACTCCCAGGGCAAAGGCCGGGAGGAGGCTAGTGCTAAGTTGCCCCTCAACGCCCACCCAGTCTTCTCGCCAGACACCCCTTGAAAAACCACTCCCCCAATCGCTAAGGAACCACTGATTCCAGCTGTCATTCAAAATTGACAACCCTGAGAGCTGAAAAGTCTCCAGAAACGACAGCAAATTTCCTTGAGACCAAACACGGTATTGGGAAATGCCAGGTGTCAAATATGGAATGGACGAAACTTCCCCCCAAACGCCCTCCACGTTGCCACTGGGTCACCCTGGCTTCCCTCAACCAACAAGCCTCTTTAAAACACAAGGTGACCCCTCTACCTGGGGATCAGAAAGGGCCGGCCACCCTCGGGGAGCGTGAGCAACGCCACCAGGCACAAGCCCACACCCGAGGCCCAGAAAGGAGCATTTCGCACTTGGGAGTCACAGAAAGGACAAGGACACAAACCAAGACTGCACAACATCAAGAGGAGGTTTTCGGGGTGTCAGGTGACTTTTCTATGTGTCGCTTCCCTGGTTTTGCCATTTCCCCGCTGCCCACGGCCCCTGGCAGCAAATCGACCTCCAACTCGTGGCCCCGGGGTTACGTAAGGCGACTCCCCGCTCCCACCGCGGTGCCCGCCATTACAGCCTCTGCCACATCATCGCACCCAACCCCCATCCCCGCCACCACCCCCGCGCCGGCCGGGACCGGGCTCCCGCCAGGCGGCGGCGCCCCCGGAATCGAAGACGGGGCTCGGCAAGGAGCCCGGCGCGCAGACATGGCGGCGGCCGCTTCCCCAGCCCCGACTCCGCCGCCGCCGCCATGTCTTCTCCCTCCCTATCCGAGCGACCACAGCGTCCCAGGCTGGGCCGCGTCGGCCGCACGGAGGCCCTGCCGCCGTTCCGGGGCACGAGCTGAACAGGGCTGCTCACCATGGTGGCGGATGGCGGTGGATTCTCCTGGGTAGAACCAAGTGAGGCAAGCCGCGCCGAGGATGGCGGCGACGACGGCGGAAGAGAACGCTGACGTCAACACTCAGCCTTTTATAGGCGAACGCCGGTTGGGCGGATCATATGACCGCGTTGCGGGGGCGGGGCAAAGCGTCGTTCCGCGCAGGCGCACAGAGGCGCGTCTCCGTGTTAACCCACTGGGTGCCGGCCCGGGTTGCAACAGGTTACGCGGTCAGCGTCCCCGGGGGCAGTGGTGGTCCCCAAACTGGGCGCGCGCCTCTGGTACGCACTGTTCAAGTGCACAAAACGGAGAGCCCTGTTTTAGCTGAGAACAATAATCATAGCAACTGTATTAGCTTGCAAAATGCCAAGCACTTCTATTAAAAGCATATTACAAGATGAATAGTCTTTGGACCCTTCCGAATGTCAATTTCCCGGTTTGGGCATTGTTATGTAAGATGATATCCCCCGGAGCAGCAGAGAGAAAGGATACTCACGACCTCTATGTACTGTTTTGCAACCCCTTGTCTATTATTTCAACATAAAAAGGTTTTTTAAAAAATACGTATCATACCACCATTATGTGCTCATAATCATTAAAAATAAAATATATATTTTAAAAAGTCGTTAATCCCTTTTTTAGCCCACAGATATATACTGAGCGTCTACTATGCACCAGGCATTGTTACAAATGTTGTGGATACAGCAATGAACAAAACACCTTCCTGGCTTCATCAAACTACATGTTCTCACACTAGCCAGTAGGGTTTCTCTGTGCCTCAGTTTCCCCGTCTGTAAATTGGGAGGGGGGAGGTAATCAGTACTCCCTGATTTTGGGGGGAATAGAGTAAAATGAACTAAATATATGTACAGGGATTAGCACATTTCCTGACACCCAACGCTGAATACACGTTAGCTATTTTAATTAGCTTTCATTGCTATTAATAAAACAGTTATTTCATTTCAGGGGCTGGTTTGCCTGGTCTCCGGCACCCGGCTAAGCGCTTTTCCTTGCGCAATCTCATTTTCTATTTCCTGTCCTCTCCAGAGGGAGGCGCAGGAAGACTGTTTAGCATTTGTGTCCTAACCTGACCCTAAGAAACAGTTTTCTGTAGTTCAGATCTTTGGCTCAAGGAAACGAACTGATATTCCATTGAGTATCTTTCTTCTTTCTAATGAACCCAGCTCCATGCTCCATGCACATAGTAGGCACTCAGTATTTCTTACATCGACCAAGGATGTTCTCCTAGCACCATTCATTCTGCACCCCCTTGGGTAAATTATTCCCAAATCTCACTCTCTAAAAAGGACAGGACTGCAGTGCTTTTCCTGGGCTGGGAGAGGGGGAGGTGAGCGTCCCCAAAAAGCGATGCAAATTCGAGCCTGGACTCTGAAATAAACCTGAACCCTCCTCCCTCCCCCTGCAAATACTTTGCGCACTCTGCTTTATAAAGCGCTGTCACAGCCCTGCTGTCATTTAACCAGCGATTGCTCCTGCCATCTCCATTTAACCCAGGAGGAGAGGCGGATGGAAGATGCTCAGTAAATACCTATTGAATGAGCGGGGCTCGGAGCGGCAGAGGGCGTGGCAGGGGCAGACGTCAGCAGCATCTGCAGCTGGGTTCGAGACTCGTTTTGTGGGCTGGCTGAGGCAGGCGCATGCGCCATGTGGGGGACGCGTTCTTTGAAGATGGGTATCCGGTTTCTCATTCTTAATAATAATTTTTTTTAATGTGTAAACGCACCGAGCGCCTACTGTGTGGGGGGTTCCCTAGGAGGCACGTCGCAGCCGTTTCTTCCTTGCAAAGTGGGGGCATTTCAGAGAGGCAATGCCTAGGGTTTCATTCAAAGGGAGGGTTGGATTTGCTCGCGAGGGAATGCATTGCTTACGACAAATTACAGTATAAGTTACAGAACTTGGGGGAGAGTTTAAGGGGAGTAGGGAAAGACCCCCTTCGTGGACAGGTGTCCAACCCCACAGGTGCACAGACGGAGCCAGGTGTAGGCAGGGAAGGAGCTCTCCGCACTGTCATCCCCATACCCACGATTAGCAGAAGCCACAACCAGGTCTGCAGTAGTTAATAGAGTCGTAAATACAGGTTGGGGTTAAAGGGTGGGGAACAAGAAAAAAACAAAAAAAAAAACCCCACCTCTGCAGGCAGGCTCCGCTGCGCATGCGCCCACTGCGGCGCCCGATGGGACAGAGGCCTCGGCAGCGGCCCCTGCTGACCAGCGGTCGCCACTGCACCCGTCTCTTGCTACGTATGGGGCGCTCACTAGGTGCTGGGCACACGGCCTTTATATCAATTAATTCACTTAATTCTCTCCACACCCTAGGCTTTGGGTGGGTTCCTTTATGCCTGAGGAAACTGAGGCTCAGAGAAGTTGAGTCATCTGCCCAAGGTCACACAGTTAGTAAAGGGGGAGCCAAGTCCCACCCAAAAAGGCGTGGTTTCAACAATATGCTTATTGGCTCATACTGTTCCCTAGATGTTCTTCAGATTTGGTTAAACCGAGCCAGATATCCTGAGTTTAAATTCTGGTTCAGACCTCACTGGCTGTGTGACATTGGGCAAGTGACTTGACTTAACCTCTCTGAGCCTCAGAGGCTGCCTGGAAAACATTGAGTAATAACAGAACCTATTTTGTGGGGCTCTTGCAAGACATAAATTAATATATAAATAAAGCACCCAATATAATAGAAATAAAGCGCCTAGTATACAGTGCCAGGTATACAGTAAGCGATACTTAAAAGTTTGCTCCTGTTATAAACTGAATTGTAGTTCCCCCAGTTCCCATGTTGAAATCCTCGTCTCCAACACCTCAGACTGTGACTCTATTTTTAAGATAGGGTTTTTAAAGAGGTCATTAAGTGGAAATAAGGTCATCAGGGTGGACCCCCATCCAACAGAGAGAGATCTCAGAAGAAACCAACCCTACCACGTTGACCTTGGACTTCTAATCTCCAGAAATGTGAGAAAATAACTTTTTTGTTTCTTTAAGCCGATCTGTGGTACATCGTTAAGGCAGCCCTAGCAAACCAATACAGCTCCTATTATGGGTTAGAAATAATAGGTTTTACATATTGCAATCATTCCTTCTATGAGCATTTATTGGCACCTACTGTCTGCTGGCTGGGACTGGGACTCGGATGAGGCCAGTGAGGCACTTGCCTCAGGTGCAAAACTGAAGGCAATGCGAAAAAAACCCAATCACCATGATAATAATATTTTAATATGTGTTTTCAGGGGTGGGTCTTACTGTGTTGCCCAGGTTGGAGTTCAGTGACTGGATCATAGCTCATGGTAACCTCCAACTCCAGAGTGCGAGGGATCCTCCTGCCTTGGCCTTTCAGGTGTCTGGAGTACAGGTGTGTGCCACCATGCCCAGGTAATATTTTTATTATTATTATTTTTAGAGATGGGAATCTAGCTATTGTTGCTTAGGCTGGTCTCGAACTTGTAACCTCAAGTGATCCTCCCACCTCAGCAAGTCCAATTGCTGGGATTACAGACATAAGCCACTGTGCCTAGACAATATGTTTAAAAAAAAAAACCAAAAAGTCAAAAGAGTCCACAATGAACAAAACATCACATTTTCAATAAAGACAAAATCAGTATTGGTGATTTTCTCTCTTCTTCTTTTTTTTTTTTTTTTTTTGAGACAAGAGTCTCACTCTCTTGCCTGGGCTAGAGTGCCGTGGCGTCAGCCTAGCTCACAGCAACCTCAAACTCCTGGGCTCAAGGGATCCTCCTGCCTCAGCCTCCCAAGTCGCTGGGACTACAAGTATGTGCCGCCATGCCCGGCTAATTTTTTCTATTTTTAGTTGTTTGGGTAATTTCTTTCTATTTACAGTGGGGGGGGGGGGTCTCACTCTTGCTCAGGCTGGTCTTGAACTCCTGAGCTCAAAAGGATCCACCCGCCTCCCCACCTCGGCCTCCCAGAGTGCTAGGATTAAGGCGTGAGCCACTGCGACCCGACCTGGCCTGGTGATTTTCTCTTTTGCCGCAGGGTCCAAACAGCTCTTCATTATTTAGTCCCAGCCCTGCTAGATGCCCTAAAGCGGGTTGAATTTAATTCTCCCTCAAGAGCCTTGGGATAGGTCAGGCGAGGTGGCTCACCCCTGTAATCCCAGCACTCTGGGAGGCCGAGGTAGGAGGATCACTGGAGGTCAGGAGTTTGAAGCCAGCCTGAGCAAGAGCAAGACCCCGTCTCTACTAAAAATATAATTAGCCGGACAACTGAAAATACAAAAAAAAAAAAAACTAGCTGGGCATGGTGGCACATGCCTGTAGTCCTAAATATTCTGGAGGCTGAGACAGGAGAAGGGAGGCTGAGGCAGGAGAATCGCTTGAGCCCAGGAGTTCAAGGTTGCTGTGAGCTGGGCTGACGTCACTGCACTCCAGCCCAGGTGACAGAGGGAAACTTTGTCTTAAAAAAAAAAGAGCCTCGGGAAAGTGCATTTTTGCCCTCCTTGGAAGTTTAAACAAATGGGTTTAGGGAATAGGAGCTGCAAGCAAAAGTTGCAGCCTGTGACCACTGAGCTATGCAGAGCCTTAGTAACCACCAGAAAACCAGAAAGCTCTTCCCAGGGGACGCATGCAGCCCGAGTTTACAGAGGCACAATTTGAGGGTCTCAGCCCACCAGGACTCTGCCCCCTGCCTGGGGCTCCAGGCCACACCTTAGGGACTTCCTTTAGAGCCCTAAGCAAAGTGTTTTACATTTCTTTGTTTGCAAGCTGCCCTAGGGGACCTCCTGGCTGGGGACTTTCCAGCAAGCCCGGCCCCTCCTCACCTGCAAACACACCCATCAGCTTCCCCCTGGTTTTCAACTTCTCCCCTAGCCCGATTCCTCAGATCCCTCAAGACTCCAGCACTCACGGGGCAACACGTATTTCCCGGGGGCACAGCTATGAAGGAAACAGACAAAAATCTCTGCCCTCAGGGAGCTGGCCACCCGGTGGAGGAAGTAATCAAATATTAGCACAAATCGACTCTCCAATTGTGCCAGGAGCTCTGGGTAGAAAGAACAAGGAAAGACAGAGTACGACAGGAGAGTGATGCAATCTAGACTGGGGGATCCCGGAGGGCCTCCTGGAGGAAGTGACTTTGAAGCTGTTATCTGAAAGGTGAGAAAGAGTTAGTGGAGCCAAAGTGGAAAGGGCCATCCAGGCAGAGGGAACAGCAGGTACAAAGTCCCTGGGGTAGTGGGAGCCAGAGTGGAGAAGATGAATGAAAGCCATGAGTCTCTGCTGCTACCATCTCTAATAAGTGAGTGTAAACACAGAAGCTGATGTGGTATAGGGTTACCTGAACGCAAAAACAAACACAGGAGGGGCTGCTTCAGATGCACTAGCCAGGGCATGTCTCTAGAACAAAGTCTTAAAGGGCCCCATGGAAAATATTGAAAATATTTTGGCTTTTTGGGCCATGTGGTTTCAGCACAAAAGCAGCCATAGACAATACGTAAACGAATGAGCATGGTCGTGTGCTTTAATAAAATTTTATTTTCGGGCACCAAAATATGAATTACATATAATTTTTATGTGACTTGAACTGGTGTTCTTCTTTCAATTTTTTTTTCTATTTTTGCGACAGGGTCTCACTCTGTCACCCAGGCTGGAGTGCTGTGACATCATCATAGCTCACTGCAGCCTCCAACTCCTGGGCTCAAGCGATCCTCCTGCCTCAGCCTCCCGAATAGCTGGGACTACAGGCACGTGCCACCACACCTGGCTAATTTTTCTATTTTTAGTAGAGATGAGGTCTCGCTCTTGCTCAGGCTGGTCTCGAACTCATGACCTCAAGGGATCCTCCCACCTCGGCCTCCCAGAGTGCTGGAATTACTGGTGTGAGCCAGGCCTGTATTCTCTTTTTATGACTCTGCCACAATGTATTAATACTTATCCATTTTACTGTTGGTGGGCACGTGTGTGGTTTCCAGCTAGGGGCTGTTATGAGCGACGCCGCTATGGAACATTCTAGCACATCGTCCTGACAGCATTTCTGCTGGGTACATACTGAGGGGTGGAATTGCTGACCACACGGTGTGGACACATCCCTTTAACCAAAGTGCAAACCAGGACGATTTGCAAAGTGAAAGGGGCACTGGCTTAATTGTACCAGGATGACGGTGGACACGGGGCCTCCGGGATGTGTCTTTGCTCTGCACAAAGTGAACACATGAGTGGAGACCCCCATGAGAAGAACCCCCTATATATCTCGTGCCCACTCTAAGCCCGTTTGTAAACTGGAACCACCTAGTCCTGGCCTACATCAGTGGATCTCACCCAAGAGGATGCGCCCCCCCCCATCCCCAGGGAACACTTGGCAATGTCTGGGGACATTGGGGGTTGTCAAGACTGGAGGCTGCTCCAGACATGGGGTGGGTGGAGGCCGGGGACGCTGCTCAGCACGCTGCAGTGCCCAGGACGGCCCCGCCCCAGAGAATGATCTAGTCCAATTGTCAATGGTACTGTGGCTGTGAGACCGTGAACATGATTGTTTGAAATCGTAATATGCTCTAATTATTTCAGAGCTGCCATGCAGATTGTGGCCTCTCATTCCACGCATATTTAGGGAGTACTTCCTTTCGGCCAGGCATTAACTGCCAGGCTGGGGACACAGCTTAGGGTCTAGTGGAAGTGAGGATAGGGAGAGGATGGGACAGATCTTGCAGGGCTTGGTGGGCCCCAGGGAGGACTTGGGCTTTGACCCCGAGGGAGGTGGAAGCCACAGAGGGCTGTGGGCAGAGGAGGGACAAGACCTGACTCAGGTGCTCGCAGGCGCCCTCTGGTGGCTGCCGTGGGGAGGACAGACTGTGTGGCGAGAAAGGCAGAAGCCTGGGAACAGCTTAAAAAAACGAGTCCGATTCCCGAAGTTCCCTGTTCCTTGGGGCAACAGAAACCCACTGTGTGAGCAGCACCCGCCTGGGCTCGTGGGGCCTGGGAGACTCGAGGAACAGATGCCAACACGATATTCACTCTGCTTGTCGACGTGTGAATAAAAACATCCTCTGTGGGCCCGGCCTGTTGGCTCACGGCTGTGATAACAGCACTTCCAGAGGCCAAGGAAGGAGGATCACTTGAGGCCAGGAGTTCAAGACCAGCCTAGGCAATACAGCAAGACCCCATGTCTACAAAAAAATTAAAAATTAGCCTGGCGCAGTGGCACACACCTGTAGTCCCAGCTACTTGGGAGGCTGAGGCAGGAGGATCACTTGAGCCCAGGAGTTGGAGGCTGCGGTGAGCTGAGATGACGCCACTGCACTGCAGCCTGTCTCAAAACCATTTAAGAAAACCTTTGTTTCTTGTGTTTTCTGCCAGCTTCCATGAAACAGTGACGGGCTCACTTGTTGGCTTACTAGGAGGGTGGAATCCCAGAACCTGATGCTATTATTGGTCCCATTTATAGATGAAGAAACTGATACAGAGAGGGCAGGTCGGTCGTTTCGTGGTGTGTGAGTCCCCGTTGTTGCCATAACACCTTATCACTAAGGAATGCAGTGGTTGGAAACAACACACATTTCTTATCTCACAATTCTAGATGTCAGAAGTCTGAAATGGGTCTCCCTGAGCTAAAACCAAGGTGTCAAGAGGGTGGGTCCCTCCTGGGGGCTCCAGGGGAGAACCCTCTCCTGCCTTTCCCAGCGTCTAGCGGCCGCCCCTGTCCCTTGGCTCGGGGCCCTTCCTCCCCCTCCAGAGCCAGCAGCGCAGCGTCTCCCAGTCTCTCTGCCTCTGACCCCCCTGCCCCGTCGTGGGAGGACCTGTGCTGACACTGGGCCCCCTGGATAATTTAGGATAATCTCCTTATCTGAAGATTCTTTTTTTGGTGGGGAGACACACTCACAAGACACCGTTCTTAGTCCCATCTGCAGGGCTGCTTCTGCCATGTGAGGTGACATAACCACAGTTTCAGGGTCTAGGACTTGGACATCTTTGCGGGCCATTATTTTGCTTAAAACAGGAGGTAAAGAGAATACAGGTAGATCGAACAACCTGTGCAAATGTCCTGAGGCCAGCAGGGTTTTGATTCATTGGAGAAACTAAAGGCAGACCAGGATGGACTCACTGAGGAAACCAGGCCTTATGGGAATTTGTCATGGACCCTGGTGGACCCACTAGAAGTGACTTCGGCTGCAAGTACCATATGGAGCAATTCACAGTGCAGCAAACACATAGAGGCTTATTTTGTTCCCCACGTAAGAAGTCTAGAACAGCATTGTCTGATAGAAATATAATGCGATCCATTGACAGCTGCTATGGTTTGGATGTCCCATTCCCCAAAGCCCCCAAAGCCCCTCACCAAAGCAGATGTTGGCACTGTGCTTCTTGTACAACCTGCAGAATGAAATAAACCTTCTTTCTCTATAAATTAAATAAACACAACATATCATAGAAACGTAAATACAAAACATGTTTATAACTATAAATATAAAATATAAAATTTAGTTACAAATATATAAGTACAAATATAAACAAATACATTTATTTATAAATATAAATATAAAATTTAGTTATAAACATATAATTAGAAACATGAATATACAAATATACATGTAAACATAAAAATGAAATTTAGTTATAAATGTATAAGTAGGAATATAAATATATAAATAAAATATAAACATAAACTTTATTTATTTATTTTTCTTTTTTGCTTTTTAACTTACTTTTTCTCTTTTATTATCTCTTTCCTCAAAATCATGGCTTGTTGGACATGGACTTTATTTATGTACACAAATGTAAAATATACTTATAAATATAAAATAAACAGAACCAAATAAACCTTTTTTTTCCTCTTTAAACATTATCCAGTCTCAGGTATTCCTTTACAGCAACACAAAGCAGACTGAGAAAACAACTTCCTACCATACTCTACATGTTGTAAAGTCAAACTATTTTGTGGTACATTATCTCCTGCTTCTGCAAATTCTAATAAATTCTGTCTATGGCTTAAAAAAAAAGAAATATAATGGCAGCCACATTTGTAATTTAAATCTTTCTGGTAATCGCAGTAAAAAATTTTAATAGGGCCAGGCGTGGGGGATCATGCCTGTAACCCAGGATTTCGGAAGGTGGGGGCAGGAGGATTACTTGAGCCTGGGAGTTGGAGGCTGCAGTGATCTGTGATGACATCACTGCACTCCAGGCTGGGCGACAGAGGAAGACCCCATCTCCATTAAAAAAAAAAAAATTCCACTGGGTGAAATTAATTTTAATCATGCATTTTATTAAATCCAATATATCCAAAATATCATCATTCCAACATACAACCAATCTAATAATTATTGAGATATTTAATATATATTTTTAGAGAGGCAACTTCTGGCGTAGGTCCAGTCACTCATTGATATTGGAGCTGGCATTTCTGAGTGTCTCCTGACCTTTCCCTCATAGTTGCAAGAGGGCTGCTGCAGCTCCACGCATCTCATCCACATTCAAATTAGAAAGAAGCAGAGAAAGGGAGATAGCGCCAGCGATAGCTATCCCTGTAATCAGGGTGGTGAGTGATTTGTTTTCATCCCCCAGGAGGCTTCAGATCTGTATCCTACGGGCAATTTCAGCTCCAAGAGAAGTCAAGAAAGCATTTGGTTTATTCAACCTCTTCAGAGGCCAGATAGGGAGACAGAGAAATGGCCAATCAGCCAACTGGTGGCGCCCGCAGCTAGCTGGGAATGTGCTCTTTGTTCTTCCCCCCAAGCCGGTACCTGAACTCTTCAAGGTTACCCTCGCATAGTATCCCTTCCTACCTTTGGTCAGCCCAGATTTCCTTCCCCGAGCCTGGCTTCAGGGCAGTGCACAGACTCATCAGCTCCTAACTACCTACCTAATGCTCACGCCTATTCATGCCCGGGCCCTACCCCCTATTCAGAAAAAATTTAGGTAAAATTCACATAACATAAAATTAACCACTGACCATTTAAAGTAGACAATTCAGTGGCATTTAGCATATTCCTGATATTGTGCCACCATCACCTCCATCTAGTTCCAACACAATGTTTTTTTTAAAACACGGTCTCCCTAGAGTACAGTGGTGTCATCATAGCTCACTGCATGAGCCTCGAACTCCTGGGCTTGAGTGATCCTCCTGCCTCAGCTTTCCAAGTAGTTGGGACTACAGGTGTGTGCCACCATGCCCGGCTAATTTTTTTTTTGTAGTTTGATGGGATCTCGCTCTGTTGCCCAAGTTGGTCTCAAACTCCTGGCCTCAAGCGATCCTCCTTCCTGGGCCTCCTAAAATACTAGGTTTACCATTACCACCCTGCCAACCTGTAATAGTACTTTAAAAAGGAGAAAGAACAACAGTGAAAAGAAAGGATTTTTCTGCTGCCCCCAAGCGAGGAAAAAGAAAAAAGAAAGGAACCCACCCTGGTGAGCCCTGGAGGTGACGAGGGCAGTCACTCTTATCTTTCAAAGCAGACTTCAAAAGAGACAGAATTTAGCATTTGACCAGCCTCTGCCCTACAAACGGTTTTCCAGTAGAGTCAAGTACCTCCAGTCGATAAGGAAAAGTTTTCTTTTTTCCTTTTGCAGAAGAATTCCATTAATAAATAAAGGAATGAAGCCACCACTTGATGGCTGTAGAATGAATTAGAGACACGACATTTTGCAACTTTTTTTCCCCTTTACCTAGAGGATCCACTTGGGTAGACGTTTTGCAACGTCTATAGAAATTATTTGGAGTGTATATTCAGGGCAACTTGACCCTATGCTCCCAGGGTAAAAAAATATGATCCTTTTGATGTCATGCAATAGGTTGGGCGCGGTGACTCACGGCTGTGATCCCAGCACTCTGGGAGGCCGAGGCGGGATCACTTGAGGCCAGGAGTTTGAGACCAGCCTGGGCAAGAGTGAGACCCCGTCTCTACTAAAAATAGAAAAATTAGGCAGGTGTGGTGGCGGCACCTGTGGTCCCAGCTACTTGGGAGGCTGAAAGAGGAGGTTCGCTTGAGCCCAGGAGTTCACAGCTACAGTGAGCTATGATGACACCACTGCACTCCAACCTGGGTGACAGAACAAGACCCTGTCTCAAATCAAACAACCAAAGAAACAAAAGACAGACACAGAAGGACAAATCCCGTGTGATTCCACTCATAGGAGGTCCCTGGAGTCATCCTATCCACAGAGACAGGAAGTAGGATGGTGGGTGCCGGGGGCTGGGGAGGGGGTGGGGACGGGGGAGGGGGTGTTTCATGGGGACAGAGCGTCAGTTTCGGAAGATGAGAAAGTTCTGGAGACGGAGGGTGGTGATGGTTGCACAGCAATGTGAATGTGCTTAATGCCACCGAGCTGTGCACTTAAAAATGCCTAAGATGGTACATTTTATGTTGTGTATATTTTACCACAATTTAAAAAAACGAGGTCAGATCTTGTTATGCTGTCTGGGCCGGAGTGCAGTGGCTACTCAAACTCCTGGCCTCAGCTTCCTGAGCAGCGGGACTCCAGACACGCACGGCTTTGCCTGGCTGGAATTATTCGTTTGTTTTCCTTGTGGACTTGGTCATTGGTGATATGCAGACACACAGCTGAGTTTTGTGTCTTGGTTTTGCATGCTGCACTGTGCTGTGTTCCTCTCTTCCAATAGTTTTACTGTGGATCACTCGGGGTTTTCTACCTGTGTGATCACATCATCTGTAAAGAGAGATAACTTTCCTTTTTCCTTTCCAATGTGGACGCCCTTTATTTCTTTTTCTTTTTTTCTTATTTTTAGTAGAGACGGGGTCTTGCTCTTGCTCAGGCTGGTCTCGAACTCCTAATCTCAAGCTATCCTCCCACCTTGGCCTCCCAAGTGCTGGGATTACAGGCATGAGCCATTGCTCCCAGCCTAGGCTTGTTTCTAACATCTCTTTTAGAGGCCGAAAATATCACCTATTATGATAATACATTGCTATGTTCTGGAATAATTCCACATACATGCTGCATTTAGCAATAAATGGTAAGGTGCTTTCAATACGCCGCTATCATCAAATTCACAATTTCACAGGTATTCTTGTCGAGGAAATGACTCCATTTCTTTAAGTACAAAAAGGAAATAACTGTATCTATATATACATCTCTCCATCTATACCCATGTGTGTTACATAACCGCGGAGGTGGTTTGTGAATTTGGTCGCAATTGGGAAGGATCGGATTTAGATCTGAGGAATTCTGCCTAAAAACTGGGCTGCAGGCGGGGCGCGGTGGCTCACGCCTGTAGTCCCAGCACTTTGGGAGGCTGAGGCGGGAGGATCGCTTGAGGCCAGGAGCTGGAGGCTACAGTGAGCTATGATGACGCCACTGCACTCCAGCCTGGGCTACAGAGCAAGACACTGTACCAAAAAAAAAAAAAAAAAACCACCAACCAACCAACCCTGGCTGTAAAGGTATAAATTGGTCATATGGGGATTTTCCACACCCTCCCTCTCTGCTTTACTGTTCTATGTACTTCTCATCACTGTCTGAATTTCTTCTCCATTTAGCTTTTTCTTTCTTTTTTTTCGGGGGGGGGAACAAGGTCTTGCTCTGTCACCCCAGCTAGAGTGCAGTGGCATCATCACAGCTCACTGAAACCCCCCTCCTGGGCTCAAGCAATCCTCCTGCCTCAGCTTCCCAAGTAGCTGGGACTATAGGTGCACACCACCACGCTTGGATAATTTAAAAATTTTTTGTACAGATGGGGTCTTGCTATGTTGCCCAGGCTAGTCTCCAACTCCTGGCCTCATGCGATCTTTCCACCTTGGCCTCCCAAAGTGCTGGGATTCCAGTCACAAGCCACCATGCCCAGCTGTATTTACCTTTTTATTTTGCTTGTTGTACATCCCACTCCTGGCATGTCAGCTCATGAGGACAGGGAATTTTGCCCGGTTTGGTCACCACTGTGTCTCAGCATCTCCAACAAAGGTTAGCAAACTATGACCCTTAGCCCAAGCTGATACCTGTTGTTATACGGTCCCTGAGCTAAGAATGATTTTCTCTTTGTCCTTTAAATGTTGGACGAACAAAAGCAAAAGAATAATATCTGATGACACGTGAAAATACATACGATTGAAATTTCAGTGTTTATAAATAAAGTTTTATTAGCACACAGCTACACCTCTTTGTTTACATACAGTCTGTGGTTGCTCTTGCCCTAGATGTACAGTTGAGTCGTGGCTGCAGACATGGTGTGCAGTCCACAAACAGAAAATATTTACTATCTCGAACTTTGTAAAAAACATTTGTAGACCCCTGCACCAGTGTCTGGCATACAGTAGGCGCTGGGTAAGATGGAGAGGCTATTGCTAAATGCCTGGTGCGAGAGTCTGAAGCAGTTTATGACTGTAGCCTATGGCGACAATTGGATCCAGATTACGGATTGTGGTTTGGTTGATGTCTGGGCAGGTACTTCCCATCTCTGAACCTGGATTTCATCATCAGAAAATTGGGGTCGATGGGAATAGTGATAACACACAAACCCTTTGATCTGGCAGCTTCTAGGAAAGGGCTCAGGAATGTTAGCCGACAACTAGGACTCTCTCGTATCCATTCCCCACCTTCAGCAAGTAATTAGCAACTCACAGTCTATGTTGTTTCCTCTGTTCTTCCCCCACCCACGCCTTTCCCATTCTTCCTTTCTTTTTATTATTATTATTTTTGAGACAGGGTCTCGCTGTCGCCCAGGCTGGAGTGCAGTGGCATCATCACAGCCCACCGCAGCCTCCAACTCCTGGGCTCAAGCGTTCCTCCTGCCTCAGCCTTCCGAGCACCTGGGACTACAGGCATGCGCCACCATGCCCGGCTACTTTCTCCATTTATTGTGAAGATGGGGTCTGGCGATGTTGGCCTGGCTGGACTGCAGTGACTATTTTTTTTTTTTTTTTGAGACAGAGTCTCACTCTGTTGCCTGGGCTAGAGTGCCCTGGCATCAGCCTAGCTCACAGCAACCTTAAACTCCTGGGCTCAAGCGATCCTTCTGCCTCAGCCTCCCGAGTAGCTGGGGGCTACAGGCATGCGCCACCATGCCCGGCTAATATTTTCTATATATATTTTTAGTTGTTCAGCTAATTTCTTTCTATTTGTTAGCAGAGACAGGATCTCGCTTCCTCAGGCTGGTCTCGAACTCCTGAGCTCAAACAATCCGCCCGCCTCGGCCTCCCAGAGTGCTAGGATTACAGGCGTGAGCCCCCGCGCCCGGCCTGCAGTGGCTATTCACAGATGACTTCCTACTGCTGATCAGCACAGCACCTGCTCCTTTTCCAACATGGGCCAGTTCACTCTCCTTAGGCAACCAGGCGATCCCCGCTCCCAGGAGTTTGCTATATTGATGCTGAACTTAGTGCAGACACCCAGCTGGCACCACACTGAATAGCCAGAACTCCTGGGCTCCCACCTCAGGCTCCCAGGTAGCTGGGACTGCAGGTGCACACCACTGCGCAGGCCTGTCATTATTTCAAGGCAAATCGTATACCATTTCCTCTATAAATTTGCTTGAAACTTGTCTCTGATAAAGACTCCTTTTGAAACACAGACACAATACCATTATCATAGAAAACCTTCAAATCATGAGAGTTGCAAAAATCTACAGGTCTGATAAAATTTTATGGAACTACACACACACACACACACACACACAGAGCACGTAAAATCTGATGAAATCTAAATAATGTCTGTACTTGAGTTGATTGTATCGTACTAATATCCATTCCTGGTTGCCAAAACACACTATGTTTATGTATGTGGTTATTACAAACGATGCACAAAACTCTACTATTTTTGGAACTTCTTGTGAGTACTAAACTTTATCAAAATAAATAAAAATCAGGCTGGGCACAGTGGCTCGTGCCTGTAATCCTAGCACTGTGGGAGGCCCAGGCAAGAGGACTGCTTGAGGCCAGGAGTTTGAGACCAGCCTGGGCAACATAGCAAGACCCTCATCTCTGCAAAAGTAGGAAAATTAGCCAGCCTTGGTGGCGCGTGCCTGTAGTCGAATGAGCTGAGCAGAAGACTTTGGTTTTATAGACAGAGAAAGGGTGAAGGAAAGCAAAAGCAAAGAACAAAAAGTGTATTAGTCCTTTCAAAGGCAGGGACAGGGAGACGAAAAAATAAGTAATTAGTTAACACCAGGTTACTTCTGGCTACATTTGTGCCTAAGGATTAAAGCAAAGGAACGTCACTACCGTGCCCATTGGAGGTTGAAACTGGCCCGGTTGAGAAATTAGCTGTTATAGTCTCCCTTCAGACATCTCAGCAGGTCAGATAATTTAGTTTAGATTTGGTGACCTGGAACACCATCATGAATGACTCCATTTTGATTTTTAGTCTGGTCTGTTGGTGCCGAGGGCAAGAGGTTACTCCAAAACAATGACCTCTTCTAGTTTTTCTTAACACTACTGCCTTTCCTTAAAATTTTGGTATTTCATCCATCATGGCCAGTTTTGCATTAATTTTTACGTTTGGCCGGGCACGGTGGCTCACGCCTGTAATCCTAGCACTCTGGGAGGCCGAGGTGGGTGGATTGTTCGAGCTCAGGAGTTCGAGGCCAGCCTGAGCAAGAGCAAGGCCCCGTCTCTACTAAAAATAGAAAGAAGTTAGCTGGACAACTAAAAGCATATAGAAAAATGTAGCTGGGCATGGTGGCGCAATCCTCCTGCCTCACCGAGGCGCAGCGCTGCACGCACTGACGGCCGCTGCAGTTGAACAACCTTCCCCTTCTCCGGCGCCGCCGGAGTCTGGGCACGCACCTGGCGGCCGCCGCGCGCTGGAAGCCGACGCACCTGGCCGCATTGTTGTTGCCGTCACCGCCCCCTCCCGCGTGCCGTCCCCAGACGCGACCCAGCATCCGCCCCCACCTGTGCGACGCGCCTGCCCCTTTAAGAAGGCAGACGCCGCCAGGGGTGGGCGTGACCGCCGCGAGCGAAAGAGGAAGGGGGAGCGGGAGTTCGGCGTCTCTGATTGGCCCGGGGTCCGGGCGGCGGCCCCGTGCGCCTGCGGAGTACGCTGCAACGCGCGCCGTTGGGGGGAGGAGCGTGCGCGGGTGCTAATTGGCCCGAGCGGCGGCCCCGCCCGCGAGTGGCGGGCGGTCACGTGACGCGACGGCTGGGGGCTCCCGGCGCGGGGGACGCTGGTGGCCAAGATGGCGGCGGAGCTGGTGGAGGCCAAAGTGAGTGAGCGGCGGCGGCGCCGGCCCGGGCGGGCTGGCGAGGGGGCGGGGGCCGGGCCGCGGGCCGAAGTCTGCTCCTTCCGCCTGGGGCCCCACGGCGCGGCCCGCCCGCGGCTCACCGTACGGGCCCCCGGCCCCCGCCCCCGGGGCTCAGGGTGCGGGCGGGGGGCGGGGAAGCCGGGGGCGGGGCCCCCAAACCTCACCCGGGTCTTCGCGCCGGGAGTCGTTGCCCTCGACCCTGCCCGAGCCGTTAGGGTCCAGGTCCCCAGCGCGGCGACGGGGCCGCGCTTCCCGGCTTGGGGCACAGGCTCCCTGGACGGCGGGACGGGCCGGCTGCTCCTGCTCTCCCCGTTCCGAGCCGGCGTCCGTGCTCGGGTCGGGGGGAGTGTCCACGCCTCGTCGCCCCCGTGGCACCGGGGGCTGGTAGTTGGGTCTTATCTTCCCCACCCAGCAAGCCAGCCTGTGGGTTGCGACTCCCTCCCTGCTCGGAAGGGTCCCCTGACTCCGGGTAGTGTTCTGCCCCTAAAGCACAGTGTGTCTTCTTGGGGTCTGCACCCCAGACAGGGGCTGGGAGCCCCTATTCCGCTCCCGCGTTGGTCCCGGAGCCCCGCCCCCCTCCTGACACTGTCCACACCCCGGGGTGGGCTCTGGGTTCACATGGGACCCACACTTTGCCCTCCCCAGGGGCCAGAGCCCTGACCCATGTTCTTGCCAGACCTTCCTTACTCCCCTTTTTCAGTCCGGAGTCTTGGGCTCTGCTTTCCTTCTCCTTGCTTTCCCACGGGACAGAATCTGTTAACCCGTCAACTCTGCCTCTGGGGCTTAGAAGCCCCACGCTTGCAGGATCACTTCCTATCTCCAAGCCTCACGTTCTATCCCCAAGCCTTGGCTGCCCCTATGCTCCCTAGCGATTTTACGTAGGTCAGACTCCTTTCTGCCTACACAGCCCCCAGAACGTTTCTGCACCCCAGCCCTGGCTTCCTAGCTCTCTCCCTTTCTGCCTGTTACACTGGTCCTTGGAGGGTCCCCGCTGGGTCAGGGTGGGCCTCTTTCTTTAGCATAACTGCCGCTGTTGCTTCTGTGTGCTCTGGGTCCTGGTCCAGGTTCCATGTCCTGTAGATGCAGTCCTCTGCCCTAGCTTGGGGCCCCTTTTAACCTACTTGGGACTGAGCTCAGAGTGACCCTGTCCCAGGAGTGTACCTTCTCCAAGTGCCTCCCCAGAGATGTGGGTCCAGGACCCTTAGAAGTGCACTCAAGGCCACTCGTACCAGGGAGGTGGGGGATCCCCAGCCCTCTTCTGGTTTTCCCTCCCCAAGGTCCTGCCCTACCTACGTTTTCTTTTTTTCTCTCCTTCCATCTTCATACGTCGCCCTTCTCTTCCCGCTGGGATCTGAGCTGCAGCCCCAAAGTTCTGTGACGAGAGGGTATACCCTGTCCCCCAGCCCCCAACTCTACACCACACACACTTCTGCCTCTCTCTAGGGTTTTGGAAAACAGAGACTTGCCCTACAGACGTGTAGGTCTGAACTCTGCAACCCCAAGGTGGCAGCCTCCAGGTTTGAAGTTCTCTGGAGCCCTGAAATGTAACCTCCTCTCGAGGCTGTGGACCCCATCCCTCCGACCCCAGCCTCGGGTCTGGTCTGCAGTCTTTTTTTATACCGTCCAGGGCCTTGAAATATGATCTGATGAACTCTCCTTGACCCTCTCGTGGCTGGGCCCCCCACCCCAATTATATCAAGTTGACCCTTCTTTCAAGTTCTCTAAACTGTGAGTCTACATTCAGGGGGGGCTTGGGGCTGCGGCACAACTTCCCTGACCCTAGGGAGCTCTCTGTCTCCCTGAGTCTCTTGCTACCTCAGAGCACCCTAAATGCCATTGAAATGTCCCCCTTTTTATGGCAGCTTTCCCCAAGCTGTCATACTAATGGCCATAGATTCTGTTTTTGGGGTGCACAGTGGGCTGGTCGGAGGGGAGAACGTTTCAAGTGCTTGCTGATAAACTTTGAAATCTGAGATTCCTGAGGCCTTGGAGTCAGGTTTTGGGGCCAGGGGTGTCCATTCAAACAGCACCCCCCCACCCCACCCCACCCGCCATTTTCCTGGAGAGGGGCGGCTTACTGAGCTCCTCCTGTGCGCGAGGAGCCCGAGCCGGACAGCTGCCTTGTCTCGCCTGGTGTTTTCCCACGCGGCTTCCAAACAAGCCTGGAGTTGAAACGCGGCTCTGGAAGCCATCGGGGCCTGGTGCTGTTTATAAACACGGGTCCAGTGGCAGGCGGGTCAGGATGAAGCCAGGGCAGAAAGTGATCTTCAGAGCATTCGGGGCTTCTTCCTGAATGTCTGTACCTGCCTCATCCCCCCAAAGTGTCAAGGGCAGGCTCCTCGGTGGTGGCAGCTGCGGAGAAATCTGAGTCCGGAACATATGGCAGCCCAAGGGGTGTGCTGTGGGATGCAAGAGCTCCGGATGTGCAGCCCGGACGGAGGGGCTCCCCGGGGCAGGTTGACGTCAGCAGGTTCGCCAAACCCACCTGCCTTTGGCCCAGGTGCCAGCAGTAAGCGTCCCCGTGACACTGCCTCTCCTAAGGGCTTGGGCCTCTTCCAGAAGAAACATCTTGTCCGCAAGCCTTGTTGTTTTCCGCACAAGGTAGGAAGTCAGGCCAAGGGAGATGAGGCTTTTTTGTTCTCAGAGCATCCTGGAGTCTCTGAGGGCCAGCAGCCCGCGTAGGTGCCCGGATAGCCGGTGTACTGGTGAGTGGGGGTCCTCCAGGCGGCTGGGGGTGAGTGGAAGGGACGCTTTCAGGAGCCTGGGGGACAGGGGTCCGAGTGCCAGCCCTGCACTTAGACTTGGTGGGCTGTGGGCCAGCCGTGACCCTCTGAGCCTCAGTTTCCTCACACGATGGGCGTGGCCACTGTGAGGTTAGTGACGTGGAAAGACCCTTCTGGCACCTGGCACGAGGTAGACGCTTGGCACCACGAGTGCTTTACAGAGCTACGGCTGCAAGCGCAGGGGGAG